>NC_142035.1:21932247-22534247 GCF_982192425.1 Myodes glareolus | reverse complement strand
ATTTCGTTTGTTAGTTTTTGTTGTTTTTTGTTTTGGTTGTTTGAGACAGGGTTTCTCTGTGTCCTGGAATTTGCTCTGTAGACCAGGCTGGACTCAAACTCACAGAGATCTACTGCCTCTGCTTCCTGAGTGCTGGGATTAAAGACATATGCCCCCACTGCTGATGGTTTTAATTTTGATGAAGCCCAATTTGTGGATTCATTCTCTGAGAATTGTATCTGATATTGTTATGTCTAAGAATCCAATCCTTTGCCTAACTCAAGATTATCATAGTTTTCTCTACAGTTTTTTTAAGTTTTAGAGTTTTTATTTATTTTTAAATTAATTTCATTTAAGCATATGTGTGTTTTGTCTGCATGTATGCCTACGCACTGCATCCATGCTTGGTACCCAGAGGCCAGAAGAGGGCATCAGATCCTCTGGGATTGAAGTTACAGATGGTGAACTGCCATGTGGGTGCTGGGAATAGAACTCAGGAACTCTGGAAGAGCAGGCAGTGCTCTTAATTCCTGAGCCAACTTTAGATTTCATAACTGTGGTCTTTATTTTAATTGTTCTGTGTGCTGTGTAAATCTAGTTCCAGTTTCATGTGTTGCATAGAAATGTACCTTCAATCCAGTATTTGAAAAGTTCTCCTGGGGATGCTGAGATGGCTCAGAGGAGAAAGGAGCCTCCAGGCCTGACCACCATGCAAGCTTGGCACTCACGTGGTGGAAGGAGAGAACCGGCTCCTTTATGTTGTCCTCTGACTGCCGCATGCACACTCTGGGCACAGCATGTATGCATAAAATAAATAAACAAATGTCTCTCCGCTGCACCCTTTGTGATCTTTCCTCAAAGATTAATTACCCGGGGGCTGGTGACTTAACTCAGGGGTTGAGGATCCTCTGCATGTACAAGGCTTTCAGTGAAATTCTCAGCAAACAACTACAAATGAAGCAAAACGTGTTGGAGGCGGGGAGGGGGTTAAAAGTAAGTTATTTCCCCCTGGAGATGTTGATCAGCTGGCAGAGCACTTGTCTGGCCTGCACGAAGCTCTGAGTTTGATCCCCAAGCACCACATAAACCAGGCGTGGTGGCGCAAGACTGATCCCGACATTCAGAAGGTAGAGGCAGGAGGATCAGAAGTTGAAGGTCACGGGCTCTACAGATGGCTCAACAGTTGAGAGAGCTTACTGTTCTTTGCAGAGGACCCAAGTTCAGGTTGTGACACCCATGTTGCCTTGCAATCATCTGTAACTCCTGCTCCTGGGGGCCTGATGCCCTCTTGTAGCCTACATAGGCAGATGCACACATGTGTTCGTATACAGGCATACACATGTGCACATTTTTTTTTTTAATTTCAAAAAAAATTCAAGATCAGCCAGGTGGTGGTGGTACATGCCTTTAATCCTAATGCTCTAGAGGCAGAGGCAGGTGACTCTCAGTGATTTCAAGGCCAGTTTCAGGACAGACAGGACTGTTACATAGAGAAACAAACAAAAACATTCGGGGTCATCCTCAGCTATGTAGTGAGTTTGAGGCCAAACTGGGCTATATGAAATTCTGACTGAAACAAAAAAAAAATCATCTATTCATGTATATGTGAGCCTGTGTCTGGCCTCTTGTGTTTCATTGGTGTGTTGGTCTGTCTGTCTCATGTGGTCTAGGACTGTTCGGACCTCAGGCCCTCTGACTTTGCTGTGCTCTTTCTCTGTTGCTTCGATTCCTTTAGATCCTTCGCATTTCCCTGTGAGTCTGAGATTTAATCTATCAGTGTCTACAAATATCTGCTGAGATTATGGTTGGGCCAGTTTGACTCCCTGAATCTATTGGCAGAGAACGAGCTTGTAACAACCCAGAAAAAATTTTAAAGGTTTATTTTTATTTTATGTGTATGAATGTTTTGTCTGCATGTTATTCTGTGCACTGCTGTGTACCTGTTCCCAAGAGGCCAGAAGAGGAAGTTGAGTCCCCAGGAACTGGAGTGTGAATAGCTGTGGGCTGCTGTGTGGGTGCTGGGAACTGAATCCAAATCCTCTATTGCTCTTACCTGCTGAACCATCTGTCTGTCTCAATACTGAATTCTTTAACCCATGGGCAATTTCTCACATTTTATTAAGATTTTATTTGACTAATTTTGTTGGTAGGGAGGAGTCAGACCCAGGCTTTTGCCTCTTTTTTTAACTTTATGTATTTCAGTTTTCCATTGTTCTGCTCTTTCTCTCCTTCAGTTGTATTTGCTCCCATTTTTGTGTGACTCTAGGTGGCACTCAGAGGTTTGGTTTTTTTTTTTTTTTTTTTTTTTTGCTAGTTCATAGTCAGGATGGAAATAAAGCAAGTTTTGTATTCTGCTCTTTTGTGTGGCTGCATTCACAGCTCTCTGTCTGCTGTAGCTTCTGTGCGCGTTGGTCTGGTTGCCTTTCCTCGAAGGGTGAACTTGTCGTCTGCAAGCCTCTGTCTTCCAGTTCAATGGCTTTAAACTCAGTTACTTGCTTGAGTCTCTGGCTAGAACTTCCAGTGTGTTCTGAGCAGGAGAGGGGAGGGTGGCCATTCTTGCCTTGCTGCCTGTCTTAAGGGAAGAGTTCGTTCATCACCGTCCACTGGGACAGTGGCTGAGTGTTGGCACATACGCTTTAATTTTTTTCTGTTCCTGGACTGGAGAGATGATTCAGTGGTTAAGAGCACTTACACTCTTGCAGAGGACCTGGGTTTGGTTCCCAGCACCCACATGGTGACTCAGAGCCATCCATAACTCCAGTTACAGGGAATCTGATTCTTCAAGGGCGCTTCTGGGACTAAGTACATACGTGGTGCACAGACATACATGCAAGAAGAACATACATACACATAAAATTTAAGATAGAAATATTTCTCTGGAGTGTATTATCAGTATTCCAGCAAGTTTGAGGCCAGCCTGCTCTACAAAAGTGAGTTCCAGGCCAACCATGGCTCCATAGTGAGGCTCTATCTTAAAAAAGAAAGAAAGAAAGAAAAGAAGAAAGAAAGAAGGAAGGAAAGAAAGAAAAGAAAAGAAAAGAAAAGAAAAGAAAAGCTGGGCAGTGGTGGTGCACGCCTTTAATCCCAGCGCTTGGGAGGTAGATGGATCTTTGAGTTTGAATCCAGTCTGGTCTGCAGAGTGAGTGCCAGGACAGCCATGGCTACACAGAGAAGCCCTGCCTCAAAAGACAACCCCCCCTTCAAAAAAAAAAAAAAAAAAACAAGAAAACAAAAACAAATCAAAACAGAAAAAAAAAACTCAAGGCATTTGTTTGGTGGTGCGTTTGTTTTTATGAGATGGGAACTCATTCTGTACCCTGGCATGGCCTCAAAGTCATACTGACCCTCCTGCTTCATCCTCAGAGTGCTGGGATTCCGGGCGAGGGCCACCACCCTCAGCTTTGTGACTCTCCCTGTGTGGAGCCATCCTCTTCTGAGTTTGCTGCGATGTTTTGTCAGGTTGGAGCTTGCTGAAGGCATGTTCCGTGTCTACTGAGACGGTCTTACGGTTTCTCTCTTGGCGTCAGATGCTACCTTGCATTGCTTGATCCCTGAGCATGCAACCAACACTACGTTCTTCACACGAACCCCATTTGATCACAGTGCTATTCTTTTAGTAAAAGTTGAATTGAATTTACCGAAGCTTGGTTTGGAACTTTGGCATCGATGTTCATGGAGGATGTTGTTCTATTTTTATTTTTTATATTTGGAGATTTGAGGTCTGATCATTTATTTGCTACTCTTAAAGACTTATTTTCAACTGGACTTAGAAGTAGAAGCTCTCAGCGAGGACGGCCTACGTCTCCTGGCAATCTGTTCCGGTGTTTTTCTTCAGTTTCCTTCATTCTCTTGGCCAAGAGTTTAGCACATTCAGCAGCCTCCTCATTTTTCTTAGTACGTTGTTTCTCAGAGCATCACGTCCAAGTGTGCTGTGCAGGACACGTGGAATAGGGAGGAGCTGAGACGTAAGTGCTTTGGTCCTGGGCCTCTTACTGTCTTTAAGGGTTTTGTAAAACCATATTGGCAGACATCATTTTCTTTGAGTGACTGAAGAGCTGCTGAATTCTGGTAGCTCTTTGGAGCCCCAACCTTGGAGGCACAAAAGTATCTGTCAGTCCAGGAATATCCTTCATTCCTTTTTTTGTTTTGTTGTGTGTGTATGTGTGTGTGTGTGTGTGTGTGTGTGTGTGTTTTACAATAACCAAGTTGATCAGGGCGGTGGTGGCGCACAATCCCAGCACTCGGGAGGCAGAGGCAGGTGGATCTCTGTGAGTTCGAGGCCAGCCTGGTCTACAAGAGCTAGTTCCAGGGCAGGCCCCAAAGCTACAGAGAAACCCTGCCTCCAAAAACGAAAACAAAAACAACTCCCCTCCCCCAAAAAACCAATAACCAAGTGGAGAACACTCAGATTGGCATCCACATTGCATGATGAGCAGGCTTGCACTTCCTCTCTAATTCCCCTGAATGTCCCTTACCCAGGGGCAGACTGACTCTGCTATGGGTCAAGACTCCTTGTTTGTTGTTCCCACCCCAGATGGGGAGCACATAACCCTTCCACTCTTCGTCCCGAGCACCAGCAGCTACTTCTGTGGCCGTAGGCTTCTCAGAGAGAGTATGAAGTTCATCACCTACTTTGTTGAGTGTGTGACATCCAACATCCGGAAAGGAGATATCCAGCTTCATCTTGACACAGCCCACAGTTTAGGAGGCACCACAGAAAACCGGGAAGATGTTGATCTTAATTTTCATTGACTGTGTTGATTTTTTCAGACTTGAGTATTGGGACACCATGTGAAGAGCAAGAAGTGTTGTCCTTCCCTTCACCCTTTTGAAAAATGCTTTATTTATTTCTAGCTTACATGTGTGGGCGTTTTGCCTGCATGTGTATCTGTGCACCACATGCATGTAGTGCCCACAGAAACCAGAAGAGGCCGTCCGACCCCCAGAGATGAAGTTATAGACAGTTGTGAGTGCCAGGTGGGTGCTGGGCACTGGATCTGGGTCCTCTCCGAGAACAGTCGTGGCTCTTGACTGAGCCTCTCTCCAGCCCCCTCTTTAATCTTTTACAAAAAATCTATTTCTTTCAACAGTTGGGATTGAATGAGCTATGAGACCTCGTTGTGGAGAACATTTTTCTTGAGTTTATTTATATACTGTTGTTTGCTTTGAGACAGGGTTTCACTGTGTTGCCCTGTTTATCCCTACCTGAATACGGCACAGCGACACACAGTGAGGTTTCACATTACACTTCATACATACGTACAATCTTAGGGATCAATTCAAATATTTTAATTCTAAAAATCAAAGAATCCACCAAGTGCTGGGAGCGAATGCCTTTATTCACAATACTTGGGAGGCAGAGACAAACGGATCTCTGTGAGTTTGAGACCAGTCTGATCTACAGAGTGAGTTTCAGGACAGACAGAGCTATATAGAGATCCTGTCTCAGATAAATAAACAACAAAAAAAAAGGAGAAAAAAAGAAAAGAAATTTGTCTTGCTCACTTGCTCATCTTTTTCAAAATATATCATCATAAAGTTGTTCATAATATTCCTTTGTTGTCATTACTTTTGGTGTGTGCATGGGTGTGTGTGTGAGATGTGTGTATATGTTCATGTGTATGAGTGCAGGCACACTCGTACATGCATGTTGAGGTCAGAGGACAGCCTTAGGTGTGGTTCCTTGCTTTTACTCCCGACTTAAGAGAGGATTTCTTCTCTATGTTGTGGGCTAGGCCAGTGAACTGTGAGCTTCTGGAGACTCTCCTGCCTCAGCCTCCGCCTCCCAGGGCTTGGAGGAATGCTAGAGTTACAGTCATTCGCTCTGCACAATCTGGAGTTACCCACTGAGCCATCGTCCCAGGCCTGGTTAAATAAAGGAACACTGAATTGGTTTGCTAGTGTCTGCACACGTGTGGGGTCAGTGGGCGGCTTAAGAGAGCAGGATTTCCCTCCCACTGTCTGAGCTCTGCGGGTTGAATGCAGGGTGTCCTGCTCAGCCATTGTGCAGGGGTGGGGGGAATTTACATTCACTGAGAATGATGATGCATGTCTGTAATCCCAGCACTGGGAAGGCAGAGGCAGGAGGATCGCTGTAAGTTTGAGGCCAGCCTGGTCTACATTGTGAGTTTCAGGTCAACCATGGCTACACAGCAAGACTCCATCCAAACAATGAAAACCAAATACGAGATTGATTTGTATATCGCATGTATTCCTTCCTCTTCTTACTACTCTGACAAAATACTTGACTGAAGCAGTTGAGGAAGGAAGAGTGGTTTGATTGTGTTGTTTCTTTGCCCACGGTGTGGGACAGGGCTCCTCTCGTTGTCCCCATGACTAAGAAGCTGTTCTGGCACTGTTTGCTGAAAAACTTCTCCTATTGAATTTCCTCAGCACCTTCTTTGAAAATTGATTGATCATAAATGTGAGGTTTGTTGTTTTCTCCTAGACTCTCAATTTTATTGCATTGATCGTCCTCCTGCCAGATCCACACTGGCTCGGTCACTGTACTGCTGCAGTGAGTGTTCAGCTTTATTACTCACTTAATATCTGTAGACTTTGTAGGACGTCACCCGCTTCACTCCTTGTATTGGTAATTTGTGTTTAATCTCTTTCTCTTCCTCATTTTTAATTTCCCCTATCAGTCTAGCTACGTTTTAATGAATTTTATTGATCCTTTTGAAGAACCACCTTTTGGTTCTGCTGATTTTTCTCTATTGCTTTTATATTTTCTCTTTTATTGATTTCTATTCTGATGTCGGTTATTTCCTTTCTTTTACGGAGTTCAATTTGTTATTTTTCTACAATTTGAAGGGGATAGCGAGAGCCACTGATTTTAAATGTTTTTATATTTATGCACTTGGACATTTTGTGCTATAGCGCTTCCCCTAAGTACTGCTTGGATATTCCACACACAATAGAGAATTTTAAAATTATGTGTACACATGTGCTTTCTGTGTGTGAGGGCGCCCTTGGTGGCCAGAAGAAGTGGTTGTATTCCCCAGGAGCTGGAGTTACAGGTGAGCTATCCACTGTGGGTGCTGGGACCCAAACTCTGGCCCTTCAGAAGAGCAGCACTGTTCAGCCATCAGCTCTGTCCGCCCATTTTGATTCGTTCTGGTTCTATTTTATGCAATTCGAGATTTGTCATCTCCCTTTGGTTTTCTGTTCGGCCCCTGGAGTGACTTAGAAGTATGATATTTAGTCCCCAAATATTTGAGGATTTCCAGGGATCTTTCTGTAGTAGCTTTAATTTAATTCCATTGTGACCAAATGCTGTATTGTGTGACTTGAATCTTTAAAAATATATTAAGACTTGTAATAGCACAGAATATGGCCTATTTCTGCAAATGTTCTATGAAAAGAATATGTAGTCTGCTGTTAGTGAACAGAATGTTCTAGAAATGTTACTTAGGCCAAGAGACCTGTTAAAATCTTCTCTACTACCCTTATTTATTTTCTGTTCACTTACTTTATTGATTATTGCAAAAAAGAAATAGAAATTTCCAACCCTCATTGGGGATTTGCCTCCTTCTCTTGCATCCCAAGCCCCCTTTCCTCACTGTGCGTGTGTGTGTGCTTGTGCGTGTGTGTGTGCTTGTGCATATGCATGAATGCACTACTGTGCATACCTGTGTGTGCCCAGAGGCTAGAGAAGGATGTCGGTCATCCTGTATTTATTCCCTTGAGACAGGGACCTCCCTGCTCATGGAGCTCGGCCGGCAGCCAGCAAGCCCCAGATCCTCCTGTCTCCACTCCCCACAGTGCTGGGTTCTAGGCAGCCTGTGCCTGTGCTCAGCCCTTTTGGGTGCAGTTTGGACCTCAGGTCCTCAAGCTTGCACAGCAAGTGCTCTCACCCACCGAGCTGTCTCTCCAAGCTCCAAGCACTGTGGCTTGTGTATTTTGAAGCTTCGCTTTTAAATGCATAAATATTTGGAAACGCTATTCCTCTTAATGAATTGACCTGTCAATCATTATAAAATCACTTTGCCCTGAAATATTCCTTTTCTGATGTGACTGTAACCCACAGTGTTAGTGTGGTCTGTGGTTTACCAGTCGTTTAACTTGTTTGTTGTTGTTAGTTTTGTTTTGTTTTCAGACAGTAGCTAATTATATAGCTCTGGCTGTCCTGGAACTTGATGTATAGAGCAGGCTAACCTTGAACTCACAGAGATCTACCTGCCTCTGCCTCCCAAGTGCTGGTGTTAAAGACAAGCACCACCACTACCTGGCTCAACTTGTTGTTGTTGTTGTTATTTTTAAAGATTTATTTATCTGTTATGCATGCAGTGTCCCTATATGCCAGAAGAGGGCACCAGATCCCATTATGGGTGGTTGTGAGCCACCATGTGGATGCTGAGAATTGAACTCAGTACCTCTGGAAGAACAGCCAGTGTTCTTAACCACTGAGCCATCTCTCCAGCCCCAACTTGTATTTTTTAAATAAATCTTTTCTCTTACACTTTTTCTTACATTTGTGTGTATGTGTGCATCACGTGCATACATTTGTATGTGTGTGTAGTTTGTGCATACACTCAGCACACACACACACACACACACACACGCACAAGTACATATACTTAGAGGTCAGAGGACAACCCAGGGGAGTCCATCAGTTCTTTCACCACATGGGATCCAGGAATTGAACTCAGGTTTGGTCAGGGTTGGAGACAAGAGCCTTTATTGGCTGAGCCATCTCTTCTGGCCCATTTGTTGTTGTTTCTCTTCCTTCTCTCTCCCTCCCTCCCTCCCTCCCTCCCTCTCGATTTTTTTTTTTTTGAAATGGCCTTCTTACTGTGTAGATCAGGCTGTCCCTGAACTCCCAGTCCTCCTGCCTCAGCCTCCTGAGTTCTGGGGTTACAGGTATGCCTCACCACACACAGTTATAGTACATTTCTTATATGCAGTGTATAGCTGGATGTTTGGAACAACAGCAAAACTCTAATCTGAGAATCTTTGCTTTTTATTTGGAACAGTTAGACAATTTATATTTAATGTGATTGCCGATATAGTTAAGTATAAGTCTTTGATACAGTTCCTATTTCTCTGCCTTCTTTAGAGTTAATTAAGTATTTTCATCATTCTGTTTATCTTTATGTGATTAGATCTCACTCTTTTAGGGATTTGCTGTATGATGTGTGGCACACATTTTCCATGTCACAGCCTACTTTCAAGTCACATTATATTGCTTCGGATATCCTTGGAGAATATTGAATGATCTTTCTCAGTCTCTCTCCTGGTGGTGTTATCTTGTTATGCGTTTACTTTTATGTGTATTAGAATCACTCTACATTGTTGTTGCTGTCGTTACTATTACTCTTGTTTTGGGTTTTTGGAGACTGTGCCTTGCATCCTAATCCAGGCTGACCTGGAACTGCGGCTGTTGCTGCCTCAGCCCTGAGGACTGAAATTGTAGGCATGAGCCACAATGCCTGTGTGTTGTTAATATTTTTGTCCAAACTTTCACTCATCTTTGGAAAAGGTTTAAGTGATGATAACAGTGACGCTCAGTAGTAGCTCATGTGGCTGCCCCGCCCCGCCCTCTTCATTTCTCTTGCTGAGCCACATCTTTTCCAGCCTCTGCCTGTCAGCGTGAAGGGCGTTTAACATTCTTATACTGCCGACCTACTGTTGATGGCGTGTCTCCATTTTTGTCTAGAAAGAGCCACTATTTTGCCTTACGTTTCAGTGTTATTTTCACTGGCCGTAGAAGTCTAAATCGGCAGGGGTTTCTTTGGCTGCTTTTCTGTGTCATCACCGGGCCTTCTTCCTCGCCCGGTTCGACAGGCATCCACTGTCCTTATCTTTGCTCTTCATTGTTGCCCGGCTTCTTTCTCTGGCCGCTTTCAAGATTTTCTTGGTCACTGGATTTGAACAAGAGGGTAATGGCTGATCCTCTATCATTTTCTTCATATTTCTTACATGAATATGTAAATCCTTGAATTTAAAGGATTATGACTTACAATATTACACATTAAGTGTGGCTCGAGAATAGAGAGACATTGTCAAGATCAAAGATTGGTGGAGGCACTTCCTGCCTCGGTTTCTCTCTCTCAGGTAGGCTCCAACTTGTTACTAAGTCACTGGGCACAGTGGCAGAGTGGCCAAGGTGTCAGGTGGCTAGGTGGGTCATTTAACTTGGTCACTCAGCTCCTTCTAGGTCTCCTGTCCTGGCACAAGAGCAGGACCTCCAGCTGGCAGGACATTGGACCCTGACAGATTGAGCCACAGATTCCTGTAGAGGTGAAACCCACACAGTGAAATGAAGCTAATGCCCTTGGAGGGAGCCATTGTGCGCTTGCTAACCAGCATGCGTAGCGGCATAGTCTAGCGCACCGAGGAATGCAGGAAATAGGCCTGCCTGACCCCGCTGGCGGGGGTTTGAATTGAGGCTCTCCTGTTGTTGGTTTATTTATCTCAGAGCTTAAAACTCTGTGTTGGGTTGGCTGGTTTGACATTTTCACCTCTCGGAACGCAGACCAGAACTGATCTAGCTATTGGGGGCAAATAATTGTGAGTTGAAACTTGGCTGAGTCGTTAGCTCTGCCTGCGGAGTAGCCAGAGACTGGTACCCTTCTCTGTTTGAATGGTCTCTGTGTTTTGGGGGGACTTTGAGGTGTCACCGGCTTGTAGTGAGGGTTCAAGGTGAGGCAGGTGTTGCAGGCCAGATGCTCTGGTATGTGCAAAAGTGGCGTCTTCGCGGTGATCTTGTGTGGAAAATAAAAAGGCTGGAGAGACGCATGCATACCAGGATATAACAGGGACTTGCCCTTGGGGGAGTAATTTCATTTTCCAAGTGCCATTCTGTTTTTCTTCTCTGAGTATATATATATATTGTTTTTGTAATAAGAAAAAAATGATGAGAGCTGGTTGTGGTGACTTATGTTTGTAATCTCAGCACTCAGAGGCTGTGTGGTCTGAGGATCATTGTGAGTTCAGCCTAGCCTGGGCTCCAAAGTTAGTTTCAGGTTAGCCTGGGCTATCATGAGACCTTGCCTCTGAAGACCTGAAAAGCAAACACCTGTGACAATTAAGGCACGTGCTTCTTCTCCAGAGCTCACCTTTAGAGAGACTGGGACACCCGTCAGAACAGGCAGGCCACTGGGTGCTGTGGGAAATCCTTCTGTATATGTGTTGCTTTTATTGGTGGATGAATAAAACTGTTTCGGTCAATGGCTTAGCAGAGTAAAGCCAGGTGGAAAATCCAAACAGAGATATATACAGTAGATGGAGTCAAGGAGACACCATGTAGCTGCTGAAGGAGAAGGACCCGGAACCTTTGCAGTAAGCCACAGCCTTGTGGCAGTACACAGACTACCGCTTGGTTGCATGGCAAAGGGCAGGAGATCCTGCCACCCCACCCCACCCCCAGACATCCAGAGACTGCATCAGAATATAAGTGGAGAGGGCTGGAGTGTGTGGTGTCTGGCGGCAGAGTGGCTCGTCCACTGTGTGATCTCAGCCTGTCTTCTCTTCCTTACCTGCAAAATAGCCATGTAGTGGACCTACCCACTGGTGGCGGCCTCCAGACTCAACTTATTATCTTCCTGGACAGCAGTATTAGTTATTGTTACTGTTTTTAGATGACATTTCTATCATCACCTGTCAGTGCTGTGATACAACCCAAGTTGGAGTGGGGGCAGGCCAGAACCCAGCCCTGCTTCCCTGACAAGGTGAGGCGTGTGGGAGAGTTAGCATAGCTGAGTGGGGAGTCCGACTTTCTGGCCCCAGGTTCCCCCTCCTACCTGTGGGGGTGATCACATTCACCTCATGACTAGTCAGTGGGTCTGGTATCCAGTACGCCAGTGCATCTGGCTCGTGTTCACTTCCTGTCCTTTGTGGTCGAGCCGTGGTGTTAGGGTTCAGGAGAATAGTCTAATAAGCCACCAGCTTGGTCCCCTAGCCTCTTCAAAGCCCTCCCCTGTAGCTCCATTCTTCCTTCCTCCAGTACTGGGGAAGGCCAAGGAAGGCCAGAGGCCAACATGGCAACATTAATCTGCCTCATTAAGTCCCTTTGCTCCAGAGTTGTAGTCATTAGACATACAGTCTGGGCAGCGTAGGAGCCAGGCAGGGGCACTTGGGCTGCTGGACCCTGCCTACCTGTCCCTGGGGAGAGGGATCAGGGAAGGAGGTTTCCTTGGCAGCAGAGTTCCCCCGCATCGAGTGACGATGGCTGCAGAAACAAACTTGCTCTCCACTCCCCTAGTCATAGGCCTACTGGGACGTTCACTGGACACCTACTGTGTGCCCTGGAGCCAGATGTTGTCCGTAAGAAAGGAAGTAACAAAAATAATAGGGAAATGGTTTAGTGGATAAAGTGCCTGCCAGGCAGGCATGTGGACCTGGGTTGGATCCCTGGCATTTATTTGAAATGCTAAGCACGGTGGTGTATCTGTAAAAACAAAACAAAACAAACCTGGGGTATGGGGTGGAGTCAGGCATTCATTGACTAGGCAATGAGCTCTAGGTTCCGTGAGAGGTCCTGCCTCAAAAAACTAGTAAGGAAGGCAGCCAGTGTCACCCTTTGACCGCCATATGTACCAGGGCCCCCTCCTACACACACACACACACACACACACACACACACACACACACACACTGATACTGTAAATGCTGTGGCAGAGAGCAGCAGGTTAGGAGGGATCTGCCTGGGGAAGGAGTGACATTTAAGTCAAAGCCTGGAGAGTTGACAGAGGAGCCGGTCTTTAAAGACCTGGACTCAGAGTTCAGGCAGAACAGGGACTGCCAAGGCCCTGAGCGGGGGTGCTGGCCTGATTCTGACTGACATTTTCACAGGTGCTATCTTGGTTACTTTTCTATTGCTGTGACAAGATACCATGACCGAGGCGAAAGACGGCATTTAATTGGGCTTGTGGTTTCAGAGGGATAGAGGCCATGATGGCAGAACAAAGGCATGGGGGCAGGAACGACAGAACTGCCATCTTGCTGTGCAAGTCTAAATCAGAGAGAACTCTGGGGCTGGTCTTTTGAAACCTCAAAGCCAGTGACACACCTCCTCCAGCACGACCACACCCCCCTAATCCTTCCCAAACAGTTCACTGACTGGGGACCAGATATTCAGAACTATGAGCTTATGGGGCCCATTCTCATTCAAACCACCACAGGTGCTAAGAAAGATGGAGCCTAGGAAATTAGGAAACAGAGAACTGAAGGGAGAAGAAGAGGAACTTGGACACTGTGGGGCCAGTGGTGATGTCATCACTTTTGCTTTCCTGCGCCTTTTCATCCGGACAAGGTGGGTCCCCAAGGGGCTGGCCCATCCCATTGTAAGTGTTGAAGTTGGTGGAGTTCTTCCCATCCTTTGAGCCTTTCCTTCTCCCACTTGGGTAGGTCTCCAAGACCCTCCCTAGACAGCTGAACCCCGCCCCTCTGCAGCCCACCTACCCTCTTATGCTCCACCCTCCCTAGACAGCTGATCCCGCCCCTCTGCAGCCCACCTACCCTCTTATGCTCCACCCTCCCTAGACAGCTGACCCCGCCCCTCTGCAGCCCACCTACCCTCTTATGCTCCGTCCACACTCAGCTTGTGCTTTCTTCTTGCTATGCCAAGGATTGAACCCTGGGTCGTGTGCTAGGTGGAGGTGCTACCTCCCAGTCCGGCTTTCCCACTCAGGGCTCAGCTGCAGCAAGGACTATTTTTCCATTGTCCATGGCTCTGTATCATCTGAAAAAGAACTCCCTCGCTTCTGTACCTGGGGAAACAGAAGTGCGGAGGATACAAGCCAGAGTGGGCAAAGCAGACTGAGGTGGCCAAGCCCAGCCACCTGGGCTCCCTGAGCATCTACAGGTATGCCATGGTGTGTTTTGAGTGCCTGCGTGTACCCTGTGCCCAACTGAAGACATGTCCAGGTGAGGAAGCTGAGGCTGGGAGGTCAGAGCTGAGCCACTGGGTCTCTAGCACCTTCTCTCCACTCCAGCCACTCCTCAGGTAGGGCCCCCAAAGCTGGTGACCCCAATTTCTCCAGCTAAGGCAGCTCGTTAGCATCTCAAAGCCTGCCTGCTGCCATGTATATTCATGGAGCTTCAAAGAAGCCTCTCAGACAGGGCTCACTTCCTCCCTGAGCAAATTCCTGCCTTCTTGGAGGCAGAAACCTGGTCTGACTGGACCCCTCAATCCCCAAGAAAGATGCTACTTCTGGCTCTAAGGACTAAATGTTTGTTCTGCCTGGTCAGTTGGGGAAGGCGTGGAGACTCTGAGTGTATGGTCTTGTTCCATCCTGATCTCACCTTGGGGGCCATGGAGAATGAAGGTGGGGCCCCAAGGCAAGGACATGCTAGGGTTCCCTGGCCACCGAGGCAGCCTGCTCTTCTGGCTCACAGTGTACTTTGTGAGCGTCATGCCTGCGTTCTGAATGCTTGGAGCATTTTTAAACCAAGAAGTTAGGGGAGGGGTGGAGCCGGAGCCGAATGCCTCATGGATGCTGGAGAAGCACTCCGCTGCTGAGCCTCGGCACTAGCCAGAGGGCTTCTAAAGAACAAGGGCTGAGGTAGTAAGTGTGCCCTGCGCCCACTTCTAGCCACCACACTGCTGGGAGCGTCCCCGCTTCCCCTCTGCTCAGCCAGCCCCTTTGCTCCTCCTATTCTTCCAGGCATGGTCTGTGCTGTCTCCTTTCAGGCACCTCCTCTGGAAGGCCACACCCTTCTCTATCCCTTTCCTGACACCACCAGCCCCCATCCCCACCCGTGCACTTAGGAAATCGAGGCTCAGAGAGGTGGGTCTGTTGCCATGGTCACACAGTATGTACTTGGTGAGGTGGGGTTTGGTGCCTGTGTGCTTGTCACTTGCCCCCCTGCGCCGCTGCTTTCTCCTGGTCATCCCACGGCAGTTCCTGCTGGGATCCCCCTGCTAGCCGGAATGTACTTTATAGGTCATGTCCCCCCACCCTCGCCCCCTCCCGTGAATATGCATCCTATGGACTTGACTTAGGGCTACAGAGGTATGGACAGGTGTTTGCCAAATAGAAGAAAACGTAGATAAAAATGCTAGGGACCAGCTTCTGCCATCCTCACAATATGGAGTTAAGGCATAGCCCCTGGGGACTTGCCTTAGTGGGGATCCCCATCAGCACACTCAGGAGTTGGGGGGCTACTGTCACACGCTCTACCCATAGGGAACTAGCTGTCTGAGAGTGGTGACTGAGGGAGGAGGAACAGCAGGGAGAACGTGTTGGCTGAGTCGCTCAGCAAGCACCACTTGAGAGCCGTTACTGTATTCCGGGCACCGTGCTGGGCCATGGGGCATAACTGCACATAGCTCAGACCGGTTCTGCCCTCACAGACTCCTACAGGGGTCAGAGAGCGAGCAGATAGGACTGCCAGAAATACTACAGTGTGGGAAGGAACCTGTGGGGATTGAGGGATGGGGCAGAGAGGGGTGGGAGTTCTCAGAAGCTTTGGGGATGAGTTACTGAGCCTGGCCGAAACACAGGTGGGCTGTGCAGGTCTTTTCTGTGCAAAGGCCCTGGGGTGAGGGGGGAGCTGGGCTCACCCAGAGGGTGGGGGGTAGAGGTGGCATGCTGGAGGCCCTGAGGACTAAGGTGTTAGGGTGGCGGTTGGGTTCGGTTTGTGCTGTGGAGAGGCTACTGTGAAGCACAGTTTGCGAGGGCCCAGGTGGATATGGAGACTCCACTAAGGGGGGAGCTATTTTTAGGGGTGGTAAAGGTGACCTAAATCAAAATCAGGGCTGGGTGGAGGCGGAAAGGAGGTTCGCTGAGCTCTCAGGGAGGAGGTGTTACTGGTTGGTGAGATGGTCTTGGGGGCTGGAGACATCTGGTGTCCACCTGCTGAAGAGACCCCAGCTCACCTCAGACTCCTGTCAGTCTGGGATTGGCAGGTCTACTGGAGGTGAAAATCACACCCCCCTGAGAGCCAGTAGCCCCCTGGGGGTATTGGAACATCAGGTACCCATTTTAATTCTCCTGCAGTCTGCTGCTTTATCGGGTCCTATTTGGAGTTTTATTATTATTGCTGTTAATGGTTAGAAAAAGCCTTTTAATTAAAGCTGCAGGTTGGAGCTGCCGCCTGAGCCCCTGGGGTGGGTGGGAAGGAGCCTTGCCAAGCCTTGCAGAGCTGAGGCTTCGAGCTGAGGTCCCGGGCTCCTGAGGAGAGACTGAGGTAGAGGGCCTCAGTCCTTCTCTCTGGGCAAACATCTTCCCAGAACAGATCATTTAACATTATTTCCTGATTTGAACTCCTAGCTGGCTCTTGGGTGCTCCGTCTTGTGGAAGCCGTGAGCCTAGAGAACTTGGACATAACTCACTGGCTGTAGGACCTGGACAAGGGACTTTGTGGCTGCCAGCTCAGTTTTCTGTGCCTCCTAGAACCATTAAAAACAATAAGGAGATAGCTCAAGGACTAGGCTGAAGGCCGAGCACACGCTGTCTTGCCGCTAAGCCCTGCCTGTTAGAAGTGCCCTGGGAATATTAGCTGCTGACCTGAGGGCTTCCCTCCTCCTCCTAGCCCAGAGCACTATGGATCCTCTTCGCCCTGCCTGCACTGGGAAGCCCTCCCAGACTTTTCCCAGGACCTTCTTTCCCAGAGGAAATAAATGCCACCTTGAGTGACTGGCTACCTTTGGGATGGGACACAAAAACTCAGGGCCTACAGGATCTGACAAGTGGGGTTGCTTTGCAGACTCTTATTTGCAAGAGCAGCTCATGCCCAGGGCCATTCTCCTCAAGGGGACAAGTGCCTTTCTAGGTCTTATCCTGAGTTCTGCCTGTACCTACAGAACAGCTTGTGTATGTTGCCCTGGGCTTCCCGGTGCTTCTGCTGCCTCATTCTCCCACCCCCTACCCCCTTAACCCTGTGCCCACTGATGCAGACAAGTTTCTGGCCGCCAAGGTGACCCAGCTGACAACTGTTGGCTCCCCATGCTGGAACCTTCCATCTTCTAGGATATTTGCACTGGCTTGTCCCTCTGCCCTGGACTCGCAGCTCCTCACATCCACAGGGATCTTTCTACATAGTGCTTGGCCTGAGTTCAGATATCACTCATTTGTATTTTGCTTATATCTTTGCTCCAATGAGTAGAACACTGGCTACTGTGCCAGAGTCTGGGGACAAGTGATTCTTAGCATGTGTCATGTGTCATGTGGATGGGACTGGAGTAGAATTTGGTCCCACTGTCCCTGGGGAAGGAGAACAAGGAGCCTTTTTCTTCAAGGGAGGACCCACCATCAACCTGCCCTACTGCCTGCTGCCCTGGCTCTCATTATGCCTAAGGTGTGCTGTGAGTTCATCAAGGCTTTTGTCTCACAGAAGTCAGCCTTGCTTGTGCTTCCTTCCCGAAGAGACACTCTTCTTCTCCCTGGGACCCCTGAATCATGGGTCCCCCTATTTGTCTCCAGTGTCTGTCTCTGCCCGCAATGCTTTCTCCTGGCAGTTTAGTTATTGGAAGCTTCTGAACTTGGGAGTATAAAGAGGGACTGGAGAGATGGCTCAGTTGGGAAAGGCTTGCCTTCTGCCTGCAAGGACCTGAGTTTGAACCCCAGAACCCATTTAAAAATGCTGGGTGTGGGGCACGCTTGGAACCCTGAAGTTGGAGAGGTGTTGGCAAGGGGATCCCTGGAGCTCACTGGCCAACTAGTGTAGTCTGATTGGTGAGCTCCTCCTGGCCAATAAAAGACTGCCTCAAAGGGGGTGGGCGGTGTTCCTGCCATAGCAGCCAGGCTTGTCTCCAGTCCCACCCCCATCCTCAAGCACACTTTTTTATTTTAAGGGAAGGAGGATTCATTCTAGGGGGCTGGAGAGTTCTGAGATTGAGACTTAATGTAGTGCTTCCCCACCCCCTCTAGCCCTGGCTGATTGGGGACGCCAAGTTCATTTTACAAGCTAGAAGATGATGCTTAGCAATATGTTACTGGGGCAGGGGACAAAGTGCAGTGCAGACTGAACTCCAGGCTGGCTCACACGTCCTCTGGAGGTATGTCTTGATCCAACCCTGAGGCAGAGCTAGAACTGACAGGCATGACCACCCTAGCATCATCCTGAAGAGGAGAGAAACTGTGGTGGGGACAGTGACCACTGGATCAGGTGCCCACACACACTGGATCAGGTGCCCTGCTGGGGAGGCAGGGACCCAGGGCCAGGTCAAATGGCGGTGGCTCTAAGGTGGCAGCAGCCAAGATGGGCCCCTCGACTTGGGTCGTCACCCCTGTCATGCTGGGTTCTTAGGGTTCCAGGCTGTTGCAGCTGTAAGAACTCTACTCAGCAGGGCAGTCCCCCCTCAAGATGTTTTATGCCCAGACTTAGTGTGTATCCTTGAGATGGGGCCCTGGGCCCTTGCCACCAGGCTGGTTGCTGTCTGCCCCCTGGGCTAGGATTTAGAGGATGCTGACCCCAGTTAGTGGATTCCAGCCCCATCTCCCTTTATCTTCACCATTATGTCAAGAACGAACGGGGCTTGACTTGACTGAAGAGAATGCTGAGACCCTGAGAGGGGAGGGGAGGTAGGGAAGAAAGGGCTGGGAGTCTCGGAGGTCTGTAGCTGTGTGGGCCGGCAGCTTATGTCCTTGATCCTCAGGGTCCCTGGCTGTTCAGGATGCTGTGGAGTGGGGCAGGGGCTGCAAGGGAAGCTCCTTAGGCTGTGTGGCACACTGAAGCTGGACATATGTGGGGAGCCTTGTCTGCTGTGAGCTGGGTGCTGGCGGGGACCCAGCCATGAGTAACAGGGTGGCAGGGAGGCCCATCTGGAAGCTGCTAGAACGATAGTAAAAAACCACCAGTCATTCATTTAGTAAACATGTGTTGAATGTCAGCTGTGTTCAAGGGCCTGGGTAGCCTGACCTCTGCCCTCAGAAATCACCAGCCTAGGTGGAACCATCAGATAATTAAATACAACCAGGCAACAGAAGAACCCCCAACTTAGGCAGGGGTTGGGAAATCATCCTTGGGAAGAGTCATTTGAGCTAAACTCTGAAAAATACGTGACAACTACCCAGGTGAAAAGGAGGGACGGCCATTCTGGGCAGGGAGATAAGATGGCGAAGATGCCAAGGCACAAGGAATATCCTGTGTGTGGTAGGAATATGCCCCTAGCAGGGAAACCTGAGGGGGAGGGCGGAATCTGTTGAAACGGTGGGGACTTAGCAGCCTCTAGAGGGTCTGCAGACTCCCCTTAGAGTGGGAGCCCCATAGGGTCTGAGGTGTGCGTTTCAGGATGCTCTGCCCAACCCCTACTTTAGGGAATGTAGCCAGCAGAGCCCCTACCCCAGATGGGGACATCAGCGAAAACCATGTGTGTGGAGCTTGAGGTGAACCGCAGAGGAGCTTGCCTGGAGAGAGGTGGAGCCCAGTGATGGCTTTTGCCTGGGATCCGCAGTCCTGGCAAAGGTGTCCAGAGGTGACTAGTAAGTAGAACAGTCTCTGGAGTCCCCTCCTGTAGAAGAAGACTATTCCAGGCTGAGTGGAGGAGGCAGAGGAGGAAGGGAGACAGTTGAGGAGCAGAGCTGAGGTGGGGAATCTGGAGTAGCCAATGGTGTCCCATTTAGCATATTTGTGGTTGACTGCCATTGTGAATATTCCCCCCACAAACACAGGGAACTCTAGTTCCCAACCTTCTTCAGGAAATAGAGCCCCAGATTGGAGCCCTGATGTCACCTCACCCCTCTGGCTACCTATCAGTATGTGCAGACCTGCCTCAGGAAATTCGCCTGCTCTGGAAGTGAAGACAAGACAAAAGTGGGGTGGGTGTCCCTGGAGCACCCACACACACTTGAGAGCTGGGTCGGGGCTACCCTACTCTGTCTTGTGATTCATTTCTCGTGGCTGTTTCTAGGGTGCAGGGGCTGTGTGATTCACCATCCCTGGGACATAAGGTGGTAGGAATGGGGTGGCTTTTGGAGGAAGCCGCTGGAGGTTCCTTATAAGCCACCATACCTGTGCCTCTGGACACACAGCAGCCTAGGCCAGGGCTCACTGCTTGGGACCTTGGCCATCCAAAGAAATGACCACACCAGAGGTTGGTGTGAGCTGCTGGACCAGGGCTGAGCGGAGAAGGGAGGGATTGCTTCTCAGAAAGCCCCTCCCTCTGGTCCTTCTAGTGGGAACCTGGGCTTCTGGGACGACAGGACAGGCCCTTCGGTGGCTGTCTGGAGGCTGTGGGAAAGGGGTTGAGTACAAGCCGAAGAGCTCCATTACTAGGACTGAGAGGCGGAGGGGGTGGCATAAGTAGCTGTCACTGCAGGGGTGAGTCAGGCACCACTGGTAGCATTGAGTCAGCCCCAGGGAAGAGGGGAAGAGACACAACCAAGGTCAATCCCAGCAGGGTGGGGCCTGAGCCCCTCTAACCTCCCTAGGCCCCCTCTGGAGTAGACAGCCAACCTCAGTGCTGGCTTCCTCTGAGGAGAGAGGGGCACTCCCATTCATTACCCTGGTGTCGAGAGAGGCACTGAGGCCCAGTTCGCTCCGCGCGGGCTGCAAGCCTCTCTCTTCAGATCCTTCGACGCTGATCAAGTCACAGCCAGTCCTAGGGCCCTTGCCCAGCCATCCTCTCTCTGCAGAACCTGCTGCCAGTTCTTATCCTTTCTGTGACCTGTGGTTTTCTCTGATCCAGGCCCCTGCGGCACAGATCACACACGATCCTTTTACCAGCTTTGTCTACCCCGGGCCAGGAGCTCAGAGCAGTGAGTGTCTTGGTGACTGTCCTACCCCAGCCCAGCAAGAACTCCTGGCTCTTGTCAAGTACATGTTGTGTGCAGGCAGGATGGCCCCACTTGCACAGGACTCTGAGCCCACAGTCACCCTTTGAGAGTGGAACCATTTCCTCTCTTCATAGGTAGGAGAAGCCCCTTGACTCGAAAGCCTCTCTGTTCCTGCAGGAGGAGGTGAGTGTGGTCCGAGGCAGTCCGTCTCGGAGCCCTGCATCCAGGTCAGACTATTCCGGTGCCTACTTAGGCACTTAGTAAATACTGGCTTGGCAAAGATGGGAGACAGGTTTTCTAGAGTCACCCGGTCAGTGGAGGAGGAGCTGGCCGTCTTCCTACTCCGTCCTTGCAGGTACATTGTCCTCAGAACTCAGTGGGCACCATGGCAGCCCACCTTCTGCCAGCTGGCGATATGGACTCAGCTCCCTGTAGACACCTCATCCAATCTAGTTTCTTTTCTTGAGAGCAGGCAGAGGCAGAACACTTGGGTCAGGGCATCAGAGCCAAGAGAGTTATTCCCCTAGGAGTCTCTGGCCAGAAACTAGACCTCTGAGGTCCAGGGAGTGGGCGGGAACACCCTCAGAGCAGCCAGAGTGGTCCTGGGCTCGGCAATGCTCCTTTCCTCTTCCTGAGCAAGATCTGCTCACCCAGAAGGCAGAGTCAGAAGCCTTTGGGCCGGGAGCCCCCACGGTCTTCCTCTTGCTGTGTTTGGGACAAACCACTCCTCTTGGAGCCTCAGATTCCTCTTTGAGAGTTAAGTGCAGCGTGGCTCTCTGTGCACCGAGGGAAGCTTTGGGGCGTATTAATAGAGAAGAATGGGGCCATCTTTTGGATTGAACTGAGGGGGTTGATGGGATGGACAGGTGAGGGTGTCAGGCTAGAAACCTATCTAGGAAAAAGGGCTGGAGGCCTCAACGTGGAAGCTTCCCAAGCCTTGAACGCCAGGCCCAACTCCCACCAAAGGCCCCGTGACATCCTCAGTCCCAGTTGATTAATGGCCACAGCGTACATGGGCGCCAGCAGCTACCCCCCTCAGTGAAATCCAGCTATGATCTATGGGATTGGGTCCCTCAGGGAGCAACCATCTGAGCTCAGAGAAGCTCCAGAAGTGGGTCAGCGCTGGGCGGGGCCTGGATGGAAGCAGCCAGCTGGAAGGGAGGGGCTCAGACTGTCCTCTCTTCCCAGATGTCAGTGGCATACCTAGGACTTCATGGCAGAGGGACTTGTGACAGTGTTTGTAGCCTGAGAGGCACTCACAACTACTGGCAGGGGTGTTTCCCCCTCTGACTTATGGCAGAAACCTAAAACCAAAGCTAGTGTGTGGTACTGGATGCTTTAGACCTCAGGCAGCCAGGGAAGGCCTCTCAGCTGGGGTGACACAGGAGAAACTAAGGAATGAGAACCAGTTGTGTGCTGGGAAAAGTGAGCCTGTGGTAGCACCAAGGACTTACCTGAGTTGGTCTTTTGGGGAAGGAAGAGTGAGGAGGGCCTGGGGCAAGTGGTGGCAGGCTGTTGAGGAAGAGTGAGGGACACAGTGCTAGGAATTGAGCAGGAATAAAGGAAGACCTTAAAGAGCCTTCTGAATCTCAATTAGAAGTTTAGGGGGCTAGAGAGATGGCTCAGCTGTTGAGTGCACTGACTGCTCTTCCAGAGGATCCTGGTTCAATTCCCAGCATTCACATGGCAGTTCACAACTGTCTGATGATGTGGGATTTCCCTCTGTATGCTGTGATAGCCATTAATGAATAAAGAAACTGCTTTGGACCTAGAGTAGGGCGGAACTCAGCTAGGCGGGAAAAACTAAACTAGATGCTGGGAGAAAGAAGGTGGAGTCAGAGAGAAGCCATGGAGCTGCCAGAGATAGACGCTGGGGACTTTACCCGGAAAGCCATGCCACGTGACAATACACAGATTAATAGAAATGGGCTAAATTAATATATAAGAGTTAGCCAATAAAATGCTAGAGCCAATGGGTCAAGCAGTGATTTAAACAATACAGTTTCTGTGTGATTATTTTGGGCCTAAGCTAGCCGGACGGCCGGGAACCAACAAGCAGCCTCCCACTACAGTCTGAAACTACAGCTCCATGGGATCCACCACCCTTACACAGGAATACACACACATACATAGGCAAAACACAAATGCACTTAAACATAAAAGTAAATAAAAAAGTTTAGATCTTGGGGAGGGGAGGCAGCAGCTCCCTCTCTGATTCACACAGGCCACTCTGTCCCCCACGGGAGTGAATTGGAGGCCACTTGGGAGAGACAGTCTGGAGAGGTAGCTGGTGCAGACAACCTGACAAACAATAGCTGTGACTTGGGCATGGAATCTGGGGGGTGGAGTCCAGGCATGGCGTTCTTGTTGAAGCCACTCACTGGGCTTCCACTGGGCAGCCACTGATGTAAGTGGCTCAATCCCATGCTCCTGTGCTCCTCACACAAGGCCTAGGAGTCCTGTTATAGAGGTGACACCACATGAGACAAATGTCCTCAATTTGCTCATGAGCACTCAGCTGGGAAGGAGCTGATTTTGGATTTCTCCCCACTTTTAACGCCTCCCTGAATCCCCATTCCATCTGGACCCCAAGGCTACACCTCTTCAAGGTGAAAATGGGATGTTTGGGGCTGCCTGGAGTCCCCACCTCCCTGTCCAGTAAATTTGAACCACATCTGTGTATGCATGTGTGAGCATCCACTCCGCTCATCAGAGAACTGAGGACAGGATCGGGCTGAGAGCAGACCTGGGTCTAGAGCAGCATACCTGGGTGTACACCAGCATCTGGAGGGCCTAGCTGTATGCTTCCCTGGGTTTGGAGGGGTGCATCCCGGTGCATGCCTGGGTCTGGAGGGGCCCAGCCAGGTGCATGTCTAGGTCTGGAGGAGTCCATCCAGCCTGGTGCATGCCTGGGTCTGGAGGGACGCATCCCGGTGCATGCCTGGGTCTGGAGGGGCCAAGCCAGGTGCATGCCTGGGTCTGGAGGGGCCAAGCCAGGTGCATGCCTGGGTCTGGAGGGGCGCATCCCAGTGATGCCTAGGTCTGGAGGGGCCCAGCTGTGATGCTCAGATGCCTGTCAGCAGGAGTGCTAATAGGCACCATGTGGCCGCTAGCCCTTGGCCACAACTGACATGTGCTGTCTCTAGGCCACTCATGTCTGTGCCTTGACAGAGGACCTTCCAGTAGGGTAGATACTGCCATGAAGGCTAGTGGCTCCAGTGGCCAGCCTAGTGGCTCCAATGGCATAGGTGGTGGTGCTGGGAGGGGAGAATTCTTGCTCACAGTGCCAGGGAGCCCAGCTTGGAGTGGATTGAAGAGGCTTATTGTAGGAGGCCTACTCTGGGAAGCGTTCTGGATGAGTTGTGGGAAGTCAGGCCCTTCCTGATTTGAACTCCCCAAGTGGATACTGACAGTGGAGAGGGGATAGATTTTAAGGCTGACTGATCTGAACTTTGCTCCCCACATCACTAGCTTTGTGAACTTGGGCAGCTAATGTCACCTCTTCATGAGCATCATTTCACAGGAGTGCCAGGGACAGCAAAACCCTTTGGTGGGGAGCACAAGAGTTAGCACCCTGTTCATGTCACCTCCCCAAAGCTCATCATCCACCACCTGACAGTGAGCCTGACACTGTGGGCCTCTCCATCCGTTGTGACTGCCTCTGCACTCCCATTGGGGGAACTGAGCCCCCACAGCTGAACTGGCGCACGATCTCACAGCCAGCCACGCTTCTCTCCATGTCCTCTCCATTGTCTTCCTCTTCCTGCCCCATTCTCAACAGGCCAGCTGGTGCAGGGCAGAGCCTGCTCTTCGAAGTGTGTGGTTTCAGCACCATGGCCAGTGGCCAGCTGGTGGAAGTGGTTGAGGGACTGTCCTTACTTGCTGTGTGGAGGAGGCTGCAGGCTCTGGGAAGGTCCCCAAAGCCAAAGGGCCCCTTTGCCCTGGTATAGAGTCTACTGGACATAGTGAGTACCTCCTGGGAGGGGAGCAGCCAACATGCCACCTCCCAGTCCAGACACTGCCACCCCCTTTCTAGACCTTAGCATCGCCATGGAAACAATGCAGGAATGTACTCCCAAACACCTAGCTTCAGGAAGCTCAGGTTGATGTGGCCTTGGGAAGCCCCAGTGCTGCATCTCGTGGGATTGGTTTTTTCCCCCAGCCACTCTACAAATGAGAAGATCAAGGCTATGGGGAAGGGAAGACAAGGTTCGTGGAATGTCCCAGCACTCAGGCAAGGCTCTTAGGTGTCAGCTTATGTCCATTGCATAGATAGGCATGTTGAAACAAAGTGGGCGTCTTTGGGGACCTGCGCTAACTGCCTGGAAACCAGAACCTGGCTCTTCTCGCTGGATGTATGATGAATGTGTGGGGTTTGCCTCAGTTTACCCGCTCCATCCCACTGTGGGTAGAGACTGAGGTCTGGGCCAAGGCTCATGGTCACAGCACATCTTGTGGACATGGACATAGTTGGCCTGGGTTCAGATTCAGCCCTGAACTCTCCAGCCATGAGACTTGGCTGCTTGTGTGTGAAACGGGGGAAGACAGGACCCACATTACATGATTCTTAGGAGGATGGACTCAGACAGGACAGGCCTGAGCTTTGCTGTTGGGAACTTCGTGATCAGCAGTAGTGTCACCTGTTGTCAGGTCCTAGGTAAATGTGTGTGAGCAGCTGCACCAGAGAGCGGCAGAGTCACCTGCCAGGCCACCACAGGGGCTTTCTCCAGGCCCGCAGGACAGCTTCCCAATCTGTTCCATTCTTCATTCTGCAGATGTCTGCTCCCCACTTGCATGGCCAGAGGGCCTGCCTCGGAACTCATTCTGCATTTGGGCAGGGCTCAAGGTATGTGCAGGGCTGTGACCCCACGCTGGATAATGGGGAGACCAGCTGTCTGTGAGGCTCAGAAAGAGCTGCTTGCATTCACAGGGCTGGTGGGCTGATGAGGCAGCTCTGAACAGGCCTCAGCAGGCAGGCACTGGTGGCTTAGCACCAGCACCCAGGCCCAAGCAGAGCTGTAGGGGAGGCCTCTGGCATGCCATGGGATCCCACAGAGAGCATGCGGAGTGAGGAGGGTGTTCACAGCTGAGATTGGCAGATGGTGCTGCGGATGGAGGAGCAGAGCCCACGACATGGTGCAGGCAGGAGAAACAGGTTGTGCCTGGAGTGTGGAGTGGGCTGAGGAGCTGCAGATCTACGCAGAGGAGGTGGCTCATCTGCGGCGCCGTCTTACACAAGCCCCTTTGTTTTCTTGCTTGCCTCCCTGGCATAGCTCAAGGAGTTCCAGACCTCCAGACCCCACCCTGACCCCACCTCATGCCTGCCAGCCCAGGTCCTTGCCCACCCGCCTCTCTGCTCTGGAAACTGAGTCACAGTCTGACCTTGAAGTCTATTCCAATGAAATGAATCCCACACTGGGCAAGGGTGGGTTGATTATGGGAGGCACCGATTATGGGGAATGAGTCTCCTCCTCGCAGGCTCTTTGGCGCTACTGCTGGAGATTCTGAGGGAGCAATAGCAGGAAAGCCTCAGGGAAGCTTGAGTGGACACCCTGTCTCTGAGACTGTGATATGTGGGGAGCTTTGCCCCCCAACCTCTCTTCTTTCCTCAAGACCTGCCTGAGCGGGTGCCTAGGCCACTCCTTCTTGCCTTCACTGGACTCTGTGTGGCAGCCAGATGTGTGGACAGCACTCGTGGACCTTAGGACAGGAGCTTGGGAGGACTGAGCGGCCTGTGGGCAACACTGCCTACTCCCAGCCATGGTCAAGGCTGTCAAGAGAGGTGGAGCCCTGACCTGCTGACCGCATGAAGTTGAGTGGCAGTGCTGAGCCGGGAGCGTGGCTGTAGTGGGAAAGGAGGAAGAACTCTGCAGTCTGCAGCGTGGCCGTGAGCGGACCCCGGGCAGATGGCTCAGACAGGGAAGGGCTACTGAACGTAGCCAGGAGGATCTGTAGTCTCCTGTTTGTTTCCCAGTTATTTAGCAGGTATGCTGTGAGCACTTTCCCTGGGGTGGCCCTGGGAGCTGTGGGGAAGGAGTCAGATGTGGTCTTCTCTGGCATAGGCTTCATGGTCAGAGTTTGAAATGAACACTTCCATGGAAAAGCTGGGAGTCTCTGTCTCTGAGTGACAAGCCCCAAATAATAGCTTAAGCAAGGTGGAAATGTGCTCCTGTCCCACATGAGTTTCTTCCTCGAAGATGTAGGGAGAGGGCCATCCTGCGCTGGCTGCCCCCTTACCCTGTGACCATGAGGCCTCTCCTGAGATAACTGCAGCCACCCAGCTATGGACCGGCATCCCGAAGGCTTCCTCAGAAGCCTGCTTTCCCCACTGACTGCTGACAGCTGTGGAGAGCAGCGTGTGAAGCCCACAGCAGCAGGGTGGGAAGGGCAGGGCTCTGTGCTGGCCAGCGTCTGAGTAGGATGACATCATCCTTTGGAGGGCGCTCTGGAGCACCCCTCACTGGGTGCTTTCTGAAAATGCAGTTTACACACTGGTCCCCTTAAGTACTTATCCTGGTGAGAGTCTACAGATTGACACAGTGTGCCACCAGCACCACAGCCCAGGTTTCCTTTGCCTATTGGCAGCTGATTCCCACCTCCACCTCAGGTCATTGATTTCTTTCTGTGTCTATAATTTTGCTTTTTCTAGAAAGGCCATATAAATAGAAACATGCAGTGTATATAAGCTTCTTGCCCTCGACTTAAATTTTTGGTGTTCATCGATGCACACATCGATGCACTGGATCTTAACTGCTTATAAGTGCTCAGTACTGTTCCATTTTATAGAGGTTACACACACACACACACACACACACACTATGCTTTGTTGATCTTCTGACTGGATGAAGCAATTAGATGTTTTTGGCTTGAGGCTACGATGAACAGTCCTCTTGTCCTGTGCTTCTGTGGTCACAGGAAGCTAGCCATGGAGGAGGATACCTATGTCTGCCTTGCACGAGGGGTTGCATGTCCTGCAAACCTGAAATATTTGCCATTGACCCTTAAAGAATGGTTTGCTTGGCCTTGTGATGGCTGAAAGTCAGGGCTCCATGACTCTGCTCCCCTATCCATCAGAACTGAGAGCTGGAAGTTAGTCCCCACCACTTCCTTGCCCTGTACGCCACTACAACCCAGTCTGAATGGTTTCTGTAGTCTTTAAAGATTGTGTGTGTGTGTGTGTGTGTGTGTGTGTGTGTGTGTGTGTGTGTGTGTGTGCTTGCACTCATGTGAAGGCCAAAAGTTGATATAAGGTTTCTAGATTAGCTGGCCAGTGAACTCCAGGGATCCGCCTGTACACTTGACCTCTCTCTCTCTCTCTCTCTCTCTCTCTCTCTCTCTCTCTCTCTCATATGCATGCATGCACACAGCTCTCTCTCTTTCTCTCATATGCATGCGCATACACATGCACACATGCTCACAGCTCCGAGGTAACAGACACACTGCAGTGTCCAGCTTTTACATGGGAGCTCATGATCCTCATTTCTCATGGCAAGCACTTCACTGACTCAGCCGTGAACTATAAACTATCTCCCCAGTTCTTTGTCTTGTTTTTGTTGTTTGAAGCAGAGTCTCATGTGTCCCAGCCTGCCTTGAATTTGACACGAAGGTGAGAATTACCTTGAACTTCTGATCCTTCTGCCTCCAGCATGGATTAGAACATAAACCACCTTGCCTGATTTTATGCAAAGCTGGGCATCCAAGGGACTCAGAACTTCGTGCAGTCTAGGCAAGCAGTCCACCCAGCCCCCGACTGACTTCTAGAACCCAGTCTCTCTTGACTCAGACCCCAGATAGAGCGCCTTCATTCTCCGAGGTCTCACCACCTCCTTAAGTCTGCCCCCACTGAACTGTGGGGTGCTCATTTTCCACAGGAAACCGACCAAGTACTTGGGCTCCCAACTGCTCTTGGGGAAGAAGATCATAGTCTCTGGACTGGCAGGAAAGACCTTCTGGGTGATCGAGTCCCTGCCTGTCTTCCCAGACCTGCCCAGTCCATCTCCCCAGGTTCCCCTCGTTCTCTGGAGTCTACAGACTGGCTCCCCACTTTGTAGGAGTTTCCTAAACATGGCATGTGTTTTTCCTGTTTGTTTCCCACCTGCCTACCTGGTGGCTTCCTGTGGCTCCTCCTGGGCCCAGGGGCAGAGAACCCTCTTTTCCCAAATGTCCAAAACACTCCCCACCCCCAGGCTAGCTGCTGGCCCCATAGCCTTGGGCTTCCACCCATCACCGAGGACTGCGATGTCTGTTTACGTATCTGCCACCCCCATGGGATTGGGTGTTCCGGGGACACTGCCTGACTCATCTTGTCCTCATTGTGGCCCAGTTTGGGGCCACTTACGGAGTAGGAGCCCAAATGTTTGTGTTCAGGGCACCGTGTTCTCTGTATTTGCGCCAGAGCCCTGGGGAATTGGATGAGGCTTCACGGGGGCTGGGGTGTCTGTGAGGCACAAGTGGATGAGGACAGATAACAGTGTTAGGTGTGATGGTGTGAAGGGCCATGACACTCAGCCGTGATCTGCCCTCCGCAGCCTTCCCTGGCTCCTCCAGAGCACATGCTTGTTTCGAACATTACTGTAAGGTGCACCCCTACCACACTGTTCTGTGAGAACAAAGACCAACATGTCCGGCTCTGGTCCACTTCTGGCCCAGGTAGAAGGCTACCAGTTGTTTCTTGAGTGACCTTGGGCTGTAGACAAGCAGCTAAGTGGAGGGTGTGGTTTGAAAGCCAGCCAGTGGTTCATGGTTTAGCTCTTTCTAGCAAGGCAACAGTGTGTTTAGTGTATTGTAAACACCCCGGAAATGGGGTCTGAGGTCGAGGTGCCAAAGACCACCCGGTCCTGAGCCAGCAAGAGGGCAGCCACAACCTGTGTGCTGCTGCTGTACTTTATAGATTTGTTTCTGCAAGCCCAGTGTGCTGTAACCCAGTGTGGAGAGTGTGTATCAGGGTATTTCTACTGCACACAATGTCCTCCACTCGTGGAAAATGTGCATCCACCGAATGTGGGAATTTGATTATGGGGGACTCTTCTAACTCTGGGGAGAGTCCTGGGGCTTGAATGTCACTCACCTGAGTTTGCTTCTGCTCAGTCATGCAGCCTGAGGCCACACTGCCCTCCCATGCAGAATGGGTGACCAGCAACCTGCCGAGCGGTGAGGAGTAGCGGAGGAAGCAGGGACCTCTGGGATGGTGACACGTGTCAGGATCTGCTCTGACTGCTGACAGGCCTTGCTCTGCAGCTGTGAGAGATGACAGGCGTCCAGATCAGGCGCTCAGAGGGGAGCCTCCCCACCTGGCACCAGCTTCCAGAACCAGCTCAGGGCAACTGCCTCTGCTTCTTCAAATCAAGGGTAGTGGTGCTAGGCTCTCATGGCTGCTGGGGGTGGATCTGGGACCATAGTCGGTGGGTAAGCCTGGCTCAGGGCAGGAGGCAAGGAAGGACAGAGGCAGAGTTTAGAGCTGGGGCTGGCCCCTTGGCCCAGTCCTGGGCTCTGGCCAGCCCACTGCATCGTGTACAAATACAACCAAACCCCACCAGTCACTGAGCACGGGGTTGCCAGCCAAGGCTCAGTGGCACCTTCTCTGGGCAAAACGTGTCACTGCCTGCCAGCTGACTGGTGGGTGTTCACAATTCTTCACAGCCATACTAGCCACGCCAATTGTGTGCCGAGATTGTCAAGACCTCAGTACAATGAGATATTTTGAGAGAGGGAGAGAGTTCATTTGCATACCTTTTATTATAGCGTAGTTATAATGCTACTTTATTATTAGTTATTGTTATTAATTTTTACTCTGCCTATTTCTAAGTGAAGCTTTGTCACAGATGTGTGACCAGGACAAAGCATAGTGTACACAGAGCTCAGTGCTCTCTGAGGAGTATACTGGGGGGCCTGGGGGTGTCCCCTGGAAGGGAGAGGAGGACAGAGCAGCCGCTGTGCTGAGAGGAGGGAATGGGTGTACAGGGGCTCCTGAGGCTCTCACATCAGATCTTGGGAAGAGGCACACAGGATTCGCCTTTTACATTGGAGCACTAAGGTCACCACCCCAAGGTCAGTAGCTACCACACAGGACTAGGATCTAAGCACAGGATCGGCTCCAGAGTTCGCGCTTGAGAAGGTCCCAAGTCTCACTTGGTCCTCCGGGTACCTTGGGAGTCAGCCACAGTGGACCGTTCCATCCTGCCCTCTGCCTGGCCAAGTTCCACCTCCACCCTGTGCCGCAGGTCTCTTCTTATCTCTGGGCCTCCTTTAGCCCTGTGACCTCACAGGCGTCTTTGATCATAGTCCAGCTCTTGAATGAATCATGAGATCAAGGATGGGTTCTGTGTCAGTGTTCATATTATCATATCCAGTGAAGGGTTTAGCTATCAATGGTAGCCCTGAGGGTGGGCTCTGGGTAGTTGGGGGCAGCTGGTATAAATTAGGGACAGGTAGCCTGATGGTGGATGGTGGCCAAGTGGCTTGTGTTCCGGTGCTCTGAAGGAGAGATGGTAGTGGGAATAGGAGAGGCAGTAGAAGCAGTAGTCTGGGAGGCTTGAGACAGAGTCAGAAAGCAGGCTTTGTGGAGGGATGGGCAAGAAGGGAGTTGGAATGGTGCCTGTATTTCTGCTACAGGGACTCCAGTGATTGGCGGCATCATGGGGGGAATGGACTGCAGGGAGGGGATGGGGCCTGGGCCTGTTTGAGTATACGGATATATCCTGAGGAGTCTGAGGCAAGGCTAGGAGGCAGCTAGGAGAGGGGCTTTGTGGAACAGGCTGAGGAGCCTAGTGCTTGTGGGGAGGAGGAGGGAGGTTGGTGTGCCTGTCACTGAGTAGGCCAGCAGGCCACTGCCTTGGTACTGAGCGAAGGGGCCTGGGACAGAGGAAGCCTCTTGGACAGGCTGGCAGAGGGGAACCTGGGTCAGGAGGGGCCATCAGTGCTGTTTTTAGAAACCACTTTCCCAGGCAGTGGAGGTGCGTTCCTTTAATCCCAACACTTAGGAGGCAGAGGCAGGTGAATCTCTAAGTTTGAGGCCAGCCTGGTCTACAGAGCGAGTTCCAGGACAGGCACCAGTGCTACACAGAGAAACCCTGTGTTGAAAATCAACAACAAAACAAAGAAAAGAAACCATGTTCCCATTTTAAGGTTACTGAACTAAAATTGCCTGTATAAATCCATTTTGTAAATTGAGGTTTTGGACAACAAACACTTTTGAAACTACATGAGATGGCAAGGCTGCCAGTTTGGAGGTGGCCTGACCGAATCCTGTGGGAAGGCCCTACTCCCTGTGACTCGGAGCTGCTGAGGACTCCACCTGTTGACTGTGGCAGGAGCCCCATGCCACTCATGTCTTGGGAGGATCCTTTTACAGATGTGGATTTAGGGAGGCAGCGGGGCCACAAGAGTAACAGTGCTTGGAGCAGATATGGTGGTCCAGCAAGATGGCTCTAGGGGTCGGGATCACTTGAAAGATGTGCAGGAGTCTTCAAGATAGGGACAGGGTTGTTTTATGTAGAAGATGGGAGATGACAAGAAGGGACAGAGAGCTCCTGATCACTTGGTGGTAGCCTAGGAAGGTGACCAGGTTAGAGGATGGCAGAGGAGGTTAGGGTCTGGGGAAGGTTGTCCCAGATAGGGCTTTATTCGCATAGGGTGTGAGGTGGGCACAGGGTGGCCCACAGTTGTCCTAGGACCTCTGAGGGGCGAGGGAAGCAGGGGAAATACGGAGCTCATCAATGGGTCAGTAAATCCTAAATGGTACCTTTGTTGGTCAGCTCCAGTGCCAGCTGCTGTGTCTGTGACCCAGGGAACGGACAGAACTCTGACTTGGGATGAGGGTGGCACATCTCGTGGGAGGTCCTGTGTGGTAATGACACTGCAGAGAATGGTGAGCCACAAGCTTGGGCACTAGGAATTTTCAGTGGAATGGTCAGGGAGAAGCAGCATCTTGTATTCCCCTGAGCCTCCCAGCTGCTGCCTGAGGGGCGACTTCAAACCACCCCCACCTTAGATATCAGCAATGGGGCACAGAGAAGTTAAGAAGACTGGGCAGGCCACACCTTTAAGCTGAACACTAGGGTTGCAGAAGCAAGCAGATCTAGTTCAAGGCCAACCTGTTCTACGTGGCAAGTTCCAGGCCAATCAGAGTTCCACAGTGAGACCTTGTGTCAAAACAAAATACAAATTTGAAGAAGCTTGCCCAGGGTCAACTCATCTTTATAACTGAGAGGCTGGAGTTTTACGCTGAGCCTCTGATCTTTGGTTAAAAATGATCTCTGTGGGACTCTACTGCCTGCAGTGTGCATGGAGGCCTGGCTCACTCCCTTGCTCAAGCAGTCAGTGCCAGAAGGGTTGTGAAGGAAGTGAGAGAATAAGACTTGGGGACATCTGGGCCACCAGTGTGCTGGGAAAAGGAAGAGCACAAGCAAAGGCCCTGAGGCAAGTGAAGGCTAAAGAAGAGCGTGAAGGTCAGTGGATCTGGAACAGAGGAGGCAAGTGGGGAGGGAAGGCTGGAACGGAGCTGATAGGGCTGCCTGTGGTGGTTGAAGGGTTGTCAGCTTGTACTTGAGGTGAAGATGCCCCTGAGGTTTTAGAGCTGAGGAGGGGTAAGATTTGACTCGAATTCCAATCTGGCAGCTCTGGCTTCTGTGCTGGAAGCCAAAAGTAAAAAAATAAGGAGCTCAAAGCCAATATGTACAATCCAGGCAGGAGCTGGGGTGACTCGGTGCATGGCAGTGGCTGAAGTGCAGGTGCATCCCCTGCGGCATCTCAGCCTGAACGTGGGAAGGGAGAGATGTCAAGAGTGACACCGGAACTTGGGCATTGGTGGCTGGAAAGACGGGGTTCTGGGGAGACAGGGTTCTGTGTGAGAAATGCGTCATGAAGAACTTCTCACCTCTTTTATTCCTGCTAATCCCTGGCTCACTCCACGTGTCAGAACTGAGACTTATGTGGCCTTCTCAGGACCACATGGTTAAGAAGGGAATGGAGCCCCACCCTAGAACCAAGTGTGCACACTAGGCTTTGTAATTCTGGTTTAGTATTTCAATTAGCAAGGTCCTACCAGGTGTCAAGTGCCATGCTGAGTGCTGGTGCTAGTGGGTGAAGTGAGCTTGCTTCACTCTGGTGTCATCCCAGTCTGAAGGAGCAGCAGCTTCTATGATGCTAGACATGGAGCCTGGGGACAGTGTGTTCAGCTGGAAAGGAGTATCCCAAGAGGTCCTGGGGCCAGCGGGAGCCCAACCAGTCAGACGTCTGGTGGCTTCCCAGAAGCACACAGACCTCTGGGATAGAGGGCTTTCTAGGAAAGCACATTTGTGGGTTTTCCCGGTGGAAACCCAAGGAGGCCACAGGCTCTCAGATTATGGATGACCACAAAATTCTGGGTTTTTTGTTTGTTTGTCTGTTTGGTTTTTTTCCCAAAGGACTGAGCGGTTTTAACAGCTACTGAGCTGTAACTCACGTGGCGTGTTTCACTAATTGAAAGTGTCCTGTTAGACGGCTTTTAGCTCATACATAGAGCTGTGTCTCCATCGCCATGATCCATTTCAGAACCTCTCCATTGCCCTAGAAAGTGCTTCCTCCTCTCAGTTCATCCTCGCCAGGGCTCTCAGCAGCCAAGACCAGACTTTCTCCTGCTTTCCGTTTCTACAAAGCCAAAGACACCTGTAGCAGCCTACATCGGTGGTCCTGGGCAGTGTGACACCTGTTGTATGGAACTTTTTTATCTTCGCCTCTATGTAGATCATCCAAGACTTAAACAGTGTCCCGGACAGCAGGGGCCTAGGGCCTGTTACCCATCATAGAAAAGGGGAAATGGGGGAACTTTTAGCCTTTCCTCAGCAGGCAAACTTGGGAGCTCCAAGGGAGCTTAGAGACCTCCAGGTCATGGTGGTCTCTGCTGTTACTTCTGCCGTCAGCTGTAATGCTGGGAGGATTTGGCTCCAAGTGATAGCTTGGTGGGAATGGCTTCTTCCCCAGCTGTAGCATTGAGTGCGCCTTGGATTTTCACACCCCACAATGCACCAGGAGGTCTTCCATTGCATACTTCTGAGCTTTTGTCCTCTCATTGAGAATGTTCTTAAGTCCCATGTCTCCTTTCCAGCTCCCCAAACCCTTGCTGGTCCTGCCTGCTTTTTCTTGGCTGGGAATGTTCTTCCTCAGGGAGATGGGTTTTGTTGTCCTAGAACCAGAAGTCTGAGTTAGAGAGTGCCGTCCTGGTCTCATTGGTGACCAGTGTATGCACCTTATCAAAGGAGTGTCAGGGCTCTGAGGAGATTTGGAGACACCCCCTCAGGACTCTCCCACCTATCCTGCCATGCTGTGTGCCTCAGTTTCCTACTTTGGAAAGGAGGAAGTGAAGTCAGTTGGACATGAGAGAGTGTGGGAACTGATGTGTGGGAGGTGCCATTTCTGGGCAGACCATGAGGGGAGATTGAGAGGGTATCCTTGAGCCTGGGGACAGGCAGATGATGAACATCCCAACGTCAGTTGCCCCTTCCTGGTTCTTCCCGTAATGAACTGGTCCCTGTGTCTTCTCCCAGGACTTGGTAGAGGGACTGAGTCCAAACCCCAGTCTAGCTGCTCAGATCTGGCCCTCAAGTCAATGTTCTCTTGGTCTCTTAGTCTCGGTTTTGTGACCTGTAGAATGGGAGGACAGAGGGGCATCGTCTGAGGCCTCAGGGTCAGCTAGCTGCCTCCTGGATAGGTGTGCATTGGAGTTTCCCATTAACACACATCCAGGTGGAGAGTGGTTAGGGGAACAGACGCCTGCCTAGGCAAGCAGGGTGGAGATGCCTGGCATCCCCCCATCTCTCAGGGAGTCACTCAGGCTGGTGGAACAGGAGAATAGCATCTCCCAGGGTCTTTCCCAAGGAGGTAACTTGTGCCAGCATCCTGCCTGTATTATTTTCTGAGACCTCCCAGCAGCTCTCAGAAGAATATTCTTAATAAAAAGAGAAACTGAGGCTCAAAAAGAGAAAACCACCTGTCCACTGCCCCCTCAATGAGTGAGGGACCAAACTGAGATTTGAACTCACAGTAGTGTGACTTTGGACCCTATCCTAACTTCCCTCATGAGGTAGGAAAGCGGGGAGGGGCAAGAGGGAGGAGCAAGCTGAGGAAGGACTTGGGAAAGTAGCTTCCCCACTGCTGGCTGCTGCAGGGATTCTGTGGGCGGTGGGAAAGGCATTGTAAATATGCATGACATGCAAATCTACCTCTAAAAACAACGTGGGCCTCCCATGAGCTGGGGTGCCAGGGTTCTCTGGAAAATACAGTGTTACACAAACACTTGGGTTTCTATGACAACTGTGCCGACTTGCCCCTTCCCAAGGGCTGGACTGAAGGTGTCAAGGTGCAGCACTCATTTCTGGCTAATCAGTATTCCTCCTGTGTCCCGCAGGCACTGGTGCCGCCCTCTGCCTGGAGCCCGGTGGTCCCCCTGTGTGACCAGGGTCCAACTCATGCCTCTGATGGAGTGCTGGAGGGATGTGTGTGGCAGTCCTCAGTTCCACGCCCACTTCTGAGGTGGCATCTGCAGCATACTTGCCGGTTACCCTTTTTCCTGTGCACGTAGCTCCCTGGTCGGTAAGTACAGCCACAGCCCTGGGCACCTCACCCACCATGGTGTTTGCCACTGTTGGGAAATGCCCAGCCCTCCCACTGCCAGCACCCACGAGCTGGCAGAGGGACCTCCACAAGAGCTTCCCTGTCTAGGCACAACTTACAGTTTAACCAGCTGGGTGTATCCATCCTCCTGACAACTCTGGAGGTGGGCATGGTGAGGATGCCCATTTTCCAGGGCACTGCCTCAGTGAGGGAGAGCCTTGCTAAGGATGGACAGCAAGCTCCACACATTTCACATGCCGTACCCCTGGGTGCAGCTGCTCAGCACAGGTTCAGGAGAGGGAGGGGAGCAGGGAGCCTCACTGCAGACCATTGCTCAACAAAGAGGCACTCCTCCTGCTCCAGCTCCACCTGGCTAAACTCACAGTGAGGTTCTGGGTCCAGCCCTGTCTCTGACTGTCCCTCCCCACCCACACTGTCTTCTCCAAGCCTGGTTCCTCTGTCCTCCTTCCCACAGAGCAGGGACAGCTACCTCAGCCCCACATGATGCTAACCACAGTACCTGCTCATTTCTCTTCTTGAAGTTTGAACACGTTCCCTTGACCCCCAGTCCTACTCCCGCCAGAATTCTGCTGGCATAAGTCCAGTTCACAAGTGAGGAAACCCAAGGATCCCCAGCCATTCAGCCTACAGTATGGAACCCTGGATTGAAGTGAATTCTGCTACCCAGGGGCTAGGATCAAGGAAGGGAGTGAGGGAAGAGGGAACCCCTCATGATCTTTCTCACCAGACACCAGCATGACCCAGGAACCCATCAATCTTCTGGAGTCCCAGAAAGCTGCTACAGTGGCCCCTCCCCACGGTCCCAGCCCCTGTGCGTCCAACTCTCCCATCTGCCAGCAGCTGCCAGCTTTCTTGATGAGATGGTTATGAGAAGGGGAAAGACTGGTAAATATGCATAATATGCAAATATCGAGGATAATATAAAAACCCGTGAAGTTCAGTGTCAATAATGGATATAGAAGTGTGTCTTTGAGAACCAGACGCTGCACATTTGTGCGGTGCCAGCCTTATTGCTAATAACTGTGAAAGGGGCCCCATTAATTAGTGCCCCCACCCCAGCTCGGTTCCCCTGGCCTGGGCCTGGTCTGTTGTACCAACCAGAGACAGCTGTTGCATTTGGCTGGGAAACTGTCACCACAGAAGTGTGGAGGACATCGTGGTCTGAGAGCAGACAGGGCTGTGGCAAACGTGCAGGGTTTGCCCAAGGCCGGCCCGGGTCCCCCTGAGGACAGTGTGTGTTGCGGGGCGGGGCCAGCCTGTGAGGCAGTAGGTACTTCTTGAACACTCACTAGGTGCCTGGCATTGTGGTGAATACCTGGCACTCTTTGGCATCTCCGCTCAACTCCCCATCAGCTCACAGAGGCCTTAGCTCTGATGAGCGCTGCTCCAGGGCCTCCTCCGCCCCAGGGCAGATTCGGGAGGTACAGCTGCCGTTGCTCACAGTCCCCTTGTGTGTGGCCCAGTGACGGAGAAGGGATTCCTTGGCACTCAGAGGGAGCAGCCGTCAGCATCACGTGGAAAGATGGAGGCTGGGGTGGCGCGAGGGAGGTGTTACTGCTGCGATTTTGCTAACAAGCTGGTTATTTAAGGAACTGGGAAGCCATCAGGGAACCGCTGTGCTTGGGCAGAGGCGGCTGGGAGGACAAGGTCCCCAGGGAATCGAGGTCAGGGAACCAGCCAAACACTGATCAATGGATTGATTGAGTCTTGTCCGCTTACTGACAGGAGTAACAGTACCATGGAAGTCTGGGAAGAGATCCACTGTCTGTGTCAAAGCGGACCTGTGAGCTGGAGGGCACAAGGGGCTTGGAGGGCAGCAGAGCTCTGACTGTGGGCCTGGGGGTGGCAGAGCCTTGGCCTGCGGTCACTTACCATACTCAACCTTTTGTCCTGCGTGCCTTCCTTGTAGCAGTGTATGTCACAGTGAAGTGCCAAAAAACCCTGCAAGCTCTAGTGATAGCAGCCATCATTTAGTGACACTTAATTAAGTACCAGGCCCCTTGCTAAGATTTTCCTCTGTTTTTTTTAAAAATGTTATTTATTTATGTATGTATTGTTTTAATTATTTCAGACAGGGTTTTTCTGTGTAATCCTGACTGACCTGGAACTCACTGTGTAGATCAGGCTGGCCTTGAACTCATAGAGATCCACCTGCCTCTGCCTCCCAGGGTCTGGGATTACAGACAGGTACCATCACACCTGGTTTATTTATTTAATCTTACTGTGATGGAATCTAGGAGCTGGTACCTGCTAGGTAGGGGCTCCACCACCAAGCTACACCTCCGCCTAGCACTGAACTGTTTTATCTTAGATCTGCACAGATTTTCTCATTTTACCCATTGTAGGAAAGGGGCGTGAGGAGGCTTCCAAGGGAAAGCTACTTGACATATTCCTAGGGCCAGACAGGTGACTCAGGCCTCCAGAGCAAGGATGCGGAGTCAGAAGCTACCCCAGAGGGTTGGGGGCCTCTGTTTGTCTCTGCTGTGTTTGTGTCTCTTGCATGTTTGAGGTTTGGGCAGCTAGACAGGTATGTATGATCATGGGCAACTGGAAGACGAGGACCCTGACAAGGGCCAATGACAGGCATTTGGTCATTTAACAAATGCTCCAGATAGGAGCAAGACATCCTCAGGGATAGCTGGGAAGGGGCTGAGGAAGAGTCAAGTTCATTTTAGGTAAAAAGAGATCATTCCGAGGAGGCAGGTTCAGACCCATTCTCTAAACTCATTGCCTGCAGGCTACTATGTCCTGAACCTATTACTTTGTCCAGCTCTGAACAACCCTATAGAAATAGCATTGTTGCCCTGCTGGGCAGACGAAGAGTCTGAAGTCTTGAGTGAAGTGACTAGCTTGAGACTCTGAGGGCTATGCTGGTTAGTGTCTAAGCCACCCCACTCCTGGGAACTCTTTATGGAAGCAAGCTGGACCCAGTGCTGAGGACCCCTGAAGAGTTTGAGCTGCATGTAGCTAGAATGACACGCAAAGGCCAGGCAAGAGGTCCAGCTTTTGCTGGGGATAGTCCTAGAACATGGCATGCAGAAGACTCTCCAAGGCCTGAAGCTGGCAGCCCACTCTGCTGTCTGGGCACCAGCCACAGACACACCCATACAGTCCAAGGAGGTTTATTGAGAACAGTTGCAATCACCAGTACCCCCTCCCAGAGCACCCAGGCTTGGGGATGGCTTGGTGTTACGCAACTACCCACATAAGTAGAGTGAGAGGGGACAGGACCAGTGCAGTGAAGTAGATTAATCATGCAGGGCCACACCGTGACATGGGACTGCCTTACAGGACACAACTCAGCCTTGCTGGGGCACCCTGGGTAGTGTTGGTAGTAGCAGGGCAATTGGGAACAAGCCACTTGTCCATCACCAGGGGACTGGTTAAATCTGCCTACTGCAGCTGTACAGTGGCGCCTGCTGCAGCGGTCAGAAATGGGGCCGGATCTAAATTTACTGTTGCCAAAAGAACTTCATAGTGTGTGATGGAGGGTTTTTTTTGTTTTTTTTTTTTTTTAAAAAAAAAAAAAGAGGTTATAAGCCAGCATGGGTAACACGAGGCCATTTTCATCAGGTTTGCTCGTTTCTAGAAGCTGTTCCCCGTGCTTCCCCTGGTGCATGCGGGCCTGAGGGACTGGGAAATCAGATCGGGCTGTGCCGCATTTCTATTCCTTCTTGGCTGTATGACCTTGGGCGAGTCACTTGCCTTCTGTGGCAAAGATGGAGAACATCAGAGTGTGAGATCTGGACAGGGTGGTATTGCAGGTGTTCACTGCCATGGCCGCTGTGTACCCGTCACACCTGCCAGCCTCTTCCTTGGTCACAGACATGAGGAGAGCATAGCTCTGTGCACAGGACCAGCCAAAGCCCAGATCAGTAACACTCTCACCCCAAACCTTGTCCACTCCCCTTGACCTACTAACTTGCCTCCCCAGTGAATACTGTCCCCAGAGAGGCTGCTGTTAGAGACATGTTGGCCCTGGAGCTGCCACTAAACTTGTCTGGGAAGACAGGCAGTGCTTTCTAGATGCCCAGAACCTTAAATCTCAAGCAGAGAAACTCCAACTCAGGAAGGCAAACTTTTAGAGGCGCGGATTCTCCGTCATGAATGATTTAACACATGCAAGCATAGGCATTTATTTCACAAGCACCCTCAGTCCCACCACACCTCCCTTGATGGTGACCATAAATTAGAAACTACCCAATTATCTGTCTGTGAGAGATGGTTAAACAAATTCCGTCCAGCAGCCGACAGCATTCTCTGTACTGTGGAGACAGCACCGTAGATCTGTCCTTGTTGACATGGAAACCTGTCCGTGACGCACTGGAGGGAAAAATAGATTAAAAAACAAGCAGGTGGGTAAGGTGCGTAAGTATGAGGGCTGTCAAGATGGCTAAGTGAGTGAAGGCATTTTTCAGCAACCCTGACGACCTGAGTTCAGACCTCCACACCACACACACACACACACACACACACACACACACGCGCGCGCACGCACGCACGCACGCACACACACAGAACTCACCCACACAAGTAAATAAATGTAGTTTTAAAAGAAAGTGATACACTGATCTGAGTTTGAGGCCAGCCTGATCTACAAAGTGAGTTCCAGAACAGCCAGAGCTACATAGTGAGGCACTGTCCTGAAGAAAAAAATAAAAATGATACATTGTTGCAGGATCCCTGGAGATCAAGTCTTTTCTGGGGGCTAGGACCAAGGTGGGAGGAACAGGGTACCTACTTAGATAGCCACTGATTTTTTTCCCCATTCTTATAGAAAAATGTATGTATTCAATCTCCCAATAAGAAACATATCTGGATCAGGAAGGACAGTCATCAAACCATTCATAGTGATGTTCTCTAAGGTGGAGTGAGGGTGGGCTCTAATTTAGTTTTTACTCATTTCATCAGGAGCTTTTTAGTACAAGTGACAGAAAACCTCTGCCAGCTTGTGACCAGGGTGGAGATGGGGGATTGTAACTGTGAAATTCAGGCTCTTCTGGATCCAGGGGCTCGGTGTCACCAGGACTTGACTGTTTAGCGGTGGCTCCTCCGTGCTTCTCCAGCTCTCACAGAGATGTGTCTGGAGGAGTGAGTGTGAATTCTTCTCAGGCAGTTCAACCTTAATTCCCAGAACCAAGTCATGACGTGGATTGGTCAGCTTCTGGGATGTGCCCATCCCTCAACCAGTTGCTGTTGTTAGGGGTGCTAAGTGCTCTGATTGGCCACCTAGACCTATGCACTGCCCCCTAGGAATAGAGTGGGCAGATGCTCACCTTCGACTGTGACCTGTGGTAGCCACATGTGGTTATACCTTACATGTTTATCCATTTATAATAACTGAATTTCCCAAGATATGTGACTTTATTGTTGATTTGAGGGGTTTTTTTCCCTAGGTAGGGTCTCACTGGGTAGACCAGACTGATTTTTCTTGTTTTCCTCCTTCTCTTTCTCCTTCTCCTTCTTCTCCTCCTCCTCTTCCTCCTTCTCTTCCTCCTCCTCCTTCTCCTTCTTCATTTATCATTCATTCATTTTGAGGCAGGGTTTCTTTACATAGACCTAGCTGTATTGGAATTCATTCTATGACCAGACTGGCCTCATACTCTTGGAGATCCACTGACTCGTCCTGCCGTGTGCTGAGATTAAAGTCTGTGCTACCATGACCAGCACCTGTCTCAGCTTCCTAAGTGTTGGGATTACAGGTGTGCACTACTGCTCCTAGCCCGATGTGTGATTTTTTGTAATAATCAGAAGAAAGAAGGGCAACTTCCCCTAGGGTCCTGAGTCAGACCGCAGTGTCAGAGCCCATTGGAGCAGCCTTACACTGTGAGTCAGAATGTGGGAACCTTTGAGGCTCCAGTGTCATTCAGGAGATGTCTCCCTCAAAAAGTAGCAATCCTGGCCTCGAGGATCAGCAGGTTTGGAGGAAGAGAAGGGAGCCCACAGAAGATGTATATAGAATCAGGAGGAATTAAGAGAATGTTCACAGAGGGCAGGGGAAACACAAGAACCAGCCTGGAAGCAAGGAAGGCTTCCTAGAAGAGGTGATGCCAGGGTCAAGGCGCCAGCAGTGATGGAAGAACATAACCACATGCCAGAGATCCAGGGGATCCAGGGACATTGGTGGGTGCACAACCTTCAAATAAGAAAGGTCTGGGCTTCAGGCCCAGACCACAGGGGCCTTGAATGACAGAGTAGGTGTTTGCGTTTGATGCTGGAGAGACCATAGTGCCCCTCAGAAGGATACTGTGGGAGAGGGGTGTGTCGGTGGGTTTTCTGCCTTAAGCTGGGAGCTCAGTCTGCAGGAATTGGGTCAAGACCCCATGTGGAAAAGTTGACCAGGGACCTAAAGGCCTGTCAAGGGAGCCTGTGTTTATCACTATCAGAACTCGTCTTCCAGAATGCCTAGCCACTGTTTGCATACCTTCAAAGATGGGTAGCTCACTCCTTGTTCCTCCACTATGGGCCAGAAAACTACATCATCGGACTAAGTCCACAATCTTGACAAGACCTGGGACACTGAGGACTGGCCCCTGAAAGCCTGGCCAGAGGGAAAGGTGGCAGCCAACACTTTCAGGTCAAGGCTTCAAGTTAATGGGACCTCGGTGCCCACAGACTCTGCTAGGAATCCGAATGAAGGACAGAAAGAGCATAACAAAGCTGAGCTCTGCCAAGAGTTCACAGACCCCTAGCTGAGAGCTTGGCTGGAGAGCAGGAGGGAAACAGGAACCAGAGACGTTGGCTGAGATTGGAGCTCTGGCCTCAGTAAGTTCGTGGGGGCTAGGACTTCTCTCTTCCTCACCATGGTCAAGACAGAGGTAGGTGAGGGAGCTGATAGGTCCTCAAATGGGCAAGCATGCGAGGGCATGGCGGGAGGCAGGAAGGGAAAGTCGGAGGCCTCCAGGAACCTGGGTGCCCATCTCTGTTGAAAGTTGGACAGGAAGGGAGACTCTAACTTAGGCCAGGAAAACCTTTAGGAGGTAAAGAGTTCTTCGCAGATGGAGTAAGTGGGGTGGTAGGGAGCTCCCTATCCCTGGAGATATTCTAGTAGCAGCTGAACGGCAACCTGGAAGAATCTATAGAGTACTGTGACCCTACTAAGGACTTGGGCGGTCCTTGCCAGCCTAGGTTCCATGTGCTTGCTCTGAACCTCAGTTTCCTCATCTATGATATAGGGTTAGCAGCAGTTCCTCTCGCAGTTGGTTGGAAAGTTCGAATGAGACCATTTAAGTCCCATGCACGTGGCCAGTGTTCCGTGAATGGTGACTCATTGTTGTGGCTGGCGGAAGGAGCCTTCGGGTCCCTGTCGGACACTCCTGCTCACCGCCCTCCAGGACCCACTTTCTGCCCGGTCGATGCTGCTGGCTCCGTCTCCAGCTCCCCTCCCTGGGAGGTGGTAGGGATTCCAGACCCTTCTGGGCCCCTTTTAGCTCCACTTGAGCGAGAGTTGGCAGGTTGGGGCGTCGGGCGCCATCCGCCTCCCATATGCTTCCTGCTATTTAGGGGAAAGCTCTCCTCGCATTCCTCCAACCACACGGGCTGACATTTCCAGACAGACGCTGGAACCAGCTCTTTGGGGGATTGGCAGATAAATTTGGCCCAGGCTGTTGGGAAAATCTTCAGCCTTGCTGGGGAATTGGAGCCCCAAGCTTGACGGCTTCTGTTCACTCTGAGACTTCTGGTCCTCTTGTCTTCTGTGGGGCTGCAGATTAGGGTAAGTCTGCCCAGCCCAACCTCCTCCCAAGAGAGCACCTAGAGGGCCAGGAGGTGGTGGCTTCCAGCCTCTCCTCAGAGGCAGCAGGAGGGCAGGCAGTAAGAGGCCCCTCTGTCACATACCACAGGCCACCTGGGTGTGGCTCAGCTCAGCTTGGCAGGTGGCAGTCTTGGGACTAGAGAGATCAGAGCTCTAGACACTTCCTGTCTGTGCCATCTTCCAGAGTGGCACCACTTCTCTGAGCTTCTTTTAATTCATCTGTAAAATGAGGCAATGGTAGGACTTTCTGGTGAAGAGCCATGGGAAGGTGCTTGGCACATGCTGCATGCCGAGTGCTCCATAAATATGGTTCTTTGTCATTACCGTCATTGTAGACAGTGACTCAGGAGAGACCAGCAGCTTCCCTTGTTCCCTGCAGCTGTGGCTGTGTGGGAAGTTCTAAGGGGGTTCATACTTAGATAGGGGACCCAGCTGCAGCAATGCAGGCATAAGAACAGATGAAGGTGTCACGTGACCACACCATGCATGTGTACGCATGCAAACACACACACACACACACGCACACACACACACACACACACACACACACCATCTAGTGTCTCGTTTCTCCCTGTTGAGTCTGGGACACCCAGCACTTGGTTCTGCCAGGAGGAATGGAAGAGAAAGGCTAGGCCTACCTGGCGGCCTAGTCTGGAGAGACCTAGTGGCAGTCACAGTAGGAAGCTCTGAGGAAGTGTGAGTAGTTCTGGCTGGCTGGAGTAGAAAGTGGGTAGTGGGAAGGTGTAGGCAGCTCGTCTGAGCTTCATTCAGCACCTCCCAGTGGAGCGCCATGCTGGGCCTCCTGCCAGACACTGCTGGGAAGATGGGCAGGCCTCCTGCCCTCAGGAAGCTCCACATATAATCCATCAGCAAATAATGCCATCCCAAGCTGCCTGCATGGAGCAAGGTCTCATAGGAATGGCAGTCTGCTGGTGGTGAGCACCCACTTGAGGCAAAGGTGTCAAAGGTGTCTCTGTATCCTGGCAATTGGGTTAGGGCCAAAGGACAAAGATAGAGTCACAAGAGTAAAAGATGGGGAGAAACAGGAACCAGACTCTGGTGGCCTTGAGTACTAGACCTGTCAGTCACTCTGGTAGCAGTTGAAGCTCAGCCAAGATGCTGTCTACAAGAGCTGAGGATCCGCGAAGAAGCTGTGTCGTTGATAGCAGTGGACTGTAGACTGGAGAGGAGGGAACAGGCACTACATGGGTCAGGGTCTGAGTAGAAGCCTGGCACCTGCTGGTAAGCTTTGGAAGGAGGAACCCCCTGCACGAGGTCAGGAAGGGATGAGGCATGCAAAGGAGAGAGCAGGGGAACTTAGAGCCCGAACACAAGCAGACTCAGGAAGGCTTAGAGGAGAGGCTTCTACACTGCCAGGACCACAGGCAGTGGTGGCAGCAGCCAGATAGCTCCTGGGCACGGGCTTCACAGACTGAGTGGCCAGTGACAAATGCTTTTGCTTTGGGTGGAAATATTATGTGACCTCTCTGAACTTTGCCTTCTCTGATACTGAATCCCTTGGGAACTGCATTTTGTTATATGTAACAGAAGAAAACAAACAGGATTTGTATAAAGACCCAGGAGGTTGTAATAAGAATCCAGATGGAGCCAGGTGTATTATAGGCACACCCCTATAATACCAGCACTTTGGAGGTGAAGGCTGAACCATTCTGAATTTGAGGCCAGCTTGGGTTGTGTAGCAAGGTCAAGGCCATTCTAAACTATGTAGGAAGATGCTGTGTTCAAACAACAGCAACAACGGGCTCAAAGGCTAAAAATTCAACAGAGCACTCATTTTGGGCCAAGTTTGATCCCCAGAAGTACAGAATGCCAGAAGAGATTGGAAAGAATGGAAGGAAGGAAACGGGAGAAAAGGCGGAATGAAAGGGACCAGGGCCACTGTGGCAATTCAAAGGTCCAGGCCTCTTCTTTGCTTGACTTGTGTCTTCCATTCTCATGGCTACAAAGTGGCTGTTCTACTTCTGTATTGGATGTCTGAATTCAAGGCAGAAAAAAAAAATGTCTCTCTGAGGCTATTGCGTTTTGAGCCTACCATTCTTAGCAGAAAGCCATAGACTTCCTGGAAGCCCCTCCCAAGAGGACTTGTGCCCACATCTACTTTTTCCAGATTTGACTGTGTGGCCATCCTACCTGCAAGGGAAGCTAATGACATGGATATTTCTAACTGGGTGCTTCTGTTAGGCAGAGGGGAAAATGGCTAGCAGGAAGGCTGGCAAAGCGTCGGTCACCCTGAAGTGCTCCTGAGGCTGCCTCCAAGATCCCCTGGGGTACTAATGTTCACAGACCCCTAGGCACCAGGGACAGGCGACCTGCCTGGGGAGAGCAGTACTTACCTCTGAGCTGCCAATCATCTACACTTACCCGTGTGTGCCTCCACCCCCTCTACAGTGCTTCTGACAGTGCCCACACCCCACGACAGGACACCGTTAGTGCTCACAGTGTGTGGGGAGACAGGTGAGGTAACTGATAGATGAGCCCCATTTTCACCACACCGTATAAAGGTCTGGGCGTTCATTGGAGGATGATAGCAAAGTTGAGGCTACCTGGGCCACATGCTAAGTGTTTGCCTTCGATGCCAGAAAAGTGTTCAGGGCAAGGATAACTAACGGTCATGAAGTGGCTAAGGGGCCAATCAGAGACGGCCTCAGTGGTGCCTTAAGAAATAGAGCAAGATGCCCAGTGAGGCCAGATGTGTACAAAGAGGGGATGGCGGGAACCTCTGTTGTCTTAGGGATGTGTGTCCCCAGTCAGGTACCCCTGCAGGCCTTTCTGAGCTGCTTCCTCCATCTGAGAAACTTCAGTGGGCAGATAGCAGCCAGGGAGCCGGACAGATTAGCACATGCCTGACATCCCAACACCTTGGGTTGGAGGCAAGGAGTGGTCAAGAGTTCAAGAACAGCCTCAGATATATGGCCAGTTTAAGAGGCCAGGGCTACATGGGACCCAAAAGCTAATCAAAGGCAGAACAAAAACAAAACAAAAACCAGGGTAGGGCTGGTCATGGTGGCGCAGGCCTTTAATCCCCGCCTTAGGGAGGGAGGCAAGAGCTGGTGGATCTTTTGTGTTCGAGACCAGCCTGGTCTACGGAGAGAATTCAAAGACTGCCAAGGGCTGTTACACAGAGAAACTGCCCTGAAAGAAACAAAACACAGGCTGGGGAGAAAGACTTTTGGAAAGAGAATTGGGAAGTCCTTTGAGTATTTCCACACTGTGGGGTTAGTAACCAGCTAGGGAGAATTAAGGTAGTTTTGGGTTACTAGATTTTGTCATTTTGACCTCAGCCCTGGTCTCTGAGGATACTCCACCCCTGCCTTGTCCTCGGTGCTGACAGCCCAGGGCGTTGTCCGTGGTCCTGAAAGGGGGATTTGATCCGTCCTAGAATAGGGGTGCTGTCCGTGGTTCTGTCTTTGGGAATTGTAAAGAATCCTGTCTGGATTCCGAGGACCCAACTGTGCGGGCAGCTTTTTGAGCACAACACTGCGCAATCCTGAGACTCATCTGAGGTTGGATGGTGCACTTGTCTCCATCTTCATGAGCCCTGCAGGAGTTTGTTACGTAACATGCCTCTCACTTCTAAACATCAGCCTGCGGGGGAGGGCCGGTGTTTAATCTCATTTCAGAGGTGAAAGGACAGAAGCTTGAAAAACCAAAGGAACCCATGGACCACGTCTCTAGTCTTAGTTGCCTTGTCTGTACTAGGGAAGTTGCTGGTAGAGTCTTAGGGAGCAAGGGTGGAGTTTCGCACAATGGCACTTGCATGGGTGACATTGGTCTTGAACATAGAAGACTGATACTGTTTCACAGGGATGACTTGGGGGTGGGTGTCTCATGGCATCTCCCAAAAGCTGTGAAGTGGGGCCCAATCTTAAGTGTGCATGGGGGGAGGTGTCAGACTCCAAGACTGCATGGGAAAGAATCCCTGTGTCCTGAACCCCTCCTGTGTACTGGATCCTGTGCCAGGTGCGTGGTCACTCAGGTCCTTCTTCCTTACAGCCACCCTAATGCAGAGCACCTAGCTTCCTTTCTCGGACACAGAAGCAGATGCCAGGGGCTTTGCCAGGTTACTTACCTAAAAACTCTTGGGAAGACCTTGAGACAGAAAGCCACAAACTTAGACATCAAGACCAAAACGGACCCTGGATGTAACCCAGTCCCGATGGAAGGAGGGGTGTGACCTGCTAGGCTTGGCTTGGGTCTCCTGTCACCTATTTCCCCGGCAGCACTCTCTCCTCACGATTCCTAAGCTCTAGGGAGATAAGAAATTAATATTGTCACAGACTAGGTGTCAAAGAACCTATGGCTCAAATCCTGGATCTGCCTCAACTGTCCGGCCCTCTGTAGGCACATTTCCTTAACTCCAGCAGAAGCATAGAGTTAGCTGTAGCTTCCTCAGTGGTTTAGGACAGGAAAAGATGGTGGATGGGAAAGAGCTAGCAGGAAGGAACCACTCCCTAGGGTGGTCCAGTCAGCATTAGAAGCAGACAAAGGCCCAAAACCTCTACCCCAAACCTCCACTTCCTCTTCCCAGACAGACTAGTAGCTGCAGCCTGGAAGGCACTTGGCATCCTTAGCTAACAGGCATTGCTTTGAGGAGGCTGACCTGAGCCATGGAGCCAAGTGTCCCTGTGGGGACTGGTGGCTGAGCCAGCCTTGGCTGCCCTGCCTCCTCAGTTCCCCCAATGGCTCTAAGCTTAATAAGCCCTGTAGGCTGCTGTCAAGCCTAATTAGGCTGTCCTTGGCCATCCTGTCTCCAGGGTCCTGTTGTGGCCATCTGAGGCCCTGGACATGACCGTGGCCGGTGCCCTTGGCAGCCATTTGGGTGTCTTGAGTGGAAGTAGCTGCCTGCTCTCACCCGTGGCTTAGAAGATCTGACTCCCTGACTTAGCTTCTGGACCCCAAGGTATGTCTGTCCCCTCCTCCAACACCCCACTCTGGCCCCAACGCCTAGCGCTATAGCAAATGGGGAAGGAAAAGGGAGCATGACAGTGGATTAACAGAGAGAATGGGTGAGGGGTGGAGAAGGGTGTCAGGGACTTAGCTTCCATCACTGAGACTGAGGTTGCTTATGGGACCAAACTGCCTCACCCATACTCCCTGAGAGCCTTCAGCAGCTGTGTGGTCAGCAGGACCGTCCAGGGAGTGGGCATGGCTGGTGGCCCAATGGAGGGTTTAGTGTGGGGCTGGACTCATGGTGCATGCTTTGGCATGCTGTCCATGCCAAAGATAGAATCTGGGGCCTTGACCGCATTCTCAGAAGCACAGACCAGCAGAAGAAAGTGGGGAGGAGACTGAAGAAGGTGGGAGACACGGGTATTCTGTGTGGAACTGTCTCGAGCCCGGACTTGGCCAGCTCTTAGACGCATTGATCATGATCGGTCCATTATCTTTGCATTTCACTGTGTTGTTCACGCGTTTCCCATCTCCCCAAGTGCAAGGGCAGCTGAAGTCATGGCCCGTCCCGCTGAGCAGCACTCCCGGCTGTTTACACCCCTCGCTCACCCTTCTGGTGGGCACTTGGACTCCGCCGTGACCACGCTTCCCGCCAGCCTCCTTGGGATGCGCGCTAGGCTTTGGGTGGAGGAAATTCTGTGTTCGTAAACACTGCCAAATTGCCCCACGAGGTAATTACGCCACTTTGCACTCCTGTGAGTGATATATCCGAGTTCCCACATCCTCTCAGCTCCTCGCCATCAGTTGATTTAACACTCTTTAATTTTGCCAATCTGTTAGGAGAAAAATACCTCCTTTTTATTCACATCGCCAACTATTAGAGAAGTCGAACTCCTCATTAGGTGTTGAGTGGCCGTCAGGCTGCTGCAGAATGCCTGCTCATGCACCTTGCCTGTTTGTTTTTGTTGTTGTTTTGGTGTTTTTGGCTTTTAATGGGTCACTTCTCTTTTTCCTACTAATCTGGGAAAGAAGTCCGAATGAACAGATGTGAGTCTCAGCGTTTGTCACAGGCATTCCCGCTCCCCCCACCCCCGAATGTCACTTGTCACTGAACTTTGTTGTGTCTTCATTCAGAAGTGTGACATAGTGGTGCTGTGACACGGAGCCCCTCCCCTTAGTAGACTTCTCTACATCTTGTTGAAGAGGTCTTCCCACCCGAGGTCACTTTGTGTCCCTTTCCAATAACCCCAAGCTTCTGTTTCCTGTTTATTTTCATAACTTTGTCCTTGGGAATCTGTGTTGTTTTGTTGTCTGCTTTATTTTGGTATTATGAGAGAGAAGCATGTAGCCCAGGCTGGCCTCAACTCTCTGTGTAGTTGAGGATGACCTCGGACTCCTCGCCCTCCTGCTTCACCTCCCAGTGCTGGGATTACAATCCATGCAGGAGACAGTGTTCAGGGCCGGACGCATGCTAGACAAGGTCTGTGCCAACAGAGCTAAATCTCCGGCCCTGTATCTAGATCTGTCTTCTGTCGCTGCATGTGGTGTGAAATGGGATCTGGCTTTGTTTTCCTTGGGCTGGCCTGTGGTCCCAGCAGCGCTTATAGACTACTCGGTTCCTTGTGCTCACGTGGAGTAGCGTCTCTGTTGTATACTCAAGTGCCGCATGTTTACGGATGGATTGATGGGAATGCTGCTGTCTCATTGGGCTCTTGGTCTAATCCAGTCCAATGTGTAATTGCTAAATCTCACTGTTTCTTCAACCCGGACACACTGGCATTTGGGGCAGAGCAATTCTACATGCTTATTACAGGTTCCTGACCCTCCCTGAACCCATCCATTGTGTTCCATGTTACTAGCAACCCTTGCAAGCATTTTCAGGGCTGCAAAGGAGGCAGCTCGCCTTGAGTAAGGACCAGCACAGTGCTGCCCTTTGTAGTTTGGTATTCTCCAGGCTGTGTCCCCTTTCCTGCCTGGTCCTCCTATCCCGTGTTCTGTCCATTTGCCCTAAACAGGGTTGGAATCTTCAGCATGGCGCTGTCAGGCACCTCTGATGCAAGCAGCCCACCCACCCTGGGAGGAAGTGTTGGGCTTATCCTGAGTGGATGTCAGCCTTGGTGTGACTCCCTTCCTCCTGAATCTGGAAGCCCACAGAGTACCAGGCCTTCCTCCTTGAAGTGTCCTTCATTGCTGTCAGGAGCAGACACGTTCCTCACATCTTCCCTTTCCTCTCTAGTCTTTCAAACTCAATAATCCCAACTTCCTCTGATGTCCATCAAAGTCTTGGCTGCCAGGGCGGCAAGCGTGGCATGTTTGAGCTAGAGTCGAAGACACTGGCTTCACATTCTTGTTCTCCTCCTTATCAGCTGTGTGGCTCTGGGGAGGCTGACTCGCCTCTCTGTGCTCCTTGGTTCAGTGGCTGTGCTAGACCTACAGACAATAAGGAGCGCGATACGGGTCGTGAACTGAGCCTGCTCCATTTGAAGTGTGCTCTGGAACTTCAGCGGTTGCCATTTTGGTGGTGAGCGATTTGCCCCTTTTCGTCCTCTCTTTTTAGAAGTTCCATTGTTTAAATTAGAAAAATAAATAAGAGCTCAGAAAAAGAGTAAATTATGGCAGAAGTTTGATAAACCAAGGTTATTCTTTGCTAAAGGTAAACTGAATTTGACTCTGCACTTACCAGTAAACAAAGAAAATGGGAAACACGGATGATGTGGCATACATAATACTTGGTGCCCTTGAGAGGAAAGCAAGGCAACTAATAGATTGTGCAGACTGGCTGTGTCCTTGGAGCCATCATATAGTGACTGCACTCACAATGGGGCTGCTACAGCCTGGTCCCCAAAAGGTCTGAGGCTCAGAGGAGCTGTGACTCTGGAGCCCTGAAGGCAGTGACAGTGAGTGAGTGAGTGAGTGAGTGAGTGAGTGAGTGAGTGAGTGACGGAGCCTCCGCCTTTGGTCTCCCAGTCTGATGGGAGAGGCAGCTGGCACCACATCTGTGTGGCAGAGTGGGCTCTGAGGTGAACTGCAGCCAGGGAAAGACCTCAGAAGAGGGTTCCTATCCTTGGCTTTGGGGGCCAGGAGTGGCTTCCATCCCTGAAGGTGGTGGGTCAGCTTTCCATCTGACCCAGCCTGGGGAAGCAGCATCAGTCAGTCCAAGGCCTGGAGCAGATGAGGGGAGCTGAGAGAGCCTTACTCAGCGGTGTGTCCTGAGATGGGACAGTTGAGGTTTGGCGAAGACGGAGATGAGCCTAAAGTCCCGGAGGGACGGAGCCTCCAGGATCAAGGCCAAGCCTCCTGTCTCCTTGCAGCCTGTCCTCCCGCCCCCTGCCACACTCCTGCTCTGGGCTCTGACTTGCTTCCTGCAGGGTCATTAACCACCTACGGCCTGCCACGTGGTGTCCCCCTATATTTAACTCCCACGCTGTGACTTACAGAGGCCCAGAATAGCAGCCCCGGGTGGGGGCTCATCTCTCTGCTCTCCCCTCTAGTCTCCCTAAAGTCAAGCTCCCAGCTCCCAGCTCCCAGCGCCCATCCCAGGGAGAACAGGCCTGGATCCCAAGGAGTACTGGCCCACCCCTAAGAAAGATCAGTACAGCAAAGAAGAGAGGGCGCCTGAGAGTCCTCAACATGCCATGCCTCGACTGACCCGAACTAAACCCCAGTTTGGCCCAGACTGAGCTTCAGTCCCTTTTCTAGTTGAGCCATGACGTTGGTTCCAGACTGAGCTTTAGTCTCCTCTCTAGGCTGAACCTTGATCCTAGCTCTAACCTGAGCCATGATCCTTTTTCTTTTCTTTTTTATTTTTTTAGTTTACTTACTTTATGTGTAAGATTTGTATGTGCATGTTTTTCCTGTATGTATGCATGTGTGCACTGAGCTCAGAAGAGGGCATCAGATCCTCTGGAACTGGAGTTACAGATGGTTGTGAGCCACCATGAGGGCCCTAGGACCTGAACCTGGGCCCTCTGCAAGAGCAACAAGTGTTCTTAACCCATGAGCCATCTCTTCAGCCTCCCGACTCCCCTGATCCTTTTCTCTTGGTTGACCCCTAATCACTGGTTCCTGCCTACAGTTGTGCCTGAAGGTTTCCCTATCAAAGATCCGCTCCCATATCCTAGCTTTGGCCTCAGTGATCTGGGACCAGTAGTGACCATGAATGAGAGACAAAGCCACTGTCCCACCTGCCCTGACTGTGAACTCCTCTACATCCCCCACGGGATGCCAGCACTGCCAAGCCTGCTCCTCCTAATTGGCCTCCTATCTAATTCCCCGAACCATGTGATTGAGGCAAGGCTGTGATATTTATAAAATCTGTGTCCTTCCTGATAAATCCAGCCATGGGGACCAGGTTCAGAGCCACTGTGTTCATCCTCTGAACCCAAGAACTTCAAACCACATCAGCCACAGAGGGCCCTCATCACAGTACACCTGTCACCCATTGAAGTCCCAGCGCCTGCATATGGGCACCGCCCCCTCTCTGATGCCTTCTCACTCAGAAAGCTGTTTCAGGCAGCCAGAACCCCGCCTGAGTGGCAGGGGCAGCCTGAGGGTGACTCACCGTGGTCTCTGAACACTGGCTGCTTTGTCCTGCACATGGAGCAGAACCCTCCCCCGCAATCTGCAGCACTGGGGGTGGGAACAGTGGGCAGGAGGGAGGGCTACTCTGGTGGCACATGTACCCAGCACGACCAGTGTCATTTGAGGCAGAGCCCTGGATTGCTAGTCCCAATGCTTGACCTGTTTGAATTACCTAGAATTCTCAGTTAACAGCAGGCCTCCCTCCCCCAGGGAACAACCCCTCCCCACATTCTGTGGGCACCCCCTCCTTTGCCTCTACTGACGCTTGTGTTTTCCCTGTCATGGGCAGCTCATTGTCCTTTGGGGTTGTTCTTTGGTCATGCCAACATCTTTCTCCCTGTATTTTCTGCCCTGCCACCAAAATGCTTTCCTCTGAAATGTTTGCTGCTGAGCCCTGTGCACCAGGTTCTGCTGATGAGGAAGGAAAGTCCAACAGTCTCTGCTGTCACAGGACTTTCGTCCATAACTTTAGAGTACAGCTTGATTTCCCTTATTTCCTTCCATGTTTTATGGGGGAGACGAAGACAGGATCTCACTATGTAGCTCTGGCTTGCCTGGAACTATGCACACGAAGCTGGCTTCCAACTCGGAGATCTGCCTGCCTCGACCTCTGCCTCCCAAATTCTGGGATTGAAGACTCACACCACCGTGCCTGCTGAGCTCCCCTGTTTCTTATTTGCTGTGACCTTGGCAAGTTGTTCAAGCCTTCATTCTTGTCCGTCCTGTGGGTTACTGTGCAGAGGCTCTGAGGTCATGTGTGGGTCAGGAATGAGTACACACATAGTCACAACCATGTCTGTGTGGGTTGGAGGGTGCAGGCTGTGGTTGGCTTGGGCTGGAAGAGACACCTACCTAGGGAAAGGGGCTAGCTTGCTCTCAGGTGAATGTACCTCTGAGAAAAGGGGCTAGCCTGCCCTCAGGCAGTTGTCCCTGTGGGAAGATGATATTGCACCAATAGGTGATCAGGTAGGCAGACACCAAGAAGACCCTCATGGAGCAGGGACTGCTGTCTGGGGTTCGTGACGGTGACGGAAACCTGTGCCCTTGTGCGCTGGGGCTGCATTGCAGTGGAAGTTCCAGAAGCTTTCCGATTCTTGTCACAAGGGACCCTCCTCACTCCTGTACCACAGCCCATGACCTACTTAGAGGGCTGGGTTTGGAGGTGTGGCTAGGTGAGATAGACGGGAGGGTAGAGCTGGTGACAACCTTCTGGCAGGTGCCAGCACTAGGTGAAACTCAAGGCAAAAAAGACAGGAATAAACCAGCAGACTAGATTCAATGAATCAGACTAGGAATGGCCAGCCAGACTGGTGGACGAGAAGAGAAAAAGCTGTTGGAACAATGGAAGGGACAGGAGCTGTCACTAGGATGGCTATGACATCAGAGTAAGTCCACCCTGGGAGGAGCAGGGCGTTTATTCTCTTTCTATTGAGATTCTTCATATCACAAGACTCTTAGTCTAGTGGAAGATAGAGACATAAGTTAAACAAACGATTAACGACTCTAGCTAAAATAAAATGGGGTGACATGGGTTTGGGGGTCACTTGCCTAGACCTGGAGGGTACCCAGGAGACTACAAAGAGGCAACATTTGGAATAAGCCCTGAATGAAACGGGTATGCAGTCACGTGAGGGTCCCGGGCATAGCATGTTTGGTAGAGGGATAGCCAGTGCAAAGGCCCTGAGGCCGGGGGGGGGAGGGAGGAGAGAGAGAGAGAGAGTGAGAGAGAGAGAGAGAGAGAGAGAGAGAGAGAGAGAGAGAGAGAGAGAGAGCGCTCAGCATGTCCGAGGAAGGAAAGGGAAACCAGGGGTACTGCAGGCTATCAAACGGTATTGAGGATGAATGGGGTTCCACGGCCAGCATGGGGCTAGTTTGGGTTCAGAATTAAGGAGCAAGGATGGAATGAAACACAAAACCGAGAACCTTTGGGAAAGAATGACTGAACCAGAGTGGGTGAGGGGCTCCAGGACTGTGTGGAGATCTGGCCTGAGAGGCCGGAGGACCTTGAGCCTACTCATTTGCCGTGTGGTCTGGAGCTGCTTCCCTCTTGGACTGTTAAGTCAGGAAATGGACACTTGGGAACAGAATAAGGGGGATGCTGTGTTTAACTGTAGCCCAACCCTCATGGGCAGGGAGGCAAGAGCCCTGGGGACCATGAGGCAGGGGGCCTGCTGGGACATGACCATGGCAAAAGTCCGTATAGTCTTGTTGCTGCAAAGACTGACCTTGCCCCCAATCCAGTGTGAAGATGGGACCATAACCCTCCAAATAGCCCATAAGCAGTGTGAGAAACTGAGGCAGGAGGCTCCATGTACCCTGTGGTTGCCACATGTGCATTTCATACACATTATCCTGGCATTAATGGATTGGGTGTCCATTGTCCAGAGGACAGAAGTTCAGAGAAGGAGATGACCGACCCAGCATCACACTGTGAGAGCGCATTCCAGCCCTATCACCGGGAGCCCTGAGGCGCCTGGGAGCAAACCCAAGGACTTGCCCCCTCGCAGACCACAGCCTCTGCCCACAGCTCTACCGTGTCTGTAGGGAAGGCCGGCTCAGGGGGCCTAGCTCCCTATTGCATACCACCCTTGCTCTCTTTCTCATTCTCTGAACCTGCGAGCCTTTTCCAGCCTCAGGACCTTTGCATATACTGTGCTGTCTGCCTAGAACTCCCCCTCCGCACATATCTTCAATCTGTCAATTCCTGCTCACCCTCAGACATCGGGTGAACAATAACTTTCTACGACTCACGTTGTGTGGCTTTCCATCCTTCCGGACCCCCCACTTTCCCACTCTCGTGTGTGACTGGCTGGGTACCCCTGAGATCACAGACCTCAGTTCTTAGGGTCCCTACTAGGCCAAGCACAGGAAATTAGGGTGCTGTTCTATGCTTCTGCCTTGTGGAGCTGTGAGGCTTTGAAGTTGTAGCCTGCCCGGGCTCCTGACGCCTGCCCCCTTCTTCCTGAGACGGACTTTATGTCCTCAGCTCTGTTGAGGGATGACGTCAATCCTTAAGTGGCTTCTGAGCTGCTCCAGGCTTGCGTGGGCTCTGGTGTGTGTGTGTGTGCACATGGCCCTGGGCACACGCACGTGTGCGCACGGGCCTCCGTGAGTAATTCCAGTGGTACTTCCAAACTCTGTCTCCATGGAGAGGCCGCCCCCACCTACCCAGCCCCAGGTGGCTGCCTTTGCCACCCTTCTGGCTCCCCCGCCTGCTCCTCCATGACCCAGATTCGACCTGCCTAGACTCCCACATCCCCAGGCCTCAGGCTTCTACAAACTCAGGGCTGGGGGCCTCTCTCCAGACACACCCTCTCATTCAAAATCAGTTCTAGGTTCCAGCAATGCTTATTGAGGCCATGTGGAAAGAGAGTGGGTGCTGGTGGGTGGCTTCCTGGGTTGGATCATGGTTCCTTCGCCCTAATGCTAATGATGCCTCGCCTGAGGGAGCTGAAGCTCCACTGTGGCCCTCAGAGCCTCCAGGAGCTGGCTGTCCTCTGTGTCCTCCCCATCACACACACACACACACACACACACACACACACACATATGCACACACGCGCACCTGCTTCTGTCCTAGTTACTTCACCACCTGGAATATTCTTCCGCCGTAGGTTGGAGAGATGCATCCACCCCTCACTCCTGCCCAGAGACACTTTCCCAGAAAGCCTGTCCCCACTTCCCTTTCGTCTGCTCCATGCCCAGAGGACATGACCAGTGACTTACTAGTAGATGAACGCTGAGTGAGTGCAGAGCTCAGCCGAGACGTCCGGCCCTCAAAGGCACTAACCAGTCTTCTTGCTCACCATATCCACTCTCCATAAGCGCAGCGTGAGTGGGTGTCATCGCGCTGGACTAGAGAGTCCCTTGTGGTCCGTCAGCGCTGTGAGTTGGACATCTTTTGGACAGGGATGGCAGGCCTCCAGAGGCATGGGGTCTACAGCGGCAAGCCCTGATGTCCCAGGGTCATCTGCAAACGCAGGGATCTCAGGAACACCCCCCCCCCCGAGATGGCATCATCCTGGGGACTCCTTCCCACTGAAGAAGGAAGGGGTTCTGTGCAGAGAACGTAGAGGGAGCCCCAAGGCCTTCCAAGTTCACCCCCTTCCTATCTAAAGCTCAGGTCTGCCCCTGAAGATCCAGCAGGACAGCATGTGGAGTTGTTCAGCCGGCTCCAGGTCTCCTCCAGGTCTGATGCCATTGCATCTGAGAGACTCGTAGAAAGCATGGACCCAGGGCCACCAGCTCCCCTTGCATCACAACCCCAGGATGGTGGAGAGGTGATGTGATGTCCTTCTCCAGAAATTCCTGCCCCAAAGCAGTCTCCCCTAGCCTCAGTTGCTTCCCTTGACAAACAGCTTGGCCAGTCCTGCTGCCCTCCTGGGTCAGAGATGGCTCTGAAGAGAGGAGGCTTGTGTGAGCTGTGCCTTCTCAGAAGGTGCTACCACCCCATGCCAGGAAGCTGGCCCATGCTCCAGGGAACGGGTGCTGGGGTGAGAACCACATCTAGAGGGACAGAGAACAGCTACCTTCAGGCTCACACAACAGGGATGTACAAGAGGCCTAGGTTAGGTTGTGACTTCAGAGGAGTTTGGATCAGGTTCTGAAAACATAAGAGGAAAGGAAGATCCCTAAGAAAGAGGGTGGGTCCCCTTGGCAGGCACATCTGACCTCATGTTGCTGTCTGGTAGCCTGTGACTCCAAGATCAGTACACGTGAAACCACTCAAGAGCTTGTCAGGAAATGTAGTCTGTGGTTTCACCCAGTTCAGATGAGTGTTCCCGGTGACTTGGTGTGGGTAAAGTGAACTGGGGAGAAGGGATGCTTTCCAATTCACCATCAGCACTCCAGCCGCCATCCTGGGCTGCCCAGCCACAGGGGAGTGATGTCCCTAGTGAACTGAGGGGACATAGGGGGACAGGACCCCTCCTCGCCACTTTTGCATTTATACTAGCCCTCCTTTCTAACATTTGGAAGTAGACACTTACCGTAATGCTTTTCAGTCTTTTTCTCTTAATGTCGGCACTGAGCTGTGCATAGCTCTCCAGGTTCGGCTTTAGCTATGTCCCATAAGTGATGTTTTCATTATCATTCACTCCTAAATATTTATTTTCATTTCCTCTTTAGCTTTTTCCCTGACCCATGAGTTACTGTCAGTTTTTGAAATTTTTGGTTTGGTTTGGTTTGGTTTGGTTTGGTTTTTCGAGACAGGGTTTCTCTGTGGCTTTGGAGCCCGTCCTGGAACTAGCTCTTGAAGACCAAGTTGGCCTCGAACTCACAGAGATCTATCTGCCTCTGCCTCCAGAATGCTGGGATTAAAGGCGTGTACCTCCACTGCCTGGTTTAGGTTTTTGGAATTTTGGGTGTGTGTGTTTGTGTGTAAGTTCAGGCACACAGCACATATACAGAGGTCAGAAAGACAGCTTTAGGTAGTTTGTTTTCTCCATCCCAAGTGGTTCTGGGGATTGAGCTCAGGTCATCAAATTTGCTTGGCAAGACTTCTTAACTTCTGGGTCATATTACCAGCCCCTATTAGTTCTCTCTCTCTCTCTCTCTCTCTCTCTCTCTCTCTCTCTCTCTCTCTCTCCCTCTCCCTCTCTCTCTCTCCTCACTATGTAGCCCGGGCTGCCCCTGGCCTCCTGATGAAGATGACAGCACACACCCCCACGACTGACTTGTATTGCGGCTTTGGTATTTATGAGACTTACTTTGTAGCTCAAAACGTGACCGGTTTTTGCAGATGTCACATACTGATTTGAAAACAACACCTCTTCGCTCCATGGGGGATTAAGCAGTTTCTGTGTTCTTAAGGTGCAACGGTGCTTCTATCAGAGAGAAGATCCAAGTCTGTGGAAGCTGAGGGGGAAGTCCTGGTAAATCTGGACTTCAGGGAAGGCCTCTGGCAAAAGGTGATTCTCAGAGAATTGTGTTTGCCTGGAAAGAATGAGGGGAAGGGCGTCCCACCCAGAGGGAGCAGCGCAAGCAAAGCAGACAGGAAAGTTGAGAGTGAAATGGAAACAGAATGGATCTTTATAGAAAGCCGAGGAAGGTGAGCTTATCTGGCTGACAGAGACATTATGTTTACTAGAAAGTGCGTCCCCGCCACAGAGGAAGGTGTGGCAGGAGCTGTGAGCATCATAATGCCAATATGAGATAAAATTGGTACTCTCTATCTGGTTGAGCTCGGACTGTAGCCAGACTCCTGCTGGGCAGACTCATTAGTCCTCTCCAAAGCTCTAGGCGGTGTGCATTGTGACCATCCACAGTTTATAGGTAAGGAAACAGACACCAGAGAGTTAAGTGAATTTATCACAGGGCACAGAGCTCCAGGTGGTGGATCTAAGTGGACCTAAGTGGATCCTTCACGTCCCTGCTCCATGCTGCTGCTGCTGTCCAGCGCTGTTATTCTGGTGACACATGTAGGTGGCATAGGTGGTACTGAGTCTTGAATCGGGTGTAAGGGGGGGGGCATTGTAGAGAGTCTCCTACAAAGACCATTTTGGGAGGTTGAGAGCTACTATGACCCTCCTCCTTTGTTCAGATGGGGAAACTGAGGCTCACCTTTGTTCACATGGAAAGTGGGAGACGGAAGTCAGAACTGCACCGTTGCAAGACTTGTCTTGGCTTGGGGTAGGGGATGCATCGGACGGAAGAACTGGAGGGCAGGACTTGTGATGGAATGAAAAGGGGATACAGCGTCTTTATAAGGGGCAGGAAGTGGGGAGCTGCTTTATTGGGAACCACAGTCCACTCCTTTGACTGGAGACCTCAGGAAATCAGACCATCCACACAGAAGGCCAGGCAGACTCTTCCTGCTGACCCCCAGCACAACCAGAGAACCAGCCCCACCCAGCCAGGCAGATAGGTGATAGGCACAAGGCACAGCCAGCTCCCTCTCAGCCCTGGGTGGCAGAGGCTGCCGCTCTTGAGAAAATGATGTGTCTGTTCCGAGAAACCAAATGCCCTACAATGAATCCAATTAGATTTCATAGGCACATGAAAACGCGATCCATCTTAAGCACACTCTGCAAACCTCCAGCCACAGATGAATATTTCATTCTGTCTCAGCAGCCAGAGCAGAATAGCAAGCAGCAGCCAGGACCTCCCTAGCAGGTGGGGCCACATGTCCCCATGGGAGGGGGGAGTCTAGCCAGCACCTCCCTAGCAGGTGGGGCCACATGTCCCCATGGGAGGGGGGAGTCCAGTCAGCACCTCCCTAGCAGGTGGGGCCACATGTCCCCATGGGAGGGGGGAGTCCAGCCAGCACCTCCCTAGCAGGTGGGGCCACATGTCCCCCATGGGAGGGGGGAGTCCAGCCAGCACCTCCCTAGCAGGCGGGGCCACATGTCCCTATAGAGGAGGAGGAGTCCAGCCAGCACCTCCCTAGCAGGCGGGGCCACATGTCCCCATGGGAGGGGAAAGTCCAGCCAGCACCTCCCTAGCAGGCGGGGCCACATGTCGCCATGGGAGGGGGGAGTCCAGCCAGCACCTCCCTAGCAGGCGGGGCCACATGTCCCTATAGAGGAGGAGGAGTCCAGCCTGTGCCACTTCACACTAGTGTGACCTCAGGCAGTCTCTCTGGTTCCCAGATATTGCAATGGCTCCCATCCTGATCACCCACCCTCATTCCCGGGGACTGAGCATGGAAATTCATGTGCATTCATGTCACAGAGCCACCCTGGGTGCCAGCACAGTATTAGTGCTGAGGACATAGCCTTGAAAAGAAAAATCCAAAGGTCCTTTCAGAGCTCATAACCCGGGTGAGGAAATAGGCACAGAAACAAGGGCCACATCAGATATGAGTGAGTTGTGCTCACTCCTATGCAGGTACAGAGTCAGAGAAAGTGTCCCCAAGGTGATGGGTGATGCTTGAACCAAGCTACAGTTTCGGGAAAGTATCCCAAGATACAGGCTCTGCCCAAGCAAAAGTCCTGATGTAGCAAAGCGCTTGAGTTTGAAAAACAAGAAAGCCACATGGCTAGAATCAAGGTGAGGGTTGGGTACCTGCTATGTCAAAGCTCCACAGATTGAGAAACTACTCCCAACTGCAAATGACTGTGAAGGGGCGCCCCCTCACCTCTGTGGGTTCAGTTTCCCCTTCTGCAAAATGAGACCTATTACAAGTCTGTCGCATGAGCTAAGGTGTCAGATGCCTGGTGGTCCTATGTCAGGGAGGGAGGAAGGGACTATTGTTACCATCATGACAGTAACTCGTTGACTGCTAGTGCCACACCCTTCAGTGGCTCAGCGTAGCCTAAAGAGAAAGCACAGGGTGGGTGAGAGCCTAGGGCCTCAGCCTCTGAGAGATGGTCTGCCAGGGTGTGTGGCCAGAAGAGGGAGCCAGACTAGATTCTCCTGGGTAATTGTTTTCTTTCTCTGTGCTGGGTATGGAATCCAGGACTTTTCTACATGCTAGGCAAGGACTCTACCACTGAAATACATCCCCAGCCCTTGAGACAGGGGCTTACTATGTAGCCCATATTGGCCATGAATTTGAGGTCCTGCTGCCTTCACTTTGGGAGTGTTGGGATTGCAGGCATGAATAACCACACCTTTATTATAGTGCTGGACTAAAACCCAGGGATTTGTGCATGCTGGGCAAGCACTTTACCAACTGAGCTACAACCCTAGCCCCAGTCTAGGTAATTTCCAATGATCAGAAATGTATTGGCTCACTGTTGTGGGAGATAAGTTCAGTGTCCAAAAGCCAACCTCTGGTTAGGGTCTTCTTGGTGTGTCCTAAAATGGTGGAAGGAGGAATGAAGTGGGGCGGGGGAGAGGGGGCAAGGGCAAGCCACAAAAGGGGTCTAGTCTTAGGTCCTACTCCCAGTACCATTACAGTGGCAATTCCATTCCATTCCAATGACTATTGGAGGGCACAGACATTCAAACCATACCAGGATGCAGTTTTTGTATGACTCGCCCTGTATAGAGGGAAATTCTGTCCTCTATAATCCCAGAGGGCCAAGCCAGGACTTCCAGGGAATCCTCAGGAGACAGAGAGGCTGAGCGCCTAGAGGTGGAGCCAACCTCTCTGGAAGTACTGAGCCACCGTCTCTAGAGCACTCAAGCGGAACTCACTTCTTTTCCAGAGACAGGAAGTGACTCTCTACTGCTGCGTGATTTCCCATCCGGTAAATATTTCTTACCTCTTGGCTTCTGTGGTTCTGGGATTTCAGAGCAGTTTGACTAGACAGTTCTGGATCAGGGCCTCCTGATAGGCTGTGGTCCCCTGAAGGGGACATGGGGGCTGGAGGGTCTGCTTCCAAGCTCACTTGCGGGGTGGCAGCAGGGTCACAGGGCTGTCTGAGATGGCACCTTCTTCCCCACAGAGAGAAAGACCGAGATAGCAGCCTGGCACCTGCCTGTCTTGATGACCAGCGTGGAAACAGGTGCTGTCATCTCAGGGGCTGGCACATCAGTCTCACTGTCTGCCAGGAGGGGGCGGACTAGAACAGGGTTAAGCACAGGGCATGAGACCCAGTGGAGGCTGGCACAGGATTGGACAATGAAACCTTAACTGCATCTCTGAGTGCCAAGTATTCCTGCCAAGCCTCAGTTTCCCCAGTGTACATGGGTTGGATATGGTGGTTTCTCAGCCCCTGAAGGCCAGTGGTTAAAGCCAGAGTCATCTGTGGGACCTCATGGTATAGAGGCAGCAGAGGCTATGGTCACCCAGAGTCCCCAGAGACACTGGGGTGGGCTGTGGATTTCCTTTGGGGGCAGGCACCATGCCTAGGTAGCAGAAATCTCTGGTGTGTTGCATCCATGGCTTTGGGGTCCACATGCAAGTGGAGGTCAGCGGTCAACCTTGCTTTCTCACACAGTGTCTCTCACTGGCCGAGGCCTTCTGATTTAGGCCAGCCTGGCCAGTGAGCTCAGAGATTTTCCTGTCTCATTCCCAGCATTAGGATGGAAGATGTGCGCTGCTGCCCAGCTTTTTAGAAGTGTGGATTCAGGGGATCAGATTCAGGTCCTTGAGCTGACATGACAAATACTTTACTCTTGACCCCTGGATGCTCTTCTGCGAGGCAGTCTGAGGGTGCAGAGTGTGATGAGGAGCTGAGATCAAGGCCCTCCATGATCTGACTTCAGGGGACTGTTTCTTTAGCCCCCAACCCCTGGGACAACCTGTAGACCCTCTGTATTCCCAGCACCTGGCTCCTTTGACTGTGATTTGTCTGTGCTTTTCACTTTCATGATATTTCCTCCCATAGCAGGCAGGGTGGTACACACCTGTAATCCCAGTGCTCAGCACCCTGAAGTAGGGAGATCGTGAGTTCCAGACCAGCCTGGGCTACATAGAGAGATCCTATCTCAAAACATAAAACTAGACAGAAGAAGCAGCTTCCTCGTACGCTCCTCTAGTGAAATCTTACTTGGTCTGGGAAGATAGCTCAGGCAGTGAAATGCTCGCTATGTGAGCATGTGAACCTGGGTTTGGTCCTCAGAGCCTGTGTAAAGGCCACACTTGTAATCCCAGCACTGGGGAGACAGAGGTCCAGTAGATCCTTGAGGCTTGCTGCTGAGCCAGCCTAGTGTGCTTGGCGAGGTCCAAGCCTGTCAGAGACCCTGTCTCAGAAACAAAACAAGTTGAGGAACGTGAGGTTAACCTCTAGCCTTCATACACATAAAACACCTACATACATGTACACACACGATGGACCTTACTGACCCTCAAAGATCTGGTTGTGCCGCATCTCTTCTAGGGAGCCCTCCTGTTGCCTCAGTGAGTGCTAATCTTTCCCCACACTGGGCTGTGTCTCTGGCTTTGACACTTCCCGGGATGTGTTTTTATGTGCCATCTAATTGTTGTGAGTATTTCTGCCTCCTGCACTTGACCACAGGCTTGAAGGCTGGGACTGTGTGAGTCAGAGCAGGCCCCATAAAGGCTGGAGGAATTGAATTAAATGTGCTGGCAATGGCTACACTCTGACCATTTTGTTCTGTTTGCCAGCTTGACCTTCCAGGATGGTCCCTCAGCGGGGGCTAGAATGAAACAAGCCTCCAGGGTCCGCCTACTCCTAGCCAGAGCTCTCAGCCAGACAGCAGGTCAGCATGCCCCTGTACCACCTTTTGCAGACCCTGCAGGCCAGCCTGGTGAAGTCCCGCTGGAAAGTAAGAGATAGTGTTCCCCTGAGCACAGCACCAACCAGAGGCTTTGGGAGGTGGTAGCAAATTAGAAAGCCGAGAGGCAGCATGAGGAGCGTGGACAGCAGAACTGGAGTACCTGGGTTCGAATCCTAGCCCTTCTCTGTGTGACCGTGTACAGGTCCTTTTTCTGTGTCCCAGTTCACTCTCTGGAGACACAACTCAAAGACCTACTCGCAGGGCTGTTGTCAGAGTCCTACTGTGTGTGCCATTTGCTGTGGACGTGCAGGAGGCAGGGGAGAGCACACTTCAGAAGAGCTGACCTGCAGGACTGTGGGCTTCCTGCAGCTACTCAGCTCCTTTCTGTTGGGGCCTGCTGAGACTTTATGGGGTGTTCTGCATTTATACTCTTCCTGAGGCTCACAGATACCCTTTGGGGATAGGGAGATATATTTGTAAGCTGAGCTAGGATACACATAAAACATACCAATTCCTCAGTGTGTGTGTGTGTGTGTGTGTGTGTGTGTGTGTGTGTGTGTGTCTGAGGAGGCCAGAGAGGCCTTTAGAGTTGGAGTTTTATGCATTTCCAAGATGCCCAGCTTGTTACATGGGTGCTGGGATCTGAACTCTGGTCCTCAGGACTGCACAACTGCCATCGGGCTGTGCTCCAGCCCATCTCACCTACACCGATCATAGCCTTCTTTCTAACTTTCTGTTTTAAGACGGAGTCTCACCAAGTTGTTCAGGTTGGCTTTGAGCTTAACCGTAGTCCAGGCAGACACTGAATTTCCAAGTCCAGCCTCTCAAGCAGCCTCACCCTAAGTGGTGGCCTGGAGCGTGCTCCCAGAGCAGACCAGCCATCAGCACCTCCATTCCAGAGTTCCTCCTGAACCCCTACCAGCCTCACAACCATTAAGGCATCAATCCCCAGTGCCCCTTCCCAGCCCTTGGCAGTCACAAAGCTGCCTTTTGTTCTCCAAGCTTGCTCGGCCCAGGAAATTATGTGTCGCGTGCCTGACTTTTCTCAGGCTCTGTGCCCTCTGTGGCTAAGTGTCGGGACTCCTTCTCTTTGGATGGCAGAATAATGCTCCACCATGCAGCAAGAGTCCATACCTTGTGGGTGAGGAGACTATGGCCTTGAGAGGTGCTTCTGTGTGGTTAGTGGGACAAGGTGAGATCCACACCTCGGTAGGATGGCACTCAGAACCTGTTCTTGCCTGCCTTTGTCCCACTGCCCACACAGGCTCCTCTTGGCTGAGATCATCACCTTCATTGTCAAACAGAAAATTGGGGTAGGAGAGGTGACCTGCAGCAAGTCAGCCAGCACCAGTGTCATGGCCTCCATAAGCACAACAAATACTTCACTGTGGCAACTGAGGGCTGACAGGCAAAGGAAGATGATGAGCCCCTGCTCAGCTCAAGAGCTGTTTCCATGGTGACCCCTGAGCTTCCTAACCCCAGCCCTTCCCAAAGGCCGAGGAGCATCCACCCCAGGGTGGATTTTTTTGACTTTAACTCTTTTCTCTCCCAGTGAGCAGCCCAGCTCTCCCCACAGCCCGTTCCCCAGAGCTCTACCCCATCTGAATTCCTCATGCTTTTAGCAGCTTTTCACTGTATCCTGTCCTGAGCTTGCTTTGTGCTCAGCTCCAGAGACAACACAGGTGTGTTCCCTTCCCTTTTGTTGCATGAGAGAGAAACACTAAAAACATAAGCCACTTTGAAAAATAACCAGAGGTGCCTGGGGAGCGTTTTGAGTGTTTTGAAATCATTAAGGGTGGAGAAAGAGAGGACAGGACGAAGTAGAGCATCCTTCCTAGCTTTCAGTCAGGGAGGGTCTCTGAGGAGGTGATGCTTGAATGGGAACTTGAAGCAGTACTAGCAGCCCAGTATGAGAAGAGCTGAGAGGGAAACCGCAGTATTGTATGGATAAAGGTCCTGTGGCCAGGAAGACTAGGGCACTGGAGAAATGCTAATGAGATTAGAGTGACTGAATCAGCACAAAGAGGCTGGAGTTGAGCCAGAGAGTGAGAAAAGACCTGAGATCCATTTAGAGGAACCAAGTAAAGGAATTCTGTCTAGGGTTTCCCAAGGATGTCTCATGTTGCCTCGCTGTGCCTGTGTTCCGTGTATGTAGGGGCTTACAGCTCCTACTGCTATCTCCTTGTCTTTTAGTCATCTGTGAAAAGATGGGGGCTGAGCATGGGCCCCCACATGACCTCTAACATCTCACCAGAGGCCAGGCAAAGTTGGATGGGATTCGGTCACACTAGGGCCCTGCTGGCACCAAGCGCCTCATCCTAGGGTCCCAGTATCCACGTCCTGGGCCATTGCACAGAGCTCACTCCCAGGAAAGCCAGACGTCCCTCTATGACTGTCTCAGAGAGGCCAGGGCCTTCTGTGGGGACACTGAGAGCCATGCATCCTAGCAGCCCTTCCCTCAGTCTTGTCCACCAAACAACTGGTTGATTGAATGTCACACTTTTCAGACAGTTGCTATGGACACGGACTCAGCAGGAAACACGTGGGACCTGGCACTAGTCCGGATCACGTAGCTGTGAGAAGGGAGTTGGAGCCTGGGATCCCACTTCGGTGGGCAATAGCAAATGCAGGCATAGAAGCCACACCCCGCTGCCCTCCTCCTAGCTTGGGACTCGAGCCACCAGAGCTGTTTCCTCCTCTAACATAAGTGTCTGCGTGACAGACCATTTCAGAGTCGGCAATACAGTAAACCTGTATGATGGCACGCAGATTCTGAAGGTCGCGAGTAGCCTTGCAGCCTGGCTCTTGCCTACGTCCCTCGGAGAGCTGCATCATGTCACTTTGGCAGGTCTCAGCTCCTACCAGACTGGCTCGGGGCTCAGCAGTCAGCCAGCTTGCCAAAAGGGTAAAGCAGATGCTGCCTTGCCTTTCCCAACCTGGTGGGAGAAGCCAGATAGTGTCACTGCCACAATATCCTGTTAGTGACCTGGGACACCCAGGAGAATGTGATAGGAGGTGGGGTCACACGGGTATGTTTGACCAGAAAGTTGGTAGCAGGGACTGAAGAACACCCCCAGCGCAGCATTCGCTACGCAGCGGGCACTCCCTACCACGATCTGCCTGGGTTCCTGATTCATTTCATGGTGTCCCAAGACTTCCTGCCGTTCTTTCACCTCAGCCCTCTTACCTGCTGTCTCCAGGCTCTAGGCAGAGGGCTGGTGACACAGAAAGGACAGTGACGCTGGTGTTCCGGCAGAGGAATGATGTATCTGGTGGCACAGCGGAGAGGGGCTCCGGGTGGTGTGGTTAGAGATGGTCTGTCTGTGCAGGTGGCCTGGGGACCTGGCCTTGAAGGAAGTCAAGGAAGATCTTATAGCAGATAGGCAGAGCATTTCAGACAGGACCAGGCAGGGAAAGGGGGAGGAAATCAAATTACCCACACCCAGGGCTAGAATGAAGAGCCCTTGGGGAAGGCAGGAATAGACCAGAAGGCAGGCAAACTGGCATCCTGTCTGGGGCCCAAGGAGTCTTGGAAGGGATCTGAATCCTGGCCCGGTGGCTCATCCCTGACTCCAGTGCTAGAGGGGATGTGGTAAAACTCCTGAGTTCAAGGTCAACCTGGACTGTATAGATGAGACCTGGACTTTAAAAATATATAGGTGGAGAGATGGCTCAGTGGTTAAGAGCACTAGCTACTCTCTCAGAGGACCTGGTTTCAATTCTCAGCACCCATACAGAAGTTCAGAACTGTCTGCAACTACAGTTCCAGGAGATCCCGTTCCCTCATCTGGTCTCCATAGGCAACACACACAAATACACACACACACACACACACACACACACACACACGATGCACAGACATACATTCAGACAAAACACCCAGACATATAAAATAAAAATAACTTTTTTGGGGACCAAGATTTGCCTGTCTGAAGCAGTGGCAGTTGAGCCAGGCAGGGCTGTGGAGGTGAAAAGGCGGGACTCTGGGGACACCGTGAAAAGGCGGGACTCCGGGGACACCGTGAAAAGGCGGGACTCTGGGGACACCGTGAAAAGGCGGGACTCTGGGGACATGGTGAAGACACAACTGTTGAAGAAACATTTTCTCAGGCTGAAGAGATGGCTCAGTGGTTAAGAGCATTGCCTGCTCTTCCAAAAGTCCTGAATTCAATTCCCAGCAACCACATGGTGGCTCACAACCATCTGTAATGAGGTCTGGTGCCCTCTTCTGGCCTGCAGGCATACATGTAGACAGAATGTTGTATACAAAATAAATAAATAAATATTAAATAAACATTAAAAAAAAAACATTTTCTCTTGAGCCCATTGAAATGAGCGGAGAACAGCATGTCCTGGTTTCTGACTCGAGCTGGTAGGAGGAGCAGGGGGTCTGTCCAACATGCAGAGCAAGACACTGAGGAAGCAGTTAGGTGGCCGGAGTCCAAAGGGCACAGTGGGTTGAGGACCAAAGTGTAGAAGGGCCACACTAGGATATCAGCAACGACAGAGTGTGTGGAGAAGTAACATTAATTCAGTTCCTGGACTCAGCTCAGATGGCAGGGGCAGAGGTGGGAGCACAGGAGGGAGGATATCCCGAGACACCGCCACACCAGCAGCACCAAAGCCCTGGCGGCCATGAAGAACCATCTTCCCTCTCACACAGCACGTCTCCAGAGAGCTAACCCGGGACTGTGTGCTCCGTGGCCCGCTGTGAATGTCCCCAGAGTGTGTGGTGGCTCAGCCACGCTCACTTCTAGCATCGCATCGCTCAGCTCACACCCTCAGTCCCCCAGTTGCCTCCTTGTCTGCCTTACCATCAGGTCTCAGCAGTGAGTAGGACTTACCACCCGTTGTTAAGCTCCTCCCTGTCTTAATGCAGCCGTGGAGCCAGCTCTCGTAGGGGCTGCAGATACATGCTTCACAAGAGTCAGTGAGGGACGTGAGGTCCAGAGGGGCAGAGTGGGGAATGGCTGAATGGTTAGAGGTTCAGTCAGTGTGGGTGTGGTTTTGCTATGAGCAGGGAAGAGAGATCTACAAAACATTCTGGATGAGGGAATGATGTATTCCGGTAACTTTTGCTTCTGGAGGAGTCAGGCTGGGTTCTGTCCCTGGTCTCATCCCCATGTAGCTCCCTTATGCTCGCGGGCTCCAGGCTGAGGTATGGCAAGGCAGGAAGGGCCCATTCTGTGGCTGGTGGCTGGTAGCGGGTGGTGACTGAAGCCATGGAAGCACCACAGAGCCCAGAGGGCTCCCCAAGGCAGCAGTGTCTCCTTCCCCTGAGTTTCCATGAAGGCAATGAGGCTTATATTAATGAGAGGCAATTATGGGCACCCGGATGGGCCTAAGTATAGCTCATTGAGAAAGGCGGCACACAGCAGCCAGCTGCCTCCCCTGCAAGGCCACGGGTGCCTATTTTAAACCTCCCTACAGTGAAGCTCTGCCACCCCTGGGCTCTGGGCTGCTGGGGGGCTGGCATGTGGCAAACCCAGAGCCCTGACTGAAAGACTCTGAGCAGACACTCAGACCGTCAGCACCCAAACCCCTGCTGTTTTAGAGAGAGGAGGTCAGCCTGAGGTCACAGTAAGAGAAAGCAGACCCAGGATTCGAATCCATTTCAGCTGTATGCCAACACTCCGTTGTACTGGAAGCATCCTAGACCACGAGGCGTGGCCTGCCCACAGGAGCACAGTGAATGGCGAGGTGGAGGGTGTGGAACGGTGATGGTGTGACTAATGTTATCACAGCCAGCCCTCGTCGTAATCTCATAACCTAGGCTTCCTCCTGGTGCCACTGAGGAGGAAACAGCTCAGGGAGCTGATTTAGTCAACGCCAGTGCCCCATTGTGAGGTGGCCTTCCTCAGGGACACACTGATGTGAGATTATGTCAGGGTCCACAGGAAATCAAGGTGCCCGATGGTGTGGGTGTTCCCTGGGAGTCTCTAGGAAGGCCAGCACACAGAATCAGGTCGAGGGAAGAGTTGGACCTCAGGGCAATCCCAGTTGTGGCTCTGTTGATCCCACGGGGAGCATTGAATAAGACCCTGGAGGGTGTCTGGGACAGAGACAAGGGCATTGCCGTGGTGACCAGTTGTTAGATTCAGGCTGCCCCTGGGGACAGAGTGGAGCCCTGCAAGGATTTCCGTCTGACTTAGAGCGATTTGTAGTGGGGACTTGGCTGTGAACTGTCAGCAGCTGGTGCTCTTGGCAGCTGGAGCCGAAGCAGTCAGTGCAGAAGGACACGGGGCCACCAGAACACACCATGGCCATAGCAAGAAGCCAGGCATGGTGGTGAGCCTGGGATACGGGGGTTTCTCATTCCTCTGCTCGGGTGGGGAGAACCTGGCCTGTCTTCCGGGAGGTCATGAGCACTAGCGAGCTGCCATGCTGGGGGAGGAAGACCAGTGCTGGCAAAGCATGACCAGAACTGGAGAGAAGGAAAACTCCCCAAAAACCCAGGAGAGAAGCCGGGCAGTGGTGGCGCAGCCGGATCTCTGAGTTTGAGGCCAAACTGGTCTACAGAGTGACAGGACAGCCAGAGCTGTTACACAGAGAAACCCTGTCTCTGGGGGGAAGAAACAACCTAGGAGACCTGGGTTTGATTCCCAGAACCCACTTAGTGGCTCAAAACCGTTTGTAGCTCTAGTTTCAGAAGATCTAATGCCCTCTTCTGGACTCCTTGGGCACCAGGCATGCACATGGTACACAGACATACATACAGGGAAAATACTCGTATACATAAAACAAAAATAAACAGGTCTCAAAAAAAAAAAAAACCAGAATGGGAGATAATATTTGCAAGCCGCGTATCTGATAAGGGCTTAAGGTCTCAGTGGTACTCAGAGGACATCAGTAGACATTTCTGCAAAGAAAGCAGAGGAACGGCTCAGAATCACCGTGACGGATGCTCGTCGTCACTGTGTGTGAGGAAAAACCACAGTGAGAAGCAGGCGTAGTGGTGTGTGCTTGAGCTCCCAGCACTCAAGAGCCTAGGGTAGGAGAGTAGTGAGACTGAGGCCAACCTGGGCTACATCTGCCCTCCAGAGGTTGCCCTCCCTGGTTCACAGCTGGCCATGGTGGTGACCTCTATTTCTTCTGACTCTCCCCGGGATCGGGTTCTGATCCTCTCTTCATCGCAGATCCTTAACTGCATCGCATCAGCAGAGGACTCGGGTGCATTTGCGAGCCCACCGTACTCGGCTTCAGGGATAGCCTGGGTGCCTGTGTACCCCAAGTACAGGCCAGATCAAGCCTTGAGGCTCCTCTGAGCAGGACTCATGGAGCCTAGGGCCTAGAAACCTGGCTAATCTCCATGATGCAACCAAGAAGAGGCCCAGAAATGGAGAGGGATGTGGCTAAGTTTGGGACTGGTGTTTTCAGGATGGTCTTGGGAATCTGCTAGTCCAACTGCCCCATTTTACAGATGGACAAAGTGAGTCACAGTGACTCCATCCATTGGCCACTCTCTTGCGAGGCTTTGCCCTGACCCCCTTGTTCTAAGGCTGGGTCTCTCTTGACTCTGAGTGCTCTGTTCTAGGCAAAGATTGGTGGGTCTGTGGGCTCACTGACTTTTCTGATATCAGTGGTTCCAGCACCCACCCCAGAGGTCACAGTCATTAGACATCTGGGGAGGGACAAAGAGTTTACAGGGCATGAAGATTCCTCTGCTAAAGTAGATCTGGACAGCACTGTCTTTGGTCACAGGTAAGGTAGACCCTGAGTAGCCCTGCTCTTTGGAAGCCTCTCTGGCCCTAGAAAGGGCCTGAGACAAGGAGTGCTGAGGAGACCAGAGGAAGTGCCTCACAGAGCACTATGGGTACTCGGGACCCTGAGAGTCCCTGTCTAGATGACTCACACCTGCTTCCAAAGCATTGTGGGATATTCCCTAGAAACCCTCCTTAGGCTTAAGGGGTGGCTGTTGGGGATGGGATGGATAGCGCTTTGGATGGGTGTGCGTGTGTGTGGCACCTCACACTGAGGCAGTCGGGGACTTGAAGAACATGGGAGTAGGTAGCTCCTTGCCCACATTCTGCTGGGGAAGTGGGAGGAGTCCAAGAACTCGAGGTCAGAACTTGGCTTTCCAGGTTCCCACGAACACCTTTCTGCTCAGCTCTGAGAGGACAGTGCTTTGCTTAACATTTGGCTAGGTACTGCTGTCGCCTTGAGCACATGGAGACAGCCCTGCTCTGCTGTCCCCTCTGACCGAGGACCCCTGTCCAGTGTGCAGCAGTCACACGGAGGACAGCGAGCGGAGGGCGCAGGCCTCGATGTCAGCTCTTGTCCTTGGCCCCGTGATGGCAAGGGCAGACTTCCTGCCTTCAGCCAGCCTCAGGCCCACCTCCTCCTGCCCCCTGCCCTACCCAGTCCAGTCCAGTCGACCAGCTGACCACTCTTTGTCTTTTCTCCCCAGGACAGCTGCTGCCTGGGACAGGTGACCCAGGCACCCCACTAGGGCAACGGCCCCTGCCCCACGGGCTGGGATCATGAAAGGCCTCGGTGACAGCCGCCCCCGCCATCTGTCTGACAGCCTGGACCCACCCCACGAGCCCCTCTTTGCCGGGCCTGACCGCAACCCCTATCTGCTGTCGCCGACAGAGGCCTTTGCCCGGGAAGCCCGCTTCCCTGGGCAAAATACGCTGCCTGGAGATGGCCTCTTCCCACTCAACAACCAGCTGCCTCCCCCCAGCAGCACCTTCCCCCGAATCCACTACAACTCTCACTTTGAGGTGCCCGAGGAAAGCCCGTTCCCTAGCCATGCCCAGGCTACTAAGATCAACCGACTGCCTGCCAACCTCCTGGACCAGTTTGAGAAGCAGCTGCCTATCCATCGGGATGGTTTCAGCACCCTTCAGTTCCCCCGGGGTGAGGCCAAGGCCCGGGGTGAGAGTCCCGGCCGCATTCGCCACCTGGTCCACTCTGTGCAAAGGCTCTTCTTCACCAAGGCACCCTCGATGGAGGGCACCACCGGCAAGGTGGGTGGCAATGGCAACAAGAAAGGTGGCCTGGAGGACGGGAAAGGCCGGAGGGCCAAAAGCAAGGAACGGGCCAAGGCTGGGGAGCCCAAACGGCGAAGCCGCTCCAACATCTCAGGCTGGTGGAGTTCAGACGACAACTTGGACGGTGAGGGCGGTGCCTTCCGCAGTGGCCCTGCCTCAGGGCTGATGACTCTAGGCCGCCAGCCGGAACGTACCCAGCCCCGTTACTTCATGCACGCCTACAACACCATCAGTGGACACATGCTCAAAACCACCAAGAACACTGCCACCGAGCTGACGGCCCCGCCACCCCCGCCTGTTCCCCCTGCCACCTGTCCCAGCCTCGGAGTGGGCACCGATACCAACTATGTCAAACGTGGTTCCTGGTCCACTCTAACCCTCAGCCATGCCCATGAGGTCTGCCAGAAGACCTCAGCCACCTTGGATAAGAGCCTACTAAAGTCCAAGTCTTGCCACCAGGGTCTGGCCTATCATTACCTGCAGGTAGGGTGAGAGTGGGGCTGGTAGGGTGAGGGTGAGGTTAATAGGGTAGGATGGGGCAGGTAGGGGAATGATGAGGCAGGGTGGCTGTGATTTGGAGTCCTAGCTGGAGCACAATTCACTGGTGAGGTTGCTTCATGCTGTGCACTGCTTTGCTCAGCTGTGCGGTCGGAGGTTGGAGGGACCTGTTAATGAGAAAATCCCCTGTGCTCTCATGTTCTCAACAGGCGTATTAAGTAGGTCCTTGGGAGCCCGGCCCCGAAGAGACTGAAGTATGCCCCTGTCCTTTAGGTGACAGATCGAGAAGCTATACCATTACACACACACACATGCACGCGCACACACACACACACACGGGGTGGGGGGGACCAACACATAGCATTCTAATGGTCAGCTTCCTGCCACTCCCATGAGACTGGATACTTCTTGAGGACACAGGCCACATCTGATGCACCCATGTGTTACCCAATGCCCAGGATAGAGTCTGGCAGGGAGGAAGTGCTCAGAAAGGGTAGATGGGCCACATAGCTAGAAATAAGTACTTTACGGTCCTGAGGACCAGGAACAGATGGGGGTCAATGTGGGTGAGGGGCAGCCTAGGGCCACCAGCCCAGAGGCCTGACTCCTGGGGTGGGCACATCTTGCCCTTTTCACATAAGGGAATTACTGTGGCGCTCACGCAGTGAAACCTCATGGTCTGAGAGCAGCCAAAGGCTTGACTTCAGCATTGCTGTTCCACGGTGGAGTGGGGCAGGGTTCTGCGTGGCGGGGTGTGTAAACAGAGCCCAGTGGTAGACGTGACAGGTACAGCTCACATGTGGAGGGGGCTGCTCTTATAAGTAGTGAGCACTATGTCCCCAGGGTGTGCAAGCACAGACCTGGCTGACATGAAGAAGTCACATCAAATGCATTATGAAAAGATGAACTCCAAGGTGTGACAAGGCCCAGGTTCTTGTCATTCTATATAAAACTCCAGGGACAGTGAGACTATGGGGGAGGAGTAAGCTTTTGCAGTTGGAGGAAATTGAAATCTAGGCAACCTTTCAAACGTATGTAGGGAGTTTGCGGCTGTCAGTCTGCTTTTTTAGTTCATACTGGGTCCAATGTAGGAAATGCGTCCAAGACACAAGGAGAGGACTCTGGGCCTGGGGCTTGTGCTGCCTGCTGGTTGAGAGTGAGCAGGTGGGTTGGCCACAAGTTCTGAGCAGGCATGCTCAGGGCCCCATTCTCCAGAGATGGTGTGAATACGGGGTGGACCAGCTAGTGATTCAGGAGGGAGAATTCACAGGTCCTGGTGACTAGCTGGCTAGACGGTCAGCCGGGGTTTGTGGGAAGGCTGAGAGAACCCCTGGGAAGTGGTCAAGGGTACAAGGAGGATGTGGTACCATCGGGTCATGCTAATCAGGGAGTGTGCATTTGAATCCCTGGTGAAGGGCCTGCCATGTGCAGAAACCTGTGAACCGTGTGTGTGGTGGCAGTCTGACAACATAATGTGTGTGTCTAAGTGCAGTAGTTGCTGGTGTGAGTGTGAGCAGGGGTATGCGATGTGAGTCACCTCTAGGTGCACATTGGAGGAGTATGTCCTTGAGGAAGTGTGAAACCTGCTGGGAATGTTTGCTGAGGAACCCAGAGACCAAGCCAGGCACGTACCTACTGAGTGTGTTAGATGCATACATAGGACAAGGCTCGAGCTTCTTAAGCATGTAAATGCCAGGATGTACCCAGAGTGACCAGGTAGCCAAAGAGTGTATGGAGACTGCACACCCCACCCCAGAGCAGCTGACCGTGAGGGCCATGGAAAGGCAGAGGAGTCCCCACAAAGCCACTGGGAACAGAGTGACCAGAGATGCCCTGCAAGCTGTGAACTGCACTTACCTTTATCACAGCCCTGTGGATGGGGGTTTCTCACCGGAAACTGAGCCATTTTCCAGTTTACCGCTAGCAGGCTCTCTACCTCAGTTTCCCCATCTAGAAGAAAGAATGCTGATTGACTTCACACTTGTGTTGCTGTCCTAGGGTCTGTGACTCCAGGTCTTGAGGTCTCTCTCTGTGGGTGACTTCCCTCCACTGGGTCTGGCGTTCTCACCATGGGTTCCTATTCCACCCCTGGAGGGGCACAAGTGAAGAATGGGACACGGGGTGCCCAGTGAGCATAGCTGCCGCGAGGCCATTGTGATCTCTGGGGCGGGACAAACCCAGTTTGAAATGAAAGCGGAATGGACTTGCTTAAGGCCAGGCAGCGTCTAGAGCCCAGGCAGTCTTCCTGATTCAGACCTTTCTGATGCTGGGTGATCAAGGACAAGAAAGCTAGCACAGACAGGTTCAAGTTGCCAGAGTGGAACTGGATCCATGAGGACCCATTTTCTGAGTGACGGGCTGGAAGCCAGACTGACCGCTACATTCCCTCTGAGTCCTGTCCCTGGATATTCCAGGTGCCCGGCGGGGGTGGAGAGTGGAGCACCGCGCTGCTGTCCCCTCGAGAGGTGGAAAGCTCAGCGGAGGGGCCCATCCCGTGTCGGCGCATGCGCAGTGGCAGCTACATTAAGGCCATGGGCGATGAAGACAGTGATGAGTCTGGCGGTGGTAGCCCCAAGCCTTCACCCAAGACTGCAGCTCGGCGGCAGAGCTACCTGAGGGCCACGCAGCAGTCTCTGGGAGAGCAGAGCAACCCCCGCAGGTGAGCTGCAGCCTTTCCTGGGGTCTAGAACAATAACCCTGGTGAAGCCACGCCCCTTCGTGTATGCCACGCCCCTTGGGAGCCTGAGCCATCCCCTTAGTGGGAACCTTGGCCTGACAATATTTCCCTGAGGAAGGCCTCAGAACTTGAAAGCTGATCTCAGACCAGCTGTGTCCCTTAGGTGAACCTCACACTTGTACACCGTGTCTCTTGGGAGCCTGGCCTCCCCCCTTCTTTTGCCACCTAGGAGAACCCAGCCCTGCAGATAGAGTCTGCTTCTCAGTCTCAGGTCCAGGTGAACACCTCCCCTGTAAGGGCTTCTTCATGCTTAGGCTGGCCCTGCTTGCTAACACTTGTTCCCAAACAGTCTCATCTACAGTTAAGCCCTGCCCTTAGTGAGAATTGGGGTGACTGGTTCAGGTAAACTCTGCCAGAGGAACCATATGCATGGGTAAGTTCACTCCCATAGGGAGTTGCCCCAGGGGTACTTGACACGTACTTCATGAGCAGAGCAACGGTTGCCGTCTGTTGACCCTGGCCTTGCTGGCTACCATGCTTGCCCTGGTGCACTTAAATTCACATCCTGAAATCTTTATCCCAGCCCCAGCAGTGCGTCGCTTCCATTCCATAAATGGGGTTCATGAGATGGGAATATGAGAAGGCCTCTCACCAGGAGCTCTCTACAGAAAGCTCGAGTCTTGCCAAGCCCATGTCTGGACCTCAAACTGACCAAGGCTATGTGTTGTTTCTAGAATAAGGCAGGGTGAGATAATGTGAGAAAGACTGACAGACTGGGCCTGCAGGGTAGGTGGCAGGTCCTTATCCGGACATCATAGCAGTGCTGAAACCTTTTGCACATTTATAGGTAAATACCAAGGCTAAAGGCCTCTACCCACCTTTGTCTAGTCTCTAGAATTGCCCCAGAGTTTCAGTTTTGTAGACTTACACTAGGCAGCCTGGCTGCTAGCTTAAAACAGTCAAATGCAGGCACGTTCTGCCACCTTGAGGCCACAGTGGGCATAACAAGGGCCGCCTGCTTGCCACAAATTTTACTAGGTCTCCCAAAGGTGGGAGTTCTCCCTTTGCTTGGAGCCCCCACCCCCTTGCCCAGGCTGGCGGTGCTTCCCCTTCCCCTGCCACTGAATGATCTTGGATAGTCTTCTCCCTTCTGGCCTCAGTTCCCCAGGCTAAACAATGGATGGGCTGAGCCTTGTCCCCCTCTGTCACCCAGGAGTCTGGACCGTTTGGATTCAGTGGACATGCTGCTGCCTTCCAAGTGCCCCAGCTGGGAAGAGGACTACAACCCCATCAGTGACAGCCTCAATGACTCCAGCTGTATCAGCCAGGTAGGGGTGACTAAGAGGGCAGGAGACTTGGCGCCTTGTTGTCCTCTGTCCAGAGCGCTGTGCTGTCCACAGACCCTGATTTCCAGCGTCATTGCCTGGAATCATCTTGGTTTACTAACTTGTATGTCATTCTGCCTCGTGAGACCAGGGGTCTCTTTACATACTGTCTTGTTCCCTGTACATCTCCATCACCTCGCCCAGCACTCAGCCAGGCAGAGGCTTACTGTGTGCTTTCTTAGTAGGCATGTCATGCCTTGGCTTACCCATCTTACCTGCTCTCTCCTCTCCCGGTCTCCCTGTGTCTGCCCTATCCCATTTCTCTCTCTCCCTCTTCCCTCCTTCCCCTGCATCCCTGCCTTTTATCCCCTCGTTCACTACGTTTTTCCCTAGGTCTCCTTGTGTCTCCTCCATAGTTCCATTTTTCACATATCCTTTCTCCATCCTTGCCTGCCCAGGTACCCGGAAAACCTTTACCTTTAGTTATACAGAAAGATAATTGAATCTGCCATATTGAGGGTTCCCACAGACTTCACCCACTGTTCCATGTCCTGCCCAAGTTCTCTTCTAATTCAGGACTTTTTCCTTCCCACAAACTTCACCCCTAAAAGGTTGAATGTCATAAGCTGTATAGGCAGCCACAAAGTTACATACAACCCAGAAAAAGAAGGGCCTGGGTATTGTCTCTGATCTGTGCTCTGGCTAAGCTGCTTGCCCAGGTGAAAAGTGGCAGACAGCGCACCCATGGAACCAGGAAGAACAGAGAGTGCACATCCTCGGTGATGCCAGCCCCAGAAGTGAGCTTCCCATCCCCTAGGGAGCCAAGCAACCTCTCTGAACCAGAATCCAGCTTGGGTGGGGAGGAGTCTGAGAAGCCCAGACCAGGCCTGGCCTTCCTGCAACCCACACCCTCTTTCTCCTGCAGGTTTTTGGACAGGCTTCCCTGATCCCCCAGCTGTTTGGCCATGATCAACAGGTCAGTATGTTGCCACTCTCTTGTGTTCAGGGTTGGGTCTTAGGCCTCCAGCCTGGATAGGTCCAAGCAGAGCTGTTATTAGAAAGGCATCCCCAGTGAGGATGGAGTTGAGGTGCACAGTGGGGTCCTGACTCTCACTGTGGCTTAGTTTGTCCTGAAAACAGGGAACACATGAGCCAGGCTCTCCGGGCAGACAAGAAGCCATTGCGGGGCAATGGAGCTTCTCCCAAACGCCTTCTGCCTCCCCCTGAAGCTGGATCAGACCAGGAAGATTTTTGTTTGGACAGGTTAGGGGTTGTGAGGCGTTCTCTGCCAGGTCCCGGATCCCCTAGTTTTCCCCTTTCCAGAGCCCCAGCAGGACCTTTTAGGACGTGGGGGTGTTGAAGTGAATGTGGAGACTTTTTAAAAATAATTTATTGAACTTTATGTGCATTGGTATGAAGGTCTCATATGAGATCCTCTGGAAGTGGAGTTACAGACAGTTGTGAGCTGCCATGTGGGTGCTGGGAATTGAACCCAGGTCCTCTGGAAGAATGGCCAGTGCTCTTAACCACTGAGCCATCTCCAGCCCCCAGTCTGCTACTCTTTAAGGACTGCCCTGTAGGCCAGGCAATTCCTCCATCCTGCGACTTTCATAGGTGTATGGCAAGCATCTGGCATTAACATACAAAGCCCCACAACAAAGCCTGTACACAGGAAGCATTCAGAGAGCCTCACACAGACTACCTGACAGCTCCTAACAGTTTGGGAGCATCTGACCAAACAGTTATAAACACTTGTTCATTCCACACAACCGCCTGAATTATCGGGTACATGTGACCAGTGACTCTGACCCTGCTCAGATGATGAGTTAGCTCATATAATCTTGATTTTGAGCAGGGTTTCATATTTCAGACTGGCCTTAACCTTCCAGTGTAGCCCACCTATGCTTAAAATCCTTATCCTCCTGCCTCTGCATTCCAAGGACTGAGATGGGCAGCTGCAGCCAGCTCTCATCTGTCTGCTTTCCAAGTTTCTTCCATTAGGGCATAGTTCCAAAGCAAGACCTTGTTGCCCTGAGCAGTCACAGAGGCTCTCAAAATACCTCAGTTTGCAATGCAGCTCTGAAAGATACCCGATGCTTTCATGTCCTCTGTAGGTATATCTGGGGTATGCCCGGTGGCCTGATTTTAACTCAGCAGACTATCCAAGAAAACTTCCTGCAGTGGTGGCCAAATGTTCTACAATCCATGTTTGTCCATGTGCCTTTTGACCCAGTGAAATATGGCTACTATGGCTACCAAACTTTATTCAGTTCTAATTGATTTAAACCTAAATGGCATAGTCATATGTGGCTCATAGCTACCATGTTGGAAATCACAGGTTCAGACCTTTCCAGGCATCTTAATTTGCGTGACAGGCGATCTAAGCATTTGACCTAAAGGATCCACAGATCATTAATTACCCTAGCCGGTTCATTTCATGCAGACAAGGAGAGAACTTAGAGGGCACAGGGCTGCTGGGTGAAGCCGGCCCAGATCCACCTTTCTTCCACAGGATACTCAGTCCACAGTGCTTCCTCCTCTAGCTACGGGTCCCCCAGACTTCACCTGCTGTCCATTGGCGGCCAGCTGACTCTAGTTTATGCTGCATGGTCCCTGCCAACATAGCCTGAAATTGGAGTCAGTAAGCCCTGCCAGAATCTTCAGAGTGCTATGTGTGGTGAGGCCCCTCTGTGCCACACCTCTAGCTTCCAATTTGCAGGATCCTGGGTGACCATCTCTGGAGGGATGCTTAGGAACTGTGTAGATGAGGCTGAAGTATATTTGAGATGGCAAATATACCCATTTTCCCCATTGTCCTGGCAGACATCAGTTGTCCTCACTGCCACTACCCTCATTCTGATCTATCTTCTTTCACAAGCTATTGCCTCAGCTCATCTCTAGCCTCTGCCTCCTCTCCAGACCTCCTCCCCATACCACAGCATCCACTAGATTACTATCCCTTACATATGTAGCTGCAGTGCTGGCTCGGCTTTTCCCTCACCAGGTACCCTTGACAAATATCTTCCTTTTACTAGCCCTTGAGGGTTTGTTTGGTTTTGGGTTTTTTGTTGCTGCTGCTGCTGCCATGTTTTTGCTTATAGAAGTTAGTAGACCATACAGTGGTAAATATCCACCACACCTAATAAGACTCCCATTCCAACATTCAGGGCAGACATTACTAATGGATCGCAGCCTCCTTTCCTACTGAATTCAGATGTAATCATAAACTCTTTTGGTAGATTAGTACAGACAAGATATAATCTTGTTAACATCCTGTAATATTCATTGTAGATGGGAAAACTGAGGCCCACAGAGATAAGGGGGCTGTTTACTTAGGAGCCTATCTGCACTGGGTGAGGTGGAAGGAGGAGAGACAGGCCAAGAAGGGCCAGGCAGGGAAAACCTCCAGCCCTGAAGCTAGTAGACCAGCAAGGACTGGCAAAGCTGGCCTCTGATGCCTGCCTCTGTCTGGACAGGTTCGGGAGGCCGATCTGAGTGATCAGTACGAGGCAGCGTGTGAGTCGGCCTGCAGCGAAGCTGAGTCCACGGCAGCAGAGGCGCTTGATTTGCCACTGCCTAGCTACTTCCGCTCGCGCAGCCACAGCTACCTGAGAGCCATCCAGGCAGGCTGCTCGCAGGAGGAGGACAGTGTCTCCCTGCAGTCCCTCTCCCCACCGCCCAGCACCGGCAGCCTCAGCAACAGCCGCACGCTTCCGAGTGAGTACAGCAATGCTGAAGGATTAATATTTTGTTCTATTTTGTACTGTTTACAAGGAAAACATGGGAAGTGTTCAGGTGGGCAGCCTGGGGAGATGCTGGGGAGGAAACCATAGGTCACCCCCCCAAAAAAAATGGTGGAGAACAAAAGTGGCCTTGAAGCCTAAACAGGTGGCAGAAACAGACTGTCCAATGGGAAGATAATGGAGAGGTCTGGAACTCTGGGATCCCTGGCTGCTTTCTGCATAGAGCAGCCTCCTGCTGGTAGGTGAGGTTTACCAAAAGGAAAATACCACTTGGGATTAGCTGTGCAGACAGAGCTCTAGGGAAGGCGGGCACCTTCGGGGAAGGCAAGAAGAGCATAATGAAGGGTTAAATCCACTTCCAGCATTCCGGGGGGGGGGGGTGAGTTCATCTCTCAGATTCACAGTCAGGATGGCCTGGCCTTCCTCAGATTGTTTGGACTTCTCTAAAGATGAGAATAATAGGAAGTCAGACCAAGAGAAAGCACAGTACAAAGTCTGGGATAGTTGAGACGACCTTCAGTTTACTCTTCTAGCCCTTCCTAGACCCCATTTCCCCATCTCTAAGGCAGACCCTAGAGAGCCCTGGGGTACTGAAGACTGTGTAGGAAGCGCACCTGCCATACTCTCACCAGGCACAGACCCTAACTAAACACCATCTGCTGGGGTGTGGCAGGCAATACTGTCCCAGCTGCTTCCCAGCCTCGACTCTGCCCCTGTGCAATAGGCAGGGCAGTGGGGCTGCACTGAGGAAGAAAGGATGGCTGCTTCAGTGCTCAGCTGCTGTGTGTTCTCACTAAGTGAACCCGAGGCCCACAGATGTACCCAGTAAGCAACGTGCTGATTAAATGAACTGGTCTTTTCAGGTGTCAGAGCAGAAACAGTCCCTCCTCATCTCCCATCATCCTCTGCAGCTGTCCCATCCCACCTACTGGGTATCCAACAGCAGATCCCTAGACTCTGGCCACTTTTACAACTGAAGAAAGAGTCTTGTTTTTAGATATTAGGGATCCAGTCTAGTCTACTCTCAGAACTTCAGACCAATTTGCCCAAATCTCATGCAGCTGCACCGGGCTCCTGCCATAGCTGGGAAACCCTGGTGGGGAGCTAGGTGTCGTGGCTGGTGTCTTCTCTGGATCTTGCTCACTGTTGTTGTTGCTGGTTCTCCTGCTTCCGGGACTCTGAACAACTGAAGCCATAGTCTGATCTTTTGTCCTGTCTGGAAGGGACTTCCTGGTGCCTTCTTTCTTGGCATGAGCAATGCTGCTTCCTACTCCCCTCAGCTTCTCCATTTGGTAGTCCTTCATCCCCACTTAGCCTTTTTGCTGGGCAGTTTGTCCTAGGACAGAGTCCTCTAAAGACAGTTGCAGACCCACCCCCACCCCATGACATTTAACCTGTTGGCAAAGCAGCACAGTTGGCTGTTGGAGTGTGGAGTATGGAAACGCCCCGCTCGAGTGCCTTCTTCCAGACCTGCTGTCATGCAGGCAGACCAGCTTCCCACTTTAGAAGTCCCCCAGCTGGAGTGGAGGCTGTCATTCTATGGCTTTGGGATTCTTGGATCTGGAATCCAGGGAGCTCTACCAGGCTGTCCCAGAACTCTGCTGCAGTTCCATGGGAGTCTCAGGTAAGGATCATACTCTCTACATTCTCGTGCCCCTTGAGAAGTTCTTAATGAATGAGATGGGCTTGGAAGAACACACAGCATCCACAGAAGTTCACTGCAAATAAACCCCCACTCACCAGTTTCCTCCAGCCCCCATTACTCATGAGTGAATGGATCAAAGATGCGTGAGTGCTACACATCCCAGAACCAGGTGGGCCCCTCCCTCGGTGGCTTAGCTCCTGCTTCAGTAGCACTGTACGGCAAACACAACAAAGGACATCCCCAGGTTTGTCAGGAGATTCTCCTGAGACCAGAAGTCCTCCTGAGATCAGTGGTCTAAGCTAGGATGTGTTCATCTCTTGAAGGGGGCAGAAGGCAAGAGAGCAAGCCTAACTACAGTACGAGTACATTCAAGGCCCAGCATCCATTGGCTAAAGCAGGTTGCATAACTGAGCTCTCAGTCAAGGGTGAGGACCCCCTCACTACTGTAGAGAAGACCGTGTCCCTACGGCAAAGCGTGTGAACATAGAGGGGGTGAAGGATTGGTGGTAATAATTCAGTCTCTATTCCTCGCGTGAATTCATGCCTCTCTCAAGGTCTCCCAAATGCTTCATACAGGCACAGTGCCGAGATCTGTGATTTGTGCCCAATCTTGTAGCCCCTCAGCACCTGTGATCTAAACTTACCCATGCTACCCTCCCTGGAGCACAACACCCTCTTCCCCAATGAAAACTTGACTTAGCAAAATAAGGCCAGGCTGACTGCCACTCATACTCTGTTCAGAAAGGAGAGACAGGGATTCAGAGACTTGCTGACTCAGGGTGAAATCCTTCTGGTCAACCTGATGGCACATACTTTGAGATAGGTGAATATTCCTGGAAACTTTCTACACTGAGAATATGAGCTCTGGGCTTCAGCCTGCTTCCCCCTAGGAACAATAGGAGGGTACATCTACTTTAGCTGAAGCTGATTGGCCTAGCCCAGACATATTTAATTTAATTTAATTAATTCAGTTTAACTCCATGTAACCGTGCCAAAGTCATATCCACAGCCATATTTGAGTTAGGTCTCTATTTAATTATTCATACTTTGGCCACACCAAGCTTCTGTGGAACCACCCACTGAGCTTTCTGATGGCTCCTTTGACCACCCAAGATGTTTTTATTTATGTGTCTGTGTGTCTGTGTGTATGTATGCCAGCTTTTCAGTATATGTACATGCATACAGGTAGCCATAATGGCCCAGAGTGTATGTGAGTATGTCAGATCCCTTGGAACTGGAGTTACAGCCAGCTGTGAGTTACCCAATGTGGACACTAGGAACCAAACCCCATCCTCTATAAGAATAGCAAGTGCTTTTTTTTTTTTTAAGACAGGGTCTTTATTATGTAGCCCTGGCTAGCCTGAAACTCTATAGAGAGTAGACTGGCTTTGAACTCACAGAGATCAGCCTGCCTCTGCCTCTGAGTGCTGAGATTAAAGACCTGCACCACTGCACCCAGCCTGTGTGGTATTTTAACAGGCAGTGACTTTGGTTTGATCTTTATCCCAGGCTATATCTTAATTTGAGAATGATCTACTGGCTGGCGACTGAAGTTGACAGATTTATTTTCCAGCTCAGCAAGTTCTAGGCTCTTCCTATTTCCCCTAAGTATCCCTGACAGATTGGCTGTTTCTTTTGTGAGGTCTTCTCTCTTTTAAGTCCTCATCCAAAGGAGCCAGCTCTTGCCCAAGTATATCTGCTCACTTAAGTCACTGTATGTGAAGTTCACGGAGAGGTCTGATGCACACAGAACCCAGGAATCTTTTTCAAGCCTCCTCTAAGAGTTTGCTTGTTATTTCCTCTTGCTTGGTCCTAGAGACGCTGTGATATATCTTAGTTATTATTGCAGTCACACTCTCGACTTTATGTACCACCTCAGTGCTGCTGCGGAACAAACAGTGGGGAACAACAGTACCTACTGATTCATGAGCTTGCAGGTCAGCTGGCTTGACTCCCTGGGCCCAAAGGCTGTTCAGGAGTCAGTGTCCCAACCAGGCCATGTTCTTCCCATGGAGGTGATGGAAGGCTAGGAAGACAAACTCATTTTGTAACACATTCAGGTCTCTTGGTTTCACATCTACAAATAACCAGCTGATCAAAGCGAGTCATTAATCCAAAGCTGATGCTCAGAGCTTTTGTGAGCTATAGCTAAGGGTATGATTACAAAGAACTGAGAACTGAGATCATCGATTCAATCTCAGTTCCAGTATCTCCATCCATCTATCCATTTATCTATCTAGTATGACAGTGGGTTTGGCAGGGTGACTCAGTTGGCAAAGTGCCAGCAGTAGTGAGTACGAGGACCTAAGTTGATCACCAGTACCATGGGAGAGGGGAAGCCAGGTGTGGTAATATGCCTATCTTAGTGTTTTATTGCTGCGACAAGACACCATGACCAAAACGACTCTTTTTTCGGGAGATGGGTCTTAACAGGGTTTCTTTGTATAGCCCTGACTGTCCTGGAACTCATGAACTAACTAACTCAGAGATCTGCCTGCCTCTCTCTGCCTCCCAAGTGCAGGCATTTAAGGTGTGCACCACCACCATCTGGCTCAAGATGACTCTTACAAAGGAAAACATTTAATTGGGTTTTATTTACAGTTTTTGAGGCTTAGTCCATTATCACCATGGTTGGAAGCATAGTGGCACAAAGGTAGGCATGGTGCTGCAGAAGAAGCCGAGAGCTTTACATCCTGACCCTCAGGCAGCAGTCAGAGAGAGACAGAGAGAGACAGAGACAGACAGACAGACAGACAGACAGAGGTGCAGACAGACAAACACATTTGAAACCCCAGTGACACACTTCCTCCAACAAGGCCACACCGTCTAATACTTGTAACCCTTCTCTAACAGTTCACCAACTAGGAACCAAGTATGCAAATATATGAGCCTATGAGGACCATTCTTGTTCAAACCACACAGCCTTTAATCCTAGCACTGAGGAGACAAAGATAGTGGATCCCTCACCAGTCAGCCAGCCTCACCAAATTGGTGAGTTTCTCAAAAATAAGGTAGAGACTGAAAATGACACCCAACATATACACATTCACCCTCATGTACATGTTCACACACATGAATAAATGTGTGCACACACACAAAGATCTGAAGACACATATATACTGGTACTCACACATTTACATGTGTACACCTAATTCAATATACCCCTGCACACAGAGTACATGCCTGTGTGTCTCCATCAACGCTCACCCACACACACCTGTAGGGAAGCCTACCTTAGTAGACTGGCACCCCAAGTTTTCCCATTTGCCTTCACTGTAGGTCCCACAGTGACTGCCACATACCTGCTCCTGTTAGCCCTCTGCTTCTCTCTTGCTCAGCAGGTAAACTCATCTGCCACCTAGGAAAACGAAAACCACCAAATTTTCAGGTCTCTGGCCAGAGCTGCAGCTGGTCCATGTGGTAGTTTTGTGCTAAGTTAGGAAAGGGTACTGCTCCTCACAACCCTTCACTTGCTTCTACTCAAGTCACATGATGCAGTTTCTACTACGATTAGAATAAGGTCTTTTACTTCATCTGCCAAAAGTTTGTCATAATTATATAATTCGATTATGTCTAAATTGTGATTTGTACCCCGAAGGCACAAACTAGGCATCCTTTTTTGTTTTGTTTTGCTTGTTTTTTGAGATAGGGTTACTCTAGGTAGCCCTGGCTATCCTGAAAACTCTGTAGACCAGGCTGACCTAGAACTCACAGTGCTGGGATTAAAGGTGTGTGCCATCACCTCCCAGCTGAACGGGGCATCCTTAATCAGTATAAAACTTGTACAGCCATGCATGGTAACTCAGTCTGTAATCACCTGCCTCGCCACAGACACACAGTCACTGTCTCCTACTCAGAAGGGTCCCCTCCTTCCCACCCTGCCCCCCCCAACTAGTTCTGAGCCTTTGTTATTGAGAGGCATGTAGCTCTTTGTCTCCACCCTGAACACATGTGCTCACAGACCAGATGCAGGCAGGTGGGGAAATGTGGGTGCTGGGTGGATATCAAGGCAGTGGGCGCCCAGCAGAACCAACTGCTCTGGAGTGGCGCAGGCCGGGTATGTAGCTGCACACCCACCACTCACTGCTGGCAGCTTCCCAGCTCTATTGCTAGCACCACCATCCTCCCTCCCCCTTTCTGACCCAGTTTCCACATTCCAGAAATAACTCTGGCAGGTGACTGGCAGGCGGGTCAGCAGTGGCTCGGCTGCCACTTGTATACGCCCCTCCCCAGCCAGAGGACACCATGGAGGGGACAAGAGGGCCGTGACATGACCCTTTGGTCTGCCTCTGATCCTGCCTCTCCTCTCTTTATGCCTCTGAGAGGAAGCAAGAACAGCGACAGTCTCCCTCCCATCTCTTCCCTCAGCTCCCCCGCCCCAATCCCTGCCTTCTGTTTCTCCCTCAACCCTCTGTTTCTCTTCCTTTCCTTCCTCTCAGCTCTCAGTTTTGGGCTTTCCCCTCCTCCTTTCTGTCTCTTCCCACTCCCTCCGAACAACATCACACAGATTCAGAATCTGAGACACCACAAAGGGACCTCAGCAAGTGGTATGGGGGTGGGGGGAACTACTGTGTGGCATTCTGATCCTGCCAGTTACATTCTCTCCATCTTTAAATGTGAACACGGGGCGGGGGACGGGACAGACACACTGACACCTACCTGTACTTAAGATCATTCTCTGGATAAGTTCCAGTCCAGAAACTGTTCCTGCTCCCTGCCTAGAGGCCCAGAGCTCTTGTTTCAGGGCTGCTGTGTCACTCTGAAAAGGCACCTGTCCCTCTCTGGGCCTCATAATGGTTATCTGCACCCTGGGTGCGAGGAATGGTCTTATCTATGACCATCCAAGTCACAGGTTTCTTTCCCTCTTTTTGTCCCTTCTCCCATCCCTCAGAACTCTTCTGGCTTCTTTGATTCCTTTTCCTTCCCCTGCACATATACATAGGAAGGGAGGCAAACAAAATTTCTCAGTCAAAATTTCTCAGTCAAAATTTCACCACTCACCAAGTAGTGGTGGCGGCGGCGGTGGTGGTGGCGCATGCCTTTAATCCAAGCATGCAGGAGGCAGCCAGATCTCTGTGAGTTTGAGGCCATCTTGGTCTACAAAGCAAGTTCTGGGACAGCCAGAGCTGCTATATAGAAAAACCCTGTCTTGAGAACTCAAAAACAAAACCAAAAAAAAAAAAAAAAAAAAAAAAACCAACAACAAAAACCCCTCAGTCTTGTCTCCCAACCTTCTCTACCTCAATCTTTGGTTATTTCACTTTCACTGCAGATCCCTGTCAGCTCAGCCCATCCAGTCCCCAGAGTGTCAGGCAAACATCCTATAATTTGTGTGTTATTTCTAATCCATGGAGCTAAGGATTGAGATTTTATCTGAGTTAAGCAGATTAAGTGTGCCACCATGAATTAATGATGTCTCTTATGGCCAGAGTTACACATTTACACATACCTGCCATTCCTGATTTAATTCAGTTACACACACACACACACACCCTCAAATGGGGGTGAGGTGGCTCACCAAGCTGCTGCAACCTAGAGGAAATGTCATAGTCAAGGTCACTCAGCAAATAGGTCAAGGAGATGCTTCTCAAAGCCTTGAGTTCTTCATTGTGCTGTGGGGTTAGGAAGGAAGCAACCCAAGGACTTGACAAAGAGCAGGAGAATCATTTGGCAGTAGGAGCAAGATTAGAGACTGCCACACTGGTCAGGAAGGGACAGTGGCCCTGTCAGGGTCATAGGGTCGAAGGTGATAGGATTCAGGAGGCCTTCCCCAGAAGAATATCAGAACTTCCTACTGCTAAAATAGGCGCTTCCCCTGCCTGGGTAGAAGACAGACAGGCTTGGGTTCTCCTAGGTTTCTACCATGCCCTTGCCCCAGGCAGTCCTACGTAGCTGAGTGCCTACTGTGTGCTTAGTGCTCACATTATCACTCTTCAGTCCATACCTGAGGCTGAGGAGCAGGCCTCCAACCCAGAATTGAAACTTTTGGGCAAAACAAGAGAGGGGCATCCTGTCACCCTCAGGAGGCAGAGCAGTGCCACAGTTCCCTTTCACTGTGACCAACACCGTGCTAAAATTAATTTAGGGAAGAACAGGTGTATTTCATCTTACCCTTCCATGTTACAGTCCATCATGAAGTGAAATCAGGGCAGGAACTGAAGCAGAGGCTGTGCCGGAGACTGTTTGCTCCATTAATTCTCTCTGGTTGCTCGGCTACCTTTCATCTATAGCACAAGGAGCCCATTGTGGGCTGTTAGATTTCTGCTTATGGCCTAGCAGTTTTTGTTTGTTCCTCTTCCCCATCGTTGGCTGTGTTTCTAAAAGTCTCAGACTCAGAGATTCGCCTAACTCTGCTTCCTGAGGGCTGGGATTAAAGATGTGTGCCACCACAGCCATCTAAGAATCTTAACTGGGCTTTCAGAACTCATTCAGGATCTCGCTGGTTGCCATAGTCCCCCTCCCTCCTTTCCTGGATAAGCTCTCTCTACCCTGGCTCCAGCATTTTTGCATTACACCCCTGGGGGAGAGGGAGGGGATCAGTCAGACCCATGCTGTGAATTTTAAGTATTGATGTAGTTTCAAAACTGAAGCTAGGTGTAGTGATGCGTGCCTTTAATCCCAGCACTTGGGAGGCAGAGGCAGGTGGATCGCTGTGAGTTTGAGCCCAGCCCAGGACAGAACAGCCAAAGCTACATAGAGACCCTGTCTCGAAAAAGCAAAAGGTGGGGGGATGTGGGGAGAGTCCTCACTTTCCTAGCTGCCAGTTTTGGACACCTGGGACAGGACAGCAACTATCTGGAAGGGGAGAACCCGATACCAGAAGTCCAGGCTCCTGCAGGAGGATCTGAGTCCTGCCTGCCAGCCCTACACCTAAGACTTGGGTCCAGCCAACTCCACTTAGCAGGAAGACTAGCCTGACTTGGAGCTCCTGGGCAAGGACCCAGTCTGTATGCAGAAGGTTCCCCATACACACCTTCCAGGAACCTAAAAGATCACCACCAGACGTGTGCTGAAGTTCCTCTAGCACTAAGGTCTCAGACTTGGTGAAGTCCAAATTGAAACTGCCCGTGAGTCCTTTTCAATCCAGTAAGCTGGATTCAGAGGGTCAAAGACTTCATAGAAAGTTCTGTTTCTGCCCCCACTTCTCCCCGGGGGCACATGGGGCCTATGCATCCCCAAAAGAAAAGGGGACTTGCCCAAAGTTATACAAGAAGTGTGTTACTGAGTTGGAAGAGTAGAGGTGAAATAAAGAGATCTCATGGTGGCTTGGCTTGGGGTGTCAGAGCCCACCAAGAACTTACTTTTTTGCCTTTTCCTAAATAAAGCAAATGAGCATGGCCAGCTACTGCTTTTAAAGTGCCTGGCATCAAATGAGCTTGTTGCTCTCTTCATCATTGTCTTAACACAAAAGGAAGACGTCCACTGGAAACAGTGTTATCCTTTTCATTTCTCTTAGCCTTCCAGAAGATCCAGATTCAGTCAGCAGCAAGGATCTGTGCCTGGTTGACCTGGCTTAAGCAATGCCAGGGGCTGCACGAAGGAGGGGACTGAGGGAAGTAGGAATGGGCTCGGATAGGATCGGTCTGCTTCTGTCCCATTTTACAGAGAATGACGCGCGAAGATTGAGCATCTCACCTAAAGGTCACACAGGTGTGATACCGAACCCGTCCTTAGGCTCCTTGGGAGCACAACCAGGGGTGGAAGGGGCAACTAGAAACTGCTAGGCTGCTGAACAGCGAGGACCTGCGTGCAGGGCGAAAAGCCCACAGTAGGCTCCCTCCTTAGCTTCAGTTTCTCAACTCACAGCGAGGAGTCGCCTCCAGGGTGAGCCTGCACCGACACCCGGCCACTCTGCCGGCTGTACAGAGCGTGCGATGCGTTCCAGCTGGAACCGGTTTGACGGGGAGGTCCGAGAGGGCGGAGCCCCCCAGCTCGGGCATGCGCGAGCCGGCGTGGGCGCGCACTCCCTTTCAGGCCCGGCCAGGGCGTGGGCCGCGCGGTCCGCGTGCGCGCCTGCGCAGCGGCCCCCGGTTGCGCGCGCCCCCTGGCGGCCCCGGAATCCCGGGCGACGCGCGCGGCTGACGCGAGGGGCGGGGCCGGCGCGGGGCTTTAACCCGGAGGCCCCGCCTCTCGGGCGTACAAAACCGGAGCCTCGGGCCGGGCCGCGTGAGGGAGGAGGGTGAGTGCCCGCCACTGGCCGCAGCTGCCGCCAGTCCGTCCGTCACTTCGTCCGTCTGTCCGACCCACGTCGTCGCCGCCGCCGCCGCCTCCTCAGCCCGGACGCCCGGGGCCCGCCCAGCGCCGCCCGGAGCAGCCGCGGCCCCGCGAGGAGACGGGCGCCGCCCCCGCCCGGCCCTGCCCTGCCCTGTCTTCCCGTCTGTCCGTCCGTCCGCCCGCCCGCCCGCGCTTCCGTCCTTCTGTCGGGCCGCCGATCCTCCGGCCTGTGTCCCCGTTGCGCCCGCTTTGTCTCTCCCTAGCTTGCTGTCTCTTTGTCTCTGCCCTCGCGCTCTCGGCCCCTCCCTCGCTCCGGGATCTCGGGTCCCCTTTCCCAGCGCTCCCCTCCTCTCTTTACAGCCACGGGTTCTGGTACCCCCATTCTTCGGGACACCCCGTTAGATCTTTTGGGGGCCTCTCCTTCAAAACACGCTCCACTCCCCCAGGCCTCCTGAGCTTACCACACATCCGCCGGGGGTCCTCCTTGATCCCTCTGCTCCTGATTCTTGAGGGTTGCCTCCACCTACTCCATATTTCCCCAGGGGTTTCCCTCTTCTCCGGGGCCTCCAATATCTCTGCCAGAACCTTCTACATCCCTTAGCGGTTTCCTTGAACCTCCAATATCTACCCAGCTCCCTAACTTCCGAGCCCCTCTGCCTTACCAAATTTGTCCGCTGTGGCTGTCACTGCCTTTCCTTGTTCTCCGAGCGTCCCACTTCTCTGGACCCGGTCCCCCGCCTTGCTCTCCCTGCCTGTCTTCTGTGCATCTGTGTCGGTGGTCTCACTGCTCTGTCTGGCGTCTGAGCCTGCACCTCTGCCGGGGGATCTTGCTCCCTTGCTTCTCTGCCCCGACCCTCTGTCACTCCTCTCTGCTCCTTGTCTCTCCCTCTCCCTTTTCTGTCTCTGCCGGGTCTCTGGGTCTCTGACCCCCATCCGGCCCTCATGGCTTTGTGTCTGGAGCTCTTGAAGCAATGTGAGTGGTGGGGTGTCCGGGTCGGGCCGGGCGGAGTCATCCCGCAGGCTGGCCGCGGCCGAGGCTCCATGGGGTTGGCGCTGGGGCAGGGGCTGGCGCTGGGGCAATGAGGCTGTGGGGCCTCTAGACCGTGGGAGAGGGGGACAGGGATGGTGGGGCCAGACTGTCTGGCGAGGAGGGGAAGGGGCCTTCCTGCTCCGAGGCTTCTGCTTTAGTTGCTTGAGTGTGTGGAGGGCGCCCTGGGCTGGGTATCCCTGCTGGCTTGGCCCTGCATGGCCTGGCACTTTGTGATTGCTTGTGGGCAGGCCTGGGCTATTTTGGAGCCTACCGCAGGATGTGATATCACTTGGGCGTTTATTTAGACCCAGCTGGGGGTGGGGGCTGCGTTCTTGCCAACTTGAGTAGTGAAATTTTGCAGGGAGGGGGCGTGGCCTTTTAGGCAGCTGGGCTTTTAGGGTTGTGGTCATAACTTTTTAGGCTACCCTGAGTGGGCAGGTGTACAGAGGTCTGTGAAACTTGGTCTTGCTAGGACCAGGATGAACTGGAGAAGAATTGACCTTACTAGGACCACCCTTGATTATTGTTTTTGGATGTCTTCAACGCTGAATTCCTGGTTATGCCAGCTTCAATGGGTTTGATTTTGAATGAGACTCTTGTATCTCTAAGTCTCAGTTGTCCCGTGTGTAAAAGGGATAATGGGGAGGGGGGGTCCAATAGTTGTCATGAAGATCAAATGAAGCATCTGTAGACATGCTTTATAAATGGTCAAGCTGCCTTCCTTTAAACAGCCCCAGGGAGAGAAACTTTCCTGAGAGTACACAGCTATTACCTGTAGAGCAGAGAGAGACCCCGACTCAAGTCCACTCCCACCGGGTTAAGAAATGTGCCCACTTTTCCAGAATCCCCAGTGCCGTTTGACTCTTCGTCAGTCTGTAAAGTGGGTGTGCCCAGAGAGGTGCCTGTACTGGGGAACACTTGGATTTTCTGTGAGCCATCTGTTGTTTAAAGTTGAACCCTGCTTGGATAAGGACACCTGGAAGTAGCATCAGCCAGTATGTGGTTGTGAGCCACAGCTGCTTTTCTCCATGGTGGACAAAGATCCTAGTTGAAAGGTTCTGCTGAGACCTGGTGTCCGCTGTCAAAGGTTCTAGGATGTTCAGGAACCTTGGAACAGGGAGTGAGACCAACTATTGTAGTCCCTGTGTCTTACAGATGAGGTCAGGAAGAGTCAGGAGAACCCATGGAGGCTTGAACCCTGTGTCCTGTCCGCCTTGCTGGTGTCACCTGCCCCTGGTGTCTAACATTTTTCTAACACCCATGGTTCTTTTTCTGTATGCCCTGTGCTACGCACAATCCATGGGTTGCTTGCATTTGGGAGATAAGAGGGCTTGATACCTGGCCCAAAAGTGAAAAAGTAAAATTCCAGCCCTCATATCTCAGGTGGTGACTCTCCCTTGAGTGTCAGCTTCCTAATTAAATTGGAATAACGAGTCTTGTCTTAAGACTGATTCTAAAATGATAGAATCTTTAAAGAGGGGTTGCGAGGTAGAATGCCAAGGTTCTATTCCCAGTTCTGGTGCCAGACTGCCACGTGACAGTTGGTCTCCTGGTGGTTCTCTGCTCGTCCCTCTAAAGAATGGGGGGTTGGATGGATCAACCTCTTGGGTCTTTGCATGTGACATTTGAGGTTCTCAAACCACCTGTGCATCCTTGTGCCTACCTTACTATTTAAAAGTATGCCCATCACAGTAAGGAAGGAGAATATGCTAAGTGATGCCAGCTGGGTACTAATGTCAACTGTGGGTTTTGATGGGAGAGGTCCTGTGTGGGTTGGAAAGGCTTCCAGGAAGAGGTTGTATTTGAGCTGAGTCAGCATACCAGACACAATCAGCCCTTACACAGGTGTTGCAGAGTGAGTTCTAATCAGTCTCATTTAATGCTTGTGCTGTCTTGGGCAAGTTACTTTCTTTGACCTTTATTTTCTCATCTGACTCTGAAAAATCATTTATATCATAGAATTGTAATGAGAATTAAGAGAAATTTTACATATATAAGTAAGAACCTGCACACAGTAGACATTAAATGTGAGCTTTTCGCTCATAATAGCTGGATCAGATTTTTCTTTATGAGAACAAGATGTCCCCAGCCTTTTCCCTCACCCTTGTGGTTGAGGTCCAGGTAACATGGAAATTACCTCGCAGTGTCCAGTAGTGAGTTGTAATAGGAGTGCTTGTTCATCTCCAGGGCCTTGGGAGGCTTTGTGAATCCATAGCTCTTTCCTGACCATTGCCCCTCCCAACAGCCAGAAGCCAGTGAGTGAAGAGTGAGGGACCCATAGAGGAATGTGGACCCACTCTGGGTCTTGCAGCATGACAATGTCTAGGCAGTCTTGGGTCTCCTGACTTTGTCTGCCCACAGCATTGCTTCAAAGTTTGCTGCTTCTGCCTGGTAGCCTGTCACTCAAGCTGCCTGTTCTAGCACCTGTTCTGCTAGGGTTTGTTTGACATTTCCCAGTCTCTGAGCTCATCTCACATTTTAAAGACTTGAGGTGGGGCGGGGACTTGAGTCATCACCCCTCTGGCTTTTCATCCTGAGCAGAAAGCAGACACTTCCCCATTGCCAGTGCCTGATGTAGATGCCACATGCCTTCAAATTTTCACCCCAGAAGTTCAGTAGACTTGGGAAATGATCTCTCTGTCTCTTTGTCTCTTGGCAGAAGGTGGCTGGGGTGGCTCTGAATGTAGGTTCTTCACTCTCCAGGGCTCCACATCAAGAAAGAAGCTACTGGGGCTGGAGAGATGGCTCAGAGGTTAAGAGCATTGCCTGCTCTTCCAAAGGTCTTGAGTTCAATTCCCAGCAACCACATGGTGGCTCACAACCATCTGTAATGAAGTCTGGTGCCCTCTTCTGGCCTTCAGGCACACACAGAATATTGTATACATAATAAATAAATAAATATAAAGAAAGAAAGAAAGAATCTATTGCCCAGCTAAACTTTTACTTAGGCCTTGCTGCTGCTCTGTGGTACAGACTGTTGTTCCCCAAGGTTGCCTACACTGTCAAATGCCTCTAGTCCCACTTGGCCCTAGCTGTAAACTCAATTCTAGGTTCATAGACTTGCCTAAATATTGACTTTAGCAGGTCACTTCATCTGTGCTTCAGCCTTCTCATATGTAAAATTTTGGTTCTTCATCTTTACAGATTTCAGTTTTCCTGAGCTCTGGTCTAGGACAGGAGTGGATCCTGTGAAGGAGTCTGAAGTTGAGAGCCTATTGGCTGCACTCTGGGGAAAGCTGAGCTGGGAGTAGCTAGCTCTTAGTGATGATCCACTCATGCCTGTTGTCTGGCTCTGGACTTATCAGTAGTCTGTGCCTTGATTTTCTTTCTGCTAGAGTAGGATAGAAATACCTGCCTTGGGTGATCCCTTGAGAAGTGATGGTTACTACTATCAGCCTTGTTTGGGGAAGGCCCAGTTATCTGTGGCAGCATGTCACCTTCCAGATGAGCCTCCCTGGCAGCAGGCACTATCAGGGCAGACCAGGCTAATGGCTGTGGAACGGAATACCTGAGCAACAATGAAATCCAGTCATCAGCAACAATTTAATGAGGTCGATGAGCGGTTCAATGTGAAGACTGCTCAAGTTCCCGGGTTTCCCAGTGCTGGCTGGCGCTGCCTTTCCTGACTCAGCTTGGGCTGGATTCTGCTGCTTTGCTTCCCTATCCATTCTGGAAGACAAGGCTGCTTTAAAGACAATAAAACTGAGTTTTAGAGCTAAAAGATGGTTGTTTCTTATTACCTCGTAAGGAAGCAAGCTTGGGGAGTAAGGACTAGAATCCCAGAATAAGGCCGATGGAGAACCAGGTTAGAGCGCTCTTCTAATCCCCGCCAGGCCTCTTTCAGTCCTGCAGTGGCTGGCCTAGTCTGAGAATGGGTGAAATATACTTCCTAGTGGTTGAACTGGGATTAGCTGGGAGCTTGGTGTTGGGAACCTGCCCTTACCCAGCGGCCTGCCCTCTCAGCCTGGACTGGCTTGCTGAGAGCGAAAGGGGAAGAACAGACAGACTAGTCCTCTGCTCCTGGGAGCTTAGGGGTTGATGAGAAAGACAAGGCCTACAATTATGAGAGACTGTGTGACAGTCTGTAATTAAGTGGCTACTGAGGAAAGGCATTGTCTGAGAAGGAAGAAGTGAATGTGAGCCAGAGGAATAAGAACCCTTTGAGGGGGTTGAATTGGCAGAGGCAGAGGGTGGGGCTGGCATTCTAGAGAATGACTTGCTAGAGGGTGGGGTTGGAAAGTTAAGTGTGTGTTTGGAGAGCTGCATATGGTTGCTGGTTTTGCTGATGCCTCAAGGCTCTGATTGAAAAGTCTAAGGGATCAGTAGGCAGATTGAACATCAGTAGAGTAGCAGAAGCTTTGGGGAGTCCTGGAAGGTACAGAACCGGGACACTGGGAAAACACAACTGTAGGACTCTTTCGAGATGGTGATTCAGACTGCCTAAACAGGAATAAATAAAAATGACTGACAGGGAGGAGGGTCTGCTGCACCCAAAGGAGATGGGGGAGGGGGGTGAGGTTAGGGTGGGGCCTTTGAGAAGAGCAGATGGGATAAAGGCTGTGCTCCCTAAGGAGCCCAGCAGAGACTCCAGATCCTGGGGAGGATATGTGTTGCTGGTGTGGAGAAGGAAGTGGCACTCTGAGCACACTCCTTGTGCACCTGCCTTGGGACAGGCTCTGTGCCAGGGCCTCCATAAGCAGCTTCGCAGATCTGCACAGCAAGCCAGAGGCAGGTGGACTTATCAAATTCCGTTTTACAGATAAGGAAAATGTGGCTCCAGCTCAAGGCTGGCAGGCTTCAAGCCTTGGCTTCCCACAGTTCAGTCCTGCTGCTTAGTAGGAAATCTCTGCTGTCAAGGGCCAAGGGATCCTGAGACAAGGGGCATGTAGACCTTAATTTAAATTTCACAGAGCTCAGTTTTGTGAAAACCTAGCTTGTTCCAGGCCAGCCACAGTGAAACCCTGTATTAACAAGAGAAAAAAAGGAAAACATTTTCATAAAACCACTTTCCGAATATCTTAAGGTCAGGGTTGAGTACAGGCTTAGGATTTCCGTAAGATGAGAGGATCTAAGGCACTAAGGATCCTTATGCCCTGAGCTTGTGTGTATGTTCCCTTTTCTGGACCAGTTGGAACTCCCAGCTAGAGTCAGTCACTCACAAGATAGAAAGAGACTTGTCATAGGTACTTAACACAAAAGAACCAGATTGAGCCAGGGTCCAGCTTCCTAGGCTGCAGCACAGAGAAGGCAGGAGAGACTGGTACTTACAAATGACCACTGTAGAAAGCATCAGTGTTTACCTGGCATGTAGCCAGAAAGTTGATGACCTAGCCAGGATCTCCCAGCTAGTCATTCTCCTCTTGATGTTAGCACTCCCATCCCACCTCAACCACCAGGCAGTGGCATTCCTCCAATCCTTCCTTTGTTACCAGTAAACACATTAGCATCCATGTGCTAGTCTAATTAGGCAAATAGTATCTGAGTCCAGCTGTACACTGGTATGACTGCAACCATGCTTTTCATACCAACATCTTAACAGAGTTTGTTTAAAGGGATTTTCATGCTTCTTTGGAACAGAGGCAGCCTTAGAAATGTCGTTTAGACAGTGGGCTAGAGTGACCTGTGCTATCCCTTTCAGCTATAAATACTTGTCGGGTGCAGGCAAAAAAACTTTGAGTCTCGTGTGTGTTCATTCTGTTTTCTTTGCAACACGGTATTCTGGATCTTTAATGTCTGTCTAGCCTGTTTTGCTTTGCAAAAATTTATCCATTGTCACCTCAGTAGACCTTTATATGACCCTAGGAAACCTTTGCAGTTTTATCTGTTTATTCCAGAAGAAAAAACTGAGGCTCAGTCATAGAAAGTGGCTTGACCAAGGTGATTGTGTAAGCTACTCATTGATTCAACAAGTTTTTATCAAATGTTACTGCGCATCTGGCCTTGAGCCAGCCTGGGGAATACTAGTCTCCCTTGGAGACTTAAACTTTAGAGTGCCGCAGCTTCAGAGTGTAGTGGGGCCCACCTCCGAGCCACTGCCCTGGACTCTTTCACTAGAGACCCCTCTGACTTGGACCCAGGAATCCAGAATTGCAGCCTGTGAACCCTAGCCTGGAACATTAAGGTAACTCTAGTCACAGTATAAGTTTCTGCAAACTGATCTTCAAAACAAGAAAGAAAGAAAACAAAAAATAAACCATAAAAGGTTTTCAGTAATGCCTGAATTATTAATGGGAAGGTGTGGAAGGGTGTCTTCCCAGAAGGCCATCTGCTAGGTTTCATTAGAGGGAAGTCACCCAAAGACTGACTGCTCTCCCCAAGTTCCTGGTCTGACTTTTCTTCAACCTCCAAATATTTGATTACAGTATGCACAGGTGTGGAGCCCTATAGCCATGTGCAGAGCTGGGGACCCACCCTGCCTCCTTTAATATTAGATGAGATGAGATAAATGCTGGTCCCGGGGGCCAAGTCAGGAAACATTGTGACCCACCCCCTCAATCCCCATGAGTAGAAACCAAACCTGGGAGAAAAGGGACTTGTTACACACACATGGTACGTGAAATAGCCTTCCCCTTCTTCAGCTAGCCTGACTTCATCTCCCTAGTCCTTCCTAGTAAGAACCCCCTTCTTGCTCCACAGGTTCAGCAAACACAGCCCTCTTCAGAACCTTCCTATGCCTCAAGGCTAAGATTGTTCTTGAAGTCTGCCTTCAAGAACCTACCACCTTTCCAGCACACCCCAGAGTCCTGTGACATCTAGACTGCCTCAGACTGTACTCAGAGATAACTTAAAGATAGAGCTGCCTGAGGGCTGGAGTGGTGGCTCGGGGTAAGAGTGCTTCCTGCTTCCAGAGGACTCAAGTTAGGTTCTCAGCACCCACAGATAGCTCATTACTGTCTCTCACTCCAGTTCCTGGGAATTGGACACTCTTCAGGCTTCTGTGGACAGACACACACACACAAGAAAGAGCGAGAGAGAAGAAATTTTTTTTTAAGATCTTAAACCAAAAGGCTCCTGGACTGCAGGAAGGTGCCTCTGTAAAATTTTCTGGAATTAATTTTGTAAAGTGTATGTCTATATATTTTTAAATATGTGTGCAGGTATACACACACACATATATACACATGTATGCACAATTGTACATGTTTCTAAGCACGTGTACTTAGTGAAAACACTAGTGTCTCTCTAGCCTAGATGCAGAACCACTGCCTGGACTTGCTGTTTCTCTCCAGCAACCCTCTGCACACTGGCACGAGCTCAGTCTCTAGACACCAACAGCGGTGTCACTAGCATGCCTTTCTATTACGTCATCTTTACTTGTTGCCTTTTTCACCTGGGTCTGTCTCATGTAGCTTTTCTCTTTGGACACACACAGGTCCGTGTCCTCTTGCTTCTAGTGGTTGTGTGACTTTCCATCTATGGTAGCCCACCAGTTGTCGATCACGTCATCTGCTCAGGAAGTTTACTGTGTCTGAGTTTGCTGCTGGAAGCAGCAGGGTCTTCCCTGAGTAACTGTGTGCAATTGTAATAACAGCTTTTCTTATAAGCCAAATATCTGTTTCTGAGAGTCTGTACACTTCAGTGTTTTTCAGATATTTCCAAATTACCAAGAAACAAAAACACCACACATTTTTGACCATTCCACCTTTTTTAGCAGGTGAGAGGCTCAGACTAGCCCTTGAATTCTTAATCTCTCTCAAGTAATCAGGTTGTAATCATGCACCACCACACCTAGCTGGAAGTGTTCACGTTTGTAAGGTACCCCAATCAGATTCACATTCATGTCCTTAGTTAAGAAGCCACTCTTGCCATGGTGGTGTACACTTTCGATCCTAGCACGCAGGAAGCAGAGACAGGTGCATCTCTGGAGGCCAGCCAGGGTTACCTAGTGAGACCTTGTTGTAAAAAAATAACAAAACTGCACTTTCCTAATCCGGCCTACAGTTTTATATTGAAGCAAGGCCCAGAGAGGGGAAGAAGTTGGCCAGTGTCACATAGCTGCCCTCAGCCAAGGAGCTGCCTTTCACTATGTCTGGTGGAAGGAAGTAAGCAATGAAGGAAATAAGGGGCGGGGCAGCATAGGAGTAGAACCAAGACTGGGTGAGTGAACTGTTATGGGTACCTTGGTCCCTGTGTGTTATGTGGGTTCAGGAGGAGGCCTTTCCACTGCCCACCAGGAATCTTGTGATTTTCCCATGTGCTATATTTGCTTGACAACATCAAGGACCAATAAGTTCCTTTAGATACCTCCCTTTGCAGGCTTGGTCACTGTACTCCTACCCCCTCCCTCTCTTGAGTGTCTGGTTTCCTCATCTAAATGGTGGGGAGACCTGTAGTTGCTTTTCTCATGCTCCCTGGGCTACTGGGAAGATCTGGCAAACCAGTCAGTAGGGATTATGGTAAAACAGCTCAGAGCACAGCAGTCCCAGCCAGATATTTTATGTGACTTTGGGGACCTCAGAGGGTCTGAAGTTGCGGCCAACCCTTGGTGGGCTGCTGACAGGCTCAACAAAAGGCTGGTCAGCCTGCAATTCAGCAGTCCAGGGCAGCCCTTGGTGGTGTCTTTGTTCTGTGCAATGGGAGCAAGGTTGTGCTGAGCTTCCTAAGTTTGTTCTGCTCCAGGTTGCTGGGATCTCCACAGTACAAAGGAGCTCAGGTGACAGATACAGAGAGGTAGTCAGGGAGATCACAAGGCTGTCTCTGTGCCACCTATGAGGTGGCCCCCCAGATAGGTCGTCTCTACAGCTCCATTTTTAATCCCCGGTGACTGCAGGGATGAGGAAGGCAAGCTTCCACATTTAATTGGTAGGAAAGCAAGAGCTGGAGAAACTTATACCCTTACCAGTCAGAAGCTGGGGTTCTTCTCTCCCAGGCTTCAGTGCTGCCTGTTTCCCACATTCTGTTTAGTTTTACTTTGAGTTTAAAAACCAAAGTGAAAGGAAACAGCAAAGCAGGAAGCAGCCACTGCAAACCCTGCCTGGCTGGGAGAGCATGGGGGACCTGTGCAGAGCAGGCCTCACTATATCCCTCCTGGGTCCCACCCGTGTTCTGGAGGTCTGGCTTGTGGGTGGGGCCCAGTGGGGAGAGGCGCCAGGCTGTATGCAGCGGTGGCGCCCTGGCTAGGCAGTCTGGGAGTGGGCCAGTAGGACGGCCCTGGTGAAGTCAGTTCTCCCGGGTGTGGTCCACACATTAGGCCCCCCAGGTGGAAAGCTACTGCCTTTTAAACACCCCCATTCTTCCGGGGCAGGGCTGAACAAGAGCTGGGCCTGGGATGGCCTGGGAAAGAAATCCAGCTTTAGAATTCAACTTTTACAGAGCTGTTCACTCTTCCTAAAGGTAAGAGCAAGCACCCACCTCTGCCTTGAAGCAGTTTCTTCTCAGTATCAACTTGCCTTAGAACCCTTTGGAGTTCAGTTCATCCATATTCAGATGGCTTCTCACCTCTTTAAGTCTCAGGTTGATAGATGACTTCCAGCTAGCTCTTCCCTGCTCAGAAGCCCCCAGGGTCTCCATTTGTTTCTCTGCAGGGGGTGGGTCCTCCCAGCTCTATTCTTCAGTGGTATGTATGGATTTGGGTTCCTATATCTTAACACTCAGGTTTCTGGTATGAGTTGGTATCCATTCTCCGAGGATACTTGCTGAGCAAAGATGGCAGAAAGCCCTCTGTTGAAGGGTTATATTGATAATTCACATCACCAGGCTACACACTGTAACACAGAAAGGCAACATGGTGATGGGCCCAAACTGTAGTTCAGACCTATCAGGTTCTTGGCTTACAAACACAGTGGCTCCTATCACCTGATTGGTCTCACCCTCAAGAGAAGAGAGGAGTGTAATGAGGAGGTCCAAAGCCTGGTGTGGAGTCCAGACTGGGAGAAAGACTTAAAGCACCCAGACTTTGTACCCATCCTAGAGAGGTATCAGCAGACTGGTGAACTATTTTGGAGAGCAGCCATTAGCTGCCCATTTGCTAGTACGTGGCTCTGGTTGGGAATCTGAAGGAGTCAAGGAATCAAGGAGAAGGGCTTTAGTTCTCCCAAGCTGGAAAGCACAAATAAAACAGAATTTTTAGGGAGCCTAGGGCAGGCTTTCCAGATGTCAGGATCTGCTCAACTAGAGAGATCTGTTCTGGGCAAGTATCTGGCTCTGAGAGCCGGGCCTTGTCTCTGCAGAGTGCTCATCTGGGCAGTTTTCTTCTGTGAGCTGTGACGGAGAGCCTGTTGTGCATGTGTTCCAGACTCTCCTGGAACTTTCTGCCTTCCCAGGCTTCCCACGCTTCATGATGTGGCAGTAATTCTGCACAGGGGTGTGGTCAACAGTCAGGAGGTGTCTGTTACCTGTGCCAAGGCAGAAGGGATAAGGGGTGGGGCTTGCATGACAGCACCCTGGGAGTTTATTCGGCAGCTGTTAGAGTGGGAGCAGTCCAGAGAGGGCCGGTTAGCCAGCCAGCTGCTCCCTCCTCAGCCTTACCTCCATTCTGCTTTCCAAACGTTCATGCACTGAGTACCAGAGGCTAGCAACAAGGCAGGAGGGCATAGAGAACCAGGCTGACTTCAGTCCAGCTTGGGGACTCTGTCCAAGCAGATACCAGATAGCTAAGATATCATGTGATTGTGTTAAGAAGCTAAGAGGGTCAGACAGGTGCTGAAAGGAACCTATTTGGGAAGCTTGGAGGATGTCACTGGTGGTAAGTGTTACCAATCAAGCCAAATCAGAACAAGCCAAATTAAGAAATACCCAGGTTTAATGGGAGTTCTGCACTCTCGAGTGGCCCCAAGGGGGAAACTGGAAAGCCGTAGAAATGCGACCCCCGGAAGGAAGAAAGGGAGACCCCGTGTTTCTCTTTTGGGGGATCACTTAAATACCCTGGGGAGTGGTCCTGACTCCACCCCCAGGGAGGGGTCAGGACCTGGCCTGCTGGGATTTGGAGTCCAGACCAGGCCTGGGAGCTGGGATAGATGCGAGGGGCTAGGGCCTATGCTCCCAACTTGACAGTAAAGAGGATGGGGAACAACCCCATCAAGACCCTGGGGGACTGTTTGCTAATTTCTAGGAACCATAAGAAGGGCTGGGCACATCTAAATGGGTAAGTAAACATAGTTAGCTCTGAGGTTTTCTGATTCCTGTGAGAGCTCAGGGTCCCCAAGTATACCTGTGTGGTGATGACAGAAAAAGAGATTGCCTTATTTTCAAACCAGGTATGGAGGTACATGCCTATGATCACAGCACTGCAGAGCAGCCAGAGACAAGAGGGTCTCTTCAAGTTCAAGGCCAACCTGGTTCACATAGCAAGTCCTTGGCCAGTCACAGTTACACTGAGACCCTACTTTCAAAAACAAAATCAAAATGAAAAATACAAAAACTTGCAGATCCACTTACTGTTTTTCCTAAGTCATTATCATTTCAGTATTCCCACATTATTGGTAGCTTTCTTTAATGCACTATACACTTCATGGTGCCCTGTTGCTAAGGGAGGCAGGTGCTGCTTTCAGTGATGAAGGAACAGAGAGGTAAAGTAACTTGTCCAAAATCATACAGCTTAGTCAGAAGTTGAAGCCCTGGTTTACTGCTCTTTCTACCTGACATACTGCCTTTGATTAAGAAAGCCAAAACAGAATGTTTCTGATTGTTTTCTGGCAAAGTTGTCATCCCCAAATGAGCATTTTAAAAGTTTAGGTATAAGAGTAATTCTGGGGGCTGGCAAGATGGCTCAGAAGATAAGTGTACTGTCAAACATGATGACCTGAGTTTGATCTCTGGGACCTACTTAAAAGTGGAAGAGGGCCGACTCCACAGAGTTGTTTTCTGACCTCCCTTGCCTGCTCACACACAAATAAATGCTTTTTTTAAAAAAAAACAAGGCAATTATGTTAAAGCAGTAGAATTAGAATAACTTCCATCTCATATGTCACAGTGGATCTGTAGGATATTCTGCTCTGTCTTTGAAGTGTTTTACTCTGCACTTTTGAGGCTGTCTCACCATTTCCCAGGGTTCTGTAGTACTAAGAGATATCACTGCCCCGTCGACCTCCAAGCTTCATATTCTGTTTGAATTCGTTTGCTGTTTCCTAACTTTCAGGAAGGAAAGGCAGAGTACAAAGCAGCACCTGTTCATAAATACATAACTTGGGTTAGTAATGGGCATGAGCTCAGCACGGGGAGCCTGAGGCCTGAGTGCACTGTAAGAATTCAGTCTCAAAAATCAACAAACAGATGAAAAGGAGTAACAAGCCAAGTTGGAGATTCAGGCCTAGAGTTTTAAATGTATATTTTTGTGACTTTGAGATGTGGGATGAAAAAAGTTAGTCATTTGATAACTGCAGAGTGGGGCTCATGGTAGGAGCCCCCCTCCCGAGTGTACTGTTCATTACTCCATTTCTCAAAATTTATAAAATTTACTACTTCATGCACACAGCCCAGTGGCATTAAGTGCATTTTCACCATTCCACACTCCTCCCATCTGTCTCCAGAGCGCCTCATCATCCCAAAGTGAAACTACACATGGACCACGCCCTGCTGCCCCAGCCCCACTGCCCTACATCTGTGTCTGATTTGACTAGTCTGGGTGCCTCATCCAGGAGGGAGATTTTAAGAGGGAGATATTTGAAAAGTAGGGTGCAAGGGGATCTGTGAATAATTAGCTCCCATGGTGGTGACTAAATCTCCTTGCACCCTGCAGAGCTATTTGTGTATGGCTGGGTTCCAACAGGACTGGTAAAGGCCTGCTACTCCCTGGAAGAGTGTCCTCCCTAGAGTCCGTGGAAAGCCTGGCACACACATACCTTCATGGGAGCAGAATCATGGGATGGGGAGGGCCCCAGACATAATTCTTCAGTTGTTTGCAGTAGGATCTGAGCCATATCTGTCCCTCTGTGTCAGTGCTTCCTTTGGGAAGGGACAGTACTTCCCAAGATAAATTAAACAAAATATAATGAACTTATTTTCATCCTTAAGAATGTAGCTCAAGGGCTGGAGAGATGGCTCAGAGGTTAAGAGCATTGTCTGCTCTTCCAAAGGTCCTAAGTTCAATTCACAGCAACCACAGGGTGGATCACAATTGTCTGTAATGAGGTCTGGTTCCCTCTTCTGGCCTTCAGGCATACATACAGACAGAATATTGTATACATAATAAATAAATATTTAAAAAAGAATGTAGCTCAGTGTCCAGATGTGTTACATGCAAAGTAATCGGGGCTCCTGGTTTCTACTTTGTGGAAGAGGTGGTGATTAAGAAGATGACTTGCCCACAGTCTTATATCATGTTACTCCAAACTTGACTGAAACCCAGCCATGCCTGCTCTTTGAATTGTCCCTCTCCATATTTTTTTTGTTGACCAATCTTTTGAAAACCTGGACTGGGGAGCAAAAAGTTGTTTTTTTATCTTCCTGGCTGTGAGACATTGCTTTAGAAACTCCTGGATTGGTCATACTGATGGGAGTGTATGGGGTAGGGTAAAGATTCTGGTAGGGAATCAGGGATGATGACTCTGTCATAGGAATATCATCCTACATTATTTTCACAGTGATCCTTATCCTTGGCAGCTGTTGTTCATATTGGACCCAATATAGGCACCTCAGTCACAGCCTTCCCATTGAGCAGGGATACAACTTTAGGGTCCTTCTTAACACATGAAAAAACCAGTCCACCAGATGTAGCATGTCAAGTGGGACCTGTGTCATCCCCAACTTGGGCATTTTCTTGTGTTTCCAGATAGGTAGCAGTCCTAGGAGGGAAAGGGACTGTTCAAGAGGCAAGTGATGTCACAGGTCTCTTTGTGAGAGTAGAAGGGTCTAGCAGGATAGCCAAAAGCCTTGGGACAGTGTTGGCAGAACACCTCCTAGAAGGGTAGAAGCATTCAGGTACCATCTACCTTTTTGAGGTCCCTGAGGTGTGACCTGGGTTGTGAAAGCACTCTGCTATCATCCTGCTGTTGTTGGAAGGGAGGGCAAGCTTACCTGTCTTGCTGGGCGGTGGTGGCGCACGCCTTTAATCCCAGCACTCGGGAGGCAGAGGCAGTCGGATCTCTGTGAGTTCGAGACCAGCCTGGTCTACAAGAGCTAGTTCCAGGACAGGCTCCAAAGCTACAGAGAAATCCTGTCTTGGGGAGGGAAAAACAAACAAACAACAACAACAAAAAAATAACTTGCCTGTCTTGCTGACAACAGCTGGAATTTTTACTATTTGTGAAACTGGATGCCATGAAGTTGGATTTTGACAAACACTGCAGGGCTTGTACTTAGCAGATAGAGCATGACTTGCTGTGGAATGTTGAACAAATTCCTCAACCTCTCTGAGCCTTGATTTTCCTTAGCAGCATAAGGGAAGATGACAAAAAAAATTCTTGAGGGGGTCAGATTATGAGATTTAGTTCAAGAACCTCATACTGTGACCTTTGAAAGCAATCTTCCCAGATGTCACCGTGCTGATTTCAGAGGTGCTGAGAAGGTTGCTCAGGTAAGAAAGGCTATAGGAGCATGAGGGAGAGACACAGAGATGACACTTATTCCTGCACCTCTGGCTTCTGCCCACTATAGCACCTCTCTGATTCTGCTACCTGTGTTTTCCTAGGCCTGAGATGGAGCCAGAGGAATGCAAACCACAGGTCTCCATCTACAAGAAACTCGGGGTCTAAAGGCTTAAGACAATAAATAGACCAGCAAATACAGAATGGCATCAAAGGCCTGTGTTTACCCAAACAGGGGTGCTGGCCTGGGAACAGAGCACGGGTGGAACCTGGGGAGACTGCAAGGTGACTCTGAGGGAGGAACACAAGGGTGTTCTCCTTACTAGAAGGGTGTTGCAGGCAAGGATAGTCCCAGGGACCTGGAGGTGTGATTATTGTGACTTGACACAAATAGTATGCTGGGAAAAGGTGGAGGGATACCAGTGCCAGCAGTGCACTGTGTGGGCACAGGGGCAGGGGACTGAACCCTCAGCCTGGCCTCTGGCCAGTAGAGTTTCTGGAATGCCTGGAATTGAGAGGCAGCTATGTGAGCCCCTGAAGCCATTATAGTGACAGTTTCTCAGTTGCCATTTCATCAGGGTGAGGGGTGTGAGTCCAGGGAGCCCAGGGCCTGCGTTGAATGGACCCTGACTGGGAGCACCATACCTCCAGGCAATTTCTGTGACTTATGACCCAGTATAGTGGATTAATATCATTAATTAGGGATGGAGGAGCTGCTGTCTCTTGATAGGCTCCTGTCTGGGAAGTTTAAGGACCTCACACTGACTTTTGGACACCGAAGAGAGACATTTCACCAGTGCTCGTTCCTGCACCTCTGTCTTCTGCCCTCCGCAGCTTCTCTCTCAGATTGGGCCTGCAGGGCCACATCAGAGATGGCGTCCTTTCTAAATGTCAGCAGGACTCTAATGTTGGGATTACAGGTGTGAGTCACTACCCCCAGCTACTATGACTTTCTTTTTCTTTTCTTCTTTTATTTTTAAGAAATATTTATTGTGTGTATGTGTGTATGCACACAAATAACTTCAGGAGTCAATTCTCTCACAATCTGAATTTCAGCGATTGAACTCAAGTTACCAGTCTCGGAAGTAAGCACCTTTACCTGCTGCTCTGTGACCTTTTAAGAACCATAACCCACTTCCTGCTCCCTGATGTCACCCCACAAGGTGATTGTATATGTCCCCTCTACAAGCACTTCCTGGAATGGGATAAATTGAAACTTCTCCCTGTGTGCATTGCCCATTGCCAGGCTCCAGCGTGACCATGTCCTTTTCTCAAGAAATGCCTGTGTCATCTGAGTGTTGCCCAAAGTCAGGGGGCCAGCCTTCCCTGACCTGGGCCTTCCTCTGGCAGTGAAGCCTGAGACATGTCTGTGGTCAGCCAGAGTCTCTAAGATATTTTTCACACATGCTGTTTTCTTGTGTAACTGTGTCTGAGGAGAGCCCTCTCCTTTCAGGCCTGTCTGAGAGTTGTGTCTGCTGACCTGAAGTGAACTCCTGGTTTTCCCTATTTAGCCCTGCATTCCTTTCATCCCTTTCTCAACTGCCCAGGGTTCTTGGCTTCTGCTTCTGTTACCCAATACACCACCTGTCACTCCAGACCCAGTGAATGAGCCTGTTGACACCGCCTTTCTATTCTGGGATGCACTTGGTCATTCAGAATAATGAAGAGAGCCCAGCAATCGAGGTGTACAGGGCCTGGCAGCGTCTGGCTTTGCTCATTGGATTCAGAGCCTGCAATGGCTTATGAAAAGCCTGGATTTTGAGACCTGTTACTGAGGTTTGATGTCAGCACTTCAAGTGAGGTAGATTTTGAAACTCTTTCCAAGCAGTGCTTTGTAGGCGGGGCTCCTGGGAAATTAGCAGCAAGGTTGACAAGCTATAAGCCAGTATTTGAAAAGCCAGGGCTTATTTTCTGCATCCTCTCCTACCATCTCCCACCAGGTCAGGCAGACTGTACATATTGAAGGTTGGCACTGAGCTGGAGTGCTGGCATCTTGACACTGTCTTCTCACCAGCACTTGTTCTTGTGGTTATAGCTTTGGTGCACAGTAGGAAATTTGTGGTTAATTCTCATGCTCAGAAACTGTGTCCCTTGTTTTAGCACTGCTGGAGGTGACAGTGATAAATAAGCCCTGGTGCATAGAGCATTCACTGTGCTAGGGCTCTGAAGAGAACTAGATGATATGTGGGTTCAGCACTGGGTCAACAAGGGGTTAATGTTGCCACTTCAGATTGCTTATTGAATACAGTGGTGGAAATGAATTTCAGGAAGCACCCCACTTGGGGGTGGAGGTGTCTGGGCAGAGAATGGGAGTTAGTGAGAATGAGCAGGTCAAGGATAGAGTAGGAGAGGGAAAGCTCAGGTTGGTGGGAGGAGTGAAGCAAGGCTCTGTAAGGTGAGCTTTTGTCCTAGAAGGACAGAGTTTTGCTGGTGTGGGGGAAGGGTGAAAATCCCCAGACTTCTGGAGGTGGCAGGGTCACTTCTCTGGGAGAGCAAGGCTAATGTGAGGGAGGAGAGGATTCAGATCCCTGTGACTCACTCCACTTGAGATGGCCTTGGACCTCCCTGTGGCCCTGCCAAGTGCACTGGGGCTGTGGAGACAGCCGTCTGTCTGATGTTCTGTAAGAGTCTCTGATTGCAGCCTGTGGACATGGAGGAGGGTTGAGAAGTCGAGGACCTTGCTGAGAAGAGGCTACTCTCTTTTCTCTCTTGGCCTCTTTCCCAGCCCCTCTTCACCTAAAATTTTGCAAAGCTGTGCTCTGCTCAGTGTCTGTCCTGCTGTACCCTGGCCCATACTGCTTTGCTCCTTGCCATTGGGTTTGGCCATCCATCCAAACTTTGTGTCTTCCAGTAGGGCCTGGTTTGCCTCCCAGGAGGTACGCACACCCTGTTTTGTTCAGAAAGCATGGTTTCAGGAGTGGTAGTGGATCACCCCATGAATAGTGGAAAACACCCCATGTCATTACCTTGACTCCCCCGCCAGACCATTGAGTAGCATACCCCTTCTGTGGATGGTCAGGGCTATGGCCTCTTTATGACCCCTCACAGAGTGATATAGTTGGGGTTGTGCTCCCAGCCATGTACTTTCTGTGTGTGCTCCTCTGTGAGGTGGAGGAGTAACAGATAGAGCCTGCCTCATGTCTTGGTTTGAGGATTTAGTCAGCTACCATGTAGTGGAAGTCAGTTCTCATTGCTCATGGTAATTATGTTCCCAATGAATACCAAACTCTGGCTTCTGTGTGAAATACAGGGTCACACTAAGTCTCTGGTCACAGTTTCTCCAGTCAATCAGTATACTCATTTCATGTGTGTTTTCACTAAAAGATTCATTATTTAATATAAAATTGATTTATTAATGTTGAACTCATGGCCAAGAACAGTATGACTCATGCTTGAATGAAGTGTATCTAACACATTTTTTCCCATGAAACATTTCTTGCCCATGGACACTGAGTAGCCCTTCTGCAGTACACTTGGGATTCATTAAACAGGCTTCCAGAAAACCATGAAGAGCACAGCAATAAACAGCATGAAAAGGGCACCTGCTGGCTGGATGAGAAGGCAGAGTGTCACCTCTATCTGTTGGGAGTGTGTACTTGAGACACACATGTCAGAATGACCATAAAAGCCCCAGGGTCTGTGCTTGCAGCTGATGAAAAGAGTAGGTAGAGAATCCTTGAACATGAGGGTCGTCTCGTCACTGGAACTCTTACTAAGACCTGACCTCAGATCCCCTCATCGTCATTACCTATGGGAGTGCAGCATAACTTCTGAGTGTGCCAAGGCCAGGGCCAGCTCTTTGAGCTTTGTAACTGTCATCTGTGTGACACCTTCGTAACCTGCTGACTTCTGTGGACACTGAGGCCCAAAGCAGGTGCAGATACAGAGTCCCTGAGTGGGACTGAGTAGGTTGGACCTTTGAGATTGAAAGGTCTCATAGTGCCATAAGTTGAATTCTTCCAGGGAGCAGGATGGAAGGGGACAAGAAGTGTAGAACAGGAGGCAAACCCCAAGGAGCAGCAATGTATGGGTGATGCAGGTGAAGGTAGCTGTAGATGGAGAAAAGGGTGGGAAAGTATTTGGGGACACTCTATTATGGAGCAGCCCTTGGGTACCTTGTGGTTGAAGAGCATCTTGTGTGGTGCCTTGGCCCCTCCCTAATACGCAGGGGATCATGGGACTTGGGAGAGTACTAGCATGAAAGGTGTTGCCAGTCTAGTGTTGTTGACTTGAGGCTCCTCAAGGGAGGTGGTGCTGCTACACAGCAGCTGTCAGCAGGACGGTGGCTCTAAAGGTAACCTGTCCCTGATGCTGGCTTTACTGCACTTCTGAGGTGGAGACAGGAACAAGAGAGAAGCCTGGGATTGAATGGTGGCATCTTGAAGCAGTTTCTGCCATAACACACAGAGAATGTCCTGTTCTAGCTTAGGATTGGCAGCCTCTTGTTGAGTGGGAGAGGGAATGAGAGCTTCAGGCCTAGCAGCACCACTCGAAGGAAATAAGGGAACTTGAGTCTGAGGTCAGCCCTGTCTACTCGTGTGGAGCCTGGAGTTGGGTGGCCTACGACTCTAAGGTCTGTTCCCTGTTTCCTTCCTGTCATCCATTCCTTGAGGTGTCTAGGGCCTTTCTCCTCTATCTCCACCATGCCCCAAGAGCCAGCAGCCTGAGGAAGCAATGACCTTGGGATCACCTAGCCCAGTTCCCAAGCAAAGCACTTGTAGAAACTTGCTTCTTAGGGGCTGCTGTGGGCTCCCTTAGGAGATGGAGTCCCAGCCACCTTGAGTGTCTGATGCTCTGTCTAGCTAACACAGACATTCTGGCTTTAAAAAGCAGAATGTGGAAACATTCACCTGACCTGGCAGTGGGTAAAATCTTTTTCATATTTTACTTTTTGAGATAGTCTCGTTGTAACCCCAGCTGATCTTGAACTTGCTATGTAGTGGAGGTTAGCTTTGAACTCCTGATCCTCTTGTCTGTACCTTCCATATGGTTAAGTCATACACAGGTGCCACTAAACGGTGCCTGCCAGATGAAATCTTGAAGCAAAAGGCAGAAATGAAGTACTCTGGTCACCTACTCCAAAGAAATAAGGATTTGTGTGCGAGAGGCAAGGATGCTCACTACATTGAGACTGTGTTGCAAATTGGCTTCTGCCTTGGCATGAGGGGCCTGCATGGCTAAGTGGTGGGAGGGAAGCATGTGGTTGGGGGTATATAGGAATCATCATGCTGTGGCTTAGCAGTCTCTTTGAAGTTAAGTATAAGGGTCCTCAGACAGTTATACTGAAAGGGTGCTCACTCCCAGACTTCTCAGGGAAAGTCAGAACTTTCCAGTAATGAACCAAGAGTTAGTTGGTGAACATTTAAACCATGTTGTAAACCCTGACACCAACATCTCTGAGGGCAGGGAGGCAGTAATCAATTGTGAGAAAGCAGAGCTATGCTTCTCAGTTCTAACCTCTTAGGTCTCTAGGCCATTTGCCTCCCTCTGAAGTTGATTTGACAGATGGTACCTTTGCAGCCTCTAGGCTAGGCACTGGACACCAACACACAAGCACCACGATTAAACATGAGCACAACCCTAACCCTGAGTGTTGCAGTGGATGGAAAGAGAGAAGACACAGGGTGGAGAAGCTGATAAGCCAGGAAGTGCAAGGATGGAGAAAGGTTCCATCTGGAAGAGGTGCATTTGTAAAGACACTTGAAAGTGTGGTATGTTTGGAGGAGGCACACTGACAAAGTGGGAGGAGTGGAAGCCATAGAGAAAGGTTAGTGGGGACCAAAGCAGGGTCCTGAATCAGGAAGGCTCTTAGAACCTTGAAGACTAATGTGTTGGGCCAAATCAAAGTACGCGCAGATAAGTGGATGCCAGAGGCTGGTATCAGTTGTCTTCCTTTATTGCTCTCCTCATTATTGAAATAGACTTTCCCACTGAAACCATGACTTCCATTTGAGCTAGACTGACTGGAATCCACCTGTCTGTGTCCTGTCCCTCCCCCACCCCCAGTGCTGGGATTACATGGGTATACAGCTATGCTCAGCTTTTATGTGAGCATAAAAGCTTTTTTTTTTTTTTTTTTTTTTTTTTGGCTTTGGGGTTCCAAATTGAGTCCTAGTATTTGCTGAGCAAGCCCTTTACCTACCAAGCCACCTTCTCACCATTAAATTTTATTCTTTAGGGTTTTGTTTGGTTTGGTTTTAGTCTTTTTTTCTGATATAGGGTCTCTCTGTGTAACAGCCCTGGCTGTCCTGGAACTCTCTTTGTACTAGGCTGGCCTCAAACTCTCAGAGATCCTCCTGTCACCGCCTCCCAAGTGCTAGGATTAAAGGCATGTGCCATCATGCCTGGCTAATTTTAGTATGTATATTTTTTGCTTGTGTGTGTGTGTGTGCACACATGTACATATGTGTAGGTGTGGAGACCAGAGGAAGGTGTCAGGTGTCCTGTTCTTTTTCTCCTTATTTCTGTGAATCAGGGACATGCTGGATTGGGCTCTCTTTTTTTTTGTTTTCTGTTTCATTTTTTTTATTATATTTATATGTGCACATGTGTTACAGTGTGCGTGTGAAAGCCAGAGGACAACTTTGGAAGTTAGTTCTCTCTTACATTTGGCTTTAAGCACCTTTACCCACTGAGCCACATTGCCAGTCTGGGTAAGCTGGAGGCCATGAGCCCTTTCATTCTCTTGTCTCTCCTACCCTAGCACTGAGGTTACAGGAGCATACAGCCACACCCAGCTTTTATGGGGTCTTCATGATTACACAGCAAGTAATGTTACCCACAAAGAAAGAGGATGTCATTCTACTCTGAGTCCTTACTGGTCTGGAACCCACTGTGTTAGCCAGGCCTACATAGAACTTGGAGCATCCCTGAATTCAAACAGGTTCTAGGATTACGGTATGGGCATGTACTTAACCTGAACAAAAAAATCTTAATTTTTGGCAGTTGTAGATTTTGGGTAGCAATAATGAGGTTCATTTTCTTATTCAACAGCTGTTTATTGACAGCCTTCAGTCCTTGAGTCATTATTCTGAGCCTATGCCATAACAGAATTCCCACTACTGCCTCTGACCTATCGCAAGTGACAAGTGAATCCTTAAAGGTGGGAAAGGTACTTTTTTGCAGGTCCTATGTGACAAAAGAAAAGGAAGTGACACTTGAACACACAAGGAACTTTCGTGGGAGAGGTGGCCAGAATGAGGTGTTGGCAGCAGCAAAGGTCAGGCCCTAGTCTATGTTCACATGAGAGAAATGAGAGCAGTCCTCTGTGAGGTCGGCCCAGTAGAGGTATGCCTTCCCCTTAAGGAGTGCCAAGTCCTCTCTGCTAGTCTTAGCCCTTATTTAGCTGGGGCCTATATCCTAGAGACAAATCCAAGATAATTCACTTTTCCTGTTAATCTGTCTGTCCAGTGCCTACTGCCTTTGGTTTAGCCTCTCACACATTCACTCTCCCTCTAATGCCAGGATTCAGACCTCTGTGTTCTTTAGGCAGACCTGAAGACCCTGGCCCTTTGTAACCCTGAGAGAGAGGCTAGAACTCTTGTCTCCTTTCTTGATCCCTGGCTGTAGTAGAACCCTTGTCACCTGGGAGACAGCACATTTTTGCGATCACCATACATAGTATCTGCCCCACCATACAAATGAGGACAAGTACCCTGTCTAGTTCTGAGTTGTTCCCTCCTCTTAAGAGGTGAGTTCTTGGCATTTTCAGCAAATTAGTGCTACCTTCACTGTGCCAATCTTGGGTATAAACCCACCACCACTGAAACCTGCTTCCTCTAGGACTTTTAGGCCAGGCATTCCCATTCCTGAAAGCCTAGTAAGTCAGCCCTGTCTGCTGGGCTCTGTTGATTTTAGTAATTGCCCTGTATGTTCATCTTGTTATGGAATCCTCTTTCTCCCCATGCTGGTCACAGACCCTGTGGCTGGGGACTTACAGATCCGACCTAGTTCCTCTTTCCTAGATGTCAGTAGGACCATCCCACGCTGGCCATGCAGAGCCTGGCTTCTGTGATGTAGCCTGTGTCATCATTCCTTTTCTGCAAGGTGACTACTTCACAACTGGTGAATGGCAGAACAGGATTTCAACCTGGGCTTGTCTGGTTCATGCTGCTTCCTGGCTTCTGGACCCTAACCAGAATAGAATAACTTGAGACAAGCAGGAGAACTCCTGCCCTCAGTCACAGTGGTGCATCTATTCCAAAGTAAGAATATAGGGCGGGGATGCTTTGAGTTTGCCAAGAACTGTGTGAATATGGTGTGCTATTGCCAGTTGGGAGTACCAGATAGATGAGGACACTAGAAAGCCCAGAAAACAAACTCCTGCCCCTAAAGTCAGGTCTCTGCCTTCAGTCTTTCCTACCCTAGCAGTAGGATCTGGGCTTAGATATGCCTTTGCCTCTGTGCCCAGCTGGGAGAGTGCCAAGGCCTGGGAAACAGTGAGGTGGGCTGTACAGTTCAGTAAATGTGGTTGCCACTGAGCACTGTTAACTCTGGGCACATTCTCCAGCCTTTCTGAGGTGCATGTACCCATCTGTAAAGTGGGTATGATTGATACCCCATCTTATAGAGCCACAAAGCCAACTTTAATTTGTCAGCCTGTGTAGTAGAGCCTGCCCCTTCTCCTACACTGGGGAGGGCAGAAGAGATGGAAGGTCATACATATAGTTGATGACCTGAGTCTACCTCTCCTATGGTCTTTCTTTTAGCCCAGAAATGTAGCTACCCCCCCACATCCTCAGTGATCTCCCTTAATTTAGTGACAAAGACTGCAGGTGAGTGTATGCAAAGAAGTCCTGTTTCCCCCAGAGGCCTAAACAGAGCTGGGAAGTTTGAGAGTGGGAAATAAGAACTGAGTGGAAACACCCAGGCATATCACCTGCACTGTGCAGGCCAATCGCCAGTCTCCTGGCCACTGCTGCTGTAATCTCTGCTGCTTTAGCACCACTTGTCTTAAGTTTTAACTCACTTGATTGCAGGTTTATGTGCAAGAAATAATAGAGAAGGTAACCTGTATTGCCCTGTAGCCAGTTTCCATGGATCTTACACCAGGATGCTGGCAAAGACACAGACCACCCGTCTTACAGGTTTCCTTGTTAGTGTGCTCATTCTTGTCCATGTTCAGTGAGTGCAGTTTCTTCTCATATGCAAGTTCCTCTAATGATGCCATGGTTGCAGCAGCACTGAGCAATTCCATCACTGCACATGTGTAGGAGTTCATTTTACTGACTTCCCTCCTGTCTTCCCCATTGTCTTCTCCCTGGGTATACCCTCAGCCCTGGAAGATGCTAATCTGTTCTCATTTTTTAAAAATCTGGTCATTTCAAAAATATTATAAAAATAGTGATTCATTGTGAAACTTTGAGGGATTGCTTCACTCACTAGGCACAAATAACATGAGAGTCATTCAAGTCGTCATGTGGCTTAATTCATTTCTTCTCACTCCCTAGTGTACTCCATAGTATAGATGTGTCACCATTCAACCACTTAGCTGCTTGTTTTCAGTTTCTGGGTTTTACAGATAGAATTGCCTGAACTTGCATGTTTATTTCTGTATGCTACTTGCCTGATTATTCTTGCTGAGTTGTGTGACAATTGCATGTCTGATTTTATAAGAAAATGCCAATCCTTTTTCCAAGGTGGTTGTATGTGTCACTCAGTTTCTCCACAGACTTAGATTGTGTCACTTTCTCATAGCTGTTCTATCAGGTTGTGTAGTGACGTTCTCTACTGGCAGATAGAGGGCTCTCCAGTCTCTGTGGCACTGGGCCTTACTTTGTGGATTGCTATTGAGTAGGTACCATCTCTTTGATGAGTAACTGCTCCCATGGAGGGGCTGGCGGCTTGGGTCCCTATAGGAGAGGGCACTCAAGACCTGGGTAGGGGCTTGTTTAGTGTGCCCTTATAGGAGAGGACACTTAGAAGGAAGGACTGAGAAAGGTCCCTGTTGAGATGTAGCACTGCTGGAGGAATTCACCTGGTTCCAGACAGTGCAGTCTAGGAAGCGAGCACTAGCCTGTGCTGATGTGTGCCCTGCTGCTGCCAGCCCCAGCTGACTCAGACTTTTGGCAATGCCTGTTTTCCTGAATATTAGCAGGAACAGAGAGAAGGATCAGGCATGGTGGAAGCTGTGTGTAGGAGGAGCAAGTGGGTGAGAATGGCAACGTGTTATGTATTTTTTTTATTTAATTATTTATTGCCAGATGGGGCAGAATGTTCACACAGAGGGAGTGGGGAGGGAAAGTAGAAAAAAGGCTAAGAAACTGCAGAACCCAAAGGGTCACAGAGTGACCTGAGGAAGGCAGGATAAATTCCTCTGTTGTTACTGCCTCCTCCTGACTTTGGTCATGCTTTGTCACTGCCTTATGGAGAGCATCTTCAAGTAATATTGCTTCCCCACTAGACTTGGCCTTGCAAGAAGGTAAACAGGACCTATGCACCTATATTGGTCATTGCTGTGTATGACTCTCACTCTCTTGCTTCAGAATCCTCTGGTAAGGTCAGAACTTGGCCAAGTCTGGCAGGACCTCTACGGGTTAGAGGCTTCACCTTCATCTTGCCCTCTTCTCGCCCATCTGCAGGTTCATCATGCCTCGTGGCTTATAAGAAGACCCCACCGCCGGTCCCTCCACGTACTACATCAAAGCCGTTCATCTCAGTCACTGTCCAGAGCAGTACTGAGTCTGCTCAGGACACCTACCTGGACAGTCAAGACCACAAGAGTGAAGTGACAAGCCAGTCTGGCTTGAGCAACTCATCAGATAGCCTGGACAGCAGTACCCGACCACCCAGCGTGACACGTGGTGGAATCAGCCCAGGCCCTGAAGCTCCAGAGCCACCCCCTAAGCATGCAGCTCTGAAGAGTGAACAAGGGACACTGACGAGCTCTGAGTCCCATTCCGAGGCCATCCCCAAAAGGAAACTGTCGTCGATAGGAATACAAGTAGGGGTCCTTTTTGCATTGTCTTCCGTCCACTCTGTGCACCGGCCTGTGTGTAATTACATCTAGTGGAGGCCCACTAGGTCTCCCGGGAAGAAGTGTTTTGTCTGTCTATTCGGGGGCACCCGTCCCAAACTGCCCAACTAAATTTTGCTTGTAGCCACACTCGCTTGTGTCCAGCCACCCATGCTGTGGGTCCATAGCTGTGGACATGTTTCCGATCCTCCAATGGGTTGTCCCAGTGAATGTAGTTACACTCAGCCAGCAAGCTCCTGTACACTGTTTGCTGTCCACTGTCTGTCTGTCCACTTCATCCTTTGCCCTGCCAGACAATCTATGGGAGGTGGGGCTGGTTTAACAGTTCTCTAATCCAAGGTCAGCTCGATACGGAAGTCATGGCCCCGCTTGGCAGCGGGAGCATCGTGGAGCATAGACGCTGATGGGCTAGAAGCCTGGGACCAGGGCCCTTGAGCCATGGGGGTTGTTCAAGGGGAACTTGACCCAGAGCCCACTCAGGCCTTGGGGACAGGTAGGTCTCTTAAAGCACCAGACCCATGGTGAAGTGAGAAGTGTGATGGCAGTCTCTATGCCTCCCTTCATAAAAAAGGGTCCAGATAGGCAGGGACAGCCCTGAGGCCCAAACCCCAAGTTCCATTTGAAGCCAAATCCATTGTATACTTACATCCATGGTATCCAGCTCACCTTCCACTGCCTGGCAGTACCCCGTTTCAGGTGTCTGTCTTCTGTTAGCTGAGTGAGGCAAATTGAGCACAGCCTTGCAGTTTCCAAGAATTGATCCAAATCCAGAGAGTCCTCTGCTAGCTGCTGGACCTCCAGACTACAGTAGAAGGCAATGAGGGAGGCAAGGCCAGCTGTAGAAGGTGAGGGGAGGGGTGTGGGGAAATGGAGGAGCACTTCCAAGCCAGCAGGAGGGTCGACAACAAGGTGAGATGTAGTGCAGCAGCATTAGGGCTACAGGAATGTCTCTCAGCAACAGGAGGAAGTGGATGAGATCAGGTTGAGGATAAAACACTAAAATGTAAAAGGAGCGAGGGATGCAGAGGAGAGACTGGACAGAACAAAAAAATGCAGACAGTTCCTTATCTTTACCTGGGTTCCCAAGAAACTGCTCCATGGCCTTCCATGTTCGTCCCCCCACCGTGTACAAAAAGGAAGTCGGACAGATCCCCTTGGCTTTCAGCTGGGTTTCTTCATGAGTACCAGCACTTCCCCCCCATGGCCTCTTTTGAACATAGAAGTTGCCCAGTATTTGACCCTTGGTCCTTTTTGACCACCATGTCTTTGTTTGGGAAGACCACCTCCTTGTTGGCCAAACCAGATTCTCTTCCCCTCTTAGAAGGTCAGGAGAAGCTTTGAGTCCTTTAATGAGAATGTTACACTGGGGAAGGAACTCTGAGTGCCTTCTGAGTACCTCCTTCACCTGACTCCACCCATGCTCTCACTCACTGTCTTTGGAGATGGCTGTGCTTCCCAAGCTGGCTCTTGCCAAAGAAAGTGACTTTATTCCTATTCCAAAATGCTTCTCTGACCCCTGAGCCTAGAACCCCAGCCCCTGAAACTGTCTTCCCACATTGACACCTCAAACCCCAGGTCAAGTGTGAGCTCCCCCTTGTATTGGAGCCTTGATGGGTGGGCTTAGCTGACTGCTCCATGATTGGGCCCAGGGCATGACTGTTGTCTTATTTCCTCCCCTTTACAAAGCAAGTATGACAAGTCCAGGGACAGGATCCCATAGCATCGCTGGCTCTGGGTTCTGGGTTTGAGAACTGCTGTCTGTGATTGGCACTGAGTACAGGTGCTCACCAGTTCCCCTTCCAGGCTGCAGCAGGGTTAGGGGAATTATCTTTGCCTCCAGACAGCCCTCGGCTTCAACTACACCAGATAACGGCTGTGGCTTTGTGTGTGTTCTCTCCCGTCGTCCTTTTTTTCTCTCTGATCGTGTAAAGGAGAGGACTAGAAGGAGCGGTTCCCACCTCTCGGAGGACAACGGACCCAAAGCGATCGATGTGATGGCGCCCTCCTCAGAGTAGGGAAAGCCAGTCATCTCCATCCCCTCCCGCCTCTGCGCGAATGAGCAGTGCCCGGCTTAATCTGGCCCTACTTGGGCCCACGTGCAGTGTCTGCATGCCTCGTGTCTGTCTGTCCACATGTCTGTTTGCGTCGTCCCACTAATGTGAATTTCAGCAGCAAGTGTGGTGTTTGTTTTTATTCTTGTCTTTGTCTCCGTGCCGTTGCTGTCGTTGTCCTTCAATAAGGTTGACTGCATTCAGCCAGTGCCAAAAGAGGAGCCCAGTCCCGCTACCAAATTCCAGTCCATCGGGGTTCAGGTAGAGGACGACTGGCGGTAAGTTGGACAGAGGTGTGGTGGCTGCTATTCCCCTCTCCTCTCCCTCCCTCCGCCCTCACCTCTCCTGCTCTCCCTAACCCACTTCTCCTTGCTGGATTTCTAATAACCAAGCTGGGTGTGGGTGCGGGTGGTGGCTCAGGTGTGGGGGCTGGGCAGGGCAGGCGGGTGGATACATGAGCACTTGCTCTGAGACCAGTCACCCTAAGGGGAGCAAGCCTGGGCTGGGCTGTAGCCCCCAGCTCCCCTGATGTTGGTGGTCTTCCTAGCCCCACTGCAGTAAACAGACAACCTTATGACCTTGTCCTTGTGTGTGTGTGCGCGTGTGGGCATGGGCAGGGTGGGCAAGGGCTGAGCAGAGAATGAGCGGGGGGCTGTGGGACCTGCTTCAGGCGCATGGTGAGCAGATGATGCATCCGTTTCTCTGTCTCCCCGTGTGTCCGGGTCAGGTGGCCGCTGGTTTCTGACCCTCTTGGTGACTCACTCCTTCTTGTCCCCACCCTGCCCCCCACAGAAGCAGCGTCCCCTCTCACAGCATGTCCTCCCGTCGGGACACTGACTCCGATACCCAGGATGCCAATGACTCCAGCTGTAAGTCATCTGAGAGGAGTCTCCCAGACTGTACCCCACACCCCAATTCCATCAGCATTGATGCTGGCCCCCGACAGGCCCCCAAGATTGCCCAAATCAAGCGCAACCTCTCCTATGGAGATAACAGCGACCCTGCCCTGGAGGCGTCTTCGCTGCCCCCACCTGACCCTTGGCTGGAGACCTCCTCCAGCTCCCCAGCAGAGCCAGCCCAGCCTGGGGCCTGCCGCAGGGATGGCTACTGGTTCCTGAAGCTCCTTCAGGCAGAAACAGAGAGACTGGAAGGCTGGTGCTGCCAGATGGACAAGGAGACCAAAGAGAACAACCTCTCTGAAGAAGGTGGGTCTTACAAGGGTGATCCCCTGGGTATCTGGTGTCAAGCAAGCCTTAGAGCTTCTGGGGGGAGCATAGGCTCTGTGCTTGGGCCTTTTTTGTGAGCTTGCCTCTGGATGTTCATTCTTTCCTCTGCCTAACCTGACCTCCCCTTATGAACATTATTGTGATGGTAGCTGCCTGTTGTGCAGGCTGTGGACTCAGCAGCACAGGATCCCAGCTCAGTCACCTGTTTCTGATCTTCATCTCTAGCTATGTAAGCACCTTGTGAGGACTGACTGTGGTAATTAGTGGAAAGGCCCTGAGGAAGTGCTGAACACAAAGCTGCCACCCTAATTATACCTTCCCAGCTCTTTATTGAGTGCTTACTGCCCACCAGGTACAACCATCTTACCTGGCCTCAGCAGGAGGAAACTATAAATGCAGAGACAGAAGTTTCTGCTTTTCCACTTAGTTTCTGTCAATACTGTGCATACTTAAAAAGAAAGAAGCTAAGAAATGGCCTCTGGCAAGGATTGCCTGCAGTGGTGCTGAGCTGGCATTAGGAGGCCCTGGGTTCATCCACTAGCACTACCAAAACAGAAGGGAATAATGGGGAAGGGACTGATGGTATTCAGGGAACCTGAGTCAGGGCCTGGCAGTTGGAGGCAGCCTCTAGGAATCTTTAGGCCATCACCCTGTACTGACCAAGTTCTGCCAGAGCTTAGCTTCCCAATTGGTTCCTAACTAAAGATTCAGGAAGGACAGATCTTCAGAGTGCAGATAGGTTGTTCCAGTGGCCCTGATGATATATTCTGAGGACACCTTTGATGATTCAGAGGGCTCTGGTAGAGTCTGTTTTTACTGTTCTTTGTGCCTGTTCCCAGCTTTGATGTCACACCCACCTTGGGGCAGGGAACTCGAGTTGTGTGAGGTGTGTACCTGATACATTTAATAAGGATGCACCTTTAAAAAATCAAACTAGTGGCAGAGATCAGAGAGCCCCAAGTGTCTGACAGAAGGCAGCCAGCTTGTGCTCCAGTGGCCGTGCCCTGGCCTGTTCTGCACATTTCTTCTTTGCAGCCTGATTGTGTTCAGTTTCTCTCTAAAATGAAGTCACTAAGTATTGATTTCTTAGGGTTTTCTACTTTTCCTGGTTCCCTTGTCTTGCTTGGGCCTAGCCATGTTCTCTGCGTCTGTTTCCAGCTACAGGCCTTCTCCTGTTCTTCAGCACTGCCCTTGGCTCTTCCCCAGGGTGCTTCACTCTGACTGCATGCTGACTGCATGGTCTTTGTCCCACTTTTCTGGACTAAACTTTATTCTGAGAGCACTTTCTAGATGCTCAGTATGTCCTTCAGAGCCCACAGTTCAGGTGTAAAGTTGAGACTAATACAGTGTGTGTGCGCATGTGTGTAACAATGCAGAAACTGAAGTGTGATGACTAGGATCATGTTCTCTCAGAACCTTAGAAGCATTGTGTGGGCTTCCATTGCTTGTGATGAAAAGTTCAAAACCATCCTGCTTCTCTGCCCCTGGACTTTATCCCTGAAAGCTTTTAGGATCTTTACTTTCTGGTGAAGCCTCTTAGCAATATGCATGAAATAGATCTCATTTGTTGTTTTGCTAATAGTTAACTGTGCATGCCTGACTTGAAGACTTAGTCTTCAAGAACTAGTCTTATATTAATTTTAATATAGACTATTAATACAATAGTCCATAGAACTAGTCTTATATTAATTTTAAAAAGAAAGGAAAAACAGATGTAGACAGGAATAATGATGCACAGTAATACCAGCATGTGAGAAGCAGAGAGTCACGTGAGAGGTCAGGAGGGTCACCTTGAATTTGAGGCCAGTCTGGACCGCTGTTGTAGTTTCTTTTTCTTTTGGCTATGAGGAAATACTCTGACAAGGGCTGACAAGATGGCTCACCAGGTAATGACACTTGCCACTGATTCTAACAACTGGCGTGTAATCCAAGACTCACACAGTAGAAGGAAAGAGCTTACTCCTACACGTTGCCCTCTGATTGCCACACATGTGCCATGACATACAGACCCACTGATGTGCACACCCACACACAGAAAATAAGCAAATGTAGCAAAACAAAGTAATTAATGCCCAAATGCATTTGGGAGGCAGAGGCAAGTGAATCTCTGTGAATTTGAGGTTAGTAGATGGTAATTTCAAGGCCAGCCAGAGCTTCATAGTAAGACCCTGTCTCAAAAAAGCAAAACAAAACAAAATTTTAAAAAAAATGACAAAAGCAACTTAAAGGAGAAAGGATTTATTTACGCTGACTCACACTTCCAGAGCACGGTCCATTGTGAAAGGAAGTCAGGGGCTTGCAGCGACTGGCTTCTGCACATCAGGAACAGAGTCATGGATGCTTGCTGCTGCTCAGTTTTTCTCCACTTGTTAATCCAGAACCCCACCCAGGGAATGGCTTACCCATAGTGGGTGGGTCTCTTAAACAAAAGTCCAGATAAACCCCCACACCATGCCCAAAGGCCCATCTTCCTGGTGATTCTACAGTCTATAAAGCAGACAGTTAATTCCAGCTGGCACAACTACCCAGAGACACTGTCTATCTCCATAAAGCAAAAACATGGAGTGTGGTAACATATGCCATGACTCAAGCACTCGAGGCAGAGGCCAGGGGTATTACTAAAGAGTGAGGCTAACGTGGATTGCAGAGTGAGATATCTCTCAAAAAAAAAAAAAAAAGGCAGACGACCACGCCTTTCTTTCTCACTTGTATTTGTTCTGTTTCTTTCTCCTTGAAATTCTTGTCAGGTGTCAGAGTTACTGGGTTGATAGCTCACCTTTTCTTTCTCCTCCCAAAGTTTGCTTTGTAGCCCAAGCTAGCTTTGAACTCAGTATGTAGCCAAGTAGCTACAAGTAGCTAGGCTCAAACTTGCCTCCTCTTTTAGCCTACCAAGTCCAGGACCACAGGAAAGCACCACCATACTTTGCTTTTCTTCTCTCTGCAGCATGTATTGTCTTTTCCATGTCTCTTTGCAATTTTTTATTTCTTTCATTTCTCAATTGCTTTAGTTACTTAGTATTACCTCCACCAACTCATACCCCGGCCCTGAGCCGTATTGAGATACAACTTACGTACTATAAAATCAGTCCTTTTGAAGTAATAACCCACACTCACACCTAGTCACTCAGGCCACCACTAAGGTTTACCCGTGTTGTGGCGTATACCAGTACTTCGCTCCTTTGTGTTGCCAAATAAATGGTCCATTTTTATGGATGTACTACATCTTATTTATGCAGTACATCAGTTGGTAGGCATTTGGATCATTTCTGTTTGAAGACTTTTATGACTAGTGCTACAGTGAACACTGATGTACAATTTTAGTGTGAGTCTGTACTCATTCTTTGTGTATATATACCCAGTAATGAAATTGCTCAACTTTTTTAGAGTAAGCTAAACTATTCTCCAAGGCAGCTGTATATGAAGCTTCTCATTTCCTGGTACCTTTTTAAGTTATTTATTTAGACAGATTCTCACTGTATAGTACAGGTGGGAATTTGTGGTCATCTTGCTTGCTTTGCCTCTCTAATATTTTTGTTTTGTTTTAGTTTATTGAGACAGGGTTTCTCTGTGTAGCCCTGGTTCTCCAGACACTTGCTTTGTAGACAAGGCTGGCCTCAAACTCACAGAGATCCTCCTGCCTTTGCCTCTCGGTGCTGGGATTGTGTGCCACCACTACCAGCCTTTTTTTTTAAACTTGCCTAGAACTTAGTATGCCGCTCTTCCTGCCTGTGCCTCTCAAGTGCTGTCTCTTCATGATCACAGAATTTGACTAAGGTGTAGATTTTGTGTGCTTCTGTGAATGTTGTCATCCTGCCAGAGTGAACCCTACTCTGCAGTCATGGCCATCTGGAAGAGAAGATGCTTCAGGACCTCTTTTGTGTCACCCATTTGCTGCTGTACCATCTCGGTATATCAAGGGCCTTCTCAGACTGACCCGTATCCAGGCAGCCTGGCTTTATTTCTGCAAGTCTGCCAGCTTGCCTCTCCCAATACTTTTGTTTCTTTTTCTTTTCTTTTTTTGGCAGGGAGGGGGTTGAAACAGGGTTTCTTTGTAGCTTTGGAGCTTATCCTGGAACTAGCTCTTGTAGACCAGGGTGGCCTCGAACTCACAGAGATCTGCATGTCCCTGCCTCCCGAGTGCTGGGATTAAAGGCATGCACCACCACCACCTGACCCTTTCCCAGTACTTTTATGTGGTAGCCATGTTAGTGGTTGTGACAGCTCACTGTGGTTTTGGTATATTTCCACGGTGACTAGTAATGTTGATGATATCTTCATAGGTGCTTATGGGGTTTTTCTTAGACCAGGCTATCTTTAAACTCACAAGAGATCCACCTGCCTCTACCTCTCAAAGTGCTGGGATTATAGGTGTGAAGCCACCATATCTGGCCTGCTTACTGGGTTTTTGTTTTCTTTACTAGAGAACTCTGTTGACATTAGTATATTCAGGCCGTCCATCATATGCTTATATGACTAACCAGCAGGCTCATTTCTTCGTAAGATTTTACCCTTGATTGATGAGTATAGCATCTCCTTTCCTTCTGAGACATTTATATATATCTACTTTCCTATGTTACCTGCATTGCCTTTATTTCTAATTTAGGTTTCTTTTCTTCTATTTCTCTTTAGGATTGGAGGTTTTTCTGGGATGTCCATGAACTTTAGTTAGTTTATTCCTATTTAAAATAGCTTGTCGGTGAGGACAGAGCTGTTGTTGACCTCATAGTAATATTTAAGTCCATCAAGAAACTTAAGGAAAAGGAAAGTGGACTGGGGGTGTAGCTCAGTAGAACAAGTAGAGCACTTGTTCAGCCTGAATGAAATCTTGATCCCCAGCACCACACACACAGAACAGAAGGAAAAAGGGGGAAATATACCTCTTAGAGTTTGCACAAGCACATTGCATGAGTGAAAATATCAGACCAACAAAAATAACAGAAGTCCTGTTGACAACAGGTGTGTTGTTGGTAATAGCAATGAAGAAATAATTTCAAGTGCCAGCATAAGACTTCTCTAATAATATTTATTTAAATACTTGTTTTTCAGTTCTTTTTAGTATATCCCAAGGAACAGAATTGCTGGCTTTCATTTCTCTCTCTAGCCCTTTTTCATAATCTTACTATAGCAAAATATATGTAACATAAAACTTGCTTCTGTGTGTGTATGTGGTTTGCTGCAGGTGCACTTACCCTGTGTGCACACATGTGGAGGTCAGGGGTTGATGTTGGGCTGTCCCCCTTCATTACTTCACCTAATTTTTAAAATTACATTTATTTATGCATGGAGAAGGGGGCGTGTGCCAAAAGACAATTTGAAGGAGTGGGTTCATCTCCCACCATACATAGGTCCTGGGGATTGAACTCAGGTCAGCAATCTAGGAACCAAAGCACCTTCAACAACTGAACCATTGCACCAGCTCACTAATTCTGTTTTGAGACAGGATCTGACAGTAGCCCAGACTGATGTTGTATTCACATCTTGAGTGAACTAAAGATGGGCAACATCACACATGGCTCCTTTGCCTGTTTTTATAATGACTCTTAGGATAGGATTTCTATTGCTGTGATAAAACTCTGACCAAAAGCAGCTTAGGAAGAAAAGGGTTTATTTCAGCTTACAACGCCATCTCTCCAGTCCCCAGGACCTAGGTTTGGTTCCTAGCACCCACATGACAGCTCATAACCATCTGTAACTCCAGTTCCAAGGATCCAGTGAATGTCCATGGTACACATACAACTCAGTCACACACACATAAATTTTTTAAATTATAGTACAATTACAAAGGAAGTTAATTAGGCTAATGTGCCGTTGTCGAGACTGAACATGGCACATGTCTGTAATGCTGTCACCTAGGAGGCTGAGGCAGAACTCTGGAGTTAGTTCAAGACCAGCTTGCACCATTTAATGAGACCTTGTCTCAATATTAAACTTATAGTAGCATGTATTTGTTTAAGGCAGGAACAAGATCCATCAGTTATTGTATGGTTGCTATCAGTTTGAAGTCATGGTAACCATAAAGTTTCAGTGCTGACAACTGAAGCCTCTGCAAGTGGTGAGAACATCTGTGGTCCTGTTAGTGACAGTTGCTAGTTAGTACTAACAGTTAGTTAGTACTGCTAACATGAGTCCTTGAAGAGCTTTTTGGTTAACGGTGACAATAAGAGAGAAGAAAAGGATCTAGGCCAAGGGCATTGTGAGCATGTCTGTTCTGAGCACCCATGTTAGAGAAAGGGAGTCATGTAGGAGCAAACAGCAGTGCCAGGGTGTGCTCGGGTAGGTGCAGAACATGAAACGTGTGCCTGGTAGAGAACACAACAGCTGCTCCACCAGGAGGGAGGCAGGCTGCATCTGGAAGAGGTGGCAGGTGGGAACAAGCCCATCAACCCTGAGTGAGGAATAGGTGTTGACACAGCCAGGTAGGTGATGGGGTGCATGGAGGACCAAAATCTCCAGGCACTACCCAGTGAAGCTAAGCGTGGGAATCTAGCTGGGATGGCGCCTATGAATCCAAAGGGCTGTCTCATGATAACCTTGTTTTCAGTGTAAGTGCTGCACACTTTGGACATGTTTATGTATACTACTTGCTATAAAAGGTTGAGTTTGTCCCAACACATGCCCTTAAAATTCTGATTTCCCTTTGTGTGTGTGTGTTGAAGGAGGCACAGCTGCAGAGATCAGAGGACATGTAGCAAGACTTTACCCACCGTGCCATTTTATAAACCCTGTTTTTGCTTTTTTTTTTTTTTTTGCTTGTTTTTGAGACAAACTCTGATCCTCCTGCCTCTGTCTCAAGTGCTAGGATTAAAGGTATGCACCACTTTTTCATATACAATTCATGAAGCCTTATTTATAAGGTCATCTAGATGTCATTACTACATAATATACAATATTTTAATCACCCCTCAAAGAAACCTCTACCTATTTAGCCACTGCTTTTTAGCCACTGCTTTTGTGGCAAGCCTTGAATTTGTGATCCTGCCTTAGTCTCCCATGTAACCATCACAGGTAGAGACTGGACAGACACTCAGAGGTTAAGAGCACTGACGGCTCTACCCAAAGGACCTGGGGTCGGTCCCTAGCATTTATATAGTAGCTTGTTTTATTGTGGGCTTTTTTGTTTTTCAAGAGAGTTTCTCTGTGTAGCCCTGGCTGTCCTGGAACTCATACTATAGACTAGGCTGGCTTCAAACTCAGAGATCTCTGTCTCCATTTGTTTTAAACAGTGTTGCTGTCTCCAGACTAGCTTCTGGTTCTCCATCCCAAAGTGCTAAGATAGCATCCTCCATTTTTTCTTAATTTCTTACTAAAAAGTACTTAAAGTATTGAGTGTTTGTGTATGTGATAAGGAAGGTATGGAGGTCAGAAGGCACTTGGTGGAGTCCACTCTCCTTCCATCTTTACACGGGTTCCAGGGCTGGAACTCGGGTCATTAGGCATATATGACAAGTGCATATATGACCCACTGAGCCATCTCTACAGCCCCTCTCTATTTCTTCTTGAGTCCGTGATAATTTACGTTTCTTTTGAAAAAAATTTCCCATTTAAGCTGCTTTTAATTTAGTGCTATAACATTTCCTTAGAAATGGGGATAAGGTTCTGACTGCAGCAAATAAAGTCTCTGCCTCCAAGTGCTGAGATTAACAGTGTGAGCCACTATGCCCAGCTTTCTTCTGACTGTCTATAAGGCAAGGTCTCTCAGAACCAGAACGGCCTCAAACCCTTGACCCTTGCCTCTGTCTCCTGAGTGCTGGGATGACTAGCACTGCCCTCATCTGTTTACATTTTCCATCATAAGAATTGGTTAGCCAGGTAGTGGTGATGCACGCCTTTAGTCCCAACCTTTGGAAGACAGAAGCAGATGGATTTCTGTGAGTTTGAGACCAGCCTGGTCTACAAAGCAAGTTCCAGGTCTAAATGGAGAAGCTGTCTTAAAAAAACAAACAAAAAAAAACAACAACCAAAAAATAAACAGAGGGTTAGTGTATAAATAAGAGCCCATTAGCTTTATGTATATTATATACATACACACACGCACATGCACATGACCCTAGTCCTGCCTTCCGTATGTCCATGCCTGGCACCTGTCCAGCACCACCATGTATGCTAAGCTGCTTTCTCTACCTCTCTCAGTCTTAGGAAAAGTCCTCAGTGCTGTGGGCAGCGCCCAACTCCTGATGTCCCAGAAATTCCAGCAGTTCCGGGGCCTCTGTGAGCAGAACTTGGTGAGTGACTCTACCTACAGGGCTTCCGGCCAACCCTTGGCTGCCCTGTCCAGGGAGCCCCTTGTAGCCTGTGACCTCTGCACAGAGGAGGTGCTGCCCTCGTGGCACTATAAAGATGGCGGCAGTACACACCATGCCCAGTATAGGAAGGGCTGAGGCAGTTCTCCAGAAATAGCATTAAACCTGGTATAAAACAACCACATGAGAGTGTAAGTCAGCTGACCACTTGGGCCTGTCTTATATTTAGTCCATCCTATATCCAAGAGGCTGCTGAAGGTTAGACCTAAAATCTTACCCCTGTGCCAGGTGGGTCTCCTTCTCCCTTGCTCATTTCAGCCCTGCCTGCCCTAGGGCCAGAAGCTGAGTCCCGGACAGCCTGTCCCAGGATTAGAGTCCCTTCAACAGATGGGGAGCATGAGTTCCCAAGTCCCCAGGGCCATGATCACAGCGGGCTTGGGCCTGCCTTCTTCCTACCTCCCTGGAAACACTGCTCAAGAACGGACCACCCTATAATGAGAACTTGAGCCAGGCTGTGGTGGCACACACCTTCAATCCCAACAAGTGGATCTCTGAGTTTATCAGCCTGGTCTACAGAGTGAGTTCCAGGACAAGGCTCCAAAGCTGCAGAGAAACCCTGTCTTGAAAAACCAAAAAAAAGAGAGAGAGAGAGACAGAGAGAGAGAGAGACGGAGAGAGAGAGGAGAGAGAGAGAACTTGACCTGCCTAGCACAAGAGAACACGTGCCTTCCTTACCACAGCCCTGTAGTAGTGATCCTAGCAATGTTCAGTCACATGTCTGTGCAGGGCCTAGTCATGATGAAACTGCTCCCAGTGATCCCTACCATTGGCACTGGCCATGACCAGAGCTGTCTTCATTCACTCACAGATCTGGTCTGGCCCTTCTCAGAGTCACACCCAGTGCCATGGCCAGAGGCCCATATGTGTGATGGGGGAGATAAGATGGATTCTGCCTTGCTGCCCCACTGACCCCCATCTGCCCCACAGAACCCTGATGCCAACCCCCGTCCAACAGCCCAGGACCTGGCAGGGTTCTGGGACCTGCTGCAGCTGTCCATTGAGGACATCAGCATGAAGTTTGATGAGCTCTACCACCTCAAGGCCAACAGCTGGCAGCTGGTGGAAACCCCCGAGAAGAGGAAGGTGAGCATGGAGCAGTGCGGAGGGGAAGTCCAGGGACAAATTCCTGGTCGGCAATAACGCTGCCCACATCGGTCAGTGCTGCTTGGCTCCCTTCTCCCTGTGTCGTCTTTGAGCTGGGGCTCACGTCCATCACTTTGCGGGGTCCATGCCTGGCATCCGTCCAGCATGCTGCTCGCTGTATAGTGGAGGCTGTCCCCAAAGCATGCCATTGTGCTCTGCATGTCTAGTAAAAGGGGGTCACCAGTGCTAGTAGAAAAGGCAGAATGGCCCTTCTGGGACCCTGCTGCCAGGAGCACTGGGGTCTGGCTCCAGTTCTGCCTCCTTGTGGCAGCTATGCTTCTGTGAAGCTTAGATGGCCTTCTGTAGAGCAGTGGAGCCCAGGGGCCTGTCATGTTGGACCCCTGGTGAGTTCTCACGCAAGGACAGCATGTGAAATATAATGGGATAGAAGGACAGTTAAAGTCACTACTTTGGCTGTATCTGTCTTGGGTTCCTCCTAGTGGTTCAAAGAAAGGGTGGGAGCAGGTGGGATTGTCCTCTTCTGCTAGAACATTCTAAGTCTTAAGCTTGCTTTTGCTCCTAAGCCCTGTGCTACTCCCACTATCATTGCTTCTGTGGCTTTCAGATTCTAATATGTGTTGCTTGTGCCAGTCTGGTTTGGAGATGCGGGGTGGGGCAATGCCAGCTGCTTGCATTTAGTAAGGGCCAGTGCCACACAAAACGTGGCACCTTTATTTTATTTTTGTTTCCTCCTCGCTGTCTCACTAAAGGAAGAGAAGAAACCACCTCCTCCAGTTCCGAAGAAGCCAGCCAAATCCAAGGCGGCAATGAGCCGCGACAAAGCCTCAGACGCGGGGGACAAGCAGCGTCAGGAGGCCAGAAAGAGACTCCTGGCAGCCAAGCGAGCAGCATCTGTGCGGCAGAACTCAGCCACAGAGAGTGCGGACAGCATCGAGATTTATGTCCCTGAGGCCCAGACCAGGCTCTAAGGCCACAAAGGAGAAAGCACTCAATTTTAAATCATTAAAAACTCAATGCAAATGGAACAGCGTTTTCTCACCCTTTAGTATGGTTATTATCTCTAGAGACCCTGAGCCAACTTTCCAATTGACACAAACAAGGGCTCACAATGTGGCTTTTCTGGGTCCCTCTAAGCTTTAGGTTATGAAGACTTGACTCACAAAAAAATTTTAAAAAATCAAAAACCACAATCTAGACCCTTTTTCCTTTGGGCTGTCACGGCGGACCAGAAGACAACTTGGGCAGCCCGGGCCTGGCCTCCAGTTTGCAGCCTTTTTACTTGCTCTGTCTGCTGAGAATTAGCTTGTTTACAAGACGACGATAGTCCAAGGCAGCCTTGGGCCCCTGCCATGTCCCTCCCTTCCCAACATCCCACAGATTTTCCTTTCCCTTCAGAGCTCACACAGGGGTCACCATCGTGGCCAGTGGCTTTCTGGTTCACACCCTTTGGGGCTGAGGCATAGAGGACAAAAAGAGACGGGCAGCATTCCTCCCTCTCCCCACCCTCCCCGCCAAGTGCTCACACACTGTCGGCCCGCGCACACAGATGGGTGCCTGTCCTCCGCTGCCATCCAGCTGCCTCGGCAGTGTCCGGCTGGACTGGCCTCTGAGCAGACGAGGAAAGTGCTGGTCCTTGGAGCACATGTTGGGGGAGCCATGGTTACCATGCTCCAGCCCCTTTCTTCAGCAAAAGAAAATTTAGGACTCCCAAGTGGCTTCCAGGGGGTTGTCTGTCCTTGGCCGCACCTTCGTCCACTCCCCCCACTCCCCCCGGGGCAGGTGGCGGTGTCTGTACGTATGTGTACATATGCACATAGACCTTAGAGTGTATATTTAATAAACGCCCATCTGCTCACCCAAGCCCACCAGCGCCGCTGCCATCGGCTCTCGGGGTACCTGCAGGAGGCAGGTGTGTGAATAGCATATATTTTTACATGTACTATATCTAGGTGTGTGTACAAGTGTGTGTAAAAATAGACCTTGTGTGTAAGCAGCCTCCCTTTTTTGGTTGTCCACCCAACCCATCAGCCCAGCCTCTACAGTTTTTTTATTCTGTTGTAACTTTCATCCCAATCTCCCCTGTCCCCCACTCCTGTACCCCTATTCCCAAGGTGTTCTGAGCCCTGAGCTGCAAAGGCCTGGGCCCACAGAGCAGGATGGGGAGGGCAAGGCTGGGTCAGGCCGCCTGGAGGGGGCCAGACCCAGCAGGCAGTTTGGCATACTGGGGGTTGTTCCATGCTGTGGGATGGCTCAAGGGCACCAGGGACATCATCTTATCTGGCGCATGCTGCAGGGGTCCCCCAGGTGAAGCAAGGCCTGCTCTGGGGGCCTGTTCCAGCTTGGCCGCCCCCTCTGTGACCTTGGGCAAGTCACTTGACCTCTGTGTGCCTCAACTTCCTCCTCTGTAAAATGGGGTCAGTCCCTGCCCCTCCCTACCTCACAGGCATGTTGTGAGAATAAATGAGGTAACGTGTACCAAGGGCTCATGGCATTATTGTAGTGTGCTGGGCTGCGCTAAGGAGTATGGCAGCAGATGCTGCCAGGAAACCCAGCTAGGTCCCCTCCCAAAAGGCAGCTCTTAGGAGAGAAGCTGTCTGGAGGGCATCGGTTAACTTCAGCTGTCGAGTACTTTCTCTGTGAACCTGGGCAGTCAGCTGAGGCTCAGTGTTCTAAGGCATCGATGCAGTATTCGGTTCCGGAGCATCGGAACAACACACTTCCTTCGTGGGTACCACCGCAGAAGCGAGGAGGCAAAGACCTGTCCATCGGCACAACACACTTCCCTCATAGGTACCACTACAGAAGCAAGGAGAAAAAGACCTGGCCTCCATACATTTTTCAGTGGTGCCCTATGAACCCCAGCAGCTGCCCTCTCAACAATCTGGGCCACCCAGTGTGTTAGGGGATGTGCTCTGCTGTGCCAGGGGAATGCTGCATGGCTGCCTCAAAGCTCACCAGGAAGCCATTGTGGTGTGGACCAGTCTCAGTCTGATGTGGCAGGAAACGTGGAAGAAAGGGGTTGCATGGAGTAGCCCAATCCAGGTGGAAGAAGGCCTGGGTATTGATGGACAAGGCAGGAGGGGAGGTAGATGCCACCCACAGTGGGGTCAGAACATACGATTTGAAAGGTTCTTGGACCAGGTCCTAGAACCACATAATTATTCCTCCCTTGACCCAACCCATTTAGGATACCTGTGACCCCAACCCCAGGGACACAGATTCATCCCCACCTTTTTCAACAGTTTGACCCCAGCTGGACCCCCTGTGAAATCCCGACTATAAACAGACCCCTGTGCTTAAAACGGCTTGCCTTCCACCTCAGATCCCAACACGCCTTTGTTAGGGTGGCTGAACATCAGGGACCGTCCTGGGTCTGCACTGCACTTTTCCTTAACCTACCCCAGCCAAAGGGACTAAAGAGTAAGTGGTTTCCTGTCGTGTAGGACTTAGCTTGTTTCTGCATTCCCTTCAAAGACGGAAGTGAATGCTGAAAAGCCAAGCTAGCCATGAAGGACTTAGGGCTGATAGCCTGACAACTGCCATGGGCCCAGGGACTTGGAGTGTTTGACTACAGCATGGGAGCCTGGCAGAGCCAGCCTGGGGAAGGCTCTTGGAATCAGAAGCATACAGGGTAGGAAGAGTCCATGCAGATGTGGGGGAGTCCATGCAGATGTGGGGCTCTACACCTAGACAGCCTAGAACAGCAGGTACTAAAGGGAACTCTCCAAATCTGCCTGCACCTCCTGAGAACAGCAGCGTTTTCTGCCCTGCCACAAAACTGATGCCACCCTCAAGCAAATGATCTGATCCAGACAACTCCCTTACCCAGGATATTTGGAGCCTAAAATACCCAACATCCTGCAGGTGGCCCAAGCCCTGTTCCCCTTGATTCGCCCCTGTCCACTGGAGTCCAGTTAGGGCCCTCAATGCTTTAGCCACCAGCTTTTTCTAGTCGGAAGAACCCCCAGCAGCTGTCCCCCTTCCTTTTGGTTTGTGACGGCGATCATTTTTAAGTGCCCAAGCAGCTTACAGGCTGTCCCTCGGTTTTGGTTCTTGAGGTCTCACTATGTAGCCCAGCCTTGACCTGTGTTCCAACTCTGCCTCCCAGGTGCTAGGATGGCAGGCATCCATCACCCTGCTTCTCCTCTTTTCTGATGGGATTCAAAGCAAATAGTTTTGACAAGAATATGACTTAGATGATGTCCCACCCCCTTTGAGCTTGTCCCATCAGGAAGCACTTGACACTTCTCAGAGAGGCTGACAGCAACTTCCTGGAGGAGCTGGAATGCCTCTGGGCTCCTGTGATTCAGTGCTCTCCTGAAGGCTGTAGGGAATGGGGCAGGGAAGCCCAGGAAATCAGGTGAGGCACCCCAGTGTCCTCTGAAGTACCACCCCCGAGCTATAGACCTGAGTTACTACCTTTCTAGGACCCCAAACTCCCCCAGAGTTGTAAGTCCTCAGACTCTTGCAAAGTCCTCACAGAGTGACATAGGAGCAAATAGCGTGGTAAGAACTGCATAGGGACCTGAGGACAGGAGACCATGTGGGTAAAGACATTAGAAGACAGACTGACAACCAGGGCAGCTGCAGCAGTGGCGTAAGGTCTTACCCAGGATCTAGAGTGTGTCTCCAACCCCGCTGAACCTGCCATGATACAGGCAGATGGAACTTTTGTGTGGCCCTCTGCTCAGGCCTCTTCTGAAGATGCAGGGCGATTGGTAATGAAAAGTCCTCAGACTATCTTGATACAAAATTTACAGCTTTAATAAACAGAAGTAAGACTTACAACAGCTTACACCAGAATCCAAACGATCCGTCCATCCGGACGCAGGAGCCAGGTGAAAAGAGAGCTAGCGGAGCGGAGCGTGCTTGCTAGGTTTATAGGCAGGCTTTAGCCTGAGGGCGGCACGCCCCAAAAACAGAATGTGATTGGCTGAACTCCCCTATCACTCTTTTTTTTAAAAATATTTATTTATTTATTTATTTATTTATTATGTATACAATATTCTGTCTGTGTGTATGTCTGCAAGCCAGAAGATGGCACCAGACCTCATTACAGATGGTTGTGAGCCACCATGTGGTTGCCGGGAATTGAACTCAGGACCTTTGGAAGAGCAGACAATGCTCTTAACCACTGAGCCATCTCTCCAGCCCCCCCATCACTCTTCACAGCCTGCCCTCTGCTTATAGAAGAGAACACGTTCTTGCCAGGGGGCTGCTGTCTCCTTTCAGGAACATCGCCAGTGAGAGAGCACCCTGGACTCTGCCCTCGCACAGGGCATCAAGGCTCTTCCCACACTGTGCCCTCCATTTCTTTCCTCTGCTCTCGAGCTGGATGGTGAGGCCTGGGAAAGCCTTCCCCTGCACTTAGTCTAGGCTAGCCTGGTGCCAGCCTGTGTTCCATGCTTGTGCAAAGACTTGCCTCCCGCCTTCGTCACTGCTGGTGATTTACATTTGACAGATGTGACTACCTGGCTCGACCCAGGCAGGCGCTCCTACTGACTCAGCACCCATCACGGAGCCTCAGGGCTCAGGGGTAAAGCATTTGCCTAGCACATGCTAGTCGCTGGGTGTCATCTTCTGCACTGCCAGGGGGTAGGGGAAGAAATGCCAGGTGTGGTGGAAGACAGCTACAGTTGCTCGGGAGCCGAGGGAGGTGGCTGCTGAGTTCAGGCGTTAGAGGCCAGCCCAAAATGAAAAGAAGGCTGAGAATGTTCGTCAGTGGCAGAGTGTTCGCCTAGTATACACAAGGCCCTGAATTCAAGTCCCCTGCCCCAAAGAACTACCTAAATGACTGACCTGGGGGAGAAGGGACAGATACTTTATCAAGATGACAACCTTCATCCTGGGCTTTGAAGCCAAGTAGGAAGTTCCAGGGGCTGTGGAAGCAAAGGCCCGTGCTGCTGCTCAGATAGGCCGTGCTGGGAAGTCCTTGAGTGCTAGGTCAGGAGTAAGGCCTGCAGCAGGGCCTTCTCTAGGCAACAGGGACATCGCGGCACAGAACCCTAACCCCTGGTGTCTGGACTGGTTCCAGCCAACACTGCAAGTTTTCTCTAACGCGTCAGCAGACTACACCTAAAGATGCAGTAGGGAGTTTGGCTAGACCAGCAGCCTGTACATCTAAATCTATAGTCTGCACTTTGGGTAGGCATTGTCTTAACTGGGTGACCACAGTGCACACTGCCAGCAATGGGGACATCTATTTGGCATTCCTGACCCGATGCACTGAGAGGTATAATGTAACCGAAGACTGTGCGTGCATTTCCCAGCCACCCAGACCCGAATAATCGCGCAGAAACTATATTAATTACAGCACTGCTTGACCAATGTTATTCCTACCTAGCTCTTATATCTTAACCCATTTCTATTAATCTGTGTATCGCCAGAAGGCCGTGGCTTACCCGCAAGGTTCTGGTGTCTTCCTTCGGCAGCTACATGGCAGAAAGAGAAATGAGTTTGCTCTAATTTTCACACAGGTGCTGTGGCACACGCACACACACGCACACACACGCACACATGCACATGCACACACACACATGCACACGCTCACATGCACCCACACACATCCACAAACAAGCAGCTAGCTCAGTGGGTAAAGGTGCTTTCTGCACAAGCTTGATGACCTGAGTTCAATCCCCAGAGCCGAGGTGAAAGGTGAGAGCAGAGAACCAGTTCCCCAAAGCTGTCCTCTGACCTCCACATACACAAATGACACACTCACACCCACACACATCATGCACACAATGATGAGTAAAAAGAAATAAAAAGAGGGTAGGGCCAGGCATGGTAACACACATCCTGAATCCCAGCACTTTGGCAGAGGCAGGGAGGTTTCTCCAAGTTCCAGCCCAGCCTGCTCCATATCTAAATTTAAATATTTATCTATTTATTATGTATACAATATTCTGTCTGTATATATACCTGCAGGCCAGAAGAGGGCACCAGACCCCATTACAGATGGTTGTGAGCCACCATGTGGTTGCTGGGAATTGAACTCAGGACCTTTGGAAGAGCAGGCAATGCTCTTAACCTCTGAGCCATCTCTCCAGCCCCAGGGCTACACAGTCTTAAAAAAAATGTTTTTTTTGTTTTTTTAAGTAATAAACGTGTTCCCAGAAGCTACTTGGGAGAGTACACAGTAACTGGCCTGGGCTCTCCAAAAATGTCAGTTGAACAAAAGCAAGCCATTTCTGTCCCAAGAGGTTAAAGGTAGTCCAGCAGAAACAAAGTATTTGATGAAACATAACACACTTGTGCAAGCACAAACTCTCAATTAACTAGGGATAGAAAAATTCCGAGCTGGAAAGAGCAGCTTCAAAAAAACCCAGATACATGAAGTCTGCCCTACGACAGACATAAAAGCCAGGCATGGTGACACATGCCAGTGACCCCAGCACTTTAGAAGCAGGAAGTGAGACATTCAAGGACAGCCCCATCTATGTAGCAAGTTGGAGGCCAGCCTGGGCTACATGAGATCCTCAAAAAATGCAGCAGCCACCACCACAAAACTCAAGAATAAGACAAGGATGTCTCCTCTTCCTCTTCTGTAACACGGAACTGGTGGGTCCAACCAGGACAATTAGGCAGAGCAATGGTTTTTATATTAATGTAAGTAAGTAGCCTCCAGGTTGTAAAGAATGAAAATTACCAAAACTACATCTATCTTTAGATAATATGAAAATCCCAAGGTTATCTCTGAAAGAACTATTGAGTGACTTCATGAGTTTACTAGTGCATCAATATAACTATCTCACCTGAGTGTGGCAGGCATGCCTTTGACCTTAGCACTGAGGATGCAGATAGGAGGCCCACCAAATCACCTCTCTACATTACTGGGAATGATGCCTTGTCTCAGACCCTACTTCCTGACACAGCGTACCTCTAAACCTTCCAGGCTCCCCTACATGGTAAGAGTGTCTCGTTTGCTCGAGACAGCTGGACGCTGAAGACAGGAACTCCCTCACCAGGAAGACATGCCTAGCGGGTTAGCGCCCCCAGCTCCACCCCTGTAGACTCCAGGCATGAAACAGGCTGAGGGCAATTTAAGCACCAGTGGCCAGTGGTCAACTGTATCTATGTCACAGGCCGCCATAAGGAACCCTACAGGTGAGGGCTGGCCGAGCGTCTGGGCCAGTGAACAACACATGCAATGCTGAGAGGACAGACACCTGGAGAGCCCATGGCAGCCCCGCCTGCCCTCACCCCCAGTGCCTTGTCCTGTGCATGTCTGCAGGGCTGTCCCAGCTATGTCCTTTAGAATGTACCCATTCTGTGAGTTCAAGGCCAGCCTGATCTATAGAGTAAGTTCTAGGATAGACTCCAAAGCTATACAGAGAACCCTGTCTCAAAAACCAAAATAAACCAAAACAAGCGTGTGGATACTTAACTCATTTTAAAAATGAAGGATAAAGTTCAAGTCCTTAAAGGCTATTATTACAAACTGTTTAGGATAATTAAAAAAAATACAGGTTAGTAGTTAGTTACTTGGTAAAATCAAACTTGTAGTCATGTTAGGTATGTTTTCAAGGATGAACAGATATGTTTTAGATAGATAGGTGATCTTCAAACACTTCATAGACCAAAAGATATGGCATTTAAGATGTTTTAATAACATTAGACTTCTCATAATAGTGAAACACATCTGCTCCTGGCAAAATCAATTTACCTCAAAAAAAAGATGATGGGAATTGAAGAACCTCTGTATGGAGTTTGCTTTCACTGTGGCAGAGTCAGCCACTGGGCAGAGTCAGAAACTGCCCTTGCTTCAACTGCTGATAGTATAACGTCATAATTGAACAAGGAAGACACAAAAGAAGATGACTGTCAAAATTAACCAAGACAAGGTAGAATAATCCTTCAAAATTCCTGCTTCACAAAAATGTCTGTCAGATATTCTAGGCCCAGTGTTGCAGAGGAACCATGAGTGATTGTCCAGGCAGTCAGATATCTCTTAACTTTGTTGTTAACTTAACTTTAGAAGTTACTTGCTCTGCACTTCTTGTTAACTCAGGTAATATTTTAGCTTTCTTGGATCTTGGAGGGGGTTAAAATAAATAGTTATACTGTTTTCTTTGTTACCAAATTCAAAAAAGAAATGAAAAAGAGGTGTAAAGTTTAAAAGTTTAAGAGACATAAAAGCTTCAGTTGTTTATCTAAGAAAATGTTTTACAATATAAAAAGATTTTTATAATGGTAATACAAGTAATGATAGAAAATGGTTTAGGTATAAAAGTTTAGATTCATCAAGATAGGTTAGATAATAGAATACTTTCTCCAAATATGCCAAATACAAATGGACTAGACATTGTGAATATAATTCTTACCTGATAATTGTTCTTATAGTAGATAGTTTTACTATGTTAGAGTTAAAACCTTTCCTTGTCATTTAGACAAAAAAGGGGAAATGTTGTGGGATATTTGTATACTGTGTGAAGATGTGTTGCTGTGATTGGTGTAATAAAGAGCCGAATGGCCAATAGCTAGGCAGGAAGAGGTGAGGTAGGACTTCTGGAGACAGAGAGAACTCTGGGAAGATGAAAGGCAGAGTCACCATTCAGATGTAGAGGAAACAGGATGGGCAGTACAAAGAAAGGTAATACCACATGGCAGAATGTAGATTAATATAAATGGGTTAAGTTATAAAAGCTAATTGGGAAAAAAAACCTAAGCTAAAGTCAAACTTTCATAATTAATAATAAGTCCCCATGTCATAATTTGTGAGCTGGTGACCCAAAGAAAAGTCTGGCTACATCACACAGATTCTATCATATTTAATCAGCCAAATTTTATTAAAGCTACAGCTGACTACAGTCCCTTGGTTGGTTTCGTGACTACCCATCACTGAAGTCAGGAGGGTGCTTTTAAAAGCAAAACCCAAAATTGTTTCACTTCTGCAGATGTGAGAAAACACCATGGATCCCACAATATGGATGTGAGATGATATTGTGAGATGGATACACTTGGAGGCCTCAGCTCGTCCCTAGCTCTCTGATCCATATTCTTTTGAACTAAGGCTGAAGTCTCTCTTATAACTCTTGAGTTATTTGTATAAAAACATTTAGAGTCACATAGAGACCTCCTTCCTTCAGAAGCAATGTATCTAACCCTCTATGGCTTTGTGAAACCAACTCTACCAAGGAGTCCACTTGCTTTTCAAGTTGTCTTCTACAGTCTTTATATGTACTTTTTATGTCCTGGTCCACTCTGGTGCTCAGGGTTCTGAAATTCTGATCATCAGATATGATAATACACTTAGGAATTTTTAAATGAGGGATTAAGATATAAAAAGGGGGGCCTGGAGAGATGGCCCAGAAGTTAAGAGCACTGACTGTTCTTCCAGAAGACCTGAATTCAATTCCCAGCAACCACATGGTGGCTCACAGCCATCTGTAATTCAATTGGGTTCCCTCTCCTGGCATACAGACAGAACATTGTATACATAATAAACAAATTAAAAAAAGAAAAATGTATAAAGAGATGTAAAAGGGGGGAATCTTTCCCATGTTGAGAATCAGGAGTATCACAATGCAGGGAGTTAGAACACTGTCTACTGCTACCATGGATAACTTGCAAATGGAAGAAAATAACTGAGGGATAAACAACTTCGCTGAGACTGACAGAATGTTCATCATCATGATTATCAGCTTGGTCATGTTAGACATTCTTAAGACGAGCCTCTCCACTGACACAAATAATTCTAATCAGACCAAATTAGACCAAATAAAAGATGTCCACATTTATTAAATGCAGCAGTCCCGGGTGGCCATGATTGCATGGCAAGGGGAAGAGATACCATGCAAAACCTAGAGACCATGTCTTCCTTTTCTGGACGGCAGCCTAAATAGCCTGTGGGAGTGGTCCTGGCCCTCCCAGGGGAGGGGTCAGTGCTCAGCAGGCTTTTCTGGAGGTGCAGTCAGACTAAGGCAACTCCCAGGCCAGGGGCTCAGGTGATGCTTCCAATCATCCCAGGCTCCTTGGATATAGGGGTGTCAGGGGGCTGGGGGGTGTTTGACCAAACAGGTAACTCATATTTTATCCTTAAAATGGTTTGATAACTGTGCCAAATATGATAATTTGATTGATAAGATACAAGCCTTAGAAAGACTTACTGTTGATAAGATACAAGTTTTAGCTGGGCAGTGGTGGCACACACCTTTAATCCCAGCACTAGAGAGGAAGAGGTGGATGGATCTCTGTGAGTTCAAGGCCAGCTTGGTCTACAAGAGCTAGTTCCAGGACAGTCCCCAAAGCTATAAAGAAATCCTATCTCAAAAAACAAACAACAAAAAAATACAACTTTTAGAAAGATTTACTACTGATAAAAGACTGAGAAAAACTTAATAATTAAAATAAGAAAAATATGACTGATAAGATAAAAGCCTTTGAAGAAGAATATTATTGATAAGATACAAGCTTTAGAAAAACTTACCACCGATAAGGTATGAGCCTTAGAAACACTAATGAAAATAAGAAAGATACTCAGACACAGGCAGAGGAATATAGATTCCACAGCATGATGAAACTGAAGAGGAGAAGCCTAAGGTTATTAGAAAATACAACCTTAATTTCATATGGTGAGCATTCACCCTTTGTGAAACAGATGTCAAATTCATAGGCAACTCAGAACAGTATTATTCCAGAAGACCGGAAAGATTTAGTTACAGCAACAATGGAAGCTGGTCCAGTTACAATGGAAAACATGGTGGGAAGAGCAAGGTAGGGTCATAGAACGACAAAGTAGAGCTACAGATGCTGAACTTCCCAAGACCAGCTTTTCAGTGAGGGCATTGTGCTGATTTGCAAGGAGAGTCTACATTTGATGGTCACACCTTGACCCTATGCTGCACAGCAGCTTTGAATGCTTAGGACATGGTTGAATAATTGGGAAAGAGAGCAGAGTCATTTACTAGAGTCATACAAGGCCTAAATCAAGTCTTCACTGACTTTTTTTTACAAAGATTAACTTCAGCTGTAAATAGAATGATATCAGATCCAGAAGTCAGACAAATATTAATTGAATCCTTGGTTTTTGAAAATGTTAGTTCAGAATGCAACAGAGTGACTAGGCCTTTAAAGGAAAAATCAGTACCCATAGGTAAATGAATCTGAAGTAAGGATGATATTGGATCTCATATTTTACTGTTTGTTTCTGAGACTGAAGGAATGTTAAGCTGTTTTCCATTGCTGCAACAAACCATGTCCCCATAAATTCAATGCCATATTAGCCACATATGGTTTTAATTTTCCTCTCTGTCCTTCTGGTCCTATACACTTGACCCATCTTGTACTTTGTTTTACCTGAGATAAAGCTGCCTTGATAAAAATAATTTCTAGAAACTTTAAGAAAAACAAGGTCATCTAGAAAGGGACCATAGACAGGCAGTCCTAGAAACAGTGATTTTTGTAGAGATAAGCCGAATGCCCCAGTCTTCTGAGGCATGCACAGGGTGCTGCAAAGGCTGATATTGGGCTGATGAATGCAGATCAACAAGGGAAAGGCAAGGTAAACCCTTGCTATCAGAAAATACCTTGGGGGCCTCCTGCTGGCCCCAGTGTCAAATTTGGTTCAATCATTCCCTGTCAGCATGGGAAAAACTCATCCACAGAGCAATTAAAGGATCTAATGCTTGTTGTTATAAACCATACTGCTGTGGATAATAGAACAGTTTCGCTAAATAAAACAAAATTTTCAGGAGAGACCATAAAACAAGTATTTTGGTAAACTTCTATAAATTATCCAAGACCAAAGCTTAAAATACAAATAAATGTTATTGATACCGAGGGTCTTGTAGACACAGGGGCAGATGTAACAACAATCTCACAAAATCTTGGAATCCAAATTGGCTTCTTCAAGGAGGTAAATATTCAAATTCTAGGAATTGGAGCTTTATTGCACGTTAAACAAAGTACAAGATTGTCAAGTGTATAGGGCCAGAAGGACAGAGAGGAAAATTAAAACCATATATGGCTAACATGGCAATGAATTTATGAGGACATAATTTGTTGCAGCAATGGAAAACACAGGTTAACATTCCTCCAGTCTCAGAAACAAACCATAAAATAAAAAATGCTTCTGAGAGAAATAAAAGGTTTTATAAAGGATGGTCACAGGCTGTTCAAGTTGTACTTAAGCAGGGCACAACAGCTGATGATCTTTCAAAGGTACCAACAGTCCTACCTTTAAAATAGTTAACTAACAAACCTTTCTGGGTGGAACGATGACCTTTGACATCAGAAAAATTACAGGCATTAGAACAGATGGAACAGGAGCAGCTAAATGTCCAACATATTGAAGAATTGACCTGTCCTTGGACTTCTCATATACCAGTCATTAAAAAGAAATATGGGGGAGGGGTGGCTGAAGAAATGTTTCAGTGAGAACACTGGCTGTTCCTCCAGAGGATCCAGGTTCAGTTCCCAGCACCAATGTGGCAGCAAGCACCTATCTATAACTCCATTTCCAGGGGATCTGGTATCTTAATGCAGACATACATGCAGGAAAAACACCAATGTACATTTGAAAAAAAAAAAAGAAAGAAAGAAATCTGGAAAATGGAGAACGTGAACAGATTTAAAAGCTATAAATAGGTGATTCAGCCAATGGGCTCTTTACAGTCTGAAATTTCCTCACCTTCTTTATGACCTAAAGGATGGTCTATTATAATATTGATTTAAAAGACTGCTGTATAGTATACTTCTACAAGAACAAAATAGAGAAAAAATTGCCTTCATACATAGTGCCTACTTATAATTCCCAGCCTGTTAAAAGATGTTCATGGGGGCTGGAGAGGTGGCTCAGTGGTTAAGAGCACTGGCTGCTCTTCCAGAGGTCCTGAGTTCAATTCCCAGCAACCACATGGTGGCTCACAGCCATCAATAATGAGATCTGGTGCTCTCTTCTGGCCTGCAGGCACACATGAAAGGAATGTTGTATACATAATAAATAAATCTTCAAAAAAAAAAGATGTTCATGGAAAATTCTTCCACAAAGGATAATTAACAGCCTCACTTTATGTCAATATATTGTATAACAGTCATTGAAAACGGTTTCCTCAATCTATAATTTGCCTTTATATGGATGGTATCTTACTAACTGATTCAGATGCAAATACCTTAGAAAAAATATTTAAAGGAACAAAGAAAATTTTTCCTCCTTGGGATTACAAATTTGCTCCTGAAACACTACAAAGAGGAGATTCTATTAATTGCCTAGGATATAAGATGGGCTTACAAAAAATTCAACCACAAAAAGCACAAATAAGGAAAGATCAATTACAAATTCGTAATGATTTTTAAAGACTGCTGAGAGATGTTAACTGGCTGCAGCCCACAACTGGATTGACAACTCAAGAATTCAGTAATTTATTTCAAACCTTAAAAGGTGATAAGGACTTAGAAAGTCCAAGAAAATTATCAGTTGAGGCTGAGAGAGAACTGGCTTTGGTAGAAAAGAAACTAGGGGATTCACATGTGGATGGCTTGGATCCAGAGTGTGACAGTATCCTGGTCATACTACCCTCCCTGCGTTCTCCTACAGGAATTCTTATGCAGAGAGAAGAGAATATTTTAGAATGGATACTTTTGTGATGTAAACAAAGTAAAATATTAAAGACCCATGTAGAAAAGGTTTCTGAATTGATTCTGAAAGGAAAATTGAGACTTCATCAGTTAACAGGAATAGACCCAACAAAATTACTGTACCTTTTACTAATACTGGAATTTCTGCATTACAGACAGGAAATGAATACTGGCAAACAGCTTGCAGGAATTTCTTGGGAGATATTAGCCACAAATATCCCAAAAGCAAGAGACTTCAATTTATAAAAAGAACCAATTGGGTCCTTCCTCACACTGTACAGGGAACACCAATTTCTGGAGCTCCTACATTATATACTGATTGAAATAAATCAGGAAAGGCAGTATATAAGTGAAGGCTCAAGGTTCTTATGATTCTATTCAAAAGTTGGAATTATATGTTAATATATATTGTTATTGACTCTCAATATGCAGAAAGAGTTATTTTACATATTGAAACTGCTGAGCTTATTCCAACTGATTGAGAATTAATGTTGTTATTTACTCAATTTAAAAAGTTAACTAAAAATTGTAGGTGGAGTTTTTTTGTTGGGACCACTGGTTCCTCAATAAATGCACAGAGACTTAATTATAAATGCTCAGCTGGTAGTTTAGGCTTGTTACTATCTGGCTCTTACAACTTAAATTAACCCATATTTCTTATCTACACTCAATCATGTGGCAGTACCTTTTTTTCAGCACAGCGTGTTCATCTTGTTTCTCTCCACATCTCCTGGAGATTACACCCCCTTCTTCCCCATGCTCTTTTTGTCTGCAAGTCCCTCCTAACCTTTTCCTGCCTAACTATTGGTCACTCAGCCCTTAATTAACCAATGAGAGTAATATGTATTCACAGTATACAAAAGGATTGCTCCACAGCAAGAAATAGCAATCATTTCTTGTATATAACACATATCAGATCCCATATGGGTTTACAAGGCCCTCTAGCACAAGGTAATGATGAAATGTGTTAAAAGGCCTCAGAATTTTATTTTAAAAAACTCATGTTAATAGCAAGGTTTGAAGAAAGATTGTCCTTGGCAACAAGCCATGGAAATTATAAGAAATTGTTTAACTAGTTCTTTGTATAACCAAATTCCACTACCTGCAGGAAGTAATCCTAAGTGGATTCCAAGAAATAAAATTTGGGAAATGGATGTGTTTCATTTTGTGGAGTTTGGAAAATTAAACTATGTGCATCATAGATACATATTCATGATTTCAATAGGCACCAGCTCTGAGTTCTAAAAAGGCTGATTCTGTAATCACACATTTATTACAAGTCATGGCCATTATGGGAATATCTGTGCAAATTAAGACTGACAATGTTCCAGCATATGTTTCTAGTAAAAAGAAATATTTTTTGCATAATATAACATAAAGCATATTGCAGGTATACCATATAATCCTACAGGACAAGGAGTTGTAGAAAGATCTAATTGCACTATAAAAGATATGCTTAATAAACAGAAGGGGGTAATAAAGACCCCCAGAGATAAACTGCACAATACTCTATCAGCTTTAAATTTTTTCATTTTCTTTTTTTTTTAATTTTGTTTTGTTTTGTTTTTTTGAGACAGGGTTCCTTTGTGTAGTCTTGACTGTCCTAGAACTAACTCTGTAGACCAGGGTGGCCTCAAAAATCCACCTGTCTCTGCCTCCCAAGTGTTGGGAAAAAAAAATCTGTGCCACAACCACCCAGCCAGCTTTAACTGTTTTAAATGCTAATGAGAAAGGAATGACAGCTACAGAGAGACATTAGATAGTAGGAAAAATGCTAGACAGCCAGATGTCTCTAGTATTTCATAGTTTTGGAAGTTGCTTACTCTGCACTTCCAGTTTACTCAGATAATATATTCTTCTCAGGTTTCAGATGGAGTTGAAGACTAGATTGTTTCAGTTACATTTTCCCTTACTCATGATAGAAAGCAAATTAGTTACAAAACATTGAACTCATCAAGAGATGATAAAATATTTTCTCCAAATTTGCCAAATACAATGAGCTGGACACTGTAAATGTATTTCTTACTTGGTAATTGTTCTTATTGTATGTAATTTTGCACTGTTAGAGTTAAAACCTTTCCTTTTTATTTAGACAAAGAGGGGGAAATGTTGCAGGAAAATTATCCATACAGTCAATCCACTGTGCCAATAAAGCAACTTTGAATCTAGGATGGAGTCAGTAATTGGTTGACCAGGATTAGACATAAAGTTCTTGGAGGGCTTGGCAGGTTGACTAGAGAGGACAGGAAGAGACTTGGAAGGAACTCAGGGAAATTTCTGGTGCTGAAGCTTCCAGAAAAATGGGGAGAAAGGGTCAGCCAATTGCTCCACTTTTCTTGGATTTTCAAGATCTTCATCTCATTTATGACTTCCAAGGTTTTATTATACTAGAACAAAGTAGGTAATTATTTCATCTGGCAGCTATACCCACTAATCATTTCAATTTTTTATGAATGTCTGGAAGCAACTGAGTCACAAAGGCCATTTTAAAAGCCTGCCAGTTTTCTGAGACACTGGGGTCAAAGGGAGTGTATATCCAGTAAGCATAATGGAGGTGCTCCAGAAACCCAATGGGAGACTCCTGATTCCTCTGCACAACTTCAGACACCCTGCAGAGGTTGGTTGGCTGCCTAGCTGCTGCTCTCGGTCCGGAGTCCAGTCAGTAGGGCCCAGTGATGGGTGTCTAGTGCTCCCTTACATAACGTTGGTGTTGAGATCCCAATGCAGCAGAGTCAAAGGCAAGATTCGCTCGACTCTCCTCCCACCATGCCCCAGGGTCTGCTATAATTGTGGACTTCAGTTAAGATCCATTTGCTTTCCTCAGAGCAGATTACCCATGCAGACAAATAAGACAGAACACAGGCATGTGGTGGCCACCTTCATTCACATGCCTAAATCCTGCCCAGAAGGATGGAGTTAATGATAATGACTGATCTCCCCAGAACTCCACAAATGTCCAGACCCCAAAATGCTTAGCTGTCAGTCTTTTCCCAAGCAAACAGCAGCCAGCCATTTGACTTTCATTTTTTGCTTAAATTTGCAGGGGCCTCAGGCTCCCATGGGCCTCTGAGAATGCATACAAACTTGACCCTGTATTTGAGCGTATCCTTGATGGATGACCTTTCAATTTCTGGCATCCACAAGCCTCCAAGTCTACAGACCTCTCCCACTGAGGACCTATTTTGGACCATCAGCCCTGAGTCAGGGGTCTTCTGGGATCTCACTGGGGCCTCCAAATGTTAGATAGTTGAAGTCCACCAAGATGATCAAATTTTAAATTAGCCAAATTTTATTAAAGCAGAAGCTACCAGGCAGTGGCAGTGCATGCCTTTAATCCCAGCACTCAGAGGCAGAGCCAGGTGGATCTTTGAGTTTGAGGCCAGCTTAGTCTGCAGAGCAAGTTCCAAGACAGCCAGGGCTACACAGAGAAACCCTGTCTTGAAAAAAACAAACAACCTTCGCCTCTTCCTCCAGTCCTCCAAATCCAATCCCCTAGTCTCATCCCCAGCTCTGTGGCACACCTCCTGCTGTGGCCTTTCCTCACTCTCTGCCCCACTTCCCAGAGGTCTGAGCAGATCTTGGTGTCACATCCTACTTCCCTCCCTCCTGTGAACTCCCTCAGCACCATCAGTCCATCCCCAGTCCTAAGTGTCAGCTTCTGCAGTAGTTTGGATTGTAATTGGCCCCCATAATCTCATAGGGGGTGGCACTATTAGGAAGTATGGCCTTGTTGGAGGCTCTGAGGTTTCCTATGCTCAGGATACCACCCAGGGTCTCACTTCGTTTCCTGTTTCTTGCAAGATATAGGGCTCTCAGCTACCTCTCCAGTACCATGTCTGCCTGCATGCCACCAAGCTCCCTGTAATTGATAATAATAGACTGAACCTATGAAACTGTAAGCTAGCTACCCCAATTAGATGTTTTCCTCATAAAAGTTTCCGTGGTTATGGTATCTCTGCATAGAAATAGAAACCCTAACTAAGACAGTTTCCAATACCCAAAAAAACCCAGTGACCATATCTGTCAGGACCCTAGAAGAATCCCCTAGACAGCCACCTAAGAATCAGAGAGGAAATAGAAGCCAAACAAAACACCCACCCAACAAAGACCAGATATCAGCACCTAGAATTACCATCTCCCAACCTAGATGTCAGTGTAGCAAGCAGGGCAACAGTGTAGCAATCCTAGATGGCAGTAGCAAGCAGGGCAACATATATCCACTAGATACCAGCAACCCTACCTGAGTATATTAACACAGCTGGAGCACATGAAATAGACCTTAAAACAACACTTACAAATGTGACAGAGATCCTTAAAGAAGAAATTAACAAATTCCTTAAAGAAATCTATGAACGGGGTAGATGGAGAGAATGGGAGGAGGAGAGAGAGTGGGAACTAGGATTGGTATGTAAAAGGAAAAAAGATAGCTTGTGTACTTTTTTTTAAAAAAAAAATAAGAAAAATTAAAAAAATCTATAAACACACAAACAGTGGAAGAAAATGAATAAAACAGTTCGAGACCTGAAAAAGGAAAGAGAATTAATAAAGAAAACCCAATCTGAGGGAAATCTGGAAATGAAAAATTTAGGACCTCTGACAGGAACTTTAGAAACAAGCTTCACCAACAGAATATGAGAGATGGAAGAGAAACTCTCAGGCACTGAAAACGGGATGAAAGAAAGGCATACACTGGTCAAAGAAAATGTTTCTTTCTCTGTTTGGTGTTTGGAGTGTTTTTGGATACAGGGTTTCACCATGTAGCTTGGCTGTCTTGCAACTCACTATACAAACCAGGGTGGCCTTGAACTCGCAGAAATTTGCCTGCCTATGCCTCCCCATGGGATGAAAGCATATACCACCACACATAGTGAAGATGTTAAATCTAAAACTCTTGTGGCACAAAACATCCAAGAATCCTGGGAAATTGTGCAAAGACCAAATTAAATCTATAAATAATAGGTATAGAGAAAGGAGAAGAAATTCAGATTAAAGACACAGAAAATATTTTCAAGAAAATCATAGAAGAAAATTTCCCTAACTTAATGAAGGCACTGCCTTTCTAGATAGAGAAAGCATACAAAAAACCAAACAGACTGGACCAGAAAAAGAAAGTACCCTGTCCACATAATAATCAAAATACTGAACATACAGAATAAAGAAAGAATATTAAAAACTGGAAAGGAAAAAGACCAAGTAACATCTAAAGGCAGACGTATTATAATTACACCGACTTCTCAATGGAGAGTCTAAAAGCCACAAGGGCTTGGGCAGATGTGATACAGAATCTAAGAGACCACAGATGCTAGCCCAGACTACTATAACCAGCAAAATTATCAATCATGGGCTGAAGCAAGGGCTCTGTAGTTAAGAGTATTGGGTATGGGATGGAGAAATGGCTCAGAGGTCCTGAGTTCAATTCCCAGCAACCACATGGTGGTTCATAACCATCTGTAAAGAGATATGGCACCCTCTTCTGGCATGTATATGTAATATGTAAATATATATATATTTTTAAAAAAAAAAAAAAAAGAGCACTGGGTGCTCTTTCAGAGAATCTGGGTTCAATTCTCAGCATCCACATGGAGGCTTACAACCATCTGGAACTCCAATCCCAGGGGATCTGACACCCTCTTCTGGACTCCTCCGGCACCAGGCACAATAATGGTGTACAGACATATATGCAAGCAAAAACACCCATATGTATAAAATAATGGTAATAATGATAAACTATCAATCACGATAGAGGATAAAATAAGAGACACAATAAAACCAAATTTAAGCAATATCTATCTACAGATCCAGTGCTACAGAAAATGCTAGAAGAAAAACTAACAAAATGGATGTGAAAACAGGATCCATCCTTTTGCTGCATCCAAAAAAACACACCTTAGCATCAACAGCCTTCACCTCAGAGTAAAGGAATGAATAAAGAGATTCCAAGCAAATGAACCTAAGAAGCAAGCTAGTATAGCCATTTTATTACCTGACCAAAATCGACTTCAAACCAAAACTAATCAGAAGAGATAGGGAAGGACATTATATACTCAAAGGAAAAATCCATCAAGAGAATATTGCAATTCTTACATCTTAACATAAACACAAAGATACCCAAGTTCATAAAAGAGACACTCTCTAGCTTAAATCACATATTGATCCTCATACATTGATAGAAGGAGACTTTGATACTCCACTGTCACCAATAGACAGATCATCCGGACAAAACAAAAATGAAAACATGCTGGAGCTAACTGATATTATAAAACAAATGGACCTAATGCATATTTGTAAAGATATTTCACTTGGGCTGGAGAGATGGCTCAGTGGTTAAGAGCGCTGACTACTCTTCCAGAGGTCCTGAGTTCAATTCCCAGCAACCACGGGATGGCTTACAAGCACCTATAATGAGATCTGGTGCCCTCTTCTGGCCTACAGGCAGGATACTGTATAAATAAATAAATAAATAAATAAATAAATAAATAAATCTAAAAGAAAAATATTTCACTAAAACACAAAAAAATTTACGTTCTTATACCTTCTTCTTAGCACCTCATGGAACTTTCTCCAAAATTGGCCACATACTTGAACACAAAACAAGTCTCAACAGATATAAGAAAACTGAAATAGCATCCTGCATCCTCTCTGACCACCATGGATTAAAGCTGGACACCAACAATGATAGAAAGTTAACAAAATCATGGCAACTGCACAAATCACCACTGAACGAAAAATGGTCAAGACAGAAATTAAGAAAGAAGTGACTTTCTAGAATTGAATGGAAACAAATACAGAACATACACAAGGTTATGAGACGTAATGAAGGTGGTTCTAAGTTCATAGCACTAAGTTGCCTCCATAAAAAATTAGAGCCAGGTGGTGGTGGTGCAATCCTTTAATCCCAGCACTTGGGAGGAAAATCTCAGTAAGTTCAAGGCCAGCCTGGTCTACAGAGTGAGTGTCAGGACAGGTTCCAAAGCTACAGAGAAATCCTGTCTTGAACCGCCCCCCCCCCACAAAGAAGACAGAAAAAAACTGATTTTAATAAAATAGAAACAAAAAAATACAAAGAATCAATGAAACAAAAAATTGGTTCTTTGAGAAAAATCAGTAAGACTGACAAACTTTTACCCAAATTAACTAAAAGGTGGAGCGAGAATATCCAAATTAACAAAACCAGAAATGGAAAGGGGGACATAATAACAGGCACTGAGGAAATCTAAAGAATCAAAAGGACATGCTTTAAAAACCCGTACTCCACCAAACTGGAAAATTGATACTACTTACCAAAGTTAAATCAAGTTCAGATAAGCGCTTGGCACAGAAAAGACTTCCTGAACAGAACATGCTTAGCACAGGCAGTAAGATCAACAGTAAATGGGACCTCATGAACTGAGAAGCTTCTGTCTGACAAAAGGACACTGTCATTCTGATGTGTAGCAGCCTACAGAATGGGAAAACATTTTTACCAACCACACATCTGATAGCCAATATCCAAAATACATAAAGAACTCAAAAACAAGTAATCAAGAAAACAAATAACCCAACTTAAAAAAATGGGGTACAGATCTAAACAGAGAATTCTCAAGATAGGAAACTTAAATGGTTGAGAAACACTTAAAGAAATGGTCAACATCTTAGCCATCAGGGAAATGCAAATCAAAATTACTTTAGGATTTCATCTTACACCTGTCAGGATGGCTAATATCAATAAAATAAGTGACAGCTCATGTTGAAAAGGATTAGAGTAAGGGGAACACTCTTTCATTGCTGGTGAGAGTGCAAACTTGTACAACCACTGTGGAAATTAGTGTGTTGGTTCCTCAGGAAGATGGGAATCAATCTACCTCAAGATCCAACTATACCACTCTTGGGCATATCTCAAAGGACGCTCCATCTTACCACAGAGACCTTGCTCAACCATGTTCATTGCTCCTCTTTTCATAGTCGCCAGAAACTGGAAACAACCTAGATATCCCTCAACAGAAGAATGGATAAAGAAAACACGGTACATTGACACAGGGGAGTTCTATTCAGCCATTAGGAAGAATGGCATGGAATTCACAGGTGAATGGATAGAACTAACATAAAATCATTCTGAGTGAGTTGTCCCAGACCCAGACAGTCAAATATGGTTTGTGTTCACTTACATGTGGATATTAGTCATGAAGTTAATGACAACCAAACTACAATCCATAGAACCACAGAGATTAGGAACAGAGTAAGGACTGGGGTGCTGGGCAGATTGATCTGATTAGGAAAGGAAAATAGAACAGATGTGGATGGATGTGGGGGGGGGGCTGGAATGGGAAGATTGAGTGAGGAGGGGAGAGGGGATGAGGAAGGAATACAGGGAGAGGCAGCTAAAATTGGGGGCCATTTGAGAAGTAGTATGGAAACAGTAGAAGCCTCCTAAAATATGTACATATATGAGGGCAATCTAAACAAAATCATCAAATAATGGAGGAGACGGAGCCCCAACTGGCCATCTGTTGTTACCAAACGAAGCTTCTAGTTTCAGGATTGGGCACATCTAATTGAGTTGTTGGCCAAAGGGGTCCCATGGGAATCCCCAAACCACCCAGGCTGTTGCCAAGACTATAGGTTGCTCTCCACAAACTGACAGCAAGGTTCCATTGCTGAAGACAACACCCACACAACTCACTGAACATGGAGAAGTCAAGATGGTTGCTACAGAAAGCCTTAAACCCCTTTGTTCTAGCATCTTTGGCATGCTACCAAAAGAGAAATGTAAACACCAAGCCAGCCCCAAATCCTATGGTATTCTGTCTGCAAGATATTCTAGGGCAAAGTTTATGGGAATGACCAACCAATTTCTGATTTGACTTAAGGTCCACTCCTTAAGATAGAACCTGTACCCAACACTGCTTGAGTGACCAAGAACCAGACACTAGATAGGCCAGGGACCTATGGTAAAACCAAATACTATGGTTCTAGAAACAAAAACAAAAATAAAAACACAAGCAAAAATCATGTAGCAACAAAATGACTCCTAACGACATTCTGCTCTACTCACAGATCAATGCCTTGCTCAGCCACCATCAGAGATGCTTCCTCCCACAGCACGTGGGAACAAATACAGAGACCCACAGGCAGGCATTCTGCAGAGAGTGAGACACCTTGGAACACTCAGTCCTTATAGGATGTCTCCCTCAAGTCCCTCCCCTCAGGGTTCAGGGAACCCCAGGGTAGAGACAGCAAGAGCGCAAAGGCCAGAGGGATGGAGGACACCAGGAACTCAAGGCCCTCTAAATCGATATGGCCACAGCTCATATGAACTCACAGAGACTGAGGCAGCAGACACAGGGCAGCACCAGGTCCTCTGCGGATCTGCTGGAGCCTCCAGTTTAGTTTTTATGGGATTCCCGAGTATGTGCATGAGCAGGTCTCAGAGTCCTGGGCTTCTCCTGGGCTCGATCCTGCTGTTTGTCCTGTCTAATTCTAATGTATTAGTTTTTGTTTTATCTAACTATATTTACTTTTGTTCTATTTTATTAGTATCCCTTAGAAGCCTATTTGTTCTCTAATGAGAGGCAGAAAGGGAGTAGATCCAGATGGGAGGGGAGCAGAGGGAAAGGCAGAGGAGGAGCAACTGGGAGGAGTAGAGGGAGGAGAAACCATACTCAGGATATATTATATGAGAAAATATATTTTCAATAAAAGGGAAAAAATTAATTTAAAAAATTACAATATGACCAGGAATTCCATTTCTGGTCATTTGGGCATGCACTCAAAATAACTGAAAGAAGGAAGAGATTATCTGTTTAGTGATGTTTAAAATAGCATTATTGCCAGGCACGGTGGTACAGGCCTGTAATCCCAGCACTCAGAAGGCTGATAAGTTTAAAGCCAGCCCCAGCTATCAAATAAGACCCTGTCTCAAAAACAAAGCAACTATCCAGGTGTGGTAGAGCATGTCTCCTAACTACCAGCACTTGAGAGGGAGAGACTGGTATATTCCTATAAATTTGAGGCTAGCCTGCTCTACACAGTGAGTTCCTGACTAGCCATGAACTACATGGTGAAACCCTGACTCAAAAATAAAAAATAAAATAACAAAAAGCAGCACTGGAGCCGGAGATGCAATGCAGCTGGTGTTTTGCTTGCCTAGCACGTATGAGGCACTGAGTTCAATCCCAAGGACACCATAAAACCAGGAGTGGTGGCATGCGCCTGTCATTCTGGCATTTAAGTGTAGAATATCAGTAAAGAATATGAAGATGCATGTGAAAATAATAGGGCAGAAACCACAGAAAGTACTGGGAGGACACTCCAGCCTGGTCTACATAATGAACTCCAGGATAGCCGGGGATATGGAAAGAGACTCAGCCTCAAAAAACAAAAAAAGTGTAAAAAAAAAAACCTTAAAAATTGTTAACATGAAAAAAAAATTGTTAACATGACAAGTATCATGTGTGTTTTTATGTGTATGCCTCCACACACACACACAGATTAAAAACCATGACAACATGCCCTGGACCAGAACAAATTTCCATTTCCATGCAAGATATTACTGGAATACATGGCACAATTGGAATAATGGGGGGGGGGGGTGCTGGAGAGATGGCTTAGAGGTTAAGAGCACTGATTGTTCTTCCAGAGGTCCTGAGTTCAATTCCCAGCAACCACATGGTGGCTCCCAACCATCTGTAATGAGATCTGGTGCCCTCTTCTGGCCTGCAGGCATACATGCAGACAGAACACTGTAAACAAAATAAATAAAAAAATCTTAAAAAAACAATTGGAATATGGGTTATAAATTAGATACCTTGATTGATGTTAAATCTTATGATTCTGATAATTATGCTCTCAATATGTAAGAGACCCTTCCTTTTAGGATATACTAAAACCTTATAAGCAGTGGAGAAAGGCCTGCTTTGTATAGTTCACTATTAAATGTTGGGGAACACTTATGTACTTGGGAAGAGAGAAGAGCCAAATGTCAGTTGGAGAATCTCGATGAAGTCAGTTTTCTGTACAGTTCTTGTAACCTTACTGTATGCTTGGAAGTGATGGAAAAGAACATTTCCAAAAATTAATACATCTGAGACGAAATGGGTCTCTCCCAAATCTTCTCTACCTCCACCTGCTCTGCCCATCTAAGCTCTCTCCAGCTGCTCCCGCGGAAATCCTGGGACCTGAGAGGAGGCTCAGTGGCAGAGGCACTTGCTGTCAAGTCTGACGCTAGGAGTTGGCTCCCCAGAGAGAACTGACCCTGCAAGTTGTCTGCTGACTTCCACACTAACTCCTTCACAAATAAATATAATTATTATTATTTTTTTAATTCTTGGAGCCAACTTTCTCCCCTCTCATTCCAGTCAGATCCATTTCCAAGTCCTATTGACTGAAGCACTGAGATGTTTCCAGGGCCCCTCCCCTCTCGCCCAACTTCCTGCTGCCCCTTGAGCCTCAACCATCACCTCCTCTTTCTGTCCCTCTCCTGTCCTCAAGTGTGCCTGATGCTGCCTGTCTCCTGCACTGAAATCCATCAGCCTTTTCTTTGTGACTTTTGGCGTTTACACTAAACTTAACAAGCTCTAGTTCCGGAAGTGTTTTACCTGTTATTATCTAATGTTGTCCACGATAGATAAAGCTGTTAGCTTCTGTTTATTTAGCTAGTCTCACTCCATAGCTCAGACTGACCTAGAACCCCATGCTGGCCTTGAACTCGTGGCAACCCTGCAGCCTCAGCTTCTCAAAAACAACTTCTCAGAGCGATAACTGGCATGGAACACTATGCCTGCCTCTATCTCCTCTCAATAGGTCCCCGCTGGTCCCCAGTGTCACCCTTATTCCATTTCAACCCAGGTCACTGAACCCTTCTGCTCAGAACCGTCCCACATCTTGGAAGTTGCGCACCTCCCTCCCTCCCAGGGCTCCTTGGACAGATGCATCAGTCGCCCCCTCGCAGGGTCAGGCAGCTATTTACAAAGTAACTGAATGCTGAAAAGTTCCCTAGGGAAAGTGTGATGGCTGCTGCTGTAAGGACTGTCCTCGGTTCCCACTGAAAAAAAGACCATACTTGGCCTAGTGAAAGCCAGACCTCCCTTCAGGGAGCCTCTGGGACACGCTGGGGAGGGGTCGGAGAGCTGGGAAATCCTCAAGGCTCCACCCCTCTTGCCAGTCTGGACACTTCACACTGCTTCCATGCCTCAGCCTGGGCCGACCCTGCCATAGGCAGCAATGAGGGGGGCTATTCCAGGAGCACCCCAGCCTCCCAGCCGGCAAGCAGAGACCTAATAAGGCCGGGCTGGCAGCCACGGGCCCTGCCCCCCACTCCACCCCCGCGCATTCTTCTGCCTTGTAAGGCCTGACCACCAGCGCCCCGCCAGCCGGGTCTCCGCCCCCAGAGCTCAGAGCAGTGGCCCCAGCGTCAGCTAGCCAGCTCCCGCCGCACCGCAGCACCGTCCAGGACTTTTCTTCTCTGCAGCAGGTGGGAGATGGCGCAGCGTCTGGGCAGCTACAGTAGGTGGTCAGGCTGAATCTCACCTGGCCCTCAGAGGGCTGTGACGTGACGTGCAGAGTGGTGTGGGCTGGGGTTGCTACGTTGCTCGGGTCCTATAGGGATCCTGGCTCGGGACTGAGCAATTGAAGGTTCTATGCCCCGGAAAAGTGGTCTTTGGGCAAGAAAAAGTGTACAGAGTGTCATTTTGCTAAGGAGCCTCACACACCAAGCCCAGAGCTGCACGCTAACTGCCCATAGAGATGCCGGTGAGGGGGTGGGATGGGGCGCCCTGACCCAAGAAACCGTGTGAGAGGAAACTGAGCCCTGTAGGGCTCCATTCACCTCCAGAGCAGAGGTTTCCTTTTCCCCATTTTGCAAACCCCGGGGCAGGAGACAGGGATGGTGACCCTTACACCTTCCGCTGCCTATACCCCAGTGCTGTGTGCACCAGACAGAACAGAGATGGGAAGGTCTGGGTCCCTGCTCCTTCTCAGCCCTACAGCTTCCCTGAGTGCTTCCAGGGATATGGAGTACTTGGTCTCTCATAAGCCGGTTCAAGAGCAGAGTGGGGCATCTGGCATTGCCCAGCTATGGGGATAGTACTGAGTAAGGGGCCTGGGCTGGCTTCTGCCTGGGTGTCACCTGTAGGAAGAAGTGGTCTAGTCATGGCGAAGCCAAGTCCCAGCTGTCTGATCCTTGGTGTCTAGGACCCAAGAAAAGGGAAAATATGGCTTCAGGGTTAAGGCCCCAGCTTAGCCCTAACCTTGGTCACTCAACCAAATCTAGAAACTGCCTGGCCACAGCCTTTACTACCCACCGACCCCAGCCTAATGCGGTGTCCTGGTATCCAACTCTCTCATGGGCATGCACTTCCCTTTGTGTGTATATGGGTGGGGGGCTGCCTCTCATGAGTGCTAGGATGAAGACGGCAGGGATACAGGTGGGTGTGGCAGCAAGCAATGGAGGAGCCTAGCTGGGCCTGCCATCCAGCGCCACACCAAGAAACACCAAAGCCTGGTGTTTGATGTGCTGTGTGATGGGGGCCCACTGGGCCTTACAAAGCTAGAGTCTCAAGACTACAGGCAGGTGCAGCCTGAGGACCTGCTGGAGCTGACCATGATCCCAGCTGGGGCCAGTGCGTGCATGCGCGTGTGCGTGCGTGCACATGTGTGTGTGCGCGCGTGCACATGCGTGTGTGTGCGTGTGTGTGTGTGTGTGTGTGCGCGCGTGTGTGTACTACAGGCAGGTGCAGCCTGAGGACCTGCTGGAGCTGACCATGATCCCAGCTGGGGCCAGTGCGTGTGTGTGTGCGTGTGCGTGTATGTGTGTGTGTGTGTGTGCGCGCGCGCGCGCGTGTGTGTACTACAGGCAGGTGCAGCCTGAGGACCTGCTGGAGCTGACCATGATCCCAGCTGGGGCCAGTGTGTGTGTGTGTGTGTGTGTGTGTGTGTGTGTGCGCGCGCGCGTGTGCGTGCGTGCACGTGTGTGTGTGTGTGTGTGCACGTGTGTGTACTACAGGCAGGTGCAGCCTGAGGACCTGCTGGAGCTGACCATGATCCCAGCTGGGGCCAGTGCGTGTGTGTGTGTGTGTGTGTGTGTGTGTGCACGTGTGTGTGCACGTGTGTGTACTACAGGCAGGTGCAGCCTGAGGACCTGCTGGAGCTGACCATGATCCCAGCTGGGGTGGGGGTGGGGGCTGTACTACAGGCAGGGGTGGAGGAAGTAGCACATAGGCCCCAGGCCTAGGGATACAGAGCACAGGACAGAGGGTGGACATACTGGGGCCTTGGCTTGTTGACGGGAGGCAGACACTAAGTCTTGAGATGTATTCTCAGCACAAGCTACGACGGATTCAGGCTGAGTGCTTTCCCTGGCCTCGGCTTCCCCATCTGTACGGCGGTGGTCACACAACCTCTCACTAAAGAGTCATCAGCGAGGCTGGTGCTGTAGACCGCACTAGCGGTAAGGAATGAGGGAGTCTGGAGACATGGGTTGTCAAGATAAGGGTGAAGAACAGCACCCTGGGGACTCCAGAGCTCAGCTGGAAGAAGACAGCTAAAGGAGGTTCTGGGAGGAAGGCCTGGGAATGGCTGTAGAATGCTAGAGGTCACCAAGATGGCCTCTCATCAAGGGGACACAGTGTGATGGGCCAGGATCAGCTAGAAGCTGGGAGAACACACTGGGGCCTTTAATGCCAGGCTGGGGGACCCAGGTTTGCTCTGGGTGTATGTTGGGGGCAGGAAGAACACACAAACCTCTGAAGGTTTTAAGGAGACAAGTGAAGGTCTGAATTTGAAAGGGATGGGAAGGACCGGTCCAAGGCCAAAAGGTTACTTCTAAATGAATCTAGTTTCAATCTAAATGGATCTAGTTTCAACTTGAGCGATGGGGGGGCCCAGGATGAAACTGTTACCACCTGGGACCAGAGTCAGGCTCCCTGAGGAAAGCAGCTGGGTTTCACAGACCAGAGGAAATGGGGGGAGGGGGTGACAGTGCAGAAGATGGAGAGGCTGGGGGAGGGTAATGTCAGTGTTGCTCCTAGGAGGGCCCTACCCCCTGTCACTGTGAGATGGATGGTCACAATGGTCACATGCCATCAAGGAATAAAGCAGACAGTGCACCTTCATGGCTGGCACCAAGCCAATCCCAATGTTTCGCCCAGTCCTAGCAAAATTAGCTCTTTTTATCCCCAGCACCACTCCAGGGACTTGAGACCCTAAATGCCCATCATTATCCCACACCTCTTCCTGCAGGAAAGCCCCAACACCCGAAGCCAAGATGTCCAGCAAGCGGGCCAAGGCCAAGACCACCAAGAAGCGGCCCCAGAGGGCGACATCTAATGTCTTCGCCATGTTTGACCAGTCCCAGATCCAGGAGTTTAAGGAGGCCTTCAACATGATTGACCAGAACCGTGATGGCTTCATTGACAAGGAGGACCTACACGACATGCTGGCCTCTCTGGGTAAGTAGGACAGGTGAATGGGGACCTGCGTGGGGTGGAGAGAAGGGCTGCTTGGCACTTACAGGGTACTTCCTGTAAAAGGAGACCTGCAGCGCTACCCTACAGGTAGTACTGCTCTGACTGCCCACTTAACAGAGAGAAAGACTGAGGCATGGAGCAGGTCATCACAGGGATCTGAAACCAAACAGGCTGACTCCCTGAGGAAAGTCAGATCTGGGCACTGGTCTGTGTGTTAAGTCTCCTTAAAGGAAAGCTGCACCAGCAGCTACAGAAAAGTTTATGCTGATGGGGAAACTGAGGCTTAGAAGGGAGGCCAGAGCACTCCTCTATATCCCCAGTGGTCAGGGTATTAGGGCCAACAGGGCTCAGGGATCAAGTCCAAGTTGCCAGTGTTTAGGTGGGTACCCTGAGGCCTGGAGGGAAGGCCTGCAGAGTGTGTCTCTCCCAACATGTTAACCACAGCCAGCCACCTTTAGTTCTAATTCCTGGTGAAGTCTACAATGGAGTAAGAGGCTCAGGACTAGGTGACAAACAAGGAGAGTCTAGCACTTGGACAGCCACATGAGAGTCAAGCCGTGCCACTGGGCTTGATACCCTGGCACTGCTCCGTCCACGCCTGCTGGCCTGCCTGTGTAAAATTCACTGTGTTCTCATGTGCACAGCACACATCTGGTGGAGACCAGCAGCCCAGAACAGGAAAGAAGGTGTCTGCCCTCCCAGCTCTAGGCCCGGCCTACTTGAGGCCTCCCTCTCCCAAGAAGGAAACCCAGTGCTCTAATCTAGATCTTCTCAACATCTCAGAAGGAAAAGACTGTTGTGGGAGGAGGGGCAGGTCCCCAAGGGTTAAGAGCTCCTTGGAGCATCCTAAAAAAACAAGGCAAGGGGCATGAGGCTCAGAGGGACAGGGCCATAAAGGTGTCCCTTCTTGGGCCGCACCTTGTATTTAGGGCTTCACATCCCTGAGACTGAATGAGTCTAAATAGCCAATAGGCACAGAAAAACACGTGCCTGTGTCTGGTGGGCCCGTGGATCAGATGTGGTCTTCTGGTTAAAGAACATTGTCCTCCCAGGAGAACAAACACGGCCCACAGAATCATCTAAGCAGGGCTCATAGAGGTCCACAGAGGCTCACATGTTATGGTTGTTAGCTTGGTGTTTTTATAGGACTCATAACAGTGGAAGTGGGGGTGTCTCTGACTCTTTCACCTGCTCTTGGGACCCTCTTCCTCCTACTGGGTGGCCTTGTCCCGCCTTGATCTGAGGGTTTGTGCCTAATCTGATTGTATCCTGTCACGCGTTCTGTTGATAGCCCCGGGAGGGAAATGGAGAAAGAGGAGAAGGTCTAGAGAAGAGGAGAGGTAGAGTGGAGGGGAGGAGGGGATTGGGAAAAGTGGAGGGAGGGGAAACTGTGATTGGGATGTAGTATATGAGAGAAGAATAAAGAAAAGAAAAACAAAAAAAAGTACCCTCCAGAAAGAAAGAAAGAAAGAAAGAAAGAAAGAAAGAAAGAAAGAAAGAAAGAAAGAAAGAAAGAGAAAGAGAAAGAAATAAAGGAAGGGATAAAAAACAAAACAAAACGAAACGAAACAACACTGTCCTAAAATGAAAAACTAGAAAGTGAAGCAAGTAAGACAATAGCAAGCTCTGCAGCCGTCATCCCAATTCTCCTTGCAACCTCTTGGGGGCGGCAGTGAGAGACTCAGAAAGAACCTGCAATCAGCCCGAGGTCACACAGCAGCCCCGAGTTCAGTTAGGATTTAAACCCAGCAGAGACTGCAGCATCCCGAGCTGTACCAACGACTGCCCACTGCCGTGAGACCGTTAGTACCACTGACTTACCTCACAATACTAAAGACACAGGAGGCGGAGGCACAGAACTAGTGTAAATCCAATGCTCCCTGATTTAACCACTTCTGAATCATTTCCGGAATTCGGGGACGGCCCCGAGTTTAGTTTAATTGCTGTGTGCCAGGCACAGTGGCACAGGGGTGTGGGTTGGTCTCACAGTGGAATGGTGCAGGAGCCAGGAACTTGTGGCATTCCCTCATACCTTTGTTTTGGTTGTTTTTTGTTTTTTGTTTGTTTGTTTTTTTTTTTTGAGACAGGGTTTCTCTGTAGTTTTTTTGCTTGTTTGTTTGTTTGTTTGTTTGTTTTTTGAGCCTGTTTTGGAACTAGCTCTTGTAGACCAGGCTGGCCTCGAACTCACAGAGCTCCGTTTGCCTCTGCCTCCCAACTGCTGGGATTAAAAGCCTGTGCCACCACCAGCCGGCTTATTCCCTCATACCTTAAAAGCAGGCAGGGACAGGAACTGGATGCCCAGAAGGCAGGAAATCGGTCGCCTGGCACCTGCTACCCAGCCTCCAAAGTTCACTGTGGGGAGGTCACTGGGAATGAGTTACCATGCTGGGGACAGGGAGCTAGGAGCAGCAGCCCCAATGCCCACCCACCACAGGGAAGAACCCGACGGATGAGTACCTGGAGGGCATGATGAGCGAGGCGCCCGGACCCATCAACTTCACCATGTTCCTCACCATGTTCGGGGAGAAGCTGAACGGCACCGACCCTGAGGATGTGATCCGCAACGCCTTTGCCTGCTTTGACGAGGAGGCCTCAGGTCAGACTCACTGGAGACCTGGGCTGGAGAGGGGCCACAAGGGTGCTCAGTGCCTACTGGGGACGGGACCAGGCCAGACAACCATTGTCTCCAAGTTCCCAGGGCCACGTTTACCCAGGCTTCCCACCTCCCGGCTGCACCTGTCCGCCCACGACATGCTACTTTAAACCTTCCAGAAAACAAACGATGCTATTTTCTACCCCAGCTTCCGTGACAGCAAATTCTCCCCACCAAGGAGCCACAGCCCCCCCCCCCCCCCCCCCCCGTAGAGTTCTTCGCTCTGGGCTCCTCCGGATCTCTCTCATCCCTGTCCTTTGCCCTCAAAGTGACTGGAGACCAGAACAGGGTCTTCTAGCCCTCTCTCCCTGGGACATCTCAAGGTCCGGGAGGGGAGGCGTTGTGGTAGCTAGAGCCTTCCCTCATTGGCCTTGCCGTGCCGTGCCCCAGGGTTCATCCATGAGGACCACCTGCGGGAGCTGCTCACCACCATGGGCGACCGATTCACAGACGAGGAGGTGGATGAGATGTACCGCGAGGCACCCATTGATAAGAAGGGCAACTTCAACTACGTGGAGTTCACCCGCATCCTCAAACACGGCGCCAAGGACAAAGACGACTAGACTATCCTTAGCTGTCCCAATGCCCAGACCCTATCTAGTCACTTCCCCAGCACACACACGCTACCCTTCATGAGGAGTTGGGGTTCCGGCTCCCAGGGCAGGAAATGAACCAGAAGACCCACAGGGTGAGGCAGGGGTTCCGCCATGGCCTCAGGCACTAGAAGGGATCTCTTCAAGGGCGGACTGCAGTGGGGAGGGCAGCCAAGGGTGGGACTGAGGTGGCTGAAGATGGCCACCCCTCACGCGTGCCCTCATATTCCTGGGCTGCCCTGAGGAGGAAAGCACCCAGGTCCTGGTGTTGGACACTAATTCCCAGCATCCCCACAAAGGCCCGCACACATTTACCATGTCCCTTTGGAGGATGACGTCAGCACTATGCCTGTCCGGTTTCCAGAGCACAAAGGAACGTACAGAGGGAAACAGCAGCCTCTAATACAAGGTTCAGCACTGCCTCCGTCTGTGTGTGTCTGTGGCTGGGGAAATTGGGGGCCGTGTCCCATCACATCCTTCCCTCTCATCCCAGCGGTGGCCTGATGCACCAGGCCACTCTGTCCAGGGGGAGGGCTCAGGGGTCTGCCGGCGACCTGTGGTACTAAAGCCTCTGAAGTCCCCAGTACAGGGCTGGCTCCATGCTCAGCTGAGACCAGATTAGTCAGTAGAAGAGAAACAAGCCTCTGAGAAGAAAGAACAGCATGGGGAGACCCAGGGAGTCACCAAACCCCATAGGACAGAGGGGTTTTAACCATTGGGGGTCAAAGGTTAAGAGCACAGTCCTCAGGACTAAGGCCTGATTTCCAGGTTACATCACTGTTCTGGAGAAGCTTGAAATTAAGGGTTGGGGAGGGGATATCTAAGACCAATGAAGAAGAGATTAAGGGGGGCTCTAAGACCAATGAAGAAGAGATTAAGGGGGGCTCTAAGACCAATGAAGAAGAGATTAAGGGGGGCTCTAAGACCAATGAAGAAGAGATTAAGGGGGGCTCTAACAACAAATGAAGAAGAGATTAAGGGGGCTGTAGGAACAATGAAGAAGAGATTATGGGGGCTCTAAGAACAATGAAGAAGTAGGTGCCCAGCGGTTCGAGAAGTGACTGGTCACCTGCCCCAGCTGACTCCCTCATTCTGTCCAGTTCCAGGAAGCCACAGGGTCCAACCTCTGCCCCAACATACACACATACACACCCTATTCCGGCACACAAGGTAGGCAGGGCTGGGCCCCCACTACGTTTGAATGACAGGGTCACTGACAACACTCTCTACAGTGTAAAGGGAACTGCCTGGTCTCACCTAGTAGTCTATGGATGAAGGAGGGGGTCTCACATGTCCTACCTGACCCCAGCAGAGGTCAGGGATAGGTGATGGATCCAGAGTGGTCCATGCGAGGCAAGGACAGCACACGAGGAGTTACCAACCCAGCCTGGAGGCTCCATCTGACTACCAGCCTCAACCCTCCTCTGTAGCAGATGCATACACTCTGTTTCAAAGTGAAATGTGAGACAATCTCTTGGTCTCAACTCTGGATGGTACCAGGCCTGATAAGGTCCAAACCAGCCCCAAACAGTGTTCCAGACACAGTCCCAGCTCTACCTGCAACCTTGAGTGGCCTGTGGCCTGGTACCGGGCAACACATCCTCGTGCTAAACCACTGAGGCACCAAAGGCCTGCTATTAGTGCCTTCAGTTTCTAGAAGGCAGGGGGCCAGGCATGGTGGCTTGCACCTATAATCCCTGCAGGCCAAGGCAGGAGGACCATCACAGGTTTGAGGTCAGCCTGGACTACAAAGTGAGACCTGATGTCAGGAGGGCAAAAAGGAGACAGAGTCATCCCAGGAAGACATCTCTCTGGGATCCCACATCCAGCCTGGACAAGGGGGCTCATGATTTTACAACTGTCATAGGGCTGAGAGGACGCCAAAGCAGGCAGGGGGTGGGGAGTGGGGGTGCAGGGGCAGGGGCAGGTAAATACTCTGTGGAGGCTGGAGAGTAGGAAAACCAGGCACAGCCCAATGCAGCCAAGGCCTGCAGCAGCAGCATGCCAGCTCCGCAGCTGAGAGGAAGACGGTTTCTCATCCCATAAACTGACTTAAGCAACTTTACAGGAAGGAAAAAACCTAAGCAGCTAAGGGGAGGCAGAGGTAAGAGCTCACAGAGACCAAAAGATGACCACAAACTCAGGGCCAGCATGGACTACAAAGGAAGACCTCGTGTATAAATAAACACAAGTTAATGAGTTTTATCTGCTCAAGTAATAATTAGAGAAAACAGGGAAACCTTCCCAGAACTAGAACTTTCCAAGTTTTGCATGAACCCCAGAACCCCAGAAGCCACAAAGGAGAAGTCGGAAGACTAACAGACTATACTATCAAAAGCCAGTGCCAGGGGAGTAGTAGCAGGCAAGTGAGGACAGCGCTGAGGGGTGTGGCCTAGCCTGGCGCTGATGAACAAGGTCACTGAAATGTAACAGTCGTGGCTACAATTTAAACACGTTTCATGGCTTTTCCCCAAACTCACTGCAGGCATTAAAGCCAAGACAAACAAACAAACAAACAAACAAAAAAGGATTATTTTCTGCAAACCTTTTCGAACTTTCACTATGCTTTTAAATTCTAAAAGAACCAAATATTTACTTCAGAACAAATTACAATCTACTGAAAAACATACACTAAGAAGTTATTTATTTCAACCTTTGGTGCAAGGGTATACAGGATAGTCTCAAACTCACCAAGTAGTTAAAAATGACCTTGAACCGGGGTGGAGGGAGTGGCACACACAGGCAGATCTCTGTGAGTTCGAGGACACCCTGGTCTACATAGTGAGTTCCAGGACAGTCAGGACTGTTACACAGAGAAACCTCATCTCCAAAAAAAAAAAAAAAAAAAACTTTAATCTTCCTGCCTTTGCCTACCAAGTGCTGGGCTGATAGGCATGTACTACAGAGTGTGCATATGCACACACTAAGACATGCATGTGGAAGTCAGAAGACAATTTCCAGACTGGGTGCTCACCTTCCACCTTGATGAGGCAGCAGCATCTCTTGGCTCTTGCTGCACTCTAAGCCCAGGCTAGCCCCATTTCTTCCAGCCACTTCTTTTTGTCTCCCTTCTCACCACAGGAATTCAGGAACTACAGAAGCACGCCTAATTTTTGTTGTTACTTTAATACGGGTGATGGACCAGCCCAACTCCATCTCTAGATTAAAAGTCATCTTGTTACAAGATCAAAATAAGCTTTTTCCTGTTTTCTGTAAAGTTTGGATTTGACCAAGTCTTGACTAATTTTCTGGAATTTGACATGTTCCATGACCTATAGCCTAACCTCCACCCTGATAAGATGTTTTGCCAAATAATTTTAAGATGTTTTGCCAAGTTCCTATGTAACCAAAAACCATTGGAAATCCTCTAGCCTTGCAGTTTTTTGGGCTATATAAGCCCCACTTTTTCCTAAGTTCAATGCTATTTTCTCAAACCCTGCTTTAAGGAGATAGCCCTGTGTCTTAGGTAGGGTTTCTATTCCTGCGAAAAGGCACCATGACCACAGCATTTCCTATAAGGAAAACATTGACTTGAGGGTGGCTCACAGTCTGAAAGGTTCAGTCCATTATCATCATGGCGGGGATCATGGCAGCGTGCAGGCAGATGTGGCGCTGGAGGGGCAGCTGACAGTCCTACATCTTGCAGGCAACAGAAAATTGACTCTCAAAACTTTTCCAAGACCTACTGAATACGGCATTTAAAATGTTTACAGGAGAAAGCTTCCCGTGATAAGGAGACCCTAAGGTCTCCAAGGAAGACAGATGGGGCACAGACCGCGATTGTGGTGACACTAACCACTGGGGAAAACTGCTCCAAGCCTTGCTTTTGGCCAGGTCCTGCAAAAACTGTGGAATTGTTGGGCTGACTGCTCTTCTCTGCCTAAGTCAAGGTGGGTCGATTTTCCCAAGTTCCTCATCTACAGGAAAATCTCTCAGACCTTCTGTACCTGGGAGCTGAAGGCATATGCTCAGTGCTGACCTGTGTTGACACATGAAGACTGACCTCTGCCCCCAATGAAATCACCCCTGGAGCTTAGGGTAACCATCCAGGTAATGGTAAGTCTCTGCCATTTTAACTGATAGACAGGCCATTTGGACTCTACTTCCTGCTATAATGTGTCCTTCTCAGCTCTCTGATGGTATTGACCGCTAACTCCAGCTGTCAATCAACTTGGCACCAGCAAGGTGCTTCAACTAAAATCCAGGCTTACTGCTCTAGAGCTATTAGGTCACCTGACAAGAAAGGCAAACTCACAGGCAGGATGGTCATACTAACAGCTTCACATGGAAGGATAAACAGGTTTTAGGTGTAACTTTTATTATTTAAATGAACTCGCTTTGCAAAGACTGTTCTTAATAATCAACCACTGTGTCTAATGGTAAATAACTTGATAAGTTATTTTAAGTTTTGTATGTTGTAAAGATCTAAAACCAGTTTTATGTAAATGCAAGTTATAAACATCTGAGGCTATAAAAGTTTGAACAAACTGTAAGGTTCTAAAAGTGATTTAAGATATATAAATACAGGTTATAAAGGTATAAAATGATCTAAAATAAAAAAATTCAGATTTCTTTCTCCTTCTATGCTATTGTTATATGGAGATTTCAAAAGTCCAGAGTTTAGCCAGGTGGTGGTAGTGTACACCTTTAATTCCAGTACTCAGGGAGGCAGAGGCAGGAGGATCTCTGTGAGTTTGAGGCCAGCCTGGTCTACAGAGTGAGTTCCAGAACAGCTAGAGATACAGAGAAATCCTGTCTCGGGGCAAAAAAAAAGTCCAGAGTTTTACATTGATCAATAGAATTCTGATAAGCACATCAATCTCAAGTTTAGTCTCCTTTGCTTGTCTTCTAAGGACAGACGCAAAGATGCTTCTCATCAGGCTAAAAACAGCCCTGTCCCATCTGTATGCCCCACCCTCTGGACAGAGGAAAGAACCTTTGTGTCTTTGAACCTAAAGCCTTAGCTTCTGCTGTGACTTGAAGGCATGTATCTAGTCCAGTCATTTTACAGATACCTGTTGGCAGCTTTTTCTACAATGTAGATTTCAATATTGATTATAACAATGGAAACAATAATGTATCTAAAACTTTGATCTTTTTTATAAACCTAAAGGTTCCTATAAACTTCAGGGAATCGCTGCGAACCCAACTGACCCCAGATAAGGACTCGTGCCATGTCAGTCAACACCTAAGCCTCCCTGCCTATTGCTATTCCTGAGGAGAAAGTTCCAAATGTAAGATTTTCCCTTAATTTCCTTAACTTTAGCTTCCCTAGGCTATATCTGTCTCTGTAGACTTCTACTTGGCTGGTAGACACCATCAACTTCACACCACAAACTGCCGAGTCCTGCCTAGGCTCAGGTTCAGGCCCTGAGATGGGGAAGGGGCGTCAGTGCAAGGAAAAATAGGACCACCTGATGGATTGCACACAAGCCGCTCCAAATAGCTTGAGCCATCTTTATTTATATTTTAACAGAGCTTGTTCTACCATGTTTACATCAACAGTTTTATTATTGGAACCTATTTTTGACTTCTAAGAATTACATCATAGACATTGTGGTCTCTGTCCTCCTCAGGGATCGCTGACCACAGGTCCAGAGAGAAAAGGGAACAGACGCAGCAAGCAGGGATTAGACAGTTGTAAGTACGACAGAAAGAACCTTCCGGAGTCAGCTTCAGTGAGACAGCTCAACTTTACTCTAGGGAGTAAGGGATATATAGACAGGGACAGCAGCTGGGGCATCACCCGATAGGTGCTCATAGCACGTTTCATTTGCATTTGACAGTGCAGTCCTATAGCGGAACACTTAGTGATCACGTGGACCACAAGGGAAGAGCATCTGCAGGGAACGGTGTCAAAGGTCACACCTAAGATAAGTAAACCAGGCCAGGCTCAGGGACAGACTCCAAATAAGGTCAGGTAAAGAGCCGGAAGCCCTGCTGGGGGGAGGGAGTCTTCCATTTTGCTCTGAGCTCAGAGAGCTGTCTGGACAGGGTGGATTGCCACTTTAAGCAGCAAGGCCTTCCAACAGTCTTCATAAAAGCCTCCCTTGTTCCCCTTTATGCTTCCCCAAACATATTTTACCATCCCCTACATAACCTCATTCTAGACAGAGTTCAGCGTTTTTTAAGCTTCACTAAATTTGAACCAGGCACATCCTGCGACGGCAGCACGTACGCCAGTTGGCAGCTCCTTGCAGTTTCAAAGTTAAAGGGTTACAGACATGAGTATATTTTTCTAAGGATAATGATACTCAAACCCAAACAATTCTTTTGTGTAAGATACGCTTTGATACAGTTCCCTGGTCTACAAGAGGATCCTACTCGTGTCTTTCTGTAAAGGGCAGACTTCGATAAGGAATGTTTCCCATCCCACCATCCCGTTCTTCTTCCACCAGTGTGAGCTCCTGTGTATGGTAATGGTAGATCCGCCCATCCCACAGTTTACACTGCAGCTTTTCCTCTTGCCGCATACCAGATCCCACCATTGATTCCATATGCTTGGTATCCAGGGCCCCAACCTCAACAGTTGGCACTGTGTGTGCCCCTGAGGCCTTTGCCCTTATCTGTGCATGCATCGCCTTAATCTTCCCAGAACTGTGAGACGGGGCTAATGTTCCAGGTCTTGTTTCCTCGTCTGTGCCATCATTTCCTGCCACTACGGTTGTGAGTCCCTTCCTCCACAAGGTGATGCTACCTACCTTTCCCTTAGAATAATCATGATAGCATGACGGCCTCTACTGAGTCAGAAAAGTTCCCAGGATTAGGAGTTGTTGCAGTTAATAATTCCAGATAAGAAATCCGAGAAGCGTTAGCCCTCTGCTAAATCTTAGCGGAAAAGATTCAAGAAAGAATGGAATTTTCAGGAAAAAAAAAATTACAGCCTGTTGTATGTATGACTGATAGAGTGAAACTAAAAACCGCCAAAAGAATCGCCAACATAACGAAGAGAAAAAAGCCTGCAAGTTGCAAATCCAGCAGTGCCCTGAACTGCCCTGAGGGCCCTGTCCTTGCCAAGAAGAGACCATCTCCACATTATTCGCCTCACAGAGACTTGTCGGGCAGGCATTCATACGCTGATACGCACGGCTCCCAACACTTGCAAATGGCTACAAACCCTGGACTTGCTGAAAGCTGCTGTGAACAGTCCAGCTGACGTGACAGCTCCGTTTCTTCAGCTGGGCCAGCAAACCAGATGCTGATGATGAGTACCCCATTGCCCAAGTCACCTCTCAGCCTTTGGCTGTCATTTCAGTCCTCCTGCGCCCGACAATGACGTCCTAATCTCAACTGAGAAGCGGTCACAGAAGAGAATATATCTCCCCTTATCCTCAACAAAGGCTGGAGGTTAGGTCCTACGGAAACTCCCCGGCAAAGGATAAACATGCTCACCGCTCCCTCATTGTCAGAAAGGTACCTCTTAAAACCAAACAGAACACGATCTATCAACAGATAGATTCGTTAGCTGAGATAGTTCTGCAATATGATAAGGAGCAGGCCTGCTCCATGCAAAGCTTTAGGAAAAATGCGCTATTACTCGGGAGGCAGAGAGAGGCGGATCTCTGTGAGTTCGAGGCCAGCCTGGTCTACACAGTGAGTTCCAGGACAGTCTCCAAAGCAACAGAGAAATCCTTTATTGTAAAATCAAAAAAAGGGGGGGGGGAGGAAGTAAGATGTATTCTTTCTATACTAATCAATCAAATGTAATTAGAGACCCTAGTCATGATACAAATCTTGTTTCTTGACAAGTAAGAAATACTAAGATAATACCCCCCACCCCATGCTGGCATCACCAATCCACACAGCAGACAGAAATAACTGTTCCCTATCAAGGATTTGAAAGGGACACTTTAGCCAAGTGGGAAATGACAGACCAGTCTGACTCCATCTTAAAATTAAAAGCTATTTTGTTACAAGGTAAGAATAAGTTCATTCACGTTTTCTGTAAAACTTAGATTTGCCCAGGTCTTGACACATTTTTTGAAATTTGACAAGTTTCCATACTCTATTCACTAACCTCCACATTGATAAGATGTTCTGCCAAACAATTCTGAAATATTCTGTCAGGTTCCTACATAGCCAAAAACCCTTGGCAATCCTCTAGCCTTGCAGTTTGAGGGCGATATAAGCCCTACTTTTTCCTATGTTTAATGCTTTTTCCTCAAACCACGCTTTAGGGAGATAGCCCTGTCTGACAGAAAATAAAGCTTGCTTACTTTGACTAACAGAATCTGGGTAATGGTCTTTCCTCTTGTTCAGTGGGATTCACATGGGTTCTGGGGATCAAACTTGGCCTCGGGCTTGCAGCTAACACTTTACCCACTGAGCCATCTTCCCTGGCTACCTCGAGAGTTGGAAGCTGTTGTTCCTCCAAGATTGAAACATTCCACCCTGCAAGAAGCTCTTTAAACAGGAGGTGAAGCATTCAAAACAGCTTCAGTGAGTCCCTGAAACTGACAGGATCCAGTAGATTCCTCCCCACTAGAGTAAGCGATAAAAACCGTGAGCCCCTGGAAGGAAGTTAAGCCGCTAAGAAGGTTCTGAAACTAACCAAGCTGTAAAGGAGAGTCTGAGACCGGCTGCTTAGAACAGACAGACCAGCTGTGAGCCTCCAGGAAGAGGTTTAGACCAACTGAGGCACCTGGCAAGGACACTAGCCAACTGTTCTTCCTGCAAGCTGTACAATGGGTTCCAAGTTCCCAGCTTTCGTCATCTGTTACCCCTGCTGGCGTAGGCTTTGGTGATGCAGCTGCTCCTGTAAGTAACCCCAGTAAACTCACTGGTTCACCAGGTTGGACTTTGGTGATACCTGTACTTCTGTCTGTTGTGGGTTCCCTATCTGGGGTGAGTAGATGTGTGTTGGGTGTCCCCAGGAAAGGTGTGTCACACAACAGAAGCCAGTCTGGGCTATGTGAGACCCTGGTCTCAAAAATGAACGTGAGCAGAGAAGAGAGGAGGCAGGCATTTTGAACTGGGAGGAAAGAAAGAGAAAGGCCAGTTCTGAGTTGAAGCTTTGTCTTTTTGTGGCAGCATCCCAAACTCCATACGCTAACATATGTTCAAGACGACTGGTATTCATGGGGAGGGGAGCAAATTAAAAACAAACCACTTTATGCTATCACACTGTCAAATTTAAAGCAACAGACAATACCAAACCCTGGCAAAGATGAACAGGAAAGGGAATCATCCCTCAGTAGCAGTGGGAGGAAAGACTGGATTGCAGCCAGGCATTTAAGTACAATTTAGCAGTTTTACACCCATCCCATGCAGGAAGAAACACGGCAGAAGCGGGGAGCTGGAACCTATGTAATGTCTAAGGAGACAGAGGCAGGGGGATTGCTCACAAGTTCCAGAGAAGCTGGGGGCTGTCATCCTGAACCCTGTCTCAATGAAATCAAATTAAAAGTAAAAACCAACAAAGAACCATGCTTTCCCAGATGTAAATGGTTACTTGAGAATCTCCCAAGCAAGATAAGGCTGTCCATAGTCAAAACATGTCTGAGCTCCCTAACTCGATACAAGGAGTTCTTTAGAAACCTTTTAAACAATCAAGCTTCAAAACCCACCAACATGGCATATTCATTTTTACTGAGACATTTAAGCAAGACTCCTAAGGAGTCCACACGTATGTGCGTGTGCATTGTCGGTCACCTGTACCGTCACGTGCGCTGTCACAGGTGCTTGCGTGTGCAGTGTCCTGTTCCCAAGGCCCCTCTCTCTCTTCACCTCCCCTAGCACTTGGGAAGTAGAGGCAGTTTGAGGTCATCCTCAGCTATATAGGGAGCTGAAGGTTAATCTGAGCTACAAGAGATCATTTCTAAAATCATCACCACCATCATCATCTAGGGCTCCACAGGCCGACACAGCAAGATGAATCTCCTGTTCCTGATGAAGATGGAAGTCTCCTGAATTGGAAAAAAAAACCCCAGGAAATATAGAGAAAAGATTACCTGATTAAGAAACAACAAACAATATGGTGGTATTTTGCTTGTACTTTAATAAATAAAGCGAGCCTGAAGATCAGAATGCAGAGCTAACCACACTGGTTAGCAGCCACAGAAGCCAGGCAGTGGTGACACACACTTTTAATCCCAGCATTTGGGAGACAGAGGAGGATCTATGTGAATTCAAGGCGACCTTGGGGTACACGAGATTGAATCTATCTAAAAGAGAAACAGAGCCAAGCAGTGGCGGCTCCCACCTTTAATCCCAGCACTAGCGAGGTAAAGACGGGAAGTGATGGCTGAGCTGAGGGATGGCTGTAAGGTGGGAGGAGCTCAGGATAGAGACAGCATTCGGCATGAAGACTTGTAGAGACGGGTCACCCCGTTCATCTGAGGATTTTAGAGAGGTAAGAACTACTGCTTTGGCTGCTCTGCTTCTTAGATCTTTCAGCTTTCACCCCCTAATATCTGATTCCAGATTTTTATTACCAAGACCAATTAAAATTTGTGCTGCAGAACAGTGTGGTGGCCATGCCTGGGAGGCAGGAGAATCAGGAATTCAAGGTCATCCTTAGCTGTAGTAAGTTCAAAACTCGCTTGGAACATAAGACCCCATCTTTATATCAAAAACAAACAAACAAAAAGAGCAAAAATATATTCTGGTCTGACAAACACTCCTGTACCTCCATGGTTGGGGCCCAAAATCGCTAGCAGAACTCACAAACGTTCCAGTCACTCTAAAGATGGTATCTGCCAACATTGTCAGAGACCCTTAAACAAGGAGGTCAAGAGACCAGGACCAAAGCACCCAGGATTCAGAGTCACGTGTTGCTTCACGTGTCCTGTAACACGAACTTGGGAGTATAGCTCTGAAGAAACACCCCTGTAGAAAACAGTAAGCTTTTGGCCAAGAGAATCAAGGAAGTCAAAGAAAAATGTTGGTAGGGGTGGTGGGGAGTGAGGGGTGGGTTAGGGGGCTGGAGAGATGCTCAGCAGTGAAGAGCACTGGCTGCTCTTGCAGAGGACCCAGGTTCAATTCCCAGCACCCACACAGTGGTTCATTTCCATCTATCTATAATTCCAGTTCTAGGGGATCCAGTACCCTCTTCTGACAGCCACAGGCACCAGATATGAACTTGGTACACATGCATACAGTCAAAATATTTACACATAAAGTAAAGTAAATAAATAATTTTAAAAAATTAAGGATAAATGCCAGGAACAGATTACCAAAAGATGTAGGTTATCCTCGCTGAGAGTTTTTACTTCTAAGCCAGAGTCCAGTCACAGAGATCCTCCTGCCTCTGCCTCCCAAGTGCTGGGATTAACGGCAGGCACCTGTACTGCCCAGCAATAAGAGTCTTTAACATGAGCAAATAAACGATCAAGCCTTGAAGAAAAAGAACCTGAAGCCAATATAGATCTCCCTAAACCCCTGGAACAGCCTTGCCATGCAAAGACATTACAGGCATGGATGGAGTTCAGAAAGAGCAGGAGCCGTGCAGGGATAAAACTCGGCAGTAGAAAGAGAACTCACTGGCCAGGTCCCCTTGCTCCAAAACAACAAAGAAAAAGAAAACAGGGACCTAAGCCACTTCCTTAACTAAGGCCCACCCTTACTGGCTCACACAGCCTGGAGAAGCCTCCTGATTTCACGCGCAAAGGGGAACAAAACCTTGAAGCCAGAGGAGCACAGTTAACGGAACTGGGGGATCAGCGGGCTGGCCTGGTGCATGTTGGGTAAGTGCTCCCCCATGGCGCCATTCCACTGTCTCAGGCACTTAGATAACCTTTGTGAGGCTCAGGTTTCATCTGTAAACCAAAAGATATCCACGGGTACCTCACACAGCTGTTATCAGTACTAAATGAAGCCCTCCCTCCGTGGTGGGTCACATTCAACTCCAGCGCTCAGCAGGCAGAGGCAGTTGTGAGTTCCAGGCCAGCTGGGACTACAAAGTGAGATTCTCCCCCGACTCCATCTCAAAAAATAAAGCAAGCATGAAGGAATATCCATCCAGGACTTGCAAATAAAGTAAATGTATCGTAGGGTGGAGAGCTGCCTCAGTGGTTAGGAGCACTGGTTCTTCCTCCAGGGGAGCCGAATTCGATCTCTATCACTCACATGACGGTTCCCTATCTGTAAATACAATTCCAGGGAAACCCAATGCCCTTTTCTAGCCTCGGAGGGCAAAAGGCACACAGGTGGGGCATAAGCCTACACGCAGGCAAACCACACATACACATTAAAATAAAATAAAAAATAAATGTACAAGGATGCTGGAGAGATGGCTCAGTGGTTAAGAGAATACACTGCTCTTGAAGAGAACCAGAGTTCGATTCCTATCACTCACACGTTGGGCCACTCAAAATGACCTGTAACTCCAGCCCCAGGAGCAGCAAGTTAAAATAAGAAAGTCCTTTAAAAAAGTGAAACTCACCAACAAAACCTGGTCCAAAGCAAAAGGCCTCTGTGAAGAGCAGCGCATCCTAGGTAGCAAACGCACTGAATTGGCCACCAAAGGGAGACGCAAACAACGCGTGCGGTGAGAAAGACGTGGAGCGGCACACCTTTAATCCTAGCACTGAAGGCTGAGGAAGGAGGCGCAAGAGTTCAAAGCCAATCAGGGTCACAGGAGACCCTGCCTCCAAAACACAAGGATGTTACCAGATGTAGCCACTAGGTGTCAGCCAAGGACACTGCCTAAACTGGTAACCTCAGCCACAGAATTCCTCTTTAGGGCTTGTGATCTATCCTGTCCCAAAAGGCCAGGATGCTATGTTAAAGCCCCAGTGGACACAGGCCCAAGGAGCCCTCAAGAGCCCAAATAACCAGAGGGGTCTGGAAGAAGACACCGGCTGCAGAGGTTGAGAAGTGCGGCTTCCTCCCAAGTCCCTTGTGCCTGACCCAACTTCTCCACTTGACCAAGATGCTTGAGAACGGAGTGTGAGGCCTCTGCTTGGTCCACTTCCTAACCAGGACCCCTGCCCAACTTCATTCAGGAAGGGCTCCTAGCACACTGTCAGAAATTCTCATGGTCCCCACACTCTCTGCTCATAGTGTGACAGGAGGTGGTACCTGCTGTCTGCCCACATGCCCCCGTACCACGTTCTGTCTCACCAAGGGCCCAAACTCGGAGCCAAGGCCTATGTGCTGAAATCTGCGGCATCACGTACATGAACAAGGATTCCCGTCTTAAACTGTTCATGCCAAGTGCTTTGGCAAAGTTACACAAAGTCTAACAAAAACTTGACACTGAAGACGCCACTGGAATGACCTGATAACATGGTCCACAAAGCTTCAGACCCGGTCTGTGGTGAGCATTTGGAGCAGCTGGAACTGCGAACCAGAAAGGCCAGGGTGCTGCAGGCACTCTACATTCTGTCCATGCCCCGAGACTTTGTAGGAAGCTGAGTTTAAAGGTGAGGACCTCAGTCCAAGTCACTCCAGCATGCAGGCTGTGGCACTGGCATCCAGGTCCACGGAGAGAATACGGAGCAAAGAGAGCAGAGCCCCCAGAAACCGCCCTCCAGTCGGAAAAGCCTGTGTATGGCGGGGACAAGGAGTTACTGGTAGTGAAGCAGTGTGGAAAATGTTAGGGTCTGAAGATCACTGCGCAAAGACCACCACTCACACATGCAATCCACACCACAAGGAGCCCTGCCCCAAATGTAACAAAGGCGCCCCCTGGGCCAAGAACTGTGGGACACAACCTGCCACTGCACAGCAACTCCAGATGGGGCGCCCCTCAGCTAAAAGGAGACCCCCCCTAGGGTGTTTTGGACACTGCCCATTTTTCCACACCCTCCCATGATGACCATACATCTCGATGGACTGGCAGTGAAGGAACTTGTGGACACTGGGGTATAGATCACCATCATCTGGTGTAGGAGGTCCTTCTGTTTATGTGTTACTTTCATTGGTTAATGAATAAAGAAACTGCCTTGGCCTTTTGAGAGGGCAGAACTTAGGTGGGCAGAGAAAAGAGAAATAAATGCTGGGAGGAAGAAGGGCAGAGTCAGAGAAGCCATGGATCCTCCTCCGTCCAACAATCATCACAGAAACAGAAGCCCTCAGACTTCCTCACTGGAAGTTTAGACCCAGTTCCTCCATCAGCAGAATAGGAGGAGAGAAGAACACCCATACTACTGTCTGCTCAGTACACTGGAAGGACCTAGATGACACCCAAGGTTCCTTCCCTCCAGCCCAAGCCAATGTCGCGCGCAATCTTTGAAGACAGGATATATTAGAGGACATGGGATAGTCCTGACCAATATGATGCCTTCTTAGATGATATGACCCACGACAACCCGAGCCTTTCAGGATGCTCCTCCCCCACTGACTACCCAGAGGCACACCCCCCCAATTCTAAATGTCACTGCCTACCATGAGTCCTCAGGGAAGTGGGTCCCTAATCCTATTACCATTTCTTGGCTCTCTGATAATGACATCTGTGTGGCACAGTGGCCCGTAATAGAACCTAAATTAGTGGCCTTAAAATAAGAACTAGTCAACAAGCAATGCAGACTGGGACACCTAGAACCTTCCACCAGCAGACACACACACCCATTTGTTGTCTGCAAGAGGGCTGGCTATTACCAGTTACTCCAGGGCCTGCACACTGTTAATGAACAGATGGAAAAAATGGATAAAAACAACCTGGGTTGCCTCATCCCGGTGCCAGCCCCTTCTTACTACATCTTTATCTTAGACATCAAGGACTGTTTTTTTCAGATCCCATTGGCACCAGCATACATATGCTGTTTGGCCTGCACAGCCTGGGAGCCTACCAAGCATCGACCTGCCCAAAGGTACCAATGCTACAAGGAATGAAAAATAGTGCTACTATTTGCCGCTTTATGTCTCCCGGGCCTCTCACAATGTTCCTAGGATATTGGTTCTTTATGTGGATGACATCCTCCTGGCACACCCTGCCGCTCAATAGCTAAAAAGGGTACCCTTGACCCTTCTACAAGATTTGGCCACCCTAAACCTCTGGGTGGTCCCTGAAAAGCTCCAGTCCTCCCCCAGTGCCTTTCTAGGATTCTCCATAGCCTGACATGCAGCCAGCCACTGAGGGTCATCAATGAGTGGAAGAATCTGCTCTTCCACACCCCCACTGGATGGGTGATGTACATCTTTCCTGTTGCCCACCCTTCCTTCTCTTATTGGCTAACCACACATCCAATAACACGCAGTTAGACTGTTAAATGACAACTCGATATCCTGCAGCCTGCTGGTTTGTCTCTCTCTCCCTCTTGGTGCGTGCTCCTTTGGCCAATTAGGTAACTGCTGTCAATGCCACCCATGTTCACGCTGCCACCAGCATGGCACAGACCCAATTACAACCACTGGGTTGGGTCAGGTGTGATTTGGGCATAACTGCCATGACTGTCACGGCTATCACTGCTGGTGTTTCCAGGGTGACTGCTGCCACTGTTGTTCTGATGCAAACAGCATCACTGTGCAAACACACCAAGGTGGTGTGATGGTCCACGGAGGTTTACAGGCTTCAGAACTGCTTATATAAACACAGGCTGAACGGCTGGCTGAGAAATTAAAGGTCTGTGATGACACTACTGGCATGTGATCCCCGCTTTAGATCTATAGACCTGGCTCTCTATCAGGTCAACAATACCTCCCAGGCAAGGATACAACTTATTTATTTTTTTATATTTATTTATTTATTTATTTATTATGTATACAGTATTCTGTCTGCTTGTATGCCTACAGGCCAGAAGAGGGCACCAGACATCACTACAGATGGTTGTAAGCCACCATGTGGTTGCTGGGAATTGAACTCTGGACCTTTGGAAGAGCAGGCAATGCTTTTAACCACTGAGCCATCTCTCCAGCCCCAGGATACAGCTTATTCAATACATTAAAGGCCCCTTCCTTGTTGGACAGATTTCTAAATTATTCAGTCCTGCTCTGTGAAGAGATTTTTCACCTTAATATGATGAGAGTGTCCAAATGGCTTTTGAAACTGGTTTCCTCACTAAAATTTGAGAGAATTTTAAAAGACTCTTGAAACCCTCCTAGATTATAACATATGCGATCATGGGCAGAATGATATTACTACTAATTATTCTTCTTAAGTGTTTCCTATGGCAAATCAGATGACAACAGGAAGCTACAAAGGCAACTCACCGGTATCTAACGGCTCTTAAACAACCCTCTAATGGTTCCGCTCGGTTCAAGAACGGCTCATGGAGATCTGAAAGGCCTTCACTTAAGATGCCCTTCCTTCCACCCAGGATGCTCTCCAGGGTGGCTGCCCATCAAGCGCTAGGAGTCAATGACAGGTAAGATACTGTTTGGCAAGCCAATCTAAGACAGGCTCAGTCCAGTTGATGAGGTGGGGACAAAGTCGGAGCAACAAAACTCCGACTCCTGTTGAGTTCCCAAAATATAATAAACTAAAAGAGTAGGTATGTAGGAAGAAGCTGTTCAAACAGCTAAAATTGGTTAGGGGTGCAAGTAGGAAATAACAGCATGTGCATTGGTAACTCCCCTTGAACCAATCTGAAATAAGCCACAGCCTTGTAGCAATACACAGATTGATGGAGATGGGTTAATTGAAGGTATAAGTTAGCCAGAAATACGTGTAAGCTATTGGCCAAACAGTATTGCAAATAATATGGTTTTTATATGATTATTTTGGGGCTGAGCAGCCAGGAACAAACTATTGGCCTCCTACAACATTCTTCACCCCTTGAGAATAACCCAGACTGGTTATGTTTGGCAGAGTTGGGCTTTCTTCATGGACACAAAGTACCCCAGTTCCCCCAGAGTGTGGAGCAGTTCCTCTGTAGCCATCCTACAAACCTCCAGTGTCAGCTGCTATCAGGAGGTAGTCCACAACGAACAAAAACCTGACATTTGACTGGGCCTATCTGTATGCAACCAAGTCTTCATGGAGAGGTACATCCAAGAAGGCAGATCAATTCTCTGGTACTTCCAAATTCAAAAGTGTGTAGGTTATATAGGCTTCCATAATTCTTTCTACAAAGCCCTCTGGTGACTCTTCAGGCTCCTGCCATACCTGATTTACTTTAGACAAATTTGTGGGTCACCTTGTGGCAGCCCAGAGACTCCCCGATTAGTCTGGCAGTAGACCTTCCGCCTATCCTTACCTTCCTCTGTTTTGAAGACCCAGTCAGGTCAGATCAGCAGAAACCTGCATTGATGAGGTCTGGATTTGAGGTGTGTCTCCTGTCTGCATACAGAACCAAGTTTGGAGACTCTAGCAGAATTTGTTTCCTCTTTTCTGTAGTGACAGGGACCTAGGGCAGCTGGTAAGCATCATCCCAGGTTGGTTGATGTATAGCGGACAAAATCTAACAGGTCAAAGAGCATAGCGGGTTTCTCAGAAAACTTAGGATTCTGTAGCTTCCAGCTGTAGAGGTTGCTAGTGGAGAAAGGTCAATGGACCAGCTGCTGTCTATCCTAAGCATCAACCAGGAGGGTCCATAATTGACAGGGGAAGAGACATAGAGTCAGTTTTAGCCTGGAGGCTCCTCCATCCGTGAGCAGGGACGTGTTTGGAGGGCTTTTAAGTTCTTCCTCCGCTCCCCCCCCATTCATCTTCCATCCCCCTCTTCCACACCACCTGTGGATAAAGTGGCAGGGCCAAGAAATGTTCCTCTGGGTTCCTTGAAGGAGGAAGGTCAGAATAAAGGGGTGCAGATTTCAGCTCCCCTTTTCCCTGTGGTGGCAGACTTTTATGTTGTCACCAAAACAGTTGCCTGGGAGGGTGGAAGGAAGAGTTTTAACCAGTTGGGGAGGGGGTTTCCACCATCATCTGCCAGGTGGTGATGTAGGGAACCTGACCGGGGTATCCTGGTGACCTACAGACTATATTTATCCTTAAGCCAATAAACAGCTGAGAGGTCAAAGGTTCTCTCCTCAGGGCATCCCACAGTGAGCGCAGGCCACTCATTCCTGGGAAAGATAGAAAGCTGTCCTTCCGGACAGGTGCCAAGCAGGGGCAGTGCACACCTCTAATTCCAGCACTTGGGAGGCTGAGGCAGTTGGATTTCTGTGAGTTCGAGGCCAGCCTCATCTACAGAGTGAGTTAAAGGACAGCATGGGATGCAGAGAAAAACCTTGTCTTGATAAAACAAAGCAAAGAAAAAGAATGTGTAATCGGACACTGCACATTCGTTTCACCCAGACCCAAATAACCACATAAAAACTATATTAATTACAACACCGTTTGGACAACGGTTCAGGCATATTTCTAGCTAGTTGTTACATTTTAAATTAACCCATTTCTATTAATCTATGTATCATCACAAGGCTATGGTCTACAGGTAAGGTTCCGATGTCTTTCTCCTTCGGTAGCTACATGGTGTCTTCTTGGCTCCGCCTAATCTCTCTATATATCTATGTTTGAATTTCCCGCCTGGCTATATTCTGCCCTGCCAGAGGCCAAAGCAGCTTATTAACCAATGGTAATAAAACATTCATAGCTTACAGAGGGAAATCCCACAAGAATGGCTCAGCAGAAGACTTAGGGGGAAATCAAGGTTGTCTTCCCCATCTTTTCTAGAAAAATAAAAGTGGTTTACAAGACAAAAAGACACAGAAAGCTAGCACACCAATTTTTTTTTTTAACAGCATTTAAAAAATCAGGACATTGCGGTGAGACCCTGTCTGGTAGGACTGAACTGCTCTGTCCCACCACAATTTTTGATGGAACTCAGCTCTCCTCCAGTGGGTATAAGACATCTCTCAACCCACATAGCTCAACCGGACCTCCAGGATTGACACTTAAAGAGACAAAGACAAAGGACTGACAGACACAGAGAGCTCAGTTACTGGCCAGCAATCTAAACACTCAATGTGATGGTGGGGAGGGGGTAGGTTCCCGACCAATGCACTAATGTGACGGTACACAGATCACTGCACAAAGACCACCAATCACACATGCAATCTATAAGAGCGTTTACTTCTCTGGAGCAAATTCCAGCTTGCAGGGGTTAGCCACACAGCAAAATGAAGGCGACTTGAGAGAAGCTTACAGACTCCTTTTAAGTACAGCTAGGGCAATTCCAGGGACAGCTAGGTCATCTCCAGTAAATGCAATTGGCTAGGAAAGCAATGGTTACATTAAACTTTGGATGTATTAGGGCATGCCCACAGATGCAACAAAATAAAAAAGAAAAAGAAAAAGAAAAAAAGAAGATGGAAGGGGAGGGAATTTAAAGATCTATCCTTTTCTGATCGGCCATCTGTAGGCTGTCAAGACCAGGCTGGCTACCGGGATCAGGAGGGGCTGGGAAGGAGATCATGGTCCCAATCTTACCAGTGAAAGGTGAAGTGACAACCAAGAGTACACATGAGCTAGGGGCCGTGCCAAAGGCTAGGGCTGAGACACGTGGGAGGTGTAGGCTAGGGCTGGGCTCCTGGCTCTGTGCCCACACTCACCTAAGGTATCCTGCCTCACCACAGCTTGGTGGTGGCTCCGTAGCACACTGCTCTTTGCGCCTCCACCACCAGGTACCATCTCAGGAAGGAGACAAGTCTGGTGTGATGACTCCATGGGTAAGAGAAATGACTGCTTGTCCAGAAGACCTAAAATCAACTGCCAGTACATACATGGCAGCAGCTAACCAGCTCTAGAGGACACAACTCTCTCCCAGCCTCCCCAAGTGAGGTGCACAAACATACATGGGGGGGAGACAAAAAATTATACTAACAAAATACTAATACATTTTGTTTGTTTTGTAAAACGAGACCAAGTAAAATAGAAATGATGCCTCAAGAAGGCAGAATAAGGGATTGAGGATGACCAAAGAGCATTACACATATGTATGTTATGAGAACCATTCATTATATTGCACAATTAATAAATGTTAATAAGAATGAAATAGGTTGACTTGAGGACATCTTGGGAATTGGCAAACTCCAACCATGGCATGCTCAAAGGAATCTAAAGAGCAAGCTCATTTGATGACTGTCTCTTGAGAAGAAAGATCACTGCCTAAGGGCACCATGTTTATTACACAGGTGGCCTAAGTCCTTTCCCCAGGTTTTGTTTCCCTATGTTTAGGCACCTAGGCACTCAGAGGCTAAAGAGGCTGTAGTCCAAGATGGCCTGACTATTGTCAGCAGCCACCAAGAGATAAATGAGTGTAAGGCTGTAAGTGAAGCTGGAGATGCAATGGGGACCCCAGGAAGGTAAAGTTGGCCAAGAATGAGAAGTACCTGCCATGAAAAGCTGCAAACAAGCTGAGCAGTGATGGCGCATGCCTTTAATCCCAGCATTTGGATGGCAGAGGCAGGCAGATCTGAGTTAGAGGCCAGCCTAGTCTACAGAGTGAGTTCCTGGACAGGCACCAAAGCTACACAAAGAAACGCATCAGGTGGAAAAAATTGCAGACAGCATGCAGAACCAACCTAAAACAAAGGTCATGTATGTCTATGCACCATAAGCATGGTTGGTACCTGAGGTCAGACTAGAGCTTTGGATCCCTCAATCAGTTATAGATGTTTGTGAGCCACCCACGTAGGCGCTAGAAATGTGTCCCCCGGAAGAGCATTCAGATCAGTGCTTTTAACTCCTGAGCCATCTCTCCAGTCCACTCCTTTTGATTTTGAAACAGGCTCTCACTGTGTACCTGAGTCACCTGGAACTTGCTATGTAGGCCTGCCTCTGCCTCCCGAGTGCTGGGATTACAAGCAGTTCTCACTTTCCACCTTGTTGAGGCAGGTTTCCTTGTTTCTTCTCACTACACACCACGTGCTCAAGGCCAGCTGGCTCACAAGCTTCTGGGCAGTTCTGTCTCTACCTCCCACCACACCACAGGAGTGTAGCTAAGATCACAGAGATGTACCACAGCCGACTCTTCAGGTGGGCTCTGGTCTTGAGGTCTCAACTGTGTGAAAAGGTAACTAGCTAGAGTTGGATTTAGTCTTTCTTTGGTCTGATCCTTCCTAATTAGTCTCCTTTTCTTAATATTGGGAACAGAAATGTTTACCCTGCCATTGTATATTGGAAGTACAAGTCTCAGAAGAGACACTGAACTTTTGTACAAGGCTGGCAAAAACACCAAAAGATGTTGGGGCAGGCCGACCTGTTGAACAGTCATCTGAATAGGGGAATGAGGACTAAAAAAAGAGACAAAAAGACCGAAGATAGAATCAGGTGGGCTCTCAGTAAATACTGTAGCAGCCCCGAGTTTATTTCACATAGCCCTTTTCCCAAAGAAAAAGACTTCCTTACCATGGTTCAAGGAACAAACAAAGCATAATCACCTCCCTAATTCACAAAATATCTAGAAACCACCATGCCTTTGGCAAACATCCTGTTATTTGGCCTTGAGGAGGAAACCATCTAGTGACCATACCTTTGGCCAGACATCCTGCCACGGACCGGCTCAGGGGAGCCACTCAGACCGTGGGAGAAGCAGGGTCTTGGTACTCAGGAAGGCCCAAGTTCGGCGAATGACAGACACAACACACGAGTGGTTGGAATCTGCTGCGATTTTACTGAATGTTTTCATTATATAGTATTCAAACCAAGAACAAATCAGAAGGTCATGTATCATTAGTTGGCACAGTATGAAAGCTTTTTTTAGTCACATCAGCAATTTATAAGAAAAGCACACTATCAGGGACAGGTGTTAGACATAAAACATCCTCAGAAGAGGAACTTTTGTCCTTGGGAACGTAAACCTCAGACAAGTGGTCTCATCTTATGAACAGAAAGTTTCTGTCTCATTATCGCTCTCACGGCCCTTCCTCTTTCTAACCCTTTGTTTATCTCATCTAGTGACCAAATATGCCTAATCAGTTCTCTGCACCTGTTGAAGTACACTTTTTTGTACCTTCTTATGCAGCAGACACCATGGGGGTTGGGATCTAGCAAGCCCATGCATAAAGTTCAAAGTATAATATAGACTATCATTATTATAAAAGAGATTGTGCAAAGCCCATATCCCTCCCGCATAGTCAGCCAATCGAGAAACCTGTCTATGCCTCATCGGCGGCTAATACCAGACCACCTGCCATCGACCTCCAGGAAGCCTAGTCCCATAGGACACGTAGCTCTCGTCCGGCATAATGAGGTATGTCTTGTCACACAGACGACACTGGAGTTGGTGTGGCAACATCCTGCAAGTTGGCCTTGAGGAGCAAGAACAAGTTCGAACTCTCCGACCTTAAGTCAAGATGGAAGTCACTGTGGACTCCCACAATTCTCCCTTTAATTTTTTAATATCTGTGCTTCTGACACAGGACAGACTGTACGTGTCTTAGATTGTCTTTCCAACCTTCCAGACTTGCTTGTCATGGGTACACACATTCCACCATGAGTGTCCTGTCTTAGGTTGACTGGAGGCAAAAAGATCTTACCCATCTTTGACAACCAGCCTCTGGAAAATTTTAAATGAGGATGCGGAGATTAACTCCATGCACCTCTGAGCCATCATTCCACTCAGTAACTCGATAATCACAGGTAAGCAAATAATGTCTAGCAATACATATGCTCCTAATGCTGCAATTACCTCCCAATAAGGGAGTAAAGGATGACCAAAGTGAAATGGCTTTTTAAAACTGTTTCAGGATGCCTTTAACAGTTTTAGTTGCATCAAATTCCAAATTAGCCTTTTTAATTGAACCAACTCTAAGAACTCATTACCATCACGCCAAATTCCTCTCAAATGAGTTCTAACCTTTTTCCATCCAGTAACACTTTTATTGTGAACAGAAGGGATAACAAACATTAGTAGGTTAACAACATAATTCTAGTATGAGTATTAATAATGGGCACACAATTGGTTAAATTACAATTCTCATAGTTCTGATTCATTCAAGGGAGAAGAAAATGTTTTTGTGGTGGGTGAGGTATGAACAACTCCAGAATTCTGAACCTTTTCCTTACTCTAAAATTCAAAGAATTGATGCTTCCAGCTTCCAAAGATGTTTGAGCTTTTCCAGTCCCCATATGCTGAATGCCAGTGCATTAAAATCTTTATCCCACTCCTCCTAGTCAGTTGGGGAGGGGGTTCTTCAGTACCTCCAATTTGGCTTCCCAACCAGTCCAGCACATATTTCTGAATTCTAGTGATATTATACTGGAGAGGGGCTTTAGACACACATTGCCTCCATAATAGTGTTCAATTGCTCCAATGGTCTTTTTCCCAGAGGGGAACCGTCTAAGGTACCTGTTCTCCAGGCCTTCCATTTCAACAGCAGATGAAAACTATACTGGTAAAGGTGACCTCCGCGTCCCAAGATAAAGTGTGGATAAACTGCCAAACACTCAGTCACAGATTCATTTTTGGAAAAAGATAGGCATTTCTTCTCCAGATCCAGAGGTCTGGAAAATTTGTTCGGCAGGTCTATCAAGAAGCCAGGAATCATCAACCGTCACTATAATCTCCTTCCCTTCTAAGAATGTGGGATGTAATATTGGAGGATCAGGAAACAGGTTCAGAGGTCTCATTCCAACTCTTCTGGGGGAACATCAGCAGCCACAATATCATCAGGGCAGGTACGCCTCTGTTCCACACACCACACCAAATGCTCAGGCAGCCATCAAGTTTCCTTTTCTTCCTGTGGAAAAAAAACCAAACATGCCCTCGACCCCACATCAAAACAGGGTCAGGGTTCTTCCAAAATACAGTGCAAGATTTCTCCCATTTCACCTCAGCAAGTCACCTGAGTGCCACCATGCCAAAATCTATTCGTGGCATACTGCTCATGAGCATCTACATTCAAAAAAATTTAAATGAAAAGGGCATGATTTATACATTATGTGCTGAGGATATAACTCACACTCTTTTATTAAGTTGTATCTTTAGATTGCCATGAGATCGTTCAATAGGACTTTGTCCTTGAGGGTTGTAAGGAACGCCTGTTTTATGCTCAATTTACCATTGGGAAGAAAACTGCTGAAATGCTTTACTAATATATCCTGATCTATTATCCGTTTTTATTTTAGGAATCCTCATATATGAAAAACATTTTTTAAAATATTTATTTATTTATTATGTATACAATATTCTGTCTGTGTGTATGTCTGCAGGCCAGAAGAGGGCACCAGACCTCATTACAGGTGGTTGTGAGCCACCATGTGGTTGCTGGGAATTGAACTCAGGACCTTTGGAAGAGCAGGCAATGCTCTTAACCACTGAGCCATCTCTCCAGCCCTATGAAAAACATTTTAAGCAACGAGCTATCAGTAGTTTGTGCAGTGGCCATCAAGAAACTTGGATAGACTGTCATTTGCATATATTTTAATTTGTCAAATTCTGCACATGACTAACATTCATTTGATATAAATGATTAGGAAGAAGGCCTCAAGGATTTACCCCCAAGGAGGCACAGGCAAATACTGTGGCATATATCACATTCCTTAACAATCTGATTAGCAACTTCCTTGGTAAGATCAAATTGTTTTCTTAAATTTTTGCTATTATGATGAGGAAGGGTATGTGACTGGTGAGTCAATTCTACCTGGAACAAGGCGGACAATCTGTATTAATATATCAACCAATGCATTACTGTCCGCCAGAGGGTCAAGAGATAAGAATGAACCCGAATATGACCCACCCACAAAGCAGGGCATTGTCAGGTAAGAGTCCTAGTCCAAACATCTGACTAGTGACAATTGCACCGGGGCTACACAAATACTGTCCCATTTGGCTCACAACATCTTGACCCCACAAATTTACAAGCAAGTGGGGAAAAATGTATGGCTGAAAAGTTCCTTCATCTTTCTAGGAAAGTTCAATGCTACTTTGCTCAGGACTCTTGAGTCTGGCCAATCCCTTGCAGGTGTGTAATAGTATCCTTCTTTGGCCACACTGAAAGCTATTGACTGGTAGTAATAACAGACACATCTGCACCAGCATCTAGGAGGCCAGAAAAGCTCTTTCTATTTATAAACAAAGTGAAATTCGATTAGGTAAGTGACTCATAACCTTGATTTCTTCTTCATAATCAGCATCAATTACACCGGGAGCAACAAAAACCCCATGTGGTGGCACTACTCCCCAGCAATAACCCTACAGCCTTTTGGTAAAGGCCCATAAACACCAGAAAGGAGGGTTTACACCCCCATTTTGGGAGTTAAAACTGTGCAGAGGAACAGACTGCTGAAGCACATTGTCTTGGGCCCTGGGGCAGGCCCCTCTGCCCCTTTCCTGGCAGTGGATTCCCATGGGCATCCTTCTTTGATCTACATTCATTAGCCCAATGTTTTCCTCTCTTGCATTTTGGGCACAATCCAGGTTCCTTCTTTGTCCCAACACCTTTTCTCTTAAAAGGACACTGCTTGACCTTGTGCCCCATCCGACCACACACAAAGCAACTTCCAGAAGAGCCCACAGCTCTCCCTTGTCTAGGGCATTGATTTCTTTGTTGGAAGAGAATATCCTTAACTGTTTTTCCCTGTAATGCAGCATCCATAGCTAACCCCTGAGTATATGAAGGCCCAATATTCGAGCAAAGTCGAATATAATCAGAGATGTTGCCCTTCTCTCTATAAGGTCTCAAAGCAGCCTGACAGACAGCATTAGCATTTTCATAGGCTAGCACTTTAACAAGTAAAAGTGTATCTCCTGTATCCCCAAATAACCTGCTTGATGTCTCCATCAACCTAGAGACAAAGTCCTGAAATAACTCATCAGGTCCTTGCCTTATTTTTGACAAGTCCTTGGTATGCGTCCCAGTAGACGGAAGCCTATTCCAGGCCATCTTGGCAGCCATATCTACCTGGGCATACACTGCCAGATCAAAATTTAACTGCTGATCTGTTTCCTGATAAATGCCTTCTCCGGCAAGCATATCAAAAGTAATGGAACTTTGTTGGGCCCAATTTCTTTCAGCCGTGGCTTTACATTGTTCCATAAATTCAGCTTTCCACAATAGGTAATGCTCTTTTGACAGGCAAGCTCTGGCTATCAGTTTCCAATCCCCGGGAGTCAAGTTCATTATAGTTATGTCTTCAAGCAGACCTTTTGTAAAGTGTGCAGTGGGCCCATAGAGAGAGCATGCCATTTTTAATTCCTTGAGTTGTTTAAACAGAATCGGCATACGCACCCAAATAGTATTGCCCTGGGCATCTCGCTGCTCAATCACTTGGAACATCTGAAACCCTTGCACATCCTCCCCTCTGCAAACTGCTTCTGTAACACTAGCTTGCAGGGGAGACACACGACTAACAGCAAGTGCTTGCCATATCCTGGGAAGTCTTTGCACCATAGATGGTCCCCCAGGCAGATCTAATCCAGCCACGACAGGAAGAGGAGAGCCCTTCCGAGAAGAGGAGACTTGCAGACTCTCCAGCTTCTGTGAAAGGGAAACTACCAAATCCCTCAAGCCCTTCAGCTCCTCCTTAACCTCATCACCAGGTTTCTGCCCTTTGACATTCACAGTCTGAAGCTGGAGAGGTGAAAACTTCTCATTACTGTATCCAGTGGCTTCTTCCTCAAACTCAGCTGCAACAGGACCAAACAGATCATCATTCAACAATTCTGTAAAGGTGTCTGCATCCAGGGGCTCCTCCAGCGGCGCAGAGGCTTTTGTTTCACTTTTAACTGTTTCGGGGGGAAATACCTTCTGCTCTTCAGGGTGCAAATTCAAACTGTCCTGGATAAGTGCCCACAGACGCAGAGCACCAACTGGGACCTTTCCAGGCCCATTCTTGTTAGAATGCTTTTGGATTTTCACTCCAATTCTCCTCCATGTATCTGCATCCAAGGTCCTGTGCTTGGAAAACCACGGGCACACCCGCTCGACAAACTCTAAGAATCTTTGTATTTGCTGCTGCTCCACTTTAGCTCCTCTGGCTTTTAAAATATCTTCAATCAAATGTATAAACAGCTGTCTACTATTACCTCGCTCCATGTTTACAATTTTACCCCCGAGTTTAATAATAGTTGAGTGCTCCAATCACTCGCAGTGTCTTCCTGAAGCTCCCGTTTCTTCAGGTTCCACGTTCGGATGCCACCTATCAGGACCAGCGAACTTGTCAAACTGAATAGGGGACTTAGGATTAAGAAAGAAAGAGACAAAAAACAGAAGACAGAATTAGGACTCTCAGTGAATATGCAGCAGCCCCAAATTATATCCTCACAGCCCTTTTACACCCAAAGCAAAAGATTTCCTTAACATGGTTCAAGAAACAAATAGGCATAATCACCTCAAAAAAAAAACCTAGAAACCACACCTTTGGCCAAACATCCTGTTATCTGGTCTTGAGAAGCAAGAATAAGTCTGAACTCTCTTACCTTAAGTCAAGATGGAATGAAGTTACTGTGGGCTCCCACAAGATTAAAAAGACGTTAGAGACGCTTGAATATGAACTAAATGTATTTGGCATAATAAAATTGCCATGAGTTTTTAAGGTAAAATATAGTTTAAACATGAAACGTCTCCAATTCAGGCTTATGTATTGAATACTTGATCCCCAACTAGTGGCACCAGATTCAGGAAATCTTAGGAGACAGTGGAAGAAGCCAGGCGGTGGTAGTGCACACCTTTAATCCCAGCACTCAGGAAGCAGAGGCAGGTGGATCTATGTGAGTTGAAGGTCAGCCTGGTCTACAAGAGCTAGTTCTTCCAGGACAGGCTCCAACGCTACAGAGAAACCCTGTTTCAAAAACCGAACAAAAGGAGACAGTGGAAGTAGGCCATGAGAACACAGCTCCAAAGGTTATCCCTGGTTCCAAGTCCCTTCTTTGTCTGCTATGTGAACCTTAGCCACTTACTTCCAGTATCAACAGAGTCAAGGACTATGAAACTGAATGTCTGAAATCATGAACTTTCTCTGAGAAAGAGAGAGAGAGAACGAGAACACAGAGCCCAGCCCTCAGTTCTCAAATCTGCCATGTCTGTGGGTCCTCGACCTCTCCCTCTTCAATGACTGCCAGTTTGAAGACCAGACTACCAGCTGCCCCGGATCTGTACCACAGCTCCCACCCCAGAACCTGGGTTTTATGTGGACCACCATGATTATTCTTTAAAATCTACATACAGGCTGGGCAGTGGTGGCACACGCCTTTAATCCCAGCACCGGGAGGCAGGCAGATCTCTGTGAGTTTGAGGCCAACATGGTCTACAAGAGCTAGTTCCAGGACAGGCTCCAAAGCTACAGAGAAACCCTGTCCCGAAAAAACTAACTAACTAAAAATCTACATACAGAGCTGGGCGGTGTTGGTGCACGCCAGCACTCAGGAGGCAGGCAGATCTGTGAGTTCAAGAGCTAGTTCTAGACAGGCTCCAAAGCTACAGAGAAAGCCTGTCTCGAAAAACTAAAATCAAACAAACAAACAAATCTACATACAGAAACATTAGAGTGTTTGAGTCATGTGATATTATGAACAAAGCCCCGACAAGCTTCCTGGTTCTCCCCAGCCAAGCCTCACAACCACCCAAAGGACAGTTTTAGAACACTTGTTTTTGTCTTAGTCATGACATCACCCTGACTAAAACCTTCTAGGAGCTTCCTGCTCTAAGCACAGATCCAAGTGTTCTTCACCTTTGAGGAAGAAACATGCTGTGGTTAGACAGGTGGCTCAGTGGTTAAGAGCACTACCTACTCTTTTACAGGACCCAGGTTCAATTCCCAGCACCAATCACCCTTAACTCCAATTACAGGGATGCCAACGCCTTCTTGTGCCCTCCTTGGGTATCCACACACATGCATGCAGGCACACGCGTGCGCACACACCCACCCCTTTGGGGGAAAAGGAAACTCAGCTCAAAATTGGTCTTCAAGGGAGGAACTCAGAGCTGGAGAGACGACTCGGAGGTTCCTGCAGAGAGCCCGCGTTACACCGCTACTATCCACGTCTGCAGGCTCCAATCTGCCTGTACGGAACTCCAGCTCAGGAATCCAATACTCTCACTCATGGCATAAAGACATACAAATACACATAGATTAAAACAAACAAACAAAAAAATGGGCTCTTAGAGGTTAAGAGCACTGGCTGTACTTCCAGAAGCTCTGAGTTCAATTCCCAGGAACCACATGGTGGCTCACAACCATCCATAATTCAATCTTGTCCCTCTTCTGGCCTGCAGGCAAAACACTGTATACATAATAAGCAAATAAATCTTAAAAAAAAAAAAAAAGGTCAAGTTTCTCAAAACAAATAACCTAACAAACTCAGTCAGGCCTGTTGGCACAGACTCTCGATCCCAGTTCTGGGAGGGCAGAGGCAGGCAATTCTGTGAGTTCAAGGCCAGCTAGCTCTAAAACCCGCCACCAAAATAAATAAACAAAACCTTAAATTATCAAAAGGGTGTACAAAAGAGATAAAGGGAAACTCTTACCTTAAAGGACTGTCTATTCAGATGCAAATCTGTAGGCTGTCTGCACCTGGGCTGTTGAGAAAGCAGCCATTAGCCAGCAAATGAAGAGTGCACCGTCCCTCAGCACACAGTGCCAGTAGCTCACTGCTGACACAGGGCTGCATCACCTATTAAATTTATAATAAAGAGAATTTATTATTATTTTGTCTTTGTCCCAAGCAGTTTTAGTGTTTTTCTTTTTTGGAAAGGGGCTCTCTTGCCAAACTATACAGGTGAAGATGACTTTGACTGGATTCCCTTGCCTCCACCAGCTGAGTGCTGGGGTTACTGGCTCTGTCCAGGGAATAGAAGCTGGTTCTTCAATACCACCAGAAGTGAGCTACGGCTTTCCTGCTGTTTTCTTTTTGAGACAGGCTATCATTACATAATGAATTCATGATCCTCCTGTCTCAGTCTCCTAAGCTAGGAGTGCCTATCTTCAAACAATGTCATTTCCCCACCTTAAGTACGTAAGGTCAATACCTTGTTCTTCAACCCAGACAACCACTGACCTTCATTTTCAGATTTGCTTTTCCTAGAGTTTTATCTGAGAGGGTCATATTGTTTTGTGACCAGCTTCTTTAGCCACCCATAACCCTGTACACATTTTCAGGGTATTTTCTCTCCTATGTGCACCGAACACTTCCTCTGCCCTTCACCAGTGGGTCGTTTATAGCCTGGAGTCTCCTATTACTAAAGCTTCTATAACACTCTTGTGTAGCATATGCTTCGACCGACTTGTCTGTGGTGCTTCCTGCCATTCCGTACAAACAGCTCTCTGCTGTCAAAGTGACTTACTGCTGAGCACCCTGCTTCCCGTGAGACACACACACAGTGGTCACTGCAGGAAGCCATAAAATGTAACCAGTAAAGGTTTCCCCTGACCACCAACATTCAGTAGTGTAATGGTAAAAATGCTGTGGCCCAGTTCTCTGAGGGCCAGCGGGGCCACTGTGGCTGTGGGTAAGTAGCCCTGGTGGGTGAGAGACAGAGGGATAGGAGTGGAGAGAGGAAGAGAGAGAGAAAGGGGGAGGAGGGAGGCTTGTCTCTTAAAGGGACAGGACAGACCTTTACAAGTAGATAAGACCTAATCATCCTTCTTCATTTCACTTATTTACTTATTTGTTTTCATTTTATTATCTTTTTTTGTTCATTTGTTTGTTTGGATTTTTGAGACAGAGTTTCTTTGTGTAGCTTGGAGCCTGTCTTGGAACTCGGTCTGTAGACCAGGCTGCCCTCAAACTCACAGAGATCTGCCTGCCTTTGCTTCCCAAGTGCTGAGATTAAAGGCATACACCACCACTGACCAGGCATTTATTTATTTTTATTCTACTGATTTTTTTCAAACAAGGTCTCATGGATTTGGCCTTGAACTTATATAGCTAAGAATGATACTGAACATCTCATCTTCCTGCCTTTGTCTCCAAAGTGCTAAGATTACAAGCATAGATGACCGTATCTTGTTATTTGGTTCTGGCATTCATTCCAGGCATTCACCCACGCCAGGCAACTGCACTTCATTCCTAGCCCTGTATTTTTTCCCTCTACTGGGGATGGAACCAAGGACCTTTCACTCAAACTTGAGGCAAATTACCTGTCAGGACAGCCTTGGGAAGAAACATCATTGTCATTCCCATTTCCTGGATGGGAAACCAGGCTGGGTGGGAAAGGAAGGACCCAAAATGTGGCTAGCTATTCAGGGTACACCAGAGTCCAGGCACAGCCTGGGGCAAGGACTTGAACTGGCTGAAGCTTCCCTGAGTTTGCTGGAAGACTCAATCAACATTCATAGGCTTTTTACTTTCTTCTGAACACCCTGACTTCAATTCCCATATATAATCCAGATGGCCAAGAAATACCATTACTTCACCCCACCTCAGCAGACAGGCAAAGGATCCCTGCGTAGGGACTGTGGAGGAAGACTGCTTGAGCATGCAAGTTCCAAGCTGGCCTTTCTAAAGCTAAAAAAATACAAACATGAAATCCAAAAAAGCCCCACATGGATAGCCAGAGGGATCTTTCTTGCCAGGCTGATGTTACTCCCTGAGACCCCCTTAATTCACTAAGTTTGGCCAAGGGAACAATGACAAAAACAGTAAACGGCTCTGGGGGGGACAGAGTATCTGCTCCAAGGAGGCGGGACCAAGGGGAGGACCAGAGCCAGTGTAGGTGCCACGGAAGTGGGTCGCCTGGACGGGAGGGGCTCGCCCATAGTAAAGAACTGAATTTTAAGATCCTGGACAGGAGGGTACTGGTTAGGAAGGGGAAGTCTATTAGGGTTAAGAGTTAAGGGCTTGGCAGAAGTGAGGACATGCCCCAAAGGCTGGGCTGGTGGAGTGAACAGGAGCTAGGACCATGAGGGACCTGTGGAGGTCAGAGACAATTTAAGAAAGCCAGTTCTTTCCTTCACCATGTGAGTCCCGGGACCAAGTGCTCAGGCTCGGTGGAAGGAGTTTTACCAGTTAGTTGTCTCACTGGTTCCCAGTCTCTGTTTAAACACCATCTTCTCCTAATATTTAGAGCACGAGGAAAGGGTCAATACAACAAGAAGAGATAGAAGTTTAAAAACTAACTAAATGCACCTGCCAGGTGTGGGGCACATGTATTTAATAGCAATACTCAGAAGAGGTAGAAGTAGGTAGACGTGTGAGTTCCAGGCTACATATGAGACCTGGTTTCAAAAAACTTTAAATAATAGAACAATCAGAAAGATCAGCAAGAAGACTGTCTGGACTACAGAGTGAGTTCCAAGCCAGCCTGAGCAACTTAGTAAGATCCTTCTCAAAACTCAAAAAAGCTGGAGCAGGAGCTGGCTTGCTTATCAAGAATGTAAAAAGTCCTGTATTCACTCTCCAGTATGGCATAAATAAAACCAGACATGGGGCAGACATTTACAGTCCTAGCTCTTGGGAGGTGGAAACAAGGAGGGACAGAAACTGAAGGTCACCACTAATTACAGAGTGAGTTCTGGGCTAGCACAGGCTACCTGGGGATAGCTATGGTAGCTCACGTCTGTAAATCCCAAGACTTGGAGGCAGAGGCAAGATGAATGCCTCAAGTTCTAGGCTAGCCTTGCCTACATAGAAAGGTCCAGGTCAGCCAGGTCCACACAATGAGATCCTGGTTGAAATAATAATAATAATAATAATAATAATAAAAACAATCTTAAAAGCAAATAAAATATAGCTAGCTTAGTCTACATAGAGAGCTCCAGTCATAGCTAAACAGTGAATTTCTGTTTGAGGAAAAAACAGCTTTGTGTAGCCAGACTGTACTTGCTCTATCTTGTGGTGTGCGAGATGACCTTGAACTTCTGATCCTTCTTAAGGCTTGAGCCAAGAGCCTGGGTTTCTGGGCTTTATTGTTGTTGTGGTGGTGTGTGTGTGTTTGGTGATGGCAACCGAGCATTGTCTGGTACATGCTAAGCATCCTCAGCCCCAAAATTAGAACAAATGCGACTACTTAAAGTAAAAAAAAATAAAAAAACTGTATAAATATATTTCTTTAAGCCAGTAATAGTATAGGCCTTTAATCAGGCACTTGGGAGGTTGAAGCAAGAGAATCCTTAGTTGGATGCCAACCAGGATTACAGGCAAGGCACTGTCTGAAAAAGAAAGCAATAAGTATCATCATTACCACTATTCCTGAGACAGTCTCTTTAATGACTCTGCTGACCAAAGATCCATCCTCAAGTCCCCCCAGAGCCGGATCACAGGTGTAACCAGACCCAGCTCATAGGACCACCAGAATACTTTTTTAAAACATTTATTTATTATGTATACAACATTCTGTCTGTGTGTATGTCTGCAGGCCAGAAGAGGGCACCAGACCTCATCACAGATGGTTGTGAGCCACCATGTGGTTGCCGGGAATTGAACTCAGGACCTTTGGAAGAGCAGGCAATGCTCTTAACCACTGAGCCATCTCTCCAGTCCTCCACCAGAATACTTCTACACATCTTCTTACTTCTTTTGGGGGCATATATTTTCATACCCTCTTCTCTTTTTGCTCTCCCTTTCCCTTCTTTTTGCTGACAATGCTAGAGACCAAACCTCATGCAGTTAGGCACACCTATTCCAAAGATGAAGCCTCACCTTGCTTCTCAGCTGGTCTGGATAGACACACACATATATCAAGCCAACTGGACATTTAATAATGTCTTATGATGATGGTTTTATGAGATCGTGTTATATTGAGCCAGTATAATTCCACCCTTTTTTTCTACCCTTTGTAATTGCATGTGTTGTGTAACTGTGTTCCTAGCAGACAAAAACTTTTGCTTTTTAGTAATTATTGTGTAAGAACAAAAATCCTAGGGCTGGAGAGATGACTCAGTAATTAAGAGCATCTGTCTGCTCTTCCAGAGACCTGGGTTTGATTCCCAGAAGCCACAAGAAGGCTCACTTAGGTCTGGAACACCAGTTCCAGAGGCTCTGAAGCCCTTTTGATCTCCATGGGCACCGCAAACACACAATGTACAGACATGCATGCAGGCAAAACAGCCATATGCATAAAATAAAGTAAAGAGAGGAACCAAGTCCTAGAGCGGGTGGGCTGACACAAGCCTGCAATCCTAGCACCTGGGAGGTACTGGAGGGGCAGTCAGGGTCTGAGGCCAGCTATGTCTACCAGCAACTTCAAGGCCAGACTAAATGAGTGACAGCCAATCCAGCCAATTGCAGAACAGAAGTTTTGCTTGTTGGTTTTGGCTGAGTATTGTAACCCCCCTCCCTTCCCAATTCAATTTTTTTCCGTGCTGCCCTGGAACTCACTCCACACACCAAGCTGGCCTCAAACTCAGAGATCTGCTGCCTCTGCCTCCCAAGTGCTGAGATTAGAGGTGTGCACCACCAGACCAGGCCACAATATTTTTAAAATCAAATTCTTAAAAAAAAAAAATTTCCTTTTTTATTTGTATAATTTCATGCTTAGAGTAATTTCCCACAGATTGGTTTCTAAGTCAAACACTCTCAAGCTCTTTTTATGTTTTATAATTAATTTTTATTTTATGTCTCAGATCCTGAAGTTACAAGCAGTTAGTTGTGAGCTGCCAAGTGGGTGCTGGGAATTGAACCCGGATCTTCTGGAAGTGCTCTTAACTGCTGAGCCATCTCTCCAGCCTCTCAAACTCTTTAAAAAAGCAATAACTGCAGACTCCATAAATAAGTCAAAACTAAATGTGTTCCTAACTCAAACTTTGGCTAGTTCAACAAAAATGGCCAGGGGTGAATGAAGGCCACCAAGCAGAAAACATCGGGAGAGAAATCACAGCAGACCAAGGCAATGGCTTGAAATGGTTACAATGAAAATTTCTAAACAACCGGAGAGCCAAGGCCAAGGGGAGGCAGGCTGACTGAGTGGATGAAGCCCCTAAAAGCTGCTGTCTCACCAAAACCTGGGTGTTGCAGCACCCAGCTCATCTCGAGGACTTCAACAATCGGCCATAAAATATATGTTATGGTTTCAAAAAACAAACAAGAATAGCAAAAGGCTTTCCCAAAGACACTTGGGTCAGCAGTGTCCTTACAGTACAAAGGTCACTGGGTTTATGGGGTCAGCCTGTCACCACTGCCCACATTCAGTGGCTCTCCACCACTCTACCGTCCACGTCCAATGAAATGTGGTTTAAGATAGAGAGGATAATTAAAGAAAAACTAATATCTGGGTTTGGGGATGCAGGACTTCAAACTCAGCCCTGGGGAGGCAGAGGCAGGAAGACTCCATTGAGTTTACCCTGCATAACAACAATAAACCCTCATAAAGAACAAAGACAGAAAACTACCAAGATTCTTACTGCAAGTTGTAATCTAGGTTAAATGCCAGAGGCAACAAAGGACTAGTTACTACAATAGGCCATTAAGAAACACAATGAAGATGTCCGGAGGGCAGGGGCTAAAGGTACAGCAAACACGTGCAAGGCCCTTGCTTGCGCCACCAAAAGTGATAATAGAAATAACAAAACAAAATAATAAAGTTGTGCCGGCCATCGGTATCAGCACTTGGGAGGAAAAGAGGCAAGAGGACCAGGAATTTAAGGTCATCCTCCCTTACACAGCAAGTTCAAGGCCAGCCTGGACTATAGACTGTCCAAAAGGACAAGCACTTACCCCCCAAGAGAAAACTTCGATATTAATTCTCTGACTCAGGAGCTTATTATTCCTACTTGACTTGTACAGTCTTGCTGGGGGTACTGACAGACACAAAAGTAGAACGCCACAAGGCTAGAGCCAAAGAGGAACACGCGCTGCTCTCTCAAAGGACCTAAGTTGCATTTCCAGCACCCACATCCGGTTGGTGGGCCGTAACTCAGCTCTGGGGAAATCAGGTCTTTTCTGGCCTCCATGGTCACTCCACACACACACACACACACACACACACGGTTTTTGCGGCCCGATAAACCTCTCCGCCGACACAATAATCCGAATCAGACCAAGTCAAACCGAATTAGAAACAGCCCAGGTTTAAAATCAGACTGAAAGACCCCCGAGGGATGCCTTCCTTCGGGAGAGACCCCGTGCCCAAGGATCAGTCGAGACCACTCGTATGGATGCAAACAGCAAGAGGTTTTATTCGGATACACAGGTACCTGAGGCGACAAAGTCCCTCGGAGGACTTGCGCGCCGTCAGGCTGGGGTGAGGGGTTTTTATAGGAAAGCAAAAACGCGGGTACAGAAGTGAGATGCATGGTTACAGGAATTTCCATTGGTCAATTCAAATAAGGCTATTAGCTCATGCTGAGTGGCAAATTCTTGGCCTTTCACCTAATTAACAAGGAGGGGGTTGCGCAGAGGCTTTCCGTTCTTCCTATCTCTTCCTCCTTCCCCTAGCTCAATTGCGGCCGCTATGGGGGCAAAGGTGGTGGTGGGAGTAGTGGTAAAGTTAGTCAGGCTAGGGGTAGCTGGTGCTTTGGGTAAAGATGGGGGCCTCTGATCTGCCAGGACCTGGTTGGGTCCTATTGACCGGGAGACTATGGCCTCAGCTTTAAGCTGTATTTTGAAAGTCAACCCCCTATCTGTGGACGTCAAGTACCATCTAAGCCCCCAAGTATACCCTTGCTGCCATTCAGTGGCCTTTTTACCTTGTTCGGTGAAGGTGATGTTGAGAGGTAAACATTTCCCATTGTTGCCTGAGGAACAATTAAAGTTCCCCCAGCCTGTCATTTTATCATCATCACATCGCCCTATATGTTGGTTGGGCCACCATTCAGGTGGCGGCCGGTTCCAGCCTCGGGTAACTTTAATTTTATCCCAGCTGGAACGGGGCTTCCAATAGGCATCCCCAGTAGTTTCACATCCCCAAGCCGCACAGAACATTTCATTATATCCTCCACATTTGGAAGCCGTGGCTCGATCTCGGCCGTCTCGGGGGCAAACATAAAAGTTGGCCCCTGCTAATTGACATCTCCGCACGGGGCTGGAGCAGCCCTCAACCCCTTCTCCCCCTGAGCTCGGATCCATCTGATCCTTTAGTTGGGAGTGATCATAGCTGGCTATATCCCAGGAGTCTAGTCCCGCAGCTAGCTGACAGAAATCGGGGGTGAGGGGAGGCCACCAAGTATTGAGGGCATGTTGGCCAGTCGTCTTCCAGACTACCTCCCCAGTCTGGGAAATAATCTGCCAAGTTAAGGAATAAATTGCGTGGGGGCTTCCATTAGGAGCCCCCATGGATCCCAAGATCAACATGGGAAAGCCTAATGCCCATAACATTATTCTCGAACCAGTCTTATCTTTAAGGGGTTTTGGGAGCGTTGGACCTTCCATCCTTTCTTTTGGCTGGCCGTCTGTTGTTCTGGACTGGCGGCTTTCACGTGTGAGGCATGGATCCAGGCAGCAATTCCGTCCACCTTGAGTGCTGTTGGGGTGGTCAGGAGAACAGTGAACGGTCCTTTCCAGCGCAGTTCCAGGTTCTTAGTTTGATGTCTGCGGACCCAAACAGTGTCCCCAATCTGGTACTGATGAGGTGCCACCGGCTGGTTAAGGTTGTCTTGGTAGGCTGCTGCTAGGGAACTCTTGTTGTACCAGCTGCAGGGCCTGCAAATGGGCTTGTAGAGAAGGGGAGTTAGCATAGTCTGCAATGTCTGTATCAAAGAAATGTATGGCTGGGGGCGGTGCCCCATATAATATTTCAAAAGGGGTAAGGCCATGTGGCCCAGGAGTGTTCCTGGCCCGATATAGGGCCAGGGGCAGGAGTAACACCCAATCCTTTGAGCCAGTTGCAAGCGTTAATTTAGATAAAGTCTCCTTAATAGTTCTATTCATACGTTCTACTTGTCCTGAACTCTGGGGTCTATAAGCACAATGTAATTTTCAATCAATCCCCAGTAACTTGGCCACCAACTGACTTACCTGGGAGACGAAGGCTGGCCCGTTATCAGATCCCAATACCTTTGGCATTCCGTATCGGGGAAAAATTTCTTCCAATAGCTTCTTGGCAACCATCTTGGACGTTTCATGTTTGGTGGGATAGGCCTCTACCCATCCTGAAAAGGTGTCTATAAAAACCAGCAGGTACCTGTACCCATACAAACCAGGTTTAACGTCAGTAAAGTCTATTTCCCAATGGACACCGGGCCGATGTCCTCTGGGGCGCACCCCTTGGAGGGCTTTTGAGTGGCCTGCATTAATTTGGGCACAGGCCCTGCAATTGTCTGTTGCCCGTTGGAGTGCCCCGTCCCTGTTCAGGAGGTACTGTCCAGTTTCCGTTCTGTCTAGGAGGGTTTTCATTTTCTTCGTACCCAAATGGGTCAATTTATGTAAGTAGTCTATAAGTTCTTGGGTTATTTTCATGGGCACTGCTATCTTTCCCCGGTAAACCCAGCGTCTATTTGCTGGATTATATTCTGCCCCCAATTTTTGGAGTAGGTGTATGTCCTCTTTATCATAGGCCCAGTCTGTGGATTAGACGGGCTCGGATACTAGGGGGAGAATTTGTGGTCCCAAAGCAGCCTCTCGGGCCGCTCCGTCCGCCCGCCGATTTCCTCTGGCCTCGGCGTGATCTCCTTTTTGGTGTCCAGGGCAATGCATAATGCTCAGTCTCTTGGGGAGGAATAAGGCCTCTAATAGAGCAAGGATCTCTGCTTTACTTTTAATTTCCTTGCCTTCTGAGGTCAGGAGCCCTCGTCTCCGGTAGATTTCTCCATGTATGTGTGCAGTAGCGAATGCATACCGACTGTCAGTATAAACATTCAGCTTCTTACCTTCTGCCAATTTAAGGGCTTGGGTTAGAGCGATGAGTTCAGCTCGTTGGGCCGAGGTGCCGCTGGGCAAGGCACTGGCCCAGATTACCTGGGTTTCCGTGGTAACTGCGGCTCCCGCCCTGCGTTCTCCAATTAGTAGATAGCTGCTCCCATCGGTATACCAGGTGTGGTCCGCATCTGGGAGGGGCTGATCAGTCAAGTCCATTTGGGTTCCATGCATTTTTCCGCAAGGATCTGAAGGCAATCATGCTGATCGGGTCCCTCTGGCGAGGGTAGCAAGGTAGCCGGATTGAGGGCGACTATAGGTCCAAACTGGACTCGGTCCGTATCCAACAGCAAGGATTGGTAGTGTGTCATGCGAGCGTTGGAGAGCCACCGGTCAGGGGGCTGCCTAATCAAGGTCTCGACGGCATGGGGCGCCAGAATGGTCAAAGGCTGTCCCAAAGTCAATTTACCGGCATCCTTAATGAGGATGGCAATGGCTGCCACCATTCGCAGGCAAGGGGACCAGCCTGAGGCCACTGGGTCTAATTTCTTTGACAAATAGGCGACAGGGCGTTTCCATGGTCCAAGTCTTTGGGTCAAAACCCCCTTGGCATAACCTTGTTTTTCGTCGACAAACAGTTCGAATGGCTTAGTGATGTCAGGCAGGCTCAGTGCCGGAGAGGACAGGAGGGCTCGTTTGATGTTCTCGAAAGCCTTTTGTTGTTTATCTGTCCATTCAAATGGGACCCCCTGCTTGGTGAGGGGGTAGAGGGGAGCTGCCATTTCAGCGAAGCCTAGTATCCATAAGCGGCAGAACCCGGCAGTCCCCAGGAATTCCCGCAGCTGGCGATGGTCTCGGGGTGCGGGTATACGAGATACAGTCTTTTTGCATGCGGCTGTAAGCCAACGCTGCCCTTCTTTTAATTTATATCCCAAATAGGTCACCTCAGTCTGGCATATCTGGGCCTTTTTGGCAGATGCTCAATAGCCCAGCTGTCCCAGAGTTTGCAATAGGGCCCCCGTACCTTGCCGGCAGTCATGTTCTGTGGAGGCTGCCAGTAGAAGGTCATCCACTTACTGGAGCAGGATCAACGACGGGTGTTGAACTCTGAAGTCCGCAAGGTCCCGGTGCAAGGCCTCATCAAAGAGGGTGGGACTATTCTTGAAGCCTTGTGGGAGTCTGGTCCAAGTCAGTTGGCCTGAAATCCCCAATTCAGGGTCCTTCCATTCGAAGGCAAAAAGGGGTTGGCTTTTGGGGCTTAATCTGAGACAGAAGAAGGCATCCTTCAAGTCTAGCACCGTATACCAGGTGTGAGATGGTGGCAGGGTGCTTAGTAAATTATATGGATTGGGGACGGTTGGGTGTATGTCTTCAACCCTTTTGTTAACTTCCCTGAGGTCCTGTACCGGTCGATAATCCTTTGTCCCTGGTTTCTTTACTGGGAGAAGGGGTGTATTTCAAGGTGACCGACAGGGAGTCAGAATACCTTGTTCTAATAGCCTCTTTATATGAGGTCTTATCCCCTGGTAGGCCTCATTCGACATGGGGTATTGTTTGACTGAGACTGGGGTGGCTGTGGCCTTCAGGTCTACGATCAAAGGGGACTGCTGTAGGGCTAGCCCCATACCTCCCGTCTCGGCCCATGCCAGTGGGTACTCTGTAAGCCATATGTCCAAGTCCCTGGATCCTTGTGTCTTAGAGTCCTGTTCATATAGTCGGTATTCGTCTTCCAATTGTAAGGTCAAGACTTGGAGGGGGTTCCCATTTGGGCCCGACACTAGAGCCCCTGCCCCCTCAAAGTGAATTTGGGCTTTCAGTTTGGTGAGTAAGTCTCGCCCCAGTAATGGATAGGGGCAGTCTGGGACATGTAGGAAGGAATGAGTTACTTTACCAGTTGCTAGTTGCACCTTCCGTCCGGTGGTCCAACGATATCTTCTTCCACCTGTGGCGCCTTGTACCCAAGCAGTTCGTTCACTGAGCGGGCCTGGTGACCGGGTAAGACTGAATGCTGAGCCCCGGTATCTACTAGGAAGGTAACTGGCTGCCCCCCGACATCGAGTGTTATCCTGGGCTCGGGGGGGCGGGGGGGGCTCCTGGCCCTGAACTCCCTAGTCTTCATCTAGGGCTAGGAGTGAGGCTTGTGGTTTGGGGCCTCTGGGTTTGCGGGTCTTCTTAGGGCAGTCCTTCGCCCAGTGCCCTCTTTCCTTGCCGTAGGCACATTGGTCGCGTTCCACGCGAGGGCCTCTCCGTTCTCCCATCCTGTCTCCCTTTCGGCTGTCCTGACTCTGAACTGCGGCGGCCAAGAGGCGGCTCAGTTCCCTATTTCTCTTTCTGTCTCTAGCATTCTCCTTTTCCTCTGCTTCTTTTCTCAATCTATCTTCCCTTTCTTCTTTCTCTCTACGGATATGGTCCTCCCTTTCCTCTTGAGTCTCCCTCTTATTAAAGATTTTCTCTGCTTCCTTAAGTAGATCTTGCAGTGTATATCCCTGCAAATTCTCCAACCTCTGTAACTTGTTTCTAATGTCAGGTGCGAACTGCCAGATAAAAGACATCGACACACCGGTAGCCTGCCCTGGGTCCTCGGGATCGTAAGGCGTATACATACGATATGCTTCCTTAAGTCTCTCTAAAAATGCTGCTGGAGACTCATCTGCCCCTTGAATTATCTGTTTTACCTGTGCCAATAGTGGGGCGGCGACCAGCCCCTCGGAGACCTGCTATGAGCAACTGGCGGTAAAGGCGTAGGTGCGTCCTACCTGCATGCATAGCAAAATCCCAGTCAGGCCTGGTGAGGGGGAAGGCAGCATCAATCTCATTGGGCAACTGAGTTGGCCTTCCATTGTCTCCTGGAACCTGCTTCCGTGCCTCTACGAAGACCCTTTGTTTTTCCTCAGAAGTGAGGAGAGCCTGTAAAAGCTGCTGACAATCGTCCCATGTTGGCTAGTGGGTAATCAGAATAGACTCTATTAAGTTAGTTAATGCCACAGGGTCTTTGGAAAAAGGAGGATTGTGTTGTTTCCAATTGTATAGATCAGAGGCGGAAAAGGGCTAGTATTGAAGTTGGCCGTTATTTCCCTGTCGCAAGGGAAATGCTTGGGAGGTTGAGTCTGGGGGAGACGGTTCACGCTTTCCCCGGAGCCTGCTTGCGACGGGGGAGGCAACAGGCGGGGGGAGGGGGGAGTCCTGTGACGGGGGCGCCGCAGGGTCAGCTTCATGATCTCCGGGCTCCTCCTGGGGATTATAGGGAGGAGGATCTTCGGACAGGAGGTCAACAAGAGGGGAATTTGGGTCAGGGGGAAGGACAGACGGCTTATGGGTCTCCTTCAGCTTAGGGGTCTCCTCCTTCGTCAGTGCGGGATAAAGAGAGGAGACTGTAGGAGTAAGGGGCTTTGGTAGGGAAGGCAAAGGAGGGGAAGGCAGAGGAGGATTCGGGGCTGAAGGAACAAGGCTTAGGGAGGGTTGGGGTTTCTCTAGAGAAATAAAGGGGGCCACCCAGGGGGGTGGATCATAAGCCAAAGTCTCCCAGGTGACGATATAAGTTTTCTTCTTTTTCTTCTTCAAGACCAAATCAAACCAAATTAGAAATAGTGCAGGTTTAATAAATACCAGTGCTCCCTGGTGCCTTTGAGGTCCTCGGAGAGCTGAGGATGGAAGACCGGAAAACCATATGTTTGTGCTGTGGGGGGGACCAGCTTAAATACCCTGAAGGAGTGGTCTTGGCCCTCCCTGGGGAGGGGTCATCGTTTGGCGGGCTTTCTCGAAGGTGGAGCCTGGACTGAGGTAATTTCCAGGAGAGGGGACTTGGGAGGAAACGTCCACCGAACCATAAACTTAAGGGCACAGGCCTTTAACCTCAGCACTCAGGAAGGCAGAGGCAGGGGGATCTCTGAGTTGGAGGCCAGTCTGCTCTACACACTGTGTTCCAGACAGCCAGAACTACACAGTGAGACCATGTCTCAAAACAGCTTTCTCTAAATCCTATTTTAAGATTTATTATGTGCATAGGTGGTTCATGTGCATGCAGTGCCCTCGGAGACTAGTAAGGGTGTCAGATTCCCTGAAGTGCTGATGGGTGCAAGGAGTTGAACCCAGGTCCTCTGGAATAGCAGTCACTGCTCTTAACCGCTGAGCCATTGCTTCAGCCCTCACTAGACCCTCTAAACCATTTTTCTTAACATTTATTTATTTACTGGGAAGGTGTGTACTCCCTGCTGTGTGAGGGGAGTGGCAGGTATAGAGGACAGAGGACACACCTTGCCAGAATCAGTTGCTTGTTTCCACCATGTGGGTGTCCAGGGACCAAACACAGGTCATCAAGTTTGGTAGCTGCAGACACCTCTGATCTCTAAGCCACCTCAACAGCCCCTAAGTCCCCTTCAATGTTCATTACCACAGAGCTACACCTTGCCCAGGAAAACTGCTTCACCCCTGAATTAGATACACACGACTCCACTGCAGTCCTCAATTGGCTTCTGTGGCCAGAGGGCAGCAATTGAAGAGGGTGCTGCACACAGCCCTCCCGGGTCTGACCACACCCCTGCAACGCTTCCTCGCAACGCCTAGTGATACAAGCTCACTGAAATATGCCTTTGAGGCACTGCCTGCACAGAAAGAAATCCTTTTACAAAGTCTAAGGAGATAGAGGCATGGCTGACTTTCCAGGCACACTTTTAGTAATATTCCTTGCCTGCTAAACCAGATTAAATAAACCCCAAATGTTTTCTAAACTGTGGGTTAACGGGCATACGTGTACACACACACACTTTCAAAAAGCCTTAGATGGCAGAATGCCAAGGAAGGAATCGCCCTCTAGGCTTACCATGCAGAGACCTCTCTTTTTCATTATGTTCGTGTGTGTGTGTGTGTGTGTGTGTGTGTGTGTACATGCAGGTAAGAGGACAATGTGCAGGAAGTGGTCCTTCCCTCGTACCATGTGTGTCACCAGCCTAGGAAGCAAGTGCCTTTACCCAATGAGACCTCTCAACAGAGGTCTCTGTTATCAACTCTCTCCTTATTTTTGGAGACAGGGTAAAGACATACCCTGTATGTAGTACTGGCTGGCCTGAGTTCACAGAAATCAGCCTGCTTCTGCATCCTAAGTGCAGGGAGCTTTTATAACAGATGAACAACCTGGAGGTTACATAAAGACGCTCACCATCAGCAGTAAATCTGCAACACCATGACAATCACACCTGCTCTCCTGTGAGCACAGGCCATTCACGAAAGCTTTAACAGCTATAATATCTTTGGCTCACCACAGTTCTTGGGGTAGCCCAATCAATGGCTCAACGTAGTCACTCAAAAATTAAATGGCGGCTAGGCGTAGTGGCTCATAACTTTAATTCCAGCACTCGGGAAAGGCAGAAGCAGATGGATTTCTGTGCATCAGAAACCAGTTAGTCTAAATACCAAGTTCCAGCTCCAGCCAGAACTATACAGGTGAAATCCTGTCTCAAAAAAGAAAATAAATAAAATAAAAGGAAGAAAAATTAAATAGGGGCCCAACACGATAGCTCAGGGGTAAAGGGATCTTGACGCTGAGCCTGGCAACTTGAGTTCAGTCTCCAGAGCCCTGTGGATTATGTTCTGACCCCCACATGCACCCACACATACTAAATACAGGCAAAAAAAATTACTTAATTAAATAGGGGCTTGCATGTGGCTCGATGGGAGAAGACTTGCTTGCATGCAGAATCTGGATTTCACCTCCAGCACCACGGACAGACATAGGGAAATTAGGACAAGTAAAGACCTAACAACTAACTGAAAGCTAAACCGCATGTGACTGACCAACAGGACAGCAGACTCTTAAGAAGCAGTTAAGTGGAAATCCACAGTGAGATCAAGACAACCTCAGTGTGCGCCACAAATCTCAATTCTGAAGGCTGGCCTGCTGTGGCCCCTCCTCTATGCACACCAGCCTCCAGTCTCCTCCCAAATCTCCACAAGTGGCCCGGATCCTGCCTCCTTCACGTGAGGTTAGATCGCCTGTCGTGGTCCTCGGCCTGAGCTGGTCCCTCTTTCCCTCGTCCAGTTATTTTCTTCTTCCTGATCAAAGTGGATTCCTGCAACATTTACTCGTACCTCTGTGACCACCAAACGTCCTAGAAAGAGGCAGGATGCGAACAGAGCCTCTCCCTACCAGCTTCTCTGACCTGTACTTCTCTGTTATGGAGCACAAACACAGCAGGATGAGCCAGCATCCACTTTCCCTCTCCAGCCTCACTCCTGACCCCTCCCAGAGGTCAGGACCCCAAGTTTATCATGAGGAAAATCTCTCCTTCCAGGGATGCAGCTTCTCCGTTTGTTTTTGTTTGGAGACAGGGACCCATGCTCTATAGTAGTGGCTCTCAATCTGTTGGTCTCAACTCCCTTTGGGTTGCATATCAGATTATTTACATTACGATTCATAATAACGATAAAATTACAATATGAAGTAGCCATGAAATACTTTAATGGCTGGCAGTCACCACAACTTGAAGAACTGTATTAAAGGGTCATAGTGTTAGGAAGGTTGAGAACCACTGCTCTTGGGCTAGGACTGTCCTCGAACTCACGATTCTCCTGCCTTTACCTTTGACTGCTGGGATTACTGATTTGCTTCACCACACTGGCCTTAAGAACTGTGAAGGAAACCAAGTGGATGGCTTCCTTTTTTTTGGTTGTTTTTGTTTTATGGAAATACTGGGTATTGGCTTTATGCATGAGCGCAGCCCCAACCCTAGATGTAGCCGTTTTTTCTTTTTCTTTCCTCCTTTGAGACAAGGTCTCTCTATGTAGCTTTGGCTGGCCTGGAACTCGTTAAGTAGACTCACAGAGATCCACTTGCCTCAGCCTCCAAGTGCTGGGATTAAAGGCATGCACCAATACGCCATATATATATATATACATATATATATACATATATATACACACACACTATATATATACACACACACAATACATATATATACACAAACACATATACATACACACATATGTATCCACACACAGTATACATGGTGCTAGGTTTCAAATTCACATGTGTTAGAGAAGAGTACATGTGACAAAACTAGATGAGAGTCAGGCGTGCAGGGCACACTTAAAAGAGTCCCGGCACCCAAGAAGATGAAGTGGAAAAACTTAAGCCCAGGATTCCAGATTAGACAACATAGCAAGACTAGCCATCTTATTAAAGAGAGAGAGAGAATGAGTAACAGCAACTTACCATCAGGTATGCTGAGCCATGTACAGTGTGCTGTCTAGGAGTCTGAAGCAGAATGTCGTTGAGCTTGGGAGTTTGAGGCCAGCCTGGGTAACAGCGACATTTTGTCATAAACCAAAACAAACACCAGTTGGAAAGCTTTCTTGTCAAAATTATCAACAAGTCTGGCCAAAGCCCTTCTAGGCACAACACTATAGCCAAATCTGGCTTAGAGCACGCAGATTTATACGGTGACATTTTTCAGTGGTTGCCAATAACCATCTAGATCCCAGGAAGGGCACCCAGCTGTTGGAATCTTCCAGAACAGCGCTGTGGAGAATCAACTCAGGCAGGCTTTAGCTTCGCAGTGAAGCCTGTTTAAAAACATTAAAACCCAGTGGAATCCCGCCTGGTGTAGCAATGCACACATCTCACTCTATATTCACAGACAAGACTGACCTGGCAACTGTCAAGTTCTCGGTATATTTAGGCTTGGGAGTTTGTTTATGTGAAATCCAGACACGGAGCCAGACTCCCTCACAACAGCCAGGTACTCTTCCGGGAGGGTCAGGGCTCTGCTGCAGCCCATGGGAAGGAACAGGTCACTCCTTCACCTCCCAACTGAGCGGACTTGGGAATACTGGCCTAGCAGGCTGCCACTGTGGGGAGTTCTGTGTGCTTGTCTCTGGTCACCGGTGGTGGCTCCTGCTCCAGAGAGAAGAGATGGCTCTTACCTACTGCACACGCTTAGCAGGAGATCTGGCTCAGCAGCTAGGAACCAGGTCTCATCCCTACTTTCCCTAGAGGTCCCTGCCTCTAGCACACTGCTAGCCTAGTGGTCAAGGCCCATTAGGTTCTACCTTGTTTACCCAAGTCTCCCCACTTCCTTCACTGTCTCATAGGTCTATGGGTGGAATACCGCTTGGCCAAGAAATGGCTGTGCCCAGCCCTGGGTCTTGGCTTTCCCATTGGTGAAAAGGAGGGTCCTGGGAAATGTCAGTGCCATTTTAGATGGAAAGCTGTGTGGCATTGCTGTTTCAGCCAGACTGGCTTCCATGAAACCCAGGAACACCTTAGGAGTCACTCGATCACCAAAGCTTAGGACTTTCTGGGAGGAAAATTTAACTTTTGCCCCAAAGTTCTTGTGACTAGAGTACAATTAAAAAAAAAAAAAAGGCAAAGCTGTTGCCGGATGTTGTAGGGACAACTGTGGTTTCTGCCGCTTAGGTAGCTGAAGCAGCTGTACGGCTCTTAAGTCTGAGACCAGCCTGGGACCGCAGCTCAACAGTAAAATAATGATAGTAAGATAATAGCAGCAATAAAAAGGAAAAATAAAAACTAAAGACTGTTCCAATGCTGTTGGTACCAGCACAAGGGTCTCAGGTTTCTGGGCCTATACGACCACAAACTCAGAAAAGGCCTCTCTGAGCTGGAGTTGGTAGGATCCGCCATACTTAGGTAGAGAGTCAAGAGACAGCCGACCGTCAGGGAACTTGGAGGCAAGGAAAACCTGAGGGAAAATACACCAGCCTGGACCGCTGGAAGAGCCTCAGCTCGCCTTCCGTCTCCATCTAAGGCTAGCCACCAAAGGAAAGGTTCGGGCTCCATCATGAGATCCATCTGGGCCAGAGTCACCGGCAGGTGTGTTAAGGGTGGGCATCCAGAGTCTAACTGCACACACCTCCCCAGTGCGACTCGCTGGCCGCCTCAGCCGCGCTCCTAGGGCGCAGGCTGCACCCATCCCGGCCGACCCTCGGCGCTAGGCCCCTAGGCTTGGGGTTTTAGGCAAAGTGGCCTTCCCCCGCGACCCTACGGACTGACAAACCCACAGGTCCCCGAGCAGCTGGGAGTTATATCTCCGCAGCTACCGAGCCTCAGTTTCCCCAACCCCACACGGGCAAGCACCCCGACGAAGGAACTAACTTACAGAGGTCCGGGGACTCGCACCCTTTGTGCCCCGACGGCGCCCCACCCCCAACGAGCTGCACACAGTAGGCGCTCCGGAAACGCTCTCCGAAAGGAGGAGCGGGCCACTTCCTGCCCCCGAGCTGACTTCTGGAGTCCGGGTCCCACCGCTCCGCCCCTGGCCCAGGCCATGTGGCATTCCTAAGGTGGGTGGGCGCAGGAAGGAGGTGCCGCGGGCCCGCCCCCTCCGGCGCGTGGGAGGGGCGAAGCCCCCCGGCTCCGCGGACCCGCCCCCGGGGGTGGGCGTAGCTGACCACGCTCCTCGCAAAGTTTGTTTCTGCCTCGGGGCGGTGGGGGAGGGTGCGGCGGGCGCGGTGGGAGGAGAGGGGATCTGACGTCAGGTCGCGAGGTGCTTTCCAGCCGCGAGCTGTCAGGCGGGTGTCAGACCCGGCAGGTACGCGGCGCGCTCCCCCGGCGTCCCCCGCCCCGGCCGGGCCGTCCCGCACCCCATCGCGGCCGCGTGGGCCGGAAAGTCGCCGGGGAAGGTGAGTGCGGGGCGCCGGAGGGCTGGAGACGAGGGCGGGGGCGCGCGGACAACTTGGAAAGTTTCTTGGGGCGGCGGGGCGGGGGAGGGGGCGTCGTCCCGGCGCGTGCGACAGTGGGTGTGTGAGCCCGGGGGTGTGTGTGAGTCCCGACCGCTGAGCTCTGGCGCGGGATGTCCGGGGGAGTGGGTTCGTCCGGGATCCTTTGGGGGGGAGTCGGCTCCCAAAAATCCCAGCCTGGGAGAGAGCGGCCGGTGCCCCGCAGCGGGGTGAGCGCGCGGGGAGCGGGTTTGTTTGGTTTCAAAAGTGCACGTTGCTAACCGCCGACTGCCCCCCCCCCTCGGCGGCCGAGCTGGACCGGGGGCCGCCGAGTGACAGCTGGAGGTGGGGGCCGCGGGCGGGGCCCCAACGAGGAGGGCTGGGGAGCCCGCGCGAGTTCCCCTTTCCTTTGGAACAAAGGAAAGTCTGTCTCCGAGGCATCTGTCACTCCCGGGCGGGCCAAGACTGTGGGGCGCGTGGGGCTGGCGACGGGGAGAAAGTTTGTGCGCGCCGGGACCCCGGGGCCAGGCGAGGGGCAGTCGAGCCTTCTGCGGGGGCTGTGCGCGTCCCCGGTGCAGGGGGGGGCGGCCAACATGGAGTCTGGGCGCAGAGCTGGGGGGGGGCGGCGCGGAGGTTGGAGCCCAGCCCCCTCTCTTCCCCTCCCCCTCCGTGCCGAGTTCGGAGCACAAAGCCGAGCGCGCACGCTCCGGCGGCCCCGCGCCCCAAGAGTCAGCCTGCGCGGAGTACCGGGGAAGGGGTTGGGAACCAAACTTTTTCCTGCCCCAGAATGGACACGTGAGTTGTTTTTTTTTTTCTTGCAGAGTTCCCCCGGGCCAGGTGGCGGGACTGCAGGGGAGCTATTGCTGCTTCGTGAATCTGGAGGTGGGGGGAGTTATGAGGGGTGAGGGTGCCCTGAGCGCGCGCGGGCCGATTCGCTGGTGCCCCATGAGCCATGTGCTCCGCTGCGTCTGGGCCGCGGGGGAGGTTGCGCGCTTTGTGTGAACTGCTGAGAACTCCAACCTCTGTGTGCGGCCTGGGGGAGAGAATCTGGAGCTGGGAGAGTTGTCAGAAAGTTCCTGTGGGAGTGGCTGCAGCAGATGGTGTGGTGGGAGTATGTAGGAGATTGCTTGGGGTGCAGGGTCCAAGAGGTGCAGCCAATAACCCAGTTAGGGTGAAAGCTGGTGGATGGCTAGTATGATGACGTGCGTGCTCGGTCGGAGAGATCGTGGGTGGGCAGGTCACTTGGAGTTCGTGGGTGGGCGGGTACAGGAGTTAGGCTAGTCTTAAGAGTCGTTGTAGTCGTTGGTCATAGGTATGGAGTGTAAATCGTGTGCGTTCGTAAAACTTGGGGAGCTTGTGGGATGTGAGCAGTGGGCCGAGTCGGTTATTTGAGCACTGTTAAATTTGCACGGGTAACATCGAGGCATTACTGGGATGTGTTTGTTTGGGAAACCTGCAGGAGAGCTTGGGGTGCAGGATCCAGAGGTGGAAAAGTTCCCTCTGAGGGATCCTCCTCTGGCCTCACACTGGGAACTCTGAAGACTGGATTCTTGGCTGGCAGCCAGAGTGGAATTTGTAAAGATGACCTTCAGTAAACTTTTCACAACTGCCAGGGCTGCATCCCTGAGCTGCTGTCCCAGCTGTCCTGGTGGCTGAAATGCAGTGTCTGCTCTCAGAAAGCAGACCATTTGTGATACTTTGAGAAACTGTACCTCTGAGCAGAGCCCGGTTCGCCTCCAGGTGGCCTGGCTGAAGGTAGACCCTTCCCTCGAAAGTCTGGCTTAGCCAGCCCAGAGATCTGGGCTCAGGCCCAAGTCGAGGAAACAAAACCTGAGCGATGCCAGACTCCGTTGGCTAGGCCTGCTGGGGAACTGTTAAAAGGCAGAGAAGGGAGGAGCCTTGAGATTCTGGCACAGCCCTGGCCTAGAACTTGTGCTTTTAAAATGTAAATTTCTTTTGCTTTTGTGAACAGGAACTTTGGTGGAGGAGCAGCTGATGTGAGCTATCTAGGCAGAAACCTTCCTTCGTTGAACAGGGAAGGAAGGAGGGCTTCAGATTCAGAGAAAGGAGGACACTTAACTAGAATCACACAGCACAGTGGAAGTTAAAGCAGGGACCAGAGCCACACCTCATTGATCTGGATTCTGAGACCCGGCCCACGAAGAGGGTCTAAGAAACAATCACAGGAATGACTCACTGCTCCCTGCACTCCACAGTAGCTGGCCACAGGACCACTGCGAACAGTTTCCAGGCCTGCCTCTAGGCCTTGGAAGGAAGACTACCCGATACTAAATACTACTTTATAAGTTTTAAAGTTTTTTCAGGTTTAATCTTTTTAAACTTGATGTGTATGAGTGTTCTGCCTGCACGTATGCATGTGCACCTCAGAGGTCAGAAGAGGACACCTCATCCCCTGGAAGTGGATTTATGGATGATTGTGAGCTACTGTGTGGGTGTGGGGAAGGCACAGCCCCAGAAAGTCACTTTTAAATAAGAGCAAGCATGGGGGGCGGAGCGCTGGAGAAATGACTCCGTGGTTTAAGAGCATTTGTTCCTGCAGAGAACCTGGGTTCAGTTCCCAGCACAGACATAGGCTCACAATCATCTGTAACTCCAATTCCAGAGGATCCTCCTCCCTCTCCTGGCCTCCCAGGGTACTGCATCTGTGGTGCCCAGACATACACTAGGCAGAATATCTATATGCATTTAAAGAAAAGAAATAAAACCTTGGGAGGAAGAAAGAATAGAGTAAGAAGATAATAGAAGAGTACTTTGATCGAAGAATATTATAGTATATAAAAATTCTAAAATAAATAAAAACAAAGGCTAATGCCTTTCTGTCCCCCCAGCCCTAATTTACTGCTAATCCAGCCATGTTGTAGCAAGCATCAAAAGTGTACTCTCTTTTCTAATTTATTTGTTCATATGTATGAGTGTTTTGTCTACACATCTGTACCACATGGGTGCCCACAGAGGTAACAAGAAGGCATTGAATCCCCTGGAACTGAAGTTACAGATGGTTGTGAGCTACCATTTGCGTGCTGGGAACTGAACCAGGCAGGTCCTCTGGAAGAGTAGCCAGAACTCTCGACTGCGGAACTATTTCTCCAATCCCACTGTACTCCTCTCTGTGACCAAATAGTTCATTTGTTCTGCCATCTGCTGAAAGTCTCTTGGTAGTTCCCACCTTTCAGCCGCTGTGGACATTCGTGCACAGGCGTCTGCACGGCCCCATGTATGTGTTTGAGTTCTGGTCATGTGGTAGCTCCCTGGTGCCTTTGGCAGCTTCCTTAATCTGTTCCCTCACGTATAAAATGGTAAGTTTCTCCTGATGATTGTCAGTGGGGAGGCAGAGACAGGATCATGATTTCAAGACCATCCTGGGCTCTGTAGTGAGACCCTGTCTCAGTGGAGCTGCAGTGGAAAGCTGTAGTTCTTTAGAGTCCCATTCTGTTTTTAAAGGAGGTGCCACATGTTTGAGTGGTCCTCTGTTCTGTGAATTGGCATTTTGTGTTCGTCCTTCCTTGCTCGGCTATGCTGAGCATCTATCCTTGCTCAGGCTATGGTAGTGTCCACGATTTGTAACTCCGACTCGTTTTTGTGCTGGTGGATTTGTTAGGGGGCAGGCTTAAGTGGTAATGTTATTCCCATCCCCTTTGTCACTTGTCCTAGGCTCCCCAGAGGTCCAGCCTAGCCCCTAGGCACCATGTCGGACAGCGACCTAGGTGAGGATGAAGGCCTTCTGTCACTGGCCGGCAAGAGGAAGCGCAGGGGGAACCTGCCCAAGGAGTCGGTAAAGATCCTTCGGGACTGGCTGTATCTGCACCGCTACAATGCCTACCCTTCAGAGCAGGAGAAGCTGAGTCTCTCCGGACAGACCAACCTCTCGGTGCTGCAGGTAAGACAGGACCATGCACCAGTCTCTAGCTCCGTCCCTGCCCCCGCGCGGGGGAAGATGAGAACACCCACTCTTGGAAGACAGTCAAGTGGGGTCACTGCAGCTGGACTTGAGGCTGCTGGCCTTCTGAAGGGATAAGGAATTGTTACTAGTGCCATTGCTGACCTTGAAGGTGGGAAGGTGCTGAGCAGCTGAGATGCTATGCAGCCCACTATGCTGTGACTTGATTGCAGGACAGCTGGGTTCTGCAGTGTGGTTAAAGAATGGATTGAAGGGACTGAAGAGATGACCCAGTGGTTAAGAGCACTTCCTGCTCTTCTGTGGATCCACGTTTGACTCTGCACCATTATCAGCCAGCTCCAACAGATGCAACGGTTTCTTGCCTCTTGAGGCTCACATATTCCCATGAATAATTTTCTTTTTGTTTTGTTTGTTTTGAGACAGAGTTTCTCTGTTTAATAGTCCTAGCTGTCCTGGAACTAGCTCTTGTAGACCAGGCCGACCTCAAACTCAGAGATCTGCCTGCCTGCCTCTGCCTCCCGAGTGCTGGGATTAAAGGTGTGCGCCACCACTGCCCAGCTAATTTTCTTTGTCTTAATAAAAAAAAAAAAGTGTCTTAAAAACTGAACTGAGGTAGACAAGTTGCTACATACCTATGATCCCAGGAAGAAGGAAGAGGACAGTGCCTGGTGGAACTGTTAGGAGGAACAGAACCTTTGTAAACAGCACACAGGCCACACTCGAGATGTTCGCACTTGAAGTAATGTCTCTTTTTAGTTGTCCTGTTGACCCACAGAAGGCTTTGCTCTGTTTCCATAATGCTGACCCGCTCAGAACCTTAGCTCCCTAGGAGATCATGCAGTGGGCCCTCGGCCTGGCACCAGGGACTTGTCCTGTCGCACTGGTTTCACAGTTCTTTCCTGAGCCGGTAGCCTTCCTCCTGCTTGTCTCCTGTTCTTTCCTCCTTTCTCCAGCCCACCAGCCGGCTCCCTCTTTCCCTCACTTCCCACTTCTTATTCCTCCTTCCTTGAAAAGGAATGCTAAGCTGTCAGCCTGTAAAAGTCAGCCTAACTTAGCGGTTAGCCCATGTCTGTCCTGAGACAGGGTCTAGATTCTTAAAGGACTGGTTGGCATCCCCCACCCCCTTCCTAGAGGACTCTGGCCCTTAGCCAGGTTGCTATTGTCTCCCTCAGCCACATTTCCTCAGCTGACAATGGGAAGAAGCTCGGAGCACTCTCAAGGATTCCAACACCATTTGGGGTGCTCGCCTCTCCTCTCGTTCTTGTCCTCCAGGGTTCATAGCCAGGGCACTCGGCACCATGGAACATTTCATATTTACATTCTGGGCTCCTCCGTTGGGCTCAGCTCCTATTTCTAGGATACCTTAAGGAGCATCTAGTCTGCGGTGGGGGGGGCAGTGGGGTACAGATTGATGACTACTGGGACAAACAGCGCAGCGGAGACGCACGGTACGCAGAGCCTGGGGTCTCCCAACAAGAACCCCTGGGAGGTGGCTTTGAACTTACAGACTCTAGAGGCAAATTGGCAAAAGCAAAAGGCCTAGAACTTGAGAGCAGAGCTGCCCAGACCGTCCCCTGGTCGCCCTGCCTCCTGCCTTTATCCTTCAGTCACAGAACTACAGATCTGCTCATGTCACACACAGGGACCTCACTGTCCTCAGATGGGCTCCAGACTTCAAAGCACCCCAGCTTCCTTTTCACTTCTTCCTGGGACTGGCGCCTGGTCATGGGCATCTGTGCACATTTGCTTCCCTCTGACAGGGCGCTTGTCTTGCGGGCGCTCTGGCCTGCAGCCTGTTTTGAGTCATTGCTGTCCATCCCTATGGCTCCTCACACCTGTCCTGTCAAACCACTTGTCAACTGTATTGGAACTGCTTCTTGTCAGGGACACTAGTTCTCAAACCTGAGGGATGTCCTGCCCCCTTTTTAAAAAACTGAGAAATTGGGCTGAGTAAGGCACTTGCCTAGCGCACCAAAGGAGCAGGGTTGCCCAGCCCTGCATGAAAGAGCTGTTCTTGTGGTCCCGCCTCCCCTCAAGATATTAGCTTAAATCATTCTTATGTCCTACATGTGTACATGTGTACAAATACAAAACTGAGTTTAAAACGTTCAATTTTGCTCTTAAATACAGCTATAAAACTAATTTTCCAAAGTAGGTAGCAGAGCAATGAAGTTCCCCTAACTGCTCTGTGCATTCTGCCACCTATCCCTGCTGTGTCGTTGACACGATGCGCCTACTCATGATTAGAATGGAGAGAAAATCAAAACATCCTTGTAGAGAGACCAGTGGGTTCCCTAGGACCACAGCCTCCATTCGCAGCATCCAAGTACAGGGCAGGGATCAGCCACTGGATCCCAGTGATGGCCACCTGTTCTGGACTAGGGACCAGTGATGGACTGTTCTGAGAGTTAGGGACCAGTGGAGACCATTAGGCAGTCCCTGAAGATGCCTACCCTCAACCCACACTAGCCTCAGTAGTGTGCTTCTCAAGACTCAGCCTAAAGTACCTGTGTGAAAACTGACAGCCCCTGACTTGATCCCGTGCTTTCCCTTGTCATCGCTGACAGATCACCTGTCACTCAAGACATAAAATCCTATGGCTCCTGCCAGCCAAACTCCGTCACTTGTCTGGTTAGTATAGGTCTCCTCTCTGACCCACATTCCTGCTGTGTACCAATTACCACATTCCTTACTCTGACCAGGTAACCCCAACCTCTAAAGGAGTCAGGTGCTCCCGCAGAACTGGGGCATTCAAAGTCCCGAGGGGGTGGGGAGCAGAGACCTTAGTTTTGTTGTATGGCTCCACTCTGGGTGGTTTTGATCCTTATCTGTCAGGAAAAGGGTCAGTCACTGCAGCTGCAGAAAAAGGAATGTTCACAGAGAAAATGTCCTCCTCCTCAGCTGTCTGTATTCGCTTTCAAAATGTCCTTTGCTCTTAAGGAGGTTTCCAAACTCTGCCACAATCCTTACCCTAAAGGAAGAGAACTCAGATGCACTCACCACTGGCCCCAACAGGTATCTGCAGCAGCCAAGCTGGTTTCTTCTCCCGGGAGCTTCTCTTTTGATTGTCTCTTTTAACTTGCCCTGGAGCCATGCATTAGCAAGTCAATGAGTCATGTAAGTAAATGGTTTGCTGGGTTTTGCCCGGAGCAAGGCAATTGGGAGACTAAAACCCTGAAGAAGATCTCCTGTGGAGGATTTTCACTGGTCTTTTGACAGTTCAGGCTCCAGTTATTGGTTGGACTCCTGGGCTCCTGTTTACTGGACTGCCTGGAGGGTCCTGCGGCCCAGCTTCACCACCACCTGCTCTGCACGGGGAGGTCTCTGCTGAAGGCAGCCAGGCAGGCTCCTCTCCACTAGACCCTCCCTTCATTTCAGTCTCTCCTGAGCCCAGGGCTGCTTAGCAGGCCCCTTGGTAATGCCCTGGGGTAACAGAGGAGCCTGTGTGAGCCGGATGGGAGGAGTGGCCTGTCCACCAGTTCAGGCAGACACTATATTTATGTCCTATCCTCACCAAGCTGGGGCTTCCACATGTCTCCTGTTCCCAATACCCTTCTGTGTATTTTTTGACCTTCTATGTGACATTTTTTTTTTTTACTTGAATAAAAGAACTATCAAGGCACTCACAAGAACAGGTTACACCAGGGGAGAAACCGCTGTTCCTAAGCCTGGGTAACAGCTCTTCGAGGCCCTTGTTTAAAAACATACATTGTCAGGTGGAGGTGGCGGCTCACATCTATGATCTCCAGGAGGACCGCCACGAGTTCAGGGTAGCCTGAACTATACAGCCTCTGGGGGAAAAATGGACCTAGCAAGTTCTGTGGGCTACATAGTGAGACGTGAGACCCATCTTTAAAGAGGTAGGTAGAGGTAGAGACAACAGAAATAGCTTGTCAGCTCCACCTCATTCTCCTTGCCCCAAATCCATAAGCCAGATAGGAAATAGCTATTTTAACAGATTTTTAAAAAATTATTTATTATGTATATAGTGTTGTGGGCACCAGATCTCATTACAGCTGGGTGTGAGCCATCATGTGGTTGCTGGGAATTGAACTCAGGACCTCCAGAACAAGCAGTTGGTTCTCTTAACCTCTGAGACATCTCTCCAACCCCTTTTAGCAGATTTTTTTAAAATCTCTCCAAGGAGTAGGTGTGTAGCTCAGTAGTAGGACACTTACCTAATATGCATGAGACCCTGGATTCAATCCCCAGTGCTGGGGTGGGGGACGGTGGAGGAAATCTATGATGAAGGGTTGAGTGTATAGTTCAGTTGGTAGAGCTTGACCCTGGTACTGCCTAACACTAGGGGCTTCTCTCTTGTCCCCTGCACATGTGCAGTTTTTGTTTTTTTTTTTTAAGATATATTTATTTATTATTATGTATACAACATTCCTTCCATGTTTGCTTGCATACCAGAAGAGGGCACCAGATCTCATTATAGATGGCTGTGAGCCACCATGTGGATGCTGGGAATTGAACTCAGGTCCTCTGGAAGAGCAGTCGGTGCTCTTAACCTCTGAGCCATCTCTCCAGCCCCCACATGTGCAGTTCTATGGGACAGGAAGGCAAAGCAATAGTCTATCATATATCTGTGCATCGGGGTGCTGTGGCGGGGTGTCCTGGGATTTTGTGCCCACACGACTGCTGGTTGGTGCCCAGAAAGCCTTCCTACTTTCTTCACAGCGACATTCCTCCCAGCTGTGCTAGATAGGTCACCAAAACAGTCCCTGCTCCCTGCTCCCTCCACCTCACACCAGAGGTAAAGTAGAGAGGTGCATGACTCCTATTACAGATGGCTGAGGGAGGCAGTACTAGGAAGCAGGTGGACAGGTGCTGCCCTTGGTGGGAGAAAGGGTCTTAAGCGCACTCCCTGCCACTGGCCGGTCATATCGCAGTCTTCAAACCTGAGACCTACAGGAAAGTTACTGGACTCCTAGCGATGGCCACCCCTTCAGCAGTGGAGGTCGTCACAAACCCCACGTCAGAGACTGGTGAAGACCCAGTGAGCAGGTCCATGTGGAGCTGAGCTTTCATGCTTGAGCGAAGCTCTTAAGGCTGTGAGAATTACTTAGCTGCCCCTGTGTGGGGGGGGGCAAGCGAAGAGTGAGACCTCTAACCAAGAGGGTGAGCATCCCAAGGCAATGCGACTGGGCACATCTATCCCTTCATCTCTGTACTCCCTCCTCTAAGGCTTTCAGGGCGCTGCCTACTACCTCGCAGGCTTGCGTGCACATTTAGCAGGCTGTCCATGAAGTGGCTGGCAAGACACCGATGTTAAAGGTGCTTAAGCTTGTTTCTACCTTCCTACCCAGCCAGCAGTGCAGCCCACCTGTGCTACAGGACCCAGCTGGAAACCAGCCAGTGTCTGCCAGTGCCGTCCTACTGGTGTGTATGTGTGTGTGCCTGGTGACACTGGGGAAACCACTGAGGTGAGGTAAAAATCCGCAGGGGCAGGCCCTGCTGAAGGTGAAGCAGAGAGGGAAAGAAGGGCCACCGATGCCTGTCTCCAGTCAGCCTGACAGGGCTCTGCTGTGGGATGGTGTAACTTGTCAGCTGCGCCTGCTGCAGATCAGTCTCCAGCACGGGTGTCTGGCTCTGGCTAGACATGGCAGAGAGCCCATGGGAAAACTATACCCAAAGGCTTCCTCAAGAGATGTACCAAGAAAGAAGCCTGGTAGCAGGGACAGAGATGGGTACAAGAGCCTGGGTCTCTGGTCTCCTAAGCAGACAGTAGGGAAGTATGATGCATTGGTGCAGCTCTTGGGAAGTAAGAAAGTCTTCCTACTGACCCTTCTTACCCTATAGCAGCTGGTACTTAGGACAGACTCTGAGTGTATCTGCTGATCAACTAACAGGGCAACAGGACTTAGCATGTAAACATCCCTCAGACCACATGGTGTTCCCAACTAGTAAGTTCAGCCCTGCCACCGAGAGTCCACCATCTTCCATGCCCTTTCTTCCCTGTCGATTTTGTGGTGTTGGTGTTGTTGGACATGGGGGTTTGTTGGACTCTGTTGTTTACTTTGCCCAGACTCTTGGGCAACACACATTCACAATCTGTTCATTAGTCCTTTCGTTTGAGGCAGGGTCTTACTAAGTAGCCAAGTGGACCTCAAACTCGAACAGAAATTCCTACCTCAGCCTCCCAGTATTGGAATTACAGGTGCGGACCATCTCAGCTGGCTTCACTGGCTCAGTGACCTTCTAGCATTTGCTACTCTTTTCCCGGTGCTTTATGTGATTGGCCCTGGCCTTAACAACACTTTCACACAGATCTGTTAGCCTTGTCTCTCTGATGATTAATATTGATTTTAATTAAGGAAGGGTTTGTTTTTATTGCTCATAGTTGCAGGGGCCTGGTTCGTTATCACTTGCTCTTTGTTTCTAGGTTAGTTAGGAAGCGGTGGCATTAGTGCGGGGAGGGTGCGGGGGGGGGGGGGTGGTGTGTGTTCATGGCCAACAGGAAGTAGTTAGAGAGGGATCTCTTGGGTTTATATACTATTCCTTCCTGTCTCTGGGTCATTCACCTATTTGTTTACTACTATTGCACCACCAGATAGATGTTAGCACCTCAGGGCAGGGGATACAAGTGTTCTGCCAGCCCCAGCGTACAGCAGTGACAGCCTGACACACAGTAGTCAAACAAGTGATGTGAAAAGAAGCCCTGGAAGAGAGAGCAGGGAGAGGTGAGGGCTCTAACCCAGCTGTTCCAGGCACTGCAGCTGGGCTCTGGCTCCTGAGACAGATGTGGATCCTGGTTCCTGCCTCGCTGAGCTTTCAATCTGCTCACCAGGGAACCTGGAGACAGCCCAACCCATTTCATGGTTAGAAGGAAATCCTATGCACTGTGCTGAGTGGCGGCTGTTGGAGAACTCTGCCTTGGAGACACGGAGCCTGCACCTCTGTCCACCAGTAGGCGAGAAAGCATTCCAGAAAAAAGGGACTGTGTTATGTAGAAGGGATAGAGTTGTTTGGAATTTTGGTTTGGATTGGTTTTTTGTCACAGCTTATCTGTGTAGCCCTGGCTGGCCTGGAGCTCAGATCCGCTGCCTTTGTCTCCAGAGTGCTGGACTAAAGGCTGGCTTGTGTGTTTTGTTGTTTTGTTTTGAATGAGCACGGCCCAAAAAGCTGTTTCACATGCTGACAGCAGAAGAGTAGGAGGGAATGGTTTGGAGATGGGGCGGAGGGTTTTAGTGCCTGGCTCAGGAATCTGGACGCAGGCTGGTGGCCGTAGGAGACAAACAGCCTCTTTCTAGCTGGGATCGCCAGCCACTGCACTTTGCAGAATATTACACCAGCCAAGAGGTCAGGAAGAGAACTGTGAAGCTAGGGGTGTTTTGTTGTTGTTTCTCAAGACAAAGTTTATCTGTGTAGCTCTGGTTATCCTGGAATTTGCTCTGTAGATCAGGTTGGCCTCGAACTCAAAGAGACCCACCTGTCCTGAGTGCTGGAATTAAAGGCGTGTGCCACCAGCGCCCAGCAGAAGTTGGGGTTTTAAAGAGTCTTAGGCTGGGGATTAGCTCAGTGATATATCACTTGTCTAACAGGAGCAAGACTATGGGTGCTGTCCCTAGCACTACAAAAGATAAATACGGACACATAGGTGACAGGACAGCCTACAGGCATCTTGAGCTTTGCAGCATGTCACACCATACCACGAGGGGTAGCAAACCTCATGGTCCTGGTGTTGCTTGGAAACAATCTTTCCTCTCCCTGACAGCTCCCTTGGTATCCCTGTGTCCCTCTGATCTACAGCGGCTCTATAGGCTGAGGAGTCAGTCACTCTTAGCATCATTCTTGCTATACCTGCCTACATCTGGCCTGGAAGCTAGTTTCTAAACGGATCAAACCTTTTCTTCCTATCACCTCCCCTAATATAATCTGAGCTACCATCCCATCTCTGTTTCCAGCCTGTTCCCTACATAATAGGTCACTCCTTTGCTTAAAACCCTTCTGTGGGGCCGATAAGGTGACCTGAGGGTCAGTAAGACGGTCCAGTGCACAAAGGTGTTGCTTGCCACAAAACCTGGTGACCTGAAGTTCAATGTCTAGGGCCCACAAGATGGAAAGAGAGAACCAGCTCCCACAAATTGTCCTCTAAAGGCACGTGATGCATATTTGCACACACTCAAGTGTGAGTGTGCATGCACGCGCACACATTGATTCAGAAAACAAAACTCAACCAGGATGGTTACACACCTTTAATCCCAGCACTTGGAAGACAGGTAGGTAGAGCTCTTGAGGTCAAGGCCAGCCTGGTCTCTAGAGTGAGTTCCAGAACAGCCACAAAGTGAAACCTGCCTCAAAAAAGTAAATAAATAAAAAACATAACTCATGGCTCCCTCTGTCCGTAGAAAGACTAAATCCTCACCCTAAGAGTGACCTCCAGTAACCACACTGAACCCAGCCACACGTGCCTGCCTTCAGCAGTTTTCTCATAAAGTACTCTACTGCATTGCTCCTGCTTCCTACCCATCTCCCATTTCAACACTTGCCTTCCAGATTTCCTATTTATTTTGAAATAGAGTCTCATTATTTAGCCTTGACTTTCGTGGAACTTTTATCTAAACAAGACTGGCCTTGAACTTCTGGAGATTCCCCCCCCCTAAATTCTGAGATGAAAGGTGTGCTCCACCACACCCATGAGCTCCCTCAACACCACTGCCCCATCCCTCCACTGGCCAGCATCTTGTCTATTGTTTGCTGCTGTGTCTTGGTGTCTGGAACAGTGAGCGCTTTAGAGCTGTGTTGCAGGATATTTGATTGTGTTGTGACACCCCAAATCTGTGTTAATAAAGTTAACCTTGAATCGAGGCGGAGCCAGCAACTCATTAACAAGAGTTAGTGATGGAGAATATGGAGGACCTAGGATTGGAGAGTGGTGTAGGGAGGGACTTGGAGATTCTTGGCTTTTTATTGAGCCCCTTTTTGGTCTGGGAAGTGCAGAGAGAAGATCAGCAGGTCACTCTTTCATGACTTCTTTGATCTAGCAGGTTTTCGCTCCGATATCTGAAATACCTGACTACCAAGTCTTTACTGGTAATAGAACAACTTAAACACTACATAGCTGTTTTGAATGGAGCTAACTGATGAGTCTCTTAACACTTGTTTTAGATATGTAACTGGTTCATCAATGCCCGGCGTCGTCTTCTCCCAGACATGCTTCGGAAGGATGGCAAAGACCCCAATCAGTTCACCATTTCCCGCCGTGGGGGTAAGACCTCTGATGTGGCTCTCCCCAGGGGCAGCAGCCCCTCCCTGCTGGCTGTGTCTGTACCAGCTCCTACCAACGTGCTCTCCTTGTCTGTGTGCTCCGTACCGCTCCACTCAGGCCAAGGTGAAAAGCCAGCAGCCCCCTACCCACAAGTGGAGCTGGAATCCCCGAAGGCTCTGGTGACCCCTGGGAGCACACTCACCCTGCTGACTAGAGCTGAGGCTGGAAGCCCCACAGGTGGACTCTTCAATACGCCGCCACCCACACCCCCAGAGCAGGACAAGGAAGACTTCAGCAGCTTCCAGTTGCTGGTGGAGGTGGCGCTGCAGAGGGCCGCTGAAATGGAGCTTCAGAAGCAGCAGGGTACAGCACCCCCATTACTACATGCTCCCCTTCCTCTAGTCTCAGAAAATGCCAAGTAGGCACCTGCTACCAGGCGGCTTGAGGTTCCTGGTTCACTTCCCCTTCATACAGAGAGAGGGCTCTGCGGATCACTGCCAAGCATCGGGATCATCTGTCCAGAGGCCTCAGCAGAAAGACAGCAGCTGGTGTCACTGCACTGTATGGGGCCTGTGCTCTGCTGACTGCATTCCTTCAAGCTTCCTATCGGAGGAGACCAAGGCACCAGAGCCAGGCATGGTGTTGCTGCTGCTGCTGCTGCTTCTCCAGAGAGCCCTGGGACACCTGCACTCCAGCCTGCTTTCCTAGGCAGGCTCAGGAAACCTGCCAAGTTCAGACTTGAGCTGGGTCCAAGCTGCCCCTAGGCTGTGCCTCTTTTGGTCAAGCCAGGTGTGTGTGCACATTCCAGCTTACTCGAAAGAAAAGGCCCAGCAGATGTCACAGAACCGACTTCAGTTGAATGTTTAGATTTTTGCTAAATTGTTTCTTTTCTTTTTGCTGTGCTCTGTGTCGATGGCAGTAGGTAGCCCGGAAGCACAGGTGTGGGGAGAGAGCACCTTATGCGATGGAGCTTTATAGACGGGTGATCTGCCGCTGCACCGGGGTGATTGTATAAGGGACCAGCAGAATCACTGCAGCTTTGCTGAATTCCCGCTGGGAGTGGTTGTTTGATTCTTGGTTTGGATTACCCTATTGTAAAAGACAGAAGAAAAATACCTACAGGTGTTGGATTATCTACACCAGGCACAGAAGGGGATAAAGCCGCAGCCAAATCCAGCTGAACCAGATAGCCATTTAGACACAGCAGAGAAGGATGATAAAACCCAGAGACATATTTGTTTCTATTGTATTTTGGGGTGGTTAAGCTAGACTGAAACAGTTTTTATTTTCTTTCTCTCTTTTGGGTGTCGGTCCCCCCCTTCCCCTTATTTTTTGTAGCCTGTTTGGAGTCATTCAGGAGTTTGGCCAGATGTCGAAAGCACCAGCATCTCCTGCTTTGAGAAAAGTGAGCCATCTGCTGGTCAGGAGGCCCTTCAAACGTGCCACTGTTCACAAAGGTAGCTGGGACCTTCATGGGAAAAGGGGCCCAGCACCTGGGAGCGGGTCTGTTTCATCTCCTTTCAAATTGGAATTGCAAGGGCCTGCCTAAATTTCCCAGGGAAACAGATCACATGTGGTTTTGATCTCTTCCCCTCCCTCCCTTTTTTACTTTGCTGTTTTGTTAGTTTTCAGCAACAGTATACCCCATCTTTATATATCCTAAGAAACACTAATCCTAGGTTTTTATTAACCAAAATATTTGTGTTCTGAATAACCAGAAGATTGGAGAAGCCCTGACTGTCATTTCCTGACGTTTACTAGGTTGTAAACACAGAGAAGGGGCTCCTGGGTGTTCACCGACTTAAGAGTGCCTGTCCCAGAGAAACACAACACCATTCTGGCCTTTCTAGGAAGCCCCTGCCACTCATATAGGCTTCCCTACCTCTCCTTGTGGCTTAGCCCCATCCCTTGCTGTGCAAGTGGGAACTGAGAGATTTGCCCTCTGTAGGGGATTGCTTTCCTAGGCTGGATCTCTTGCCTCCCTCCAAGAGATCCAGCATCCTCAGCCCCTCAAGGCACTGCTGGGGAAGGATGAACATGGCAGCTTTGTAGAGTTTGCTGTTTTCCCACTTGTACCCCAACTGTCCGTGAGCCTAGATCCCGTGATTGCTGCAGAATGCCTACAGTAGGGGTGATACTGGGATGAGTGGGAGTTTTCTCCCCCACAGTGCACTGAGCAGGGGAGGGGGGAGGGAGCCATGCTGCTGACATATTCTGGCATTCCCCCCTCCTGGAATAAAATGGGGCATCTGAGGGGTGGGGCAGTCTCTGCTTAGGTTGCTTGTAAAGATAAATCTGGAGAAGCATGGTTGTCCCATTGAACAATATTTGAGCAAAAAACTACTGTAAATAACTGGTTTTTGTCTTTTGTCAAATAAAGTTGTTTGTTTTTATTTTTAAAGTCAAACTGAATTTTTTAAAATTATTTTTATTTTATGAACATTGGTATTTTGCTTGCATCTTATATCTGTGTGAAGAGTTGGATGCCCTGAACAGAAGTTACAGTTGTGAGTAGCCTTATGGATGGGGGGAATTGTACCCGGGCCCTCTGCAAGTGCAGCCAGTGCTCTTGACCACTGAGCCATCTCTCCAGCGCCAAACTGAATTCTTGACCGGACCCACTGTGCTTTTGAGACAGAGCAGTCACTAAGGTTTTTGTTGTTTTTTCGAGACAGGGTTTCTCTGTGTGTAGCCCTTGCTATCCTAAAACTTGTTCTGTAGACCAGGCTGGCCTCAAACTCAGAGATCCACCTTGCCTCTGCCTCCGACCAACCACTACTACGTCTTTACTCTACTTCATCCACTCTTCCTCTGACCACCTAGGTTTGTGCATTCCCTTCTGATCACAGGTAAACACTGGGTTTGCTAAGTGACAAGTGGACTTGGGAGCTGGCGGATTTGTTCCCGAGCGAGGAAAAGCATATTACAATTTGATAACGCACACAAAAAAGCATGTGTAAGATCTGACCACATCTGCTTCAGCCCCAGCTGAAGTCAGGATGACTTCCACTTCCCTCTGTGTCAGTCTGTAAATTCCCACTTGTTCCACCAGCATTGGGTGCATTTTGCCACATCAAAATTATAATTGTGCTGTAAAGTATAAAAGCCAACAAGAGTAGTAAACAGCTCTGCTGGGTGCCTGGGCCTCTGCAGTGATTATCTTAAGTCTCTTGCTTCAGGGTCACTGAGAGATATCCAGACAGTTCCTGTAGTGGTGAGTGGCTAACCACTGCCAGGCATCCAGCTATCTTTAACATCAGTGTGGGCTACGAACTTCTACAATCTAATCTACTGGCTGGTTGGGTTATTTTTTTGTTGTTATTTTTTGTTTTGTTTTAAAAAGATGTTTTAGATTCATTTCATGTGTAAGAGTGTTTTGCTTGCATATGTGTGCCCCAGAGGTTAGAAGAGGGTGTTGGGTGCCCTAGAATTATAGTTACAGAAATTGAAGATGGTTTTCCATCACCATATGGGTGCTGGGGACCAAACTCAAGTCCTTGGCAAGAGCAACAAGTGTTCCTAACTGCTGGGCCATATCCCCAGCCGTGGGTTTTTGTTTGTGTGATTTTGTTTTTTTGTGATAGACTCTCCTGGGTGAACAGTTTGGCCTTGAATTCTTGATCCTCCTGTATTCAAGGTTAAAGAACTGAACCCCAGTATTCACCAGGGCCTGTTATCACCCCCAAACTAGATACTGAGGCCCAAGAGGAAGAGGTAAACCTCAAAAGAGATTTGTTTTTGCTGGGCATAATACAGTTCCAGTACTCTAGGAGTAGAGGCTGGAAGATCAGTGACTCCGAGGCTAGCCTGGGCTACATAGCAGGATGCTATGGCATCTGAAGAGTAATGTTCCCCTGTTGTGGTTTGGACCTGAAGTGTCCCCTGAAGGCCCTTCAGTTAAAAGCTGCTGGAACCTGGTGGGCTTTTGGGAAGGGGCTTTTTTTTCCCATATCATGAAAGCTATAATTGATTAGTTGATGGGTGTTTTTATAATTTAGTGGCATAGGGGAGTGGGAACTAAGAGCGGGAACTAAGTAGGTCCCTGGATGGGCCTGCCCTGGCAGAGTCCATACCGTGGCCCCATCCTTTTCCTGTTTTCCTTTCCCTTCCATGCTAGAGTACAGTAAACACCTTTGCTCCCCCTTAAACCTCTAGTCAGGCCCAAGCCAACGTGAACCTTCATCCTTTAAATTATTTCTCGAGGACATTGGCCACAGTGATGAAAATGGGGCTGATCGCCCTGAAGAGGGGCGGTGCGGGGAGCGGACCCACCTGGTGAGGAGAAATGACTTCTGTAAATACTTTTCACAGAACTAAAACCAAACTGCTGGGAGCTACAGATGTAGCCCAGCTGGCAGAGGACCTGCCTGGCATTCATGACGCTCTGGCGACAGTCCAGGCGTGGCAGCTCATGGCTGTAATCCCAGAACTCTTGTAGAGTTGACAATCAAAATTTCAGCCTGTGACTTGCCTGAGTGTGTAAAGGTGCTTGCTGCAAAGCTCAATCACCCCGGTTCAATTCCAGGGGTCTGTGTGAGAAAAAGACCTGATTACAAATTGTCCTTTGCTCTCATGTACTGTGGCACGTGTGTCCCCCCTGTAACTTTAAAAGCAGAAAGTCATCTTCAGCTATATACCCAAGTTGGAGGCTACTGTTTTGTTTTTAATCTCACTATGTAGCTCAGGCTAGCCTCAAACTCAGGGTCCTTCTGCCTCAGTCTCCCAAGATACTACATTGGTCTTTTACTGTGTGTTGAGAGAGAGATTTCCCACCTGCTAAGTATATGTTATAACCCAGCCTCCAATCTTAGCAGTTACAAGATAAAGAAAAAAGATTTTCCAGGTAGTGTTGACAAACTTTAATCCCAGCACTTGGGAAGCAGAGGCAGGCAGATCTCTGTGAGTTCAAGGCCACCCTGGTCTGCAGATTGAGTTCCAGGACAGTCAAGGCTACACAGAGAAACCCTGTCTCAAAAAACAACAAAAAGATCTTGGGGGCTGGAGAGATGGCTTAGCAATTAAAGAATACTGACTGCTCTTCCAGAGTCCGGGGTTCACTTCCCAGCACCCACATGGTAACCTGTGTGTAACTCCAGTTCCAGGGAACTGACACCCTCACACAGACATACGTGCAGACAAAACACTAATGCACATAAAAATAAGAATAAATTTTAAAAAAAATAGGGGCTGGGGAAATAGCTCAGCGGTTAAGAGCACTGACTGCTCCTCCAGAGGACCCAGGTTCAATTTCCAGCACCCACATGGCAGCTCACAACTGTCTGAAAATCCAGTTCCAGGGGATCTGACACCTTCACACCAATGCACATAAAATAAAAGATAAATAAATCATAAAATTTAAAAAATAAATAAATTTTTAAAAATAATAAAGCTGGGCAGTGGTGGCAAATGCCTTTAATCTAAGTGCTCAGGAGGCAGGGAAGGGAGGATCTCTAAATTCAAGGCCAGCCTGGTCTCCAGAGTGAGTTCTGTGACAGCCAAGGCTACTTAGACTGTCTCAAAAAACCAAATAGATGGATAGACAGACAGATGATAAATGGATCCTCTCTGAACTTTCTGACTTCTTAGCCCTCAGCAGTCTATAATGACCTGAAGGCCACCTTCCTGGGATTGTCACTTAAATCACTACCCTCTCACCCTTGGGTGTTGGGCCCTGTCTCCCCTTACTCCCTGGGGTGCGTCTCTGAGGACAGTTCTGGTCAGCCAGCTAAAGCTTCCTACTAATTCTTGTGCTCACTCGGCTAGCCTGGTGATTTAGCTACAGGGCACAGTCCATCTTTGGTATGGTAATTTCCCACCTGCCAAGGTCTCTCTCGCTGCTGTCCACCCCCTGCCTGGGAAGGAATTCCCTACAGGGCCAGGTCCCATGTGGCGCCAGTTTCCCCTCTGGTTGGGAGGGAGTTCCCTTACTGGGGCCAAGGTATATTAGCCTTGCATTCGGCTAAATAAAGTGGCATTTGGTGGTCTCTTGTCGAATGACCCAGATCTCTTGTGTGTCTTTTGTTCAATCTCCAGGCCTTTGCCCAAATTCGTGTAAGGTACGGAAGGCGCGCGACCCGTACTGAGAAGGGTACCACAGAATCGGGTGGTACACTTGGGCTCCACATCATAGATTGAGCCAAAACTGTACGCTATACACAAGTACACCTGGACTTCCCTGTCTTCACCATAGCATGGGCAGTCGCTTTCCCCACAGTACGCCAGGTTTCTGTGATCCGTCAGTGTGTATCAGGCCAGCTGAGCATACCTTCCTCTCCAACCTCACTGCAAGCAGCCGCCAGGCACACAGGCATTCTATTCAGTGGAAAGGAAACAGTCACGGTTGAGACCATGTGTTTGACATGCTAAAAATCCTACACCTTACGAAGACAAATTGTGCTCTGCTTCCAAATCTGTCTCCCATCCCCAAACCTGACTTCATCGGTTCTTTTCCATCTTAGACCACCCAAGATGTTTATTTTAACCAGATGGATGCCCTGGGATTCAGCCAGATCCCTCACTTCCTAAGATAAGAAAGCCTGGAGAGAATTCAGAAAGGGAACCAGTCAGTCTCACACATGACTCACATACCTTCTAGGCTAGGGCTTACCAGGGCTGCCAGCTAGTCTTTGTCCAAAAACCTGAAGCACAGATCAGGTTTCCAGCACTTTACTTAACCTCTAATTTGCTGGTCACCTTGAGCTACATGGCAGATCCTTCCGACCACAAACCTTCAAAAATGTCCCAGATTCTTATGTAAAATTCTTACATAAAAATAAAATCTGTTAAATCTAAGAATTAAAATTGGACTTCACAGTCTATAACACAAAGAGTTGGTAGATTTTTTTTCCCTCCTGTAAAAGCTATTTGCAGGAGTTTAGGGCTAGGTGTGGTGGTATAATCCTGTAATACTTACATCGAGGACGTGCAGGCAAGAGGATCAAGAGTTCAAGGCTAGCCTCAGCTATAGTGAATTTGAAGTATGGACTACATGAAACTTTGTCTCACATATTATGTAGATCAGGCTGGCCTTGAACTCACAGAGATTCACCTGCTTCTGCCTCACAAGTACTGGGATTAAAGTCGTGTGCCAGCACACATGGCAAAATAAACTTTTAAGAGTATACATAGGTTGGGATGGTGAGGCATGCTTTTAATCTCAGTACCTTGGGGAGTCAGAGGCAGGTGGATTTCTGTGAGTTTCAGGCTAGCTTAGTCTGCAAAGCAATTTCCAGACCTGCTAAGGGCTACATAGTGAAAGCCTATCTATAAAACACACAAACACACACACAGAAGGAATTGGAGAGATGGCACAGTGACAACCAGTGAATCCAGGCTACTTTGCCTCTATAAACTTGCTGCGTAAAAGTGATGTTCCTTGATCTACTGGCTTAATATTAACACAACTGTGTGTGGCACCATCTGGAGGGTGAGGATTGTTTTTATTCATCTGAGACAGAATCCTTCACTTGTATGCCAGGCTACCCTTGCTAGGTAGCCCATGCTAGCTGTGACACAGGATCTTGCAGGGTAGCCAGGCCAGCCTAAAACTCCTGCCTGGGCTGCCACGGCATGGGATACCCTAGAATGTGTACCTCTGTACAAGTTCGCAGGGGTGCAGCAGCTACCGGCCGTCCAAAACATACTCTGAAACGGGAACAACAAACAGTGAGAGCGCAATACGTATCCTGACACCTACTACTTTTCTGTTTCCCCTGCCGAAGTTCTTTACTGGTTCCAACTTGCCTTATCCTTAGAAAATCATTTTTTTTTTCTTCTCTTGGGATCTTAGCCTCACGTTTGTCAGAAGAGCATGCTCGGCAAGCTGAGTTGATAAGTTATACAAATTTTTCCCCCTTTTCAGACAGGCCCTGCTATGTAGCCCAGGTTGATGTGGCCTGGGACTCACCATTCTCCAGATGGTAGATAGACTCGAGCCATCGCCAGGCGAGGTAACTTTATTTTTCCATAGTCGTGACGGTGGATGAGTTACCATCGTGAACAAAGTCTTGAGTAACTTGTAGGTTTAGGGCAGAATGCACTGTCGCTAACTCCAGCGGGGCAGCCTGGGGCTCCAGGGGACCAAGGACCTGGCTCTGAAGGTGCGCAGGCAGCAAGGCCACTTCTACTCGTCGCTCAAGGGGACGAGCCACGGCTCACTCGGCAACGTCAACCCTCGGCTTTCCTCAGTCTCCACAGCGCCTCCTCGAGGTCAGATCCCCTCCGCGCCGCGCTTGTCCCTTCTCGCTCACCCTACCTAGCGCCTGATCGAAGCTTTTCGTCACTTCCGCTCAGAGGAAGGCGCTTGCGCCGAGGCGTCGCCAAACTTTCGGACAGACGGCTGCGTGGCTGCCGATTGGCTGCGTGCGCACGCCGTAGAGGGCACGCTCCTCCCTCCGCGGCGCCTGCTCCGTGGAGCTAGCGAGCCGGCGGCTTGGCAGAGCGAGAGGCTCCTCGGCGTGCGTCGGGAGCTCATAGCTTAGATCGCCGCCGCCGCCGCCGCCCCCGCCGCCCCGCGCGCTGAGACCCACCATCCCAGACCCGACTCCTTTTGGCTCGGCCCGCGCGCCCCAGGCCCGGCTCGGGCGGCGCGACGGGAGGATGAGCGGCGGGCGGCGGAAAGAGGAGCCGCCTCAGCCGCAGCTGGCCAACGGGGCCCTCAAGGTGTCCGTGTGGAGCAAAGTGCTGCGGAGCGACGCGGCCTGGGACGACAAGGTGCGGAAGGCCCGGCGAGGGTGAGGGTGCGGGCTCAGGAGAACGGGCCCGGGGTGTCCCTCATCCTGGCCGGGCGCGGCCGTGGGAGCGGGGAGCGGGTGGCGAGAATGCAGAAGTGCGGGCCGGAGCGAGGGGAGCCACGTCGTCCTCCGCCGTTTGCCCCGCGGGATCCGGAGTAGTGAGAGCTTCTGAAGATTGCGAGCGTGCCGGGTGCGGAATCCCCGAAGTGGGTTTAAGTCTGCACATTGGGAGGGGTGGTACAATCACTCCTCGATTGGGTGAAAAAGACGAGATGCCCCGTGAGAGCCGGGTCTCAGACCACCTTAGGAGGGTGTGTGTTAAGAAGTGTAGCTAGACGTGGGTAAGAAGTGGTTGGGAACTTCACGATGCTCTCGCTGGTCACCTTCAGAGGATCTGAGCGTGGACGCTTCCCACGTTTGCTCCATTCTGTGATCTCGAAGACTGTCATCCTGCAGATTCCAGATAGTTTGTAAAGAATGTTGTATTTGGAATCCTTCTGTTGTTTGAACTACTGAAGTTGGACTTTCCTTCAGTTCCGGGGGCGGGGGATGGGAAGCACTTCCTGAAGGTGCCCTTGGCCTGCCCCCAGCCCTGCCCAGCTCTTGCAAAACCTGCAGTGTCTTTATGATCTGCTGTGTCATTTTTTTCCTTCTGCTTCTTCTTCTCTGGCCCAAGGACTGGTGTTTGGAGTCCAGGGCAGTTCACAAACCACCAGTGCTCTTTGTGCACACGCCTGAAGCACTCCGCACTCCCCACACCACCGTGCTTTCCTTCCTGGGTGGCACAGAAGGGGGGTAGTGAGGCTAATAGCCCCCCCCCCCCGCCCCAGACTGCCTAGGACTTGCCTGGTAAGCGAAGGGTTACCAGTGCCCAGGAACACAGTGCCCACCATCCCTGCCTTCTTGCAGCCTCTTCTAAAGAAGTAATGGTTTCCTCTAATCTCCTAATGTCTAAATACATTGTCTTTCACCACACCTTAGTAGAACTCATGACAGAACCACATACAGGGGGGCTAGAGAGATGGCTCAGAGGTTTAGAGTACTGCTTACTTGGGCAGAGAACCTGGGTTTGATTCCCAGCACCCACATGGTGGTTCACAGTGATCTGCAACTCCAGTTCCAAGGAATTCAAGGCCCTTCTCCATCCAGCGTCCATGGACTGCAGACACATATGTGGAGCACATGCATATATTCAGGCAAAACATCATACATACCAAATAAAGTGAACAAATCAAAAAAGAATCACATACTAAGCTGGTTTGTAGTGTGACATGTCTTTAGTCCAGCACGCCACAGCCAAAGCCCGATTTACCTAGCAGATTCCAGGCCAACCAGGGCTACATAGTGAGACTGTCTTGGGAAAAAAGAAAAGGATCTATTTAATAAACTTTCGTTTCTTTACCTATAGCTGTTCTGTGGCAGCCACTCCAGATAATGCATACATTGTGTCTCTTTTATAGGATGAATTTTTAGATGTGATCTACTGGTTCCGACAGATCATTGCTGTGGTCTTGGGTGTCATTTGGGGCATTTTGCCCTTGCGAGGCTTCTTGGGAATAGCAGGGTAAGTCTTGGATATCTCACACTCTTGTAGTTTTGTCTGAAGTGGGATCTTGCTCTGGAGCTTAGCACTTGGTAGTTCTCCTGCCTCAGCCTCGTAAGCAGCTGTGCTCAGGACCCTCATTCCTATTTTTATTTTGGTAAGGGACAAGGTCTCATGTAGCTCAGGTTGTCACTTGAACGCCTGATCCTCTTGCCCAACTTCCCAGGTGCTGTTGATGCTTACAGGCATGCGTCAACACGCTTGACTCTTGGTTTCTTTTCAGATGGAGACTCCATTTTCCTTATGACTGGCACCGTGTACATCTGACTGCTGAAGCAAAGTCAACATTAGCACTCCTAGGCCTGGGGCAGTGTTCGTTAGCTCTCAGGCCCAGGAGCATCTCACGGCAGGCTGCTGTCCTGAATCTGGGCCAGTCTGTGCATTCGTGGGTCTAATGTGACTCCTTGCAATGTACTACTGTGGGCAGCAAATATTCGTAATTGTGGCCTGATCTTGGTGCCTGTGGTAGTTTAGGAAGTAGAGGACCTTTGTGTTGATGACCATTTTTTTATGCTTTGTATTTTGTTGATGTATAGCTCTTGGCTTTGAGCAGGAATTGCTCTCAGGTGCCTGCGCTTTAAAAGTACCACCTTCACCCCCACCCCAAGTAGGAGGTTTGGCCTTGCATGTTTTACTTTACTCCTGGCCAATGGCAACAGCCTTGTGACCCTGCTCATGCATGGTTCAGGTTAGCGCGTTACTGAAAAAAAGCCTGTGCCCATGAAACTGCATTTGAAAAACTTAAAACTCCTAAGTAGGAACTGTGAGCAAGCTCTTGTGCAAGTGAGGAGACTTGCCTGGTCTCTTTTTACCCGGGAATACAAGTGAGCACTCCTGTGTCTCACCCCTGCCAGTGGAAAGCCGTGCTGGCTGTTCGAGGACCAACGGTGTTTCTTACCAGTTTCTTTAGAGAGTGAGAAGTGAGTATGTTTCAGAACCAGATTGGACAGTACTAACCCAAAAGAAATATATAGTAATCTCTCCTGCTGACAGATCTATTTTAAAACCCTCAGTGGATACCCTCAGCCAGTTACATAGAGCTCTTAGAAAGTTCAAGTTCTAAATGAGGAGCTTGGCACAATGGTGCATGCATAACTGTAATCTTTGTGCCTAGGAGGCTGAGACAGGAGGCTCTCTATGAGTTAGGCCAACTGGGCTACATAGTGAGTTCCTGGCCAGTCAGTAAGGGATACGGAATAAGACTGTCTCAAAAAAAAAAAACAAAAAACATTGTAGGCAGTGGTGGTGCATGCCCTTAGTCCCAGTTTTACGCGTCCACTCTGATAAGATCATGCACAACAAGACAGTGGTGAGTGGTGGTGGCACACACCTTTAAACCCAGCACTCAGGAGACAGAGGCAGTCGGATCTCTGAGTTCAAGGCCAGCCTGGTCTACAGAGTGAGTTCCAGGACAGGCTCCAAAACTACAGAGAAACCCTGTCTCAAAAAAGGAAACTAACAAAATTTTTTTTTTCAAATTAACATTGAGAGATTAACAATGGTAACTAATAAAATAATTTTATCAATATGTTATAATAAAATTACATGGTCCTTTCCTCTTTCAAAATACCTAACTGTTTTATGCTACTCCTGCTAGTGATAATGTCAAATGTTTGAAGAAAGTACTTCATGGCTTTTATGGTATATCCAGGTTGCTGGCCTCACTATTCTCCAGTTTTGAAGCCATTACTAAGTAAAGCCAGGGTTGTTTGAGCACAAGCCCTGATACTGTTACAGTCTGATAACCAAGCCCCTGCTGTTACTGAGAGGTAGGGAGCACAAGGGTGCTGGACGGAGGGGAGGGGTGGTGTGGTGAAGCAGGGCAGCGTGAGATTTCACACACTGCCTGGAGCAGCCTGTAGTTGAAAATTAGGCCTTTCACTTACATGGTACAGACATGTTTATTTCTGGAACTTCTCATTTGTCCATGGTGATGGTAGATAACTGAAACCACACAAAAACTGAGCAAGGATGAACTACTTACTATCCAGTGCCTCTTAACTAAAAGGTTTTCTACATTTTTTATACTGAGCAACACACTGTACAAGGAAACCATTAAAAGTTCATGCTGTGTATCATCTTTGTTATTGTTGTTTATTCTTTGTTTCTCGGGACAGGGTTTCCCTGTGTAACAGTCCTGGCTGTCCTGGAACTCGCTCTGTAGACCAGGCAGACCTCAAACTCACAGAGACCCGACTGCCTCTGCCTCCCGAGTGCTGAGATTAAAGGTGAGCGCCACCACCACCCATTTTGCTGTGTCTGGTCTTAATAGACTGGACGTGTAAGACTGATGGGGGTGATGGGATATCAGACCTTGGGTTCATACAGCTCTTCCTAGGTAGGATGAGGTATAAAGACAGAATGCTAGTCACCTCGAGGTGAGCCAAGAAGAAGGCAGATAAGAATAATGGCAGAGGAATAGGAACTTGTCCTAAAGATCAGAGTAATTGCAAGGCCACCAGTGTGGGGAAGGGGCCGTGCGACTTCAGAGCTTCTGCGCCTGTTAGTCTTTCGGGATTTCCCCCTTTGGTGTTTGGTTCGTGCACATGGTGTGCCATGCGTGTACATTCAGAGGCCGGAACAGGATGCTGGGGTCGTCCTCTATTTGTGCAGTGTTGCCTTGTTACATAGTCTCACTGTCCAGGTTAGTCTGCCTGTCTGCACCCCCCAATACTGGGATAACAGGCATATGTTGCCATGACTGGGCTCTTCATGTGAGTGGTAGGGATTTGAACTCAGGTTCTCATGTTTGGAGAACCAGAGCTCTTAACCACTGAGCTATTATTACCACAGCCCTTAAAATATTTTTTTAATTATTTATTTATTGTGTATACAATATTCTGTCTATATGTATGCCTGAAGGCCAGAAGAGGCCACCAGATGGTTGTGAGCCACCATGTGGTTGCTGAGAATTGAACTCAGGACCTTTGGAAGAGCAGGCAATGCTCTTAACCACTGAGCCATCTCTCCAGCCCATTAAAACATTTTTTTAAATTTTGTTTTTTAGATTTATTTTTATTTTATGTGCATGTTTTGTCTGTGTGAGGATGCCCTGGAATGGGAGTTAAAGACAGTTGTGAGCTGTCATGTGGGTGCTGGGAATTGAACCTGGGGCCTCCGGAAGAGCAACCAGTGCTCTTGTTAACTGCTGAGCTATCTCTCCAGCTCCTAAAAAAAGTTTTTAATTACGCTTTTCGTGGCCATATGTATGGCAGCCAGAGAACTGCTTACAAGGGTTGGTTCTCACCTTTCACCGTGTGGATTCTTGTGGTGGAGCTTGTGCCAGGCTGGACTTGGCTACAAATGCCTTTGTTCACTGTGGCCCTCCTGTAAGATTGTGTTGTGATTTCTGTTTTTGAGATGAGGGTGTTAACTTTGCAGCTCTGGCTGTCCTGGAACTCACTTTGTAGACCAGGCTAATCTTGAATTCACAGAGATCTGTTTCTACTTCTAGTGCTAGGACTAAAAAAAGGCGTGTGCCACTATTCCTGGCCCTTTTGTAGCATTCTGAAAGGATTTCTCTGAGATCATCCAGTCTGGGAGTGATCTAGCAAATACCAGCATAGTTCATTACTCTTCTTACTGTGTACAGACTGCCTTTAAAAAAATCACAGGCAGTGATCGTGCATGCCTTTAATCCCAGCACTCAGGAGGCAGAAGCCAGCCTGGTCTACAGAGTGAGTTCCAGGACAGTCAAGAACAGCTAAGACTACAGAGAGAGATCCTGTCTCGAAAAACAACAACAACAAACAACCACTTCATAGAAAACTAGTTCAAGTTCTTTAGATATGTTTCTTTGAAACTGTATAATCTCGGGCTTACCTAAGATCAGTCTTCTCATCAGTAAAATAGCGACAGGGGAGTGACTGACAGGTGAATTAAATGGATGATGTAAGTAAATTGCTAAGTGCAGACTTCTGTTCATCGGGCATTCCACGAGTCAGCTCACCATTATAGTTACGTGATTAGATTTATAAAAAGTGGTAAAATGTGGCTGAAAGAACAAGAAATGAGTGCACTTTGGACTGGCTCACCCAGTGTGTGCTGCCTCTATTCCATGGTTGCTGTTTCTGGGATTCAGTCCCACACTGTCAGCACAGCCAATTTTTCACTCTGGACAAACCCTACCCTCTTTTGGGTTAGCACTTTCCACCTGCTGTTGGAAAGGCCGAGAACTTTGTTTATTTTTCCATGACCCATCCCCAACTTCCCTTGCTTGAGGCATGACTTCCTAGTGCTCATTTCTAGTGAATTCCCTCCTCTCTCCAGAAACTGTTTGGCTGCCCTCTGTCCAAGTCCCGTCTTTATTTCATCCTGTTGTGGCCCTCAGCATCAGTTACCATAAAACTTCTCCTGTTTCCTTATTTGTGATTTGCCCAAGAATGACTGACAGTTATTTTGTGTACTAAGGCTTTGCATTGACGACCCATCTCTGGGTCTCTCAGCTTAGCACATAGTCCATATGTGCACAGCTAATGTTTAACTTTTTAAAAACTGGTGTTTTCGTTTACTTGTATATATTACATGCGTGTATTTTGTATGTATGAAGGGGGACACCCATGTAGAAGTGAGAGGACAGCTCAAGGGAGTCATTTCTCTCCACCTAATGGCCTCACTGATTGAACTCTGATTGACAGGCTTGGCCCTATTACTGGGACAGGGTCTCACTGTATTACCCAGACTGACTTTGGACTCCTGCAGATACCTCCTCCCAAATACTGGAATGACCTTGAACCCTTAATCTTGTTTCTACCTCTCAAACGCTGGATTTGCATGTGCATGCCAACCGTTTTTTTTTTTGAGATCTTGCTATGTAGCCTAGGCTGGCCTCTATTTGGGACTCAACCTCTTTCATATTCATTTTGTTACCCTAGTCTACCACGTTAATCCGTTGACATCTTTGCTGTGTAACGTTTGTCCCTAATTTATATAATAGAAACTCATCCTTGAAGCTTAGTCAGTGTGAGGCCCTTCTAGTCCTTTCTTGACCCTGCCTCTGACCTCACCTAAGATTAGATTTAAATACCTTTATTCCTGTGCCTTCTGTCTACATCAGGTATTGCTTCGGAAAGGTAGTGCCTATGTCAGCCTTTTCTTCTTGTCACCCCCACTTCCTGACTCCGTGGTCCTTCTCCACCTCTGCTTATTGTCATTGTGGGTTGGTTTGAGTTTGATTTTCTTTTGTTTTTTTTTTTTTGTTTTAAGTGTGTCCGTCCTCTTGTCTCCTCTGCCACCCTCTACCTCCGAACGTTATTTTTTTAATGTGTGTGGATGTTTTGTCTGCTTGTGCATCTATCTGTCCAGGCTGGCCTTGAACTTCCAGCAGTCCTTCTTGCCTCAGCCTTCCAAGTGCTGGATTGCAGACGTGAGCGACCACGCCCAGCGTCAGCTTATTATCTGGTCCTTCCAGTATCCGCCCCAGCTTCCATTGGTAGTCTTCAGTTAGAACCAAAAGATTTGGCGAAATGTTTCTGGCAGGCGATAAGGATGTGGCTGCAACATACTCAACAACTATGTTTCCTGTGAAATCCAAGAACTGTTTGTTGCACACCCAGTCCATTGGGTGTAAACAGCCTGAGCACTAATTTCCCCTTACGACATGCTCATCCCCAAGATATGTTTGCTCTTAAATCCTGAAACCTGAAGTGTAAATCAGACTTCCCCACTCCTATTACTTCTACTTATTGAGAAACCCACAGGGGCTGGAGAAATGGCTCAGCGGTTAAGAGCAGTGGCTGCTCTTCCAGAGGACCCGGGTTCAATTCCCAGCACCCACATGGCAGCTCACAACTGTCTGAAAATCCAGTTCCAGGGAATCTGACACCTTCACACCAATGCACATAAAATAAAGATAAATAAATCATGAAAAAATTAAAAAAAAAAAAAAGAAACCCACAAACCTGACTCATGAAGCCTCTAGGATACCATTAATTCCACCAAGTACCAGTGTACTTCCTTAGGTCACCAGTCTGTGTTTCACTCTGGAAACAATCTCTGCATCCCGCTCCTGCCGCCCCTCGTCTTTCTGCTCATGTGCTACATCAGCTCGTACATCATAGGACTCAGGACTGGGGTAGAGGGTCATAAAAGTTTCAACTCCATTCCACATTGCTGTTCTGGGCCACCTAATAGATGGTAAGCCAAAGGCAAGGGTGTTGTGTTCACCAGTTCATTGAGTCAGTAACAAGCAGCAGAAGATCACGAATGGCCTTTTAGGAATTACACAGAGAGAAACAGTACTGTTGCTTGCTTTATCAGGCTATAAAGTAATTAAATATATGTCTTTCCCCTGGCCAACACTCAGTTGAAGCTTTGCTGAGGCTCATGGCTGGTGTAGTTCCTGTTTGGGGAGCATTGCAGCTGTTCTGATTTCTTCAAGGAGGCTAAGAAATTCTATGTACTTTAAATTGGAGAGTGGTCTGGGTGTAGTGGCATATGACTTTAATCCTAGCACCTGGGAGATAGAGGCAGGCAGATCTCTTGTGGGCTTGAGGCCAGCCTGGTCTGGAGTTCAGACCTGCCAAGGCTACATAGTGAGACCCTATCTCAAAACAAAAACAAAAAAAAAGTAGATTGAAGAATTGGACATTGTTGGAAATGGAACCCAAAGCCTTGTGTATGCGAGACAAGTACTCTGTCACTGAGACCCCTGCCCCATGCTTTAGAGATTTTATCACATGCATTTGACTAAAAGTAGTTGTTCCTTAAATCTCCAGCTAGGTGGGAAACTCCACTGAAGGTCTAGACATTTGTGTGTATTCTGTTCACCCTCCCACCATAATAGCTAGCCAAGCCCCCGCCCCCCCCATTTTACGGATGAGGGAGTTGAGGTTCCTCTGGAGAAACTTATACATACTCTCATAACGATGAAGTAAACAAATTGAGCCTGTTTTCCTAAGCTTGGAGCTTTTCTCTCCAGGTCATCCCTTGCCTGGGTGGGGAGACAACAATACGCATAAGCAAAGAATAAACTGGAACTCAGTGCCCTACCAGCTGGGAGAGCGTGCAGCTTCAGATCTTATGCTTTGTGTTTGGTGCTTTCCCCACTCCAGGTTCTGCCTGATCAATGCGGGAGTCCTGTATCTCTACTTCAGCAACTACCTACAGATTGACGAGGAAGAATATGGTGGCACATGGGAGCTCACCAAGGAAGGGTTCATGACATCATTTGCCTTGTTCATGGTATGTGTAGCTGGAAGTTCTACAGCAGCTTCTGTTCATTATGAGCTGTTTGTCATTCAGGGAGCACACTTAGTTGACTGTATAGTTGGGCTACTGCTCCCTTAGTGGCACATCGAGGAGATCCTCTAAAAGATGTGGCCTGGGGTGCTGTACACTTATGTAAATCCAGGGCCTACTATCAACTACATATTAGAAACTGGGAAATGTTTTAATATATATTTGTGGAGCTGGGTGTAGTCATTCACAACTATAAATACCAGCATGGTGGATTATAAATTTGAATTCAGACTGGACTACATAGAGAGACCTTGTCTCTAAAAGAAAGAAGAAAACCAAAAATATAGATAAATACATGAATATTAAGTATACGCATTATTCCTAGTAGGAAAAATTAAACCACTCACATGTCTGTTATCTGGAGTGTAAAATGTTTTATATTCATACAGAAAAACATACTTTCTGTGGTACTGCAGTATAGGTGCTAAGTGGAAGAACCTAGACATAAAAGGCCACGTGATTCCACTTAGTGAAATGTCCAGAATATATAGGGCCATGGAGACAGAAAGTAGGTTGGTGATTGCCGGTAGCTGGGGGGAGGGAGAGATGGGAAATGACAAGTGACCACGGGAATAGGCCTTCTCTTTGGTGTAATGTTTTGGGATTAATGATACTCTTTATGAAATCCTAAAGACCTCAGAATTATACACTGCCTTTTTCATTGGGTGGGGGGTTGCTGCTATATTGATCCAGGTGACAACACAAAACTTGCTTGTGTCTCTTCTAGGTCATTTGGATCATCTTTTACACTGCCATCCACTATGACTGATGGCGTCTGCTCCCATCTCTTCTGTCCAGCCCGAAGGACCCTTTTATTACAGCACAGATACATGCTTGTTGGGGCACTCCTGCCACGTGGAACTGAGAAGACCCATGTCTTTTGGACTTAGAATCAGCGTGTTGGGCATTGGTGTTTTCTGCAAGGGTTGTGAAACTTTTCAAAGAACCATCTGCCTTTGGGGAAACATTTCTGAATTTGTCCATCGCCAACCATTTTCTTGGATACCATCATGTAACAGCTGTTTGCCAAGTGGAGCTGCTGTTTAATCTGATGCGCCTCTGGATCCGGATGAAACATTAAATTGTCTTCCTTAGTTCTCTGTCAGGTGTACAGTTTTTAAACTATCAGTGGCATCTCAAGTCTTCTGAAAACACCATGTGCGTGATCCATAGCGCAGTATGGGCAGCCGTCTAAAGTTTCCACTGTAGAGTGTTTTCAGATACTTGAATAAACAAGTCTAACTGAAAGTGTTGGCATGCTTGGTAAACTAAAGCCTTGCTTAATTCCCCACTGGCACCCTCAGAACCTAGGGAGAGTGTCAGACAGAGCCCCAGCTTTCCTCCTCCTCTCTCTCTGCTCCCATAGCCCCTTCAGTCAGGCCTCTCTTTCTGACTGTCAGGGAAACAAGGGGCTGGAGTTGGTGAGGGTTATTGCCTTGGCTTTAACATTGCGGAAGAGGGTCTGCTACCTGATGTTCTGGCCCAGCACTGAGATAGATGATTAATCTACAATGTCAGACTTAAAAGGTGTCATATTGTGTTTGGCCACCAGATGGCAGGACTAGTGTATGGCTGGGCTGTGTTTGGATGAACACTGAATGAAGTAGAGATCTGAGAGTTTGGCTGTGAAGGGACTTTTGAGGGATCATGGGAAGATCTAAATTGTTGGTCTTGCTCTGCTTGGGGGTAAGATGGTGGCTGCTGTGTTAAGCCACCAGGTGCTCTGCCTTTGTCTTTGCTTTGAGCCATCCTACCGTCTGAGATGTGTTTGCATTCTTAATGAGTCTTGTAAATTTCCCTAATATTTTTTCTCTTCTTATGCTAGTGATGATCTCTGCCTTTTTGTCGGGCTGATTAGCATTCATAATGGACATCCTTCTTAGGAACGTCAAACCTCAGAAGTAATTTGCTCTGTAGAGGCCTGGCTCTGTCTTGCGATGCACGTGAACTAGAAATTGTAGGCAGGGTTGAGGCCTTGGGAGGAAGATAATGACTTACAACTTGAGAGGAAGGAGCAGAAGGTCCGTGTGGGACCCTGGATGTGCCTGCGTCCCAGCCTTGCCTCTAGGGTGCTTCGTCAGGTTTGACCAGATTGGGGTCCTGGGCGAAACAGCCTTGGTTCCCCTTTGACTTCTGTTTGGACTAGACATTGTCCAAGGAGTTATCCTCGGTGAGGCTGATGTAGGAACTGAGGGATTCTCGGAGCCCTTCACTGAGAAGAGATGCCTCCCCACTTGCAGGCGCTTCCAACAACAAGCTGCTGTGGATGGGGGAAGGCGGGTAAGGGAGCCACTTCTGTGCTTGCCACACAGTTCACCACCCTTAGGACAGCACCACGGTACTCCTACTGACAAACTCCGCTCCTCTTTTTTTTTTTTTTTTCCTTTTTTTGAGACAGGGTTTCTCTGTGTAGCTTTGGAGCCTGTCCTTGCAGTCTCTCTGTAGACCAGGCTCTCCTTGAACTCACAGAGATCCACCTGCCTCTGCCTCCCATGCTGGCCTCTGCCACCCATGCTGGGATTAAAGGTGTGCGCCACCATTGCCCAGCCTGGCTCCTCATTTATTAGCTGATCTAACTCCATCTTGACCTCCCTACTCAGGATTCTATTCACCCACGCACTCTAACCTTCCTTCCCCCCCCCCCCCGGCTGCCCAGGGGTCCATGCCTGCTTTTTCCCTACTATTACCACTGCCTTGTCCTTACCACTGCTCAAGCCTGTTCTGGGCTCTAGAAGGTGTCCCTGGATGTAACGAGCCCATTCTGGGTTGTGAATCCACATTTTGTTCTGCCTTCACGTTTCCAGGACTCCCCTTACCTATCCAGCTCTTTCCAGTTGAGTGATGCCGTCCGCACAGTCACAGGTAGAGGTATATCTTTGCCAGGTAGTGGACCAAGCTTCTGCAGGACACAGGGCTCCTTTAGCACACAGCAGATGTCATCTGCCAGCTCTATGGAAGAGACGCAAGCCCTTGATGTGATACCTGCCCTGGCAGTGTTCTCTGCCATTAGAACACTAACATTAGCACATTAGGAACGTGGTCACCAAAACGTAATGGAAAGTGAAGTCTCACGACAGCTGAGGTGTAAAGTCCGTCTGGGGCTAAGTCATGTGATACTGAGTTCAGTGTAAAGCTGAGGAAAGCAAGCTGAATGGTCAGCCTGTGGCCTCTCAGGCCTGCTGTGGGGAGCCACCTTTGTTGTTTGTTGTTACTGACTTTGTTGTTTTGAGACAGTTTCTCCATGTAGCCCTGGCTGTTCTGAAACTCAGTCAGTAGACCAGGCTGACCTCAAACTCAAGAGATCCACCTGACTCTTCCTCCCAAGTTCAGGGATTAAAGGCATGTGCCACCATGCCCAGTGAGGTTTTCCTTATCTCCTTAACACCTGGTTACAGGGCAGGCACCAGAAATGCTCAAGATTGAATTGCACCCAGGAACAGCACGATCTGGTTCGTGTGATGAGAACTCTGCTGTAGGGGACTTTGATTTGGAACCACCACTGTGGCAGTGAGATTTTGGCCAAACTCACAGTTGGCTTCTAGTCAGTTCTTGTCAGCATAGGATAGAGACAGTTCTCACCACATCTCAGGGCTGCATGGGTATAGATGGAGGGCATGCCTCTTCTGCCTAGATAGCCCCAGCAGGTCAAGGTTCTAAGGGCACAACTGATGACCTAGGACCTTCATCCAGTCTACTGTGGAAGAAAAAAAATGAAGGATGTCACACCTGAGTAATGATCCACCAGGGCCTGGAGTGAGGGGAAGGTGAGGCGTGGTGAGATGTACAGCCAGCCATTGTCGAGGCGCTGTATCCTATAGTGTCTGATCCGGTCCCAAGATGCTGGGCGACTGAGTCGGATGGACAGGGAATAGCAGCCTGAGGAAGAAAGGATCCAGTGATGGATCTGAGGCCCTGCTGGAGACCCAGCCCCGCCCAGGTTGGAAGAAGGAATAAATAATGGCCACAGCCCAGCCTTCAAGGAAGTATTGGGGTCAAACGCAGGACAAAGAGGATTGGTTGTTATAGATAGGATTCTGTGGTCCTCAGGATGGGTAAGGTGTCAGTGAACCTTAATATTGACTGTATAAAGACTCAAGGATTAGAATGTGAAAATGTGTCTTGTAGATGTCAGCATGGTCACAGAGAGAAAACCACCTTGGAAACAATTTGGTGTTGAGTTCTTCCTTCAAACCCAGCAGTCCCATCTCATACACAGGGGAGAGAGACAACATTGCTACCAATAGACGCCATATTCACAAACCCCATTGGAGCTCTACAATAAAGTGCAGAGGATGTAGCTCAGTGCTAAAGCATTGACCTAGGGTGCACACCACTTGGTGTGAGGTAGTCCCCTCCCTCACACAAAGTGTGGAGCTTTATAGAATGCAATGCTGATTGTGTAGCAGAGAGTATAATCCCAGCATCTCGGTTACATGGTGAGTTGGAGGCCAACCTCAGCAGTGTGAGACTGTCTCAAAAACAAAAAACAAAAGGATGAGCAGCAGAAGTCCGTGTGTACATTCAGTAAAGTTCAGCACAGTGAAGGGCTTTGCACAGGGACACTTACACAGCAAGGTTTTGAAGAGAGGCAGTTGCTCAAGGCCAGCCTGGTAACCATCCCAGGCTAGTCAGGGCTACATAATGAGCCTGTCTCAAAAATAAAATAAAACTTATGCCAGTCCTAAGCAACTGCTGCACTCTTTCGGTTCCAAGGCATCTGTTTCATAATGCAGGCTGCCTGGTTCTCATACAGCCACACTCAGTAGGACCTGTGCCACCCATGCCCACCAGCCCTGTTGCTAAGGCACACCTAGCCACACGGTGTGAAGGGGGCTAGTGATTATCCATATCTCAACAGCTCTGAGCATTCAGGTAGTGAACCATGTTTGGCATGCAGCAAGCACCCATTATATTCTGTATTCTGGCCCTGTGTCCCTGCTGTTCCTTTGTGGTAGTTTGAATAGAAATGGCCCCCACAGGCTCATATATTTGAATGCTTGGTCATTAGGGAGTGGCACTATCAAGAGGTTTTACCTTGTTAGGGTACATGCGGCCTCATTGGAGGAAGTGTATCACTGGGGGTGGGTTTTGGGGTTTCAAATGCTCAAGCCAGGCCCAGAGTCTCTCTTCCTGCTGCCCACCAACCCAGTTGTAGAACTCTCAGCCCCCTTTCCAGCACCATGACTGCCTGTGTGCTGCCATGCAGTCCACCATGACAGTAATGGACCAAACCTCTGAACCTGTTAACCAGCCCCAATTAAATGTTTTCCTTTATAAGAGTTGCTGTGGTCATAGTATCTCTTCAAAGCAATAGAAACCCTAAGACATCCTATGCAGAACATTCTACCTGCAAGATGCACACCTTCCCTTAAAGAAGGAAACCTGAGGAATGGTTCTGATTTATCCTCCTGCTATCTTCCCATTTTCATAGACAGCCTTCATCCACTCACCCAACCATTCATCCATCCATCCATCCACCCACCCACTCACCCACCCATCCATCCATCCATCCACCCACCCATCCATTCACTCATCCATCCATCCACCCATCCATCCATTCACCCACCCACCCATCCATCCACTCATCCATCCATCCATCCATCCACCCACCCACCCATCACTAAGCCCCAGACTTCGGAGTCACTGACTGCTTCCTCTCCCACTGTCTTGATTTGGATCTGAAATGCCTTCACAGAGCCCTGGAGTGAAGGCATGGCTCCTGGCAGCAGTATTCAGAGCTGGGGCCTTTGGGAGGTGATGAGATCATGAGGGCTCAGCCTTTTCCCAGCAAGCTTTTCTGTTCCATGGCTGCCACAAAGTGAGCAGCTTTTCTCCACGCTCTTTGACCACATTACCTTGCCACAGGCCTAAGCAGCTAGGCCAGGTGACTGTCAGCAGAAACCTCTGACATCAGGGGCCGAGATCAACCTCTTCCTCTGCCAGCAGCGGAAAGCCCTACTGGCTACGTTCAGAGCACACCTGGACTCTGACCACATCCCAACCAGACAGAGCTTGTGGTTGCTTCCTGTGTAGCTTCCCACTTCCAGTTTGTCACAACAGTAGTAGGTCACTCCTCCTTGGAGCCCTCCCTATCACACTTAGAATCAAAGTCCGCATCACCTTTGAAAGGCTTCGCAGAATCCGGCCTCTCCTTGAACCTGCTCCAGTTCTGCTGGCTTAGGCCCAGAAGCCTCCCAGTGCTAGAATTAGTGAGCCACTTGAAGACTTACTGCCCTTGGATTTCTTGTAGAAAACACACACTGAGCATTTGCCCCCTACTGGCCACGGGTCTAGAGAGCCCTTCAGGAGCACAACCCTTGCTTAGTGCACACAAGCCCGTCCGCCTGCATGGATGAGGGAGCTGGTGGTGTGTGAGGCAAGTCTAGGCCTGTCTGGCAGCCTGGTATTAAACATGGCTCTCTCCTTCCTGTCTGGAAGACAGTTTACTCCAGCTCTCTATCTGCCTACTTAGGCAGACTCATTCATTTCTCCAACAAACATTCGAGCCCCTACTACGATGCCAGACACTGCACAGGCCCAGACGGAGATGTAGGGATGATAGGAGCTATCTGTCCGGCCATCTCCTCGCAGGGGTTGTCCTTGATGGTCCTCAATGGACAATGAGCTCCATTGTTCTCAGAGCACAGCTTTCAACTTTGTTGCAAGAAACCAGTTCAAGATGCTGTGGGAGCTTTGAGGAAGACGGGCAGCCTGGGGAGGTGACCATGGCTTGGACCATGAAGGATGAGTGTATATTTGCCCAGGGGAGATGTGGGGGGTGTGTGGCTTCCAGGCTGTGGGGTAATGTGCCAGGAAGTAGAATGGAAAAAATGAGTACCTGGTAGGCAGTTGAGCTAGAGGACACAGAGGACCTAGAGGATGACCTACCAGACCAAAGGCAGTGTAGATGGTCCTGGATGCTCTCTAGCAGGCTTAGGTATTCATGCCCAGAACTTCTGGGATTGGGCATTCTAGTGGTGCTGGGAGAAGAGATGCCATCAGGATCTACCTGGGGGAAATACCTGTCAGACCCTGCCTGCACTTCCTCCACTGAGGTCACAAAGGAGCCAATGGCCTAAGAGATGCTGAGCCCTAGGTCCTCCCATCTGCAGCTGGAGACTGGGAGCCACAGTGTGGAAAATGTGACTCAGCCACCACTGGGGAAGTGTTGGCCACCAGAGAGTGAGCAGAGCTGAGCCCAAGGGGAGCAGCCACATCTTGCTCACTCATCCCCCTCACTGAATCCAACACAAAGAGGGCACAGGGTGACAGCCGGAGAGTGAGGGACTGCTGCTTGTTGGAACCTGTCCTTAATCCCGGGACAGCTCTCCGGAGCAGTCCTGTGACCTGTGTAGTGATTAGGACCTCCTTCATAGAGCAATACTCAAGCCTGGCTCTCCCCAGGCCTACAGCATAGTCAAGTAAGTTAGAGGAACTCTGAGGAGGTGTGGAGGGTGGCTGAGAGGGTATTCTTAAGTGCTCAGGGCTGCAGGCTTTCCTTGGTGCACACACAGGCTCCACTCCTCTGGAATCCCCACCTCAGAGCTACACTGGACTCTAGGTCCATGTTGACCCTGGAAGCAGGTACAATGGCCGAAGCCTGTGATACCACTCAGGTGGAGACAGAAGGATCATAAGACCTGCCCACGCTACAGAATGAATTCAAAGCCAGTCTGAACAACTTAGTAAAGCCCTGTCTCCAAAAGTATCTAAGGCTTTGGGTTTATACCCAGTACTGCAGAAAAACAGGAGAAAAGGTGATCCCAATGTCACCCAGTCAGTGGTTACGATGTCATATGTGACAAAATGCACAGAATATAAGTAAAAGTCTCCCTCTCTCCCCGTGATCGGCAGGCAACATGGCTTCTCTATTACTTCCTTCGGGGTTTTCCTCTGTCACTTTGAAAGCACACCCCTAGTATGTCTGTAGTGGCAAAACCAGCACCGTTACCAAGTCCAGAGCATCCCAATGACCCCTGAGCTTCAGAGAGTCACACTCTATGACATCATTCAGGACCCTAGAACTTAGTATCAAATTTCACAGTCACCCAGGATATACTTAAGTATCTGAAACAAGTCTGACTGCGCCCTAGCACCGCCAACTCCAGCACATGCTGGGGATTTCTTGCTCTACTTCGCTACAAACATGCCCTGTCTGGTGAGAGGGTCTCACCCAATGACACCCTTTCAGATTCCAGATCCTAGGACACACCCCTGACCAATTAAATCGGAAGCTCAAGCCTGGAGTGCAGGCATTCATGTAACAGGCTCCTCTGGGGTGATTCCAATGTGCAGTTAAGATCTAGGTCTCCAAGCCAGCTCCCCAGGCCTGCAGTGTAAGAGAAGAGGATGTTCAGGCCCAGCCTCAGGCTTGGCATGCTGGGTGTGGGGTAGCCGGCCTGCAGACACGTCTGTGCATCCCTGGACAGAGACCCGTGGGTCTGTAAGCAGTGAACTAAAGTGATCTTTTCCCAGGCTGGGTAGGGTATGCCCTTCAGCAGTGCTGTCCAAAGGAAGCCTTGGAGAGACAACCATTCTACAAGGTTAGCATGGGAAGTTTCTGTTTGTTCTGTATGTATAAGCTAGCAAGCCCCAGGGATCCTCCTGTCCTGCATCCCCAGCACCGAGATTACAAGCATACACCACTGGGCCAGACATTTTACATGGATGCTGAGCCTCGAACTTAGGACTGAATGTGACTGAACGCTTGCTCCTCTGGGATCTATCTCCCAAGTGCTGGGATTACTGGCATGCACCACAGTGCCCTAACACGGGGTCTTCTGTTTCTGATGAGGGTTGTTTCCTGAGTGACCCCCACTAGGTGCTGGTGACAGGGACGCTGGTCCTAGAATTCCTGTGGATCCTTCCAAGTCTTTGAAGATCTTCACAGATCCTCTTGGCTTCTCCATGAATTTTCCTTGTGATAGCTCCCTCTTAATCAAGAGGGAGGGATAATGACACAAGGGGTGGTCACTATGCTCTTGGGACTGCACCAGGTCAGAGGTGGGGTGGAGTGGCTAAGCCCTGAGCACTTCCTGTGGCTTTTCTAGCTCACAATTGGTAGGTCTGCAGAGCTCCTGTCCCAGTCACCACCACTGAGGTTTCCTGTGCAGCTGCCACACTGGAGCCAGGTGCCCCACCACCACCCGCAGCAGTCAGTGGTGTTTATGAGGGTGAGGGGGTTGATGTTTCTTGGAAATTAGCACGAGGGGCTGGGGGGAGGTTAACTAGGAAGCTCTAGAGGGAAATGCATGCAGGGTAGAGGTGCAGAGCAAGGACCCCCAACAGACAGTCCATGCAGTAAGCTCAGTCGGGACAGACACAGGTCTGTCTGCACTGCACTGCAGTGACTCCTCCCTAGACTGTCACTAGCAGACTCTGTATTTTTAACCCTTGAAGTCTTTCTCGGGTGCATGGCTTGTGATGAACATCTGACAAGAGATCCTCTCATGTTCTGCCTTGTAAAGAAGGATTACCACTGCTGGTCAGAGTAAATCCCAGGTGGTTTTTTTGTTTGTTTGGGGTTTGTTTTGTTTTTCAAGACAGGGTTTCTCTATGTAACAGCCCTGGCTATTCTGGAACTTGCTATGTAGACCAGGCTGACCTCAAACTCACAGAGATTTGCCTGCCTCTGAGTGCTGGGATTAAAGGCCCAGCAGTCCTAGTTGTCAAAATATAGACTAAGACCAACTTTGCTCTGTTGTCCAAGGACCCTCATGAAAGCACCGTGACTCAACTCCAAGCCCAGGTACCCACTCCAAAAAAAAGTCTCCCGTTGATTGTTCCAAGTCAGTTGTGTTTCCTTTGCCCTCACAGCCTGACTTCACCTCAGGGCCTTTCACAGTCAGAGCCTGACTGGACAACCTCCGCTGACCTTTCGGAGTGGCGACAGCGTGTCCTCTATCCTGAGCCTCACTCTGGAGAGGTGTCTGGTGGGGGCTGAGTTTACCCACCTCTCCTGCTCTGGCTCTCTCTGATGAGGAAGGACCCTCCGGGGTTCCCAGGCAGCAAGAGTAGTTCCTCAGCTCTCTCCCGGCTCAGGCCCTCGTACAGCCATCTGGGGGAGCAAGGAGAGGAACAGGTTAAGCTTGTGGGCTTTAGTAGAATTCTTCTTTTAAAAGGATTTAATCCGCCTCTGCCTGATCTTGACAAGCTCTTCCCTCCCTTGCCCTCTGGGCTTCCCTTGCCTTCTGTACTGTGAAGAGCAGGCCTCAGAGGCTCAGAGATCCCTCCGAGAGTTGCTCTCAGGGTCCTGACTCCAGAGACTTTGGGGAAACAGCCCTATGAAGGCATGGGCAGACTTTCTTTGCCTGGAGACTTCATTACCAAGTGTCTGGGAGGTAATGGGATGGAGGAGGGACTGTGGGGGGAGGGCGGGGCAGGGCAGCACAGGTTGCCCCAGCCTGTGTCATCACTGCCCAGTCCTCCAGCTCCACTGCTGATCCACTCACCCTTGCAAGAAGTGCCCCTTGATTTCCCGCTTCAGGATGACTTATAGACTATGCCTGTCTCCTACATGTCCCCTTCAGGATGACTTATAGACTCTGCCTGTCTCCTACATGTCCCCTTCAGGATGACCTTATAGACTATGCCTGTCTCCTACATGTCTCCTTCAGGATGACCTTATAGACTATGCCTGTCTCCTACATGTCCCCTTCAGGATGACCTTATAGACTATGCCTGTCTCCTACATGTCCCCTTCAGGATGACCTTATAGACTATGCCTGTCTCCTACATGTCCCCTTCAGGATGACCTTATAGACTATGCCTGTCTCCTACATGTCCCCTTCAGGATGACCTTATAGACTATGCCTGTCTCCTACATGTCTCCTTCAGGATGACCCTATAGACTCTGCCTGTCTCCTACATGTCCCCTTCAAGGTTCTCTACACCTGATCCTGGCCACCTTCCAAAGGCCCACACCACAACACCTCCTCTACAGGGCCTTCTCTGGGCTCTCAAATCTCATGGGCCAAGCTGAACAAGACATAACAGTTGTCTGCTCCTCTGAAGGCCAGGGCCCAGGCTCTGTTCAGTCTGTAGCTATGCATAAAGAGGACGCTGTGGGAAGAGTATAGGAAGGTCCTCAAGGTGGGACTGGGCTGGGTACTCACCCATGGGAGACTTTAGCCACATACACACTGGGGATGTGATACTCTCTCCCCGAGACTTCCGATATGACTGTCCACCAATCTCCATCCCTGTGGAGAGATCACGGAGGACCACCTTCATTTGGCATCTGCAGGGGCTTCTCCAAGTGGAGCTTGTAGCACCCTTTCTACTTATTTCCCAGAATCCCCACACCAGCCAATCCAGGCCCCTCCTTGCCTAGCAGGTGGCAAATGATCCGTGGTTCTTGTTCCAAGGCCTGACCCCACTCCCTTTCTCCCTGTGAGTGTCAGGCTGCCACAAAACCACCCAGAGATATAGTCACATGGGAGCCTTTTTAAAGTGGCCCGGGCCTTCCTGCTGGCAGTGGAAGGACCCTCTCCCACAGTGCCACCTCAGGACCCAGTGTGTAGACTTACTCTGAGACGATGGTCAGCGGCTCCCCAAGTCTCAAAGACAGTCCAGCCTGCGCACCTGCTGGAAAACTGCCCAGGGCCACTGCTGTGACATTGCTTCTCTCTAGACAGAGGGATAAACACATTTGCCCCCTTGGTCAGTGCTTCTTCAAGGTGTGAGTCAGTAGATTCTTGCCTTGGTCTGGCTCCCCTCATTCACCTTTCCCACAGGTACCCTGAAGTGTGTGTGTGTGTGGGGGGGGGGGTAGCCCCAGAGTCTGAAATGCTCCCAGCAGGCTCTACAGAACCTGGAAGAGCCCACATAGCTTTGGGGGTTCCAATGAGGGCCTTCAGTGTATGTGGCTAGAGGACCAGGCTCCTGGCCGTGCCTCCCTATATGTATAACTTCTACAGAGGCCTTGATGAAGGACTCCACAACTGGGAAACTGAACACCTACAGGGCTGGGGACATAGCTTAACAGAGCTGCATTTGCCTAGAATGTGCAAGGCCCCGGGTTCCATCCCTGGCCCCATGACAAAACAAAACAAAAACCCACAGCAGCTAGAAGCCCCTATCAACGTGTATCTGAGTGGGCCTCTGAAAGGGGTGGTGGGGCCACACAGCTCTGAGGGCGGGGCTGGGAGGAAACTCAGGAAGGCTAATAGCTCAGCCTGGGGTCCCAGGAAGAAGGGCAGAGCTAGCACCAGCAGTGATGTGCGGTGAGCAGACAGAAAGCAGGGTCTGTGAGCTGAGGCTAGCCACACACCTGACTCTGGTGTCCCTATTACTCCTATGTCAGGCCCCTGGAGAGATGCCCCTGTGAACAGGCTCTGTAAACCCAAGAGCACTGCACACAGGCACAGGCTGGACTCCCAGTAGCCTACGTCCAGGGCAGCAAGCGAAGGCCTGTGCTGGCCCTGAGAAGTGCCACCAGAGGCTGCTATTGTAGGCCGACAGGGCAGTGCCCCACGGGAGCATGTGACTGAGAGTCCTGATAACCCTGACTGTACCCCACACATGGGGCCCTACTGGGGTCTTCCTCCATCACCTTACCACTGCCCTGACGTCGGTGTGCCTGGTCATCTCCACTCTGCAGAAAGGTCTCAAGGCCTTGACGTGGCACTCAGCAAGGGGAGGGGTATATTCCAATTCCATACCACACTGTTCACAGGCCCAGGCTAGGGAGGAAGGGAGACGGCTGCACCTCTCAGGAAGGGCCCCAGCTTCCTGGGAGGCAAAGACTCCAGTGGAGGAGTGACTGGCCTGAATCACGGAGCCAGAGTGAGGCTAAGACACTGTGGGCCACCCTAGAAATGGCCCTGAGGACTCAGTGGACATGAAGTCCAGTTTGGAGGTGGGGCATCAGGCAGCAAGCAGAGGACCTCCACTTTCCTCACATGAGCCCACACAGTCTAGCAACTCCTCCCTAAGCTTGCAGAGCCTGCAGGTGTCTGTTGAAAACTAATTCACTGACCTCACTTTTCCTTCCCTTCCTTGGAGGCCATATGGAGGGAAGAAAAGGTTCTCCGAGCCAGGTACATCTTCCAGGGGTGGTCATTACCCTCAGAAGCACCAGCATTACTCAGCAGCCTGCCACCTGCCTCTGACTCAGTGGAAAAAGGGGCTGTCGGAGTGGTTTTCAGGGCTCTTCCTGCAGGTCTCTCACTGTAGATGAGGGGGCGCCCAGGGTGTCAGAGTGCTGGTAGCAGGGAGGAAGGGGCTTGAGTACAGAACAGGAAAAGACACTGCCACTTTAAGGGATCTGGGGGTCGAGGAACAACAGTTTGTGCCTAAGTCCAGATGCTCAGCCGTCTGCAGTCTCTAGTGTAGTTTATTAATACTCCCGGCACCCCTCCTAACAGTGCTTCTGGGTGTGGATGATCTCATCCGTGGTGGTTAATTCTCTGGACCACCATGGCTCCACACAGCATTTAGGCAGTATCTGGTCAAACCAGTCTGGGTGTTTCTGTGAGGAGTTTCCAAACAAGGCAAAACCCCACCCCCGTTGTGAAATTAAAGAGGGCTCTTTTAGTGTAAGCCAGGCTATATACATAAACCCACAATTCTCCTTGGCTTCTAAATGAAGGAAGTATAGGCTTGCATTGTTGTAGCTAGCATGATGCCCAACTTCAAACACATTTTTGTGCATGTGCTGAGGATGGAGCCACAGGTTCTAACCCCGAGTTCCACTTCCAGCCCCTCACATTAATGTTCTTACCACTATTGCAAGTTCAGCAGAAGCTGGGAGCCTGTGGCTCACTGGCAAGAGTAAGAGTGGTTATGGCTCTCACTGAAGTTTGGGGTTGTTGGCCAAAGACCCACAGGTGATGAGCTCTAGGTCCCTAGACCTGGGAAGGGCCTGGTGGCCCCACAGACGTAACTTACCTGCTTGTGTGGACACAGGTCCCTGGCCTGAATCAGAGGAGATGGTGTTGGAGCTTGTGGGCAGGCTTTTCCCTCTGCTGGGCCAACTTCCCATCATTCCTCAGCAGATTCTCAGGAGCACACTGCTGAAAGAGACCTGAAAAGGGTGCTTGCTGCCGTGGGGCACAGCCCATGATCCCCGCTAGGACCTGACACCTGGCCCTCACAGGAAAATGGCCTGTCCATCAGGGCCATGGAAACGGCAGCATCCCAACAGCCAGTCTCTCGCCATCACAGTGTTGGACTGACTGACACAGAAACCAGCTGAGGCCGCAGCAAACAGAGGCGATTTCTCTGTATTCCATTCTTCCTAGGCAGTGGCTGGGCTCCATTCAAGTCTTCCGGACCTTTCTCTTGTGTTCCCTCTGCTGGGCTACCCTGCCCTTTCTATTCTTTTTGGGATTGTCTGGGCCCCACATTTTCTCAGGAAGTTTCCTAGGAATCTTTAGCCTTTGCTAATCCTCCTGTGACCTCCTGTGGCCTGAGAACCACTCCTTAGGCCTGGGGTCACATTCTACTAGCTGGTAGCAGGGATAGTGGCAAGACACTGATCTCTAAGCCATACCAGGGACCGTGGCTAGGGTTAGAGAGGAGCTAAGGGGGAGCCAAGAGGCCTTGGGATGGGAGTCACAAGCAGAGGTGACACTGAACAGTTATTGGTGCAAACAGCCGGAGTCTGTCAGACCATGTGACACAGTGGTGACTTGCAAGGCTCACTGGTCACTTCCACTCTTGGTCCCCCTTTCCTCATCTGAGAAGTGGGGTAACCACACTCAACATTTGGGGATGGTAGATAATGCTCTGGAAAGCCAGCCCTGGGGCCATACTTCCTTCCTGGTTCTGAAGATCCTATTCCAAATTCTTCCAGGAACTCTTCCTTTTTCACTTACTCTGTTGCGTTCCTGGGAAGTTTTTGTTTTGTTTGTTTGTTTGTTTTTGTTTTTATGAGACTATGAACTGTAGGACTGTGTTCCCTAGGTTGTCTCAAAACTCTTGGGATCAACTGGTCCATTGCTTCACAGTCCTGTGACTGCCAGCAGGCTCGGTTGGAATATTTGTTCAATCTGCCATTACCCTACAGTTCCATGTCCTGCCCTCAGCATTGTGAGGCTCTCAACACACATCAACAGAGCGAACCAAAGTGAGCAGAGTGTTTGCACAGTGTGCTGTCCTCAGACTAAGCACATTCTTGGTTTCTAGAGAAATGTTGATTTTCCAGTACTCTATTAAGTGTTTCAGTGAGGAAGGCTGGCTCTCTAATCCTTTCCAGATGTCTCATTGATTATAGTAGGACAGGCTATAATCTCATCTTTTTGGTTCCATTCAAATGCCATTCACTGAGTTTGTTTTCTGTACCGGGCACTGCCAAGGGTTTAAAGTTGGAAGGAATCTCACAGATTAGCGTGGGAGCACAGTGGGCATATTTCTTGCCTGGGAGGACCGCTCCTCTGTGCCAGCCCCCACTCCTCTGCCCACCTGTCCCGCAGCCCCGTTCCATCAGCTGGAGAAACAGAGCTCTCTGCTGCCTCTCTGCAGGAGCTCAGAGTCCACAGCAGAGCTCAGGAGCACCAAGCAGGCTGGGGCCCCATGACTGGCTCTGGATGGCCCCTTCCTCCCAAACTCTGGGGACTGGGCGGCCTTGGTGAGGGGGTGGTTCTGCTGCCTCCCGAGGGCTGGGATTCACTCACTACAAGGGAAAGTCTTCCATTTCAGCTGCCCATGAGTATGAGGTTCAAGTTAAGTGCTTGGCTTTACACCTGCCATGGGTAGCATGGGTGACTAACTCAGACCAGCTGTGAAACCTCAGGCAAAGCATGCAGCAAAGCATGCATGCAGTTCATAGCATCTCTTGCGATGAAGGATCATAATACTGACTTCAATGGACTGAAGGGAGGATTAGAGGTGATTAACTTCCTGACTCTAGCTCAGCAGGGCCACAACCTTTTGGACCCTTGGGCCATAAGGGTCCTGCTCTTTGCTGGACACATCTCCAAGACTCTGCGACTTTCTCTTCCTGGTTTGGATAAGGCGCGGTAACTAGTGGGGAAGATGAGGCCCAGGCAGTGGCAGTGAGGCCGAGGATGAACAGGTGCTGGCCACATTCGCAGAAGAGATCGGATCGGATCGTTTGGTACATGTCGTCCTGGAGCCTGACTATAAAGCTCACTCCCAGTCCCAGAGGAGACCATTTTTTCTCACTTGTCCCAAGTCTACCAGAAAAAAAAAGCAAGCATACTTACAGGTTTGTCATCAGAAGTTTGGTGAGGGTACTTGGGCAACTCTCACACTTCAGCTTGACAGGTCAGGCCTTTGCAGATATTAAGGTGTCATTGTAGATACCAGCACGTTTGGATCTCAGCCTGGAGGATCACCAGAGGCGTTCGGAGTAAGCTGGGGGACGCTTAGGCTTGTTAGTGGACAGCCATTTCCACAATACTGGGGCAGGAGCCCTTTGCTTCTCGGGGAAACCAGAGCAGGCCGTCCTAACCAGCACCGCGGGGCCAGAGAGTGAGGCCCGGGGATCTGAGCCCCTTGTAGACACAGGTGTCGCTCCTCAGAGCTCCAGCTCCCAGCTGCAGACTCTGTGGTTCTCATAACCCCACAGCCTCCCCGCCTCTGTTTCCTCTGACGGCATCATAGGCCATGGAGGCACCACATTGCCCCTTTCCTGTTCTGGGGAGCAGCTGCCCCTCCCATCCTCATGCTGGAGGTCCTTCTTGACTGTTTGAATCCATGTGGGCCAAGGAATAAAGAATGAGGAGGGATGAGCAGGAGCTTCCCATGCAGGCCTGTCCACAGTAACCACCAGAGAACCCAATCTTAGCAGCTTTGTGTCCAAATATTCAGAGGGGAAATCTAGGCATAGAAATCACCTAGGAGATTGTTCCACGAGGGACTCTAAAGTGGGACTCATTTCTGGGCCAGTGTGATGGCTCAGTGAGCAAAGACACTTGTCATCAAGCCTGATGACGCCAGTTCAATCCTCAGGACCCAATGGTGGACTTAAGAGAAGTGATTTCTGGAGGCTGCCTTCTGCGTACGGCCACATCACCCTGAATTTTTAAAAATTTTTTAAAATTCATTTTATATACCAACCACAGTTCCCCCTCCCTCCCCTCTTCCCACTCCTCTCCCATCTACTCCCCTCTCATGGGAGTCAACAAAGCCTGGCACATCGAGTTGAGGCAGAACCAAGCCCATTCCCCTTGCATCAAGGCTGAGCAAGGCATCCCACCATAGAGAATGGGCTCCAAAAAGCCAGCTCAAACACCAGGGACAGATCCTGGTCCCACTGTCAGGGGCCCCACAAACAGACCACACAACTGTCACCCACATGCAGAGGGCCTAGTTTGGTTGGTCCATGCAGGCTCCCCAGCTGTCCCTGAGCTCCCACTGGCTCGGGTCAGCTGTCTCTGTGGGTTTCCCCATTATGATCCTGAAGTCCCTGCTCTATAATCCTCCTTCTTCTCCTCGACTGGACACCCCGGAGCTCAGCCCAGTGCTTGGCTGTGGATCTCTGCATCTGCTCCCATCAGCTTCTGGACAAAGTTTCTATGATAACATTTAGGTTAGTCACCAATCTGATTACAGGAGAAGGCCAGTTCAGGCACCCTCTCCACTATTCCTAGGAGTCTTAGCTGAGGTCATCCTTGTGGATTCCTGGGAATTTCCCTAGTACTAGGCTTCTCTCTAACCCCATAATGGCTCCCACTATCAAGATATCTCTTTCATTGTTCTCCCTCTCCATCCCTCCCCCAACTCGACCCTCCATTTCCTCATGTTCTCATCCCCCATCCTCTCCCTTCTGCCCCCCCAATCCCTAATTTACAATCCACAGCCCAAGAGGAGCTAGGGAACAAGGAGAACCCAAAGAGGGACGCATGGATCACCCTGAGAAGAGGAAATAGACAGGAGTCACTGACTTTAAACAACAGATAGTTCAAAGTCTAGGTGCTATAACTCTGGAATTCAAGCCAGATACCATGACTCTGGAATCTCTACAGACCCCTCTACTGGTCCCAGTCAGTCAATGGTCTACACAGTAACTACATCCCCGCATCCCCCAGACCTACTCTCTCCTAAAATCACCGCAAATATTGTTCAAGTAGAACCAAAATCCAACCTTGTGGCCCAAGCCATCCAGTTATCTGCTATGCATATTTCCCTTTAAAATGCCACTGAGGGGCTGGAGAGATGGCTCAGTGGTTAAGAGCACTGCCTACTCCTTCAGAGGTCCTGAGTTCAATTCCCAGCAACCACATGATGGCTCACAACTATCTATAATGAGATCTGGTGCCCTCTTCTGTCTGATGCTCTCTTCTGTCATGGTGGCATACATGCAGATAGAGCACTCATATGTATAAATAAATAAATATTTTGAAAAAAATGCCACTACATGCAAAAAAGTCCCTTTGCAGAAGCGCTACAAGAAAGCATGTCTAAAATCACAGAACTATGCACACACAGACATGCATGCTCGCACACACATGGAGTTGAGAATCAAAGAATCTCGTCAGATACACATTTGAGGGAGCACAGGGAAAGGCTGGCAAGAGACGATATGGAGATCAGATCGGATCAAGATGTTGGAATATGGGGCTTGTGTGATGGCTCACTGGGTAAAGTCACTTGATGCCAAACCTGATCACCTGAGTTCAATCTCAGGGGTGAAGAAGAGAACTAATTCATGAAGGTTGTTCTCTTACCTCCACCCATGCACACACTAACTAGATAAATGTGAAAATAATTTTAAAAGACATTGAAATGTTATAGTAAGGGCATGGGTGTGGTTCTTAGCACAGATGAAAAGGGGTGTGTGGAGAGACTGGCAAATCCAAGCTACTAGAAAGAGAGAGAGAGATGCCGTGGTCATGCACGAGTGAAAGAAAGTGGAGGCCAGCTAATGCAGAACAGAAATGTTCTATTATGGAGTGGTCATCTGAAGGAGGGGCTTATATGGTCCAGAGAGGACGCATTTGCTTAGCAGGGCACTTCCATGCTCTGGTGTGTGTTCGGGAGATTAGGGGCCTCACAGGCTTCTCGAACTCCATCTGACTGACTGCTGGTCACAGGTTGGTTGAAATAAGTTTTTTCAGATCCGATGTTACTGGGGGCTGAGTACGTTCGTGATCGGGCGAGCCGGGTCATGCTGGCTGATGGTACTGTAACAAAGAACCAGGGGATCAGGAGGAGGAGCTCGGAGGAGCTCAAGTTCTCTACAAGCTTCACTAAGACTTTACCTTTCCCAGCCCACCTAAGATGATGCCCAGGACGGCACAAGAGGTGCCCCCTCTGCACTATTTGCTCTAGGTGAGTGACTGTATGCAAGGCTGCTTTGATCTCCTGCATCTGGATTCTCTCCAGATTCGACTTCAGAGTATGATGGGAAACTCTAAGGGAAGAGTAAAAAGCCTCTTAGCTGTGACCACACCATTCATACAGTGATTAGGAAGGTGGCTTTGGGAACACACACTGGTCACCAAAACCTGCAGTGCATGTAAGATGAAACCAAAGAACAAAAGAACAAACAAGTAGGGCGTGTTTTACAGTGTAAGTCCGGTACAGTGAGACTGCTGTACTTCCCCAAGGACCTCCTGATACAAGTAAGTGCTGATGAGCGTCTGCCCATCTCATACACAGGCACGGACAAAAGCCCCATACTCTATTGGTTTCCACTTAAGGCTGATTAGTCGATGGGTTGGTTATATTCTGAGAACTATGGACTCTCAGATGTCAAACTCACTCCATCACCCATAAATAGAGAGCATATACTACTCACTGTAGCCCATCCCCTGCAAAAAGTACTTGAAGGCCTTGGTGAGCTTCCCAGCCTGGGAGGACAACACAAGAAGTCATCAATCACTGTGGTGATATTTTATTTGTATTTTAAAAAATAAAGCTTGCCTGAAGATCAGAGTGCAAAGCTAAGTCACTAGAGCTCAAGGAATGGTGGCACAAACCTTTAATCCAGCACTCAGAGGCAGATGGATCTCTGTGAGTTCAAGGTAGATTCAAGGCTACCCTGGGCTACACAAGATTCCTGCAGAAACAGATCCAGGTGGTGGTGGTGGCTCACACCTTAAATCCCAGTGTTTGGGAGTCACACACCTTTAATCCCAGCACTAGGGAGGTGAAGACAGGAGCGATATGGCTGAGCAGAGAGGAATATAAAGCAGAAGAGACAGGAACTCACTGGAGTGTAGAGTCTGAGGTTTGGTGGAGACACAATGCAGTCTAGGCAATCTGAGGATCGCCCCTTCGGTCTGAGCATTGGCAGAGGTAAAAGGTCTCTCTAGTGGCTGCCTGCTCTGCTTCTCTATCTTCAGCTTTAACCCCTATATCTGTCTCTGGATTTTTATTATTCATGCTACAAATCATCTGGGCATGGAGGCACAAGCCTTTAATCCCAGCACTCGGAGGCAGAGGCAGGTGGATCTCTGTGACTTTGAAATCAGTCTGGTCTATGTAGTGAGTTCTTGGGTGGCCAGGACTACATAGTAACGGCCTGTCTCAAAATGAATGAATGAATGAATAAATAAATAAAGCAAATAATAACAAATGAAAAATTTAAAAAAGAAGGCATTACTCTTTGCATAGGTGGAGAGGTAGCAATGACTCTGTGTGTGTGTGTGTGTGTGTGTGTGTGTGCGTGTGCATGTGTGTGCGTGTGTGTGTGTGTGTAATTATGAACACTTTCTTACCTGAACTACTTGGGGCAGTCCTCCACAGTCTGCCATCTAGAAGAGGAAGAACACCTAAGTCAGCAGGACCTCCACTAAGGGGAACGCTCTCAGTTCCATGTCCTTTCGAAGGGGCTGCTTGATTGACTTGACTCTGTTTATTTGTTTGTTTACTGGTCTATGTAGACCAGGCTCACCTCAAATTCACAGAGGTCCTCCTGCCTCTGCCTCCTGAGTGTTGGCATTAAAGATGTTCACAACTATATCTGGTTTTGACTTGTCTCTATTTAAAGGGATATGAATTCCATGGTAGCATTGCTAGAAAACTTTATGCCAGGCATGGTGGCACATACCTTTAATCTTAGCACTTGGGAAGCAGAGGCCAGCCTGGTCTACAAAATGAGTTTCAGGAAAGCTAAGACTATACCCAAGAAACCCTATCTCAATGTCCCCCCAAAACAAACAAACTAACAAACAAACACTTTATTTAAAAGGGAACTCTTAGTATTTAAGATATGGGCTGCTACAGAGAGCCTAAGAGTGTGAGGCTTGGTTAGTTAAGTGTCTGCTGTGTAAGCATGAGGACCCAAGTTCAGACTGCAGCACCAGCCTTGGTGGTGCCTGTCTGTCACCCCAGGACTCTGGAAGAGGCAGATCTCTGGATCCATTAGCCTGCCAGCATAGCTGAGTCTATGAGCTCAGGGCTGCAGAGATGGTTCATGATTAAGAGCACTATTCCTCTTGCACAGTACCCAGGTTCACTTCCCAGCACCTACACGGTAGCTCAAAACATCTGTAACTTCAATTCCATTGAACTCAAAGTCTCTTCTGACCTCCACGGGCTTCTGTTGATAGATGTTCACGCAATACACTCACACACACACACATACATACATACATACAATATAATATAGGTATTTAAAGGAGAAAGACCCTATCTCTAAATACAATGTAGAGAGGCAGGCATGGTATCCTGCACTTTTAATCCCAGCACTTGGTAGAGGCAGGTGGATCTCTATGAGTTCAATAAGCCTGGTCTACATAGTAAACTTCATAGCTAGGGCTACATAGTGTGACTCTCTCTCAAAACAAAATAAAGTAGAGAATAACACCCAGTGTTGGCCTCTGGCCTTTTCACATTTGCATGTGCATCTCCAGGCATGTTTATACACACCCACAAGAGTGAACCCGTGCATATGTATGTGTGCGTGTGCATGCGTGTGTATGTGAGTGTTTGAGCATGCATGTGTGTGTATATGAGTGTGTGAGCATGCATGTGTATGTATGTGTATGTGTCTGTGTGCATATATATGTGTGCATGGTGGTTCATGTGTGGTGTGTTTCAGGGAGCAAACCCAGGTTGTCAAGCTTACATGGCAATGATCCTCAATGAGGAAGCACACTTGAACCTGTCTCGGACACACTTAGCACACATGGGACAATGATAAGGCCTGCTGACATGTTTGTTGTAAACAATCTCGTGAGGATATTAGGTCCTAAAGCCCAAATCCTCGAAGTCTGCCAGGCACACACAGCATTCAGATTTTGATGTTTTCTGACCTTCTTGGTATAAAGGTGAACAATCCTATTGCCAGGGGTTTGAGACAGTCTAATTTTGTTAAAGGCTGTATTGTAGGGAATTTATGACGGTGTCTCAAAGGCTGGACCACACTGAGTGCCTCCAAGCACCATCCAAGGAAGAAGAAAAAGAAAGGGCAATGTGGAGAATCTTCATATTAGCTCAGAAATTTAGGTAAAAAGTAGCTGTCTATCAGCCATGATGGCCCATGCCTTTAATCCCAGCACACAGCACACACCTGAAGTTCCAGCATGTGGAAGGTGGAAGCAAAAGGATCAGAAGTTCAAGATCATCTTCAGCTACACAGAATTCTGAGGTCATCATGGGATACCTGAGATCTTTTCCCCCTGTCTCAGCAGGCAGTTGCTATCTGCCTGTTGAGAGTTTACCTATCCTAACTATCAGAGTATTTCCAGAACTTTCTTACCAAAACAGCAAGGTTCAGACTGTAAAAAAATAACACGGAATCATTAACATTTTTAAAAACATTTCTTCTTTTAAAGAACCATGGACTTCTTTTCTCCTCTGAGACAGGGTCTTACTATGTAGCACTGGTTTTCCTGGAACCCACAATGTAAACCAGGCTGGCCAACAACTCACAGAAATCCACCTGCCTCTGTCTCCTGAGTGCCGGGATTAAAGGCATATGCCATTACACCAGTCCAGCGAATTATTAACATTTTTGTTACAGTTTTTATTTTTTAGACAGGCTCCCTATGTAGCCAAAGCTGGCCTCTAAATAGAGATGCTCCTGCTTCCACCTCCCAAGTACCAGCATTACAGATGAGTGCTACCACAGCTGGCCGATGCAGCTTTTGATGACCTGGGGAAATGTTTATGTCATGAATGGGAGTAAAGCAGATACGGAGCAATAAATGCCCTTTGGGGACATTTTGAGTAGGTTTCTTTCTCTATGTAGCCCTGGATGTCCTGGAACTCACTTTGTAGACCAGGCTGGCCTCCAGCTCACAGAAATCCACCTGCCTCTGCCTCCTGAGTGCTGGGATTAAAGGTGTGTGCCACCTTGCCCAGTGCATGCCTTCTGATTTTAATGACATAAAAGAGTGCAGGAGAAAGACACCAGTACTGAGGCTGGAGAGATGGCTCCGCAGTTAAGAACACCAGCTGCTCTTTCAAAGGACCTGTGTTCAGTGCCCAGCACCCACATGGCAGCTCAAAACTGTCTGAAACTCCAGTTTTAGGGGACCTGACACCCTCACACAGACATACATGCAGGCAAAACACTAATGCTCATAAAATAAAAAAGAAATTTTTAAAAAAGACACCAATACCTTTACTATATAAAATCCTTTGTACTAGGATTATAAAGAATTTAAATTTTTGTTCTGTTTATTCTATTTTCTAATATCTATGAGGACTGTGGTGGTTTGAAATAAGTGACTCCCATAGGCTCACATGTCTGAATGCTTGGCTCCCAGTTGGCAGAACTATTTAGGAGGTGTGGACTTGTCAGAGGAGGTGTGTCGCTAGGGCTGGGCTTTGAGGTTTCAAAAGACGTGTACCATTTCCCGTGTGCCCTCTGCACCCTATCTGTGGCTGTGATCTCTCAGCTGTTCTGGCCACCATGCCACCTTTGCTTCATCATCACGGACTTAACTCTCTGAAACTGTAAGCCCAATTAAACACCTTCTTTAATATGCTTCCTTCGTCGTGGGGTTTTACTGAAGCAAAATAAAGTAACTCCCATAAGGAGAATATCCTCAGGAAGCTCTGTTCCTTAAACAGCGAACAACAGAGTCATGAGCAGCTTTTCCGTAAAGGTCTCCTGGGGCACACTCATTTGGAATCATGCTAACTCATGCGTGGTCAGCAGTGCCAGAAAACACATTACTTACCTTCAGTAAAGTCGTATTTATCGGGTCAAGGCGAGAGTTACATTCAACCTTTCAGAATAAAAAGGAGAAAACAATTTTATAAACTGTTAGGAAAATAACCAGTGGCCTGGCGTCAGAATGATCTTACAAGATCGACAGCTCGGACTGCTAGTGACTGCCCCAGCCAAACAGAGTACCAACATGGACTGTGGGGTTTCCAGTGGGTCTCCTATCTGATCCTCCAGAACACATTACTACTGGAAACGAGCTGCCATGTTAGCTTAGCAGTACGGGCACTTGCTGCCACCCTGATGACCCGTGTTTGATCCCCAGACCTCAAATGGTGGAAGAAGAGAACCAGTTCCTGCACATTGTTCTCTCACCTCCACATGTACACACGTATGTACACACACATGTACACACACACACACTGAGTAAGTTCTCATCTTTCACAGCACTTTATTGCAACTGCTAGAAAAATGGGCTGCCACAACCAGAGATGTCAAGGTTCTGACAGGGCAGGGACCAAGAGAGGTTTTGTAAGAAATGGTTCTATAGAAACATGAGACCAGATATAACTGAAAATATCGGAAAGCCAGGTGGTGGTGGTGCACACCTTTAATCCCAGCACTCAGGAGGCAGAGGCAGGTGGATCTCTGTGAGTTCAAGGTCAGCCTGGTCTACAGAGTGAGTTCCAGGACAGCCAGAGCTACACAGAGAAAACTTGTCTTAAAAAAAAAAGGAAGAAAATATTTCAGATACAAACTTACAGCTGAGACTCCAAGTCGCCTTTACTAAGCCCTATATTGTAGGATATAAAATTAACTCTTGGTTTCTACCTTCCCCAGTAACCCAGCCTCAAGTCTGGCGTATTTAATATAATCAGGGCTACATTAGAGAAAAGTTTGTCTTGGGTAATTGGATCCTAACTACCCATCCTTCTGCTTTGTAACATTTTCCTCATTCTCTACACTGAGCACGTGTCAGTGTAGTACATGTCCCCAATGTGTCATGTACTTTAGAAGTAAGCAGAGAGAGGCTCCAAGTCCTCAGTCGCCTTCCATACTGTGGGATCTGTGGTAGCTTACCCCAGGTGGAAGGCTGATTCTGTGCTAGAGCTCCGACAATAAGTATACAGCGTTTCATTGTGCTAATTGCCACAGAGTGGACAGCAGCTCACAGAACCATCAAGGACCACACAGATCAATCGATGAGACCTGGTCACTGATGAATGTTGCAGAAGATTTGTTTAACTACGCAAAGATGTGCCCGGCAGTAGTGGTACATGCCTTTAATCCCAGCACTCAGGAGGCAGAGGCAGAGGCAGAGGCAGAGGCAGAGGCAGAGGCAGAGGCAGAGGCAGAGGCAGAGGCAGAGGCAGAGGCAGAGGCAGAGGCAGAGGCAGAGGCAGAGGCAGAGGCAGAGGCAGAGGCAGAGGCAGAGGCAGAGGCAGAGGCAGAGGCAGAGGCAGAGCAGAGGCAGAGGCAGAGGCAGAGGCAGAGGCAGAGGCAGAGGCAGAGGCAGAGGCAGAGGCAGAGGCAGAGGCAGAGGCAGAGGCAGAGGCAGAGGCAGAGGCAGAGGCAGAGGCAGAGGCAGAGGCAGAGGCAGAGGCAGAGGCAGAGGCAGAGGCAGAGGCAGAGGCAGAGGCAGAGGCAGAGGCAGAGGCAGAGGCAGAGGCAGATGGATTTCTGTAAGTTTGAGGCTGACCTGATCTACAAAGCGAGTTCCAGGACTGGCTCCATAGGTTCTGAGAAACTTGTTTCAAACAACAAACAACAACAACAACAACAACAAAACCACACAAAAATATGTTGCATTTGTTTAACTATGTAAAGATGTGTTGCTGTTTTACCTTAACTGCCTAGAATGGTCAACAGTGAGGGTGGAGGTATAGGCAGATCTGGGCAGGAAGAGTAAAGTAAGTAGGAGGAATTTAGGCTTGAAAAAAGGAAAGAAGAAAAGGAGATGCCGGGGGCCAACCACCCAGATGTGGAGGAAGCAGGAATGCACAGAGTGAAAGAAAAGTAAAAAGCCCCAAGGAAAATCAGATGGATAGAAACCGGTTAAGTTAAGTTAAAAGAGCTAATGGGATAAGCCTAAGCTAAGGCCAAGCATTCATAATTAATAAAAAGTGTGACTTTATTGGGAGCTGGTTGGCGACCCAAAGAAAATTCCAATTACAGCTGAGGAGCTGATTTTCAAAATATGTAACAGTAAAACCTGGTAGGTGGAATTAGATACAGCATGACCTTGTGTGGTCATGTTTCCATGACACAGTGTGTCAGCTGTGTTCCTGCCACACACATTTGACTACTTCAGTCCCAGCCTGCTCACATCAGGACACACTTACCACAGCCTCCACAGCAGGTGAATTGTCCCCTACCACCAGTAAAGTAGAACACCTAGGAACACGCGGAAGAAGAGGAGACAGTCAGCCAGTAAATGGACAATGGATTCGTCATGACAGGCAGATACATAGCCATTCAGCGGGGAGACTGAGGCACTTACTTTAATGTTTTCAACCTGTTATCATTTTGGCCTGGTTTGGGTCTTTTAAGCTTCAGGTTTCTGCGTCTAGACAAACAAAGCAGAATCAGTATCATTTGCAGGAGATCGTGACCCTTCACGTGTTTCCCGAATATGTAATCCAGTAGGACAGTCTAGGAACACTGTCTTTTCTTTACACCTTAGGATGGAAGGGCCCTGAGCTATTCTCCTTAGCAGCTGCTTCCACAGCACCCTGCATGCTACAGAGCAGGAACGGATTTTACGGATGCTGAAAAGGGGGAGAACTTTAAAACTAACAGAAGCCCGACTGAAATCCTCAAGTCTAACTTGAGTTTTCCAAGTGGTCTGTAGGAATGAGTCCCTTAGGAGGAGGGGATGGTATACCTATACTTTTGGGACTGAGAAGAGGGAAGACTTTCTTTGTAACAGTTTAGCATAGGATTTTACTTTCAGTGGTGGGATCAAACACAGACCTTGTGCATTGAGACAAGCATTCTTCTAATAGAATTTCAACTAAAAATAGGAACACCCTGGAGAGCTGGCTCAAACCTGGCTAGGCTCCCTGTTGGCTGTGTAACTGGGGAAAGTTACATTGACCCAATTCCTCAGGCTTTTTCCTCCTCCCAGAGAGGGAGGGAAGAGGAGCCAGTGTTTTCACCCTGAGAGGCAGTTCTCAGGACAGAAGCAGCACACGTCCCTCACTCTCTCAGTGGAGGAAGACGTGTAAATTCTGGAATATAACAACTTTTTTTTTTATTTCAGCACCCACACAACACTTCTGCCTTCTGAAACAATTCCAGCAAAAAGCAATTAAGGCAAAGCTCAATAGTTCTCTCCTTTGTTTTTCTATACATATGGTCAAATAGCACCTAGAAGTTATCACACAACATGGGGAAAGTTCCTTCCTCTTTTCTCTTATAGATGTCAATCATCTCTTTTGCACTCTTCTACAGGAATGGGAACACTGTACCTGTCGTAAGACCGCAGGAAAAGCTCTAGGTTCCCTTGGTTGATATCTTGGGCAATGCGTAGTCTGTAGCTTTGAATCAGTTCCAGGTTGGTCCTCAGCTCTTCCTAGAGTAAGCAGAAGACATTTTCTAAGCTACAGAGAATACAGTCTGAGAGGCACACACACACACACCAGAGCAATATCAAATTTTAAGTTTAGTGGGCATATAAAATGGAAAGATTTCTTTGCATTGGTGGGAAAAGGTATATCAGGAATAATTGGGAAGATAATAAATCCAGAACCGTATGAAAATATCATCATGAAGTTTTGTAGTGAAACAAAATGAGGAAAAAAGCTTGCAGTCTACAGCAAAGGCGTGAAGGGAGCCAAGAAGATAAAGTAAAGACAGTTTCCTGAAACAAGTACTCTCAGGAAATGTGGCTGGGGTACTGACTGCAATCAAAGGAAGATTATGATGAGAAAAATGAATAATGAAGTTGACGAGATGGCTCAGTCCCTAAGTCCCCGCTATGCAAGCGTGAGGACCTGTGAAGGTGCGCCCTTGCATCCCAGGCCTGAGAGGCAGAGACAGGGAGATCCCTGGGCTCCCTGGCCAGCCAGCCCAGCCTAACCAGCCAGGAACAGGTCCCAGTGAGAACTCTGACTCAGCAACAGGACAGTTCCTAAGCAACAGCACCAGATACACACACACACACACACACACACACACACACACACGTGCACACACATATGTAAGCAGAGACAGCTCATTTGTTTCCTAGCTGCCCAGACCCAAATAATCACACAAAATGTATATTAATTACAACATTGGTTGACCAATGGCTTAGGCATATTTCTACCTACCTCTTCTATGTTAAATTAACCCATTTCTCTTAACTTGTGTATTGCCATGAGGCTGTGGCTTACTGGAAAGGTTCTTGGCATTTTTTTTTTTTGGCAGCTACATGGTGTCTCCTTGACTCTGCCTACTTTCTCTATATATCTCTGTTTGGATTTCCAGCCTGGCTGTACTCTGCTAAGCCATTGGCCAAAACAGCTTTATTCATCAACCAATAAAAGCAACACATATACAGAAGGGAAGGACATCCCCACATCATCTCTCCTTTCCTGTCTAATTAAAAAGCAAAGTTTTAACATTAACATAGTAAAATTACATATACAAAACAGTTATTGATGTGGGATTCCCCTCTGTGTGCTATGAATATGTTTTATTACCATTGGTTAAAAAAGAAGCTACTTTGGTCTATAGCAGAGCAGAATAGAGCCAGGCTGGAAGAGATATATAGAGAGAGTAGGCAGAGTCAGGGAGACGCCATGTAACTGCCGTAGGAGAAAGATGTCTGCTGGAACCTTATTGGTAGGCCACAGCTTTGTGGTGACACACAGATTAATAGAAATGGATTAATTCAAGACGTAAGAGTTAGTTAAAAATATGCATAAGCTAATGGCCAAACAGTGTTATAATTAATATAGTTTCTGTGTTATTATTCAGGTCTGGTGGTTGGGAAATGAACGAGCAGTCTCCACCTATAAGTTATCAAGCAAGAATTATAGTTAAAATATTTAGTTCATTTACATTTGGTAAATTAAGGATAATACTTTATCATCTAATCTTTGTGAGTCTAAAGTTTCATATCTAATTTATCTTTTATCATAAATAAGAAAAACTATAACTATCTGTCTTCAACTCCATCAAAGACCCCAGAAGGATATAATATTACCTAAGTAAACAAGAAGTACATTGTATGCAACTTCCAAAACTCTAGAATTGACAGAGACATCTTGCTGCCTGGACAGTCACCCAAAGTCCTGTATTGTGGGGGCATCCATCTTCAGCCTTCAAGCCCATAGTAGCTGGCAGACTTTTCCACGAAGAAGGAAATTTGAAAGAGTATTTCGCCTATATTGGCAGTTTGTGAGTCACTTTCTTCTTGTCCTGCAGAATGACAGTCTCCTTCATGAAGTAGGAACCCTGAAGGCCCGTCTCACCTTTTGAAAACTTCAACAGTCATTTTTCTGTGGATCCTGCATGTCCAGTTCATACAGCATACCATCAAGCAGTCCAGGCAAGAACAGTTTCTTGCCCAAATGGCTAGCCTTGTCATGTGTTTCTTCAATGCCCATAAACTTCTCTGACGTAACTGGTTCCACCAGAAGCAGACATGTCTCACTGTCAAGAAAAATCTAAGTTCTTCAAACCTTTAAATGCCATATTCTGTAGGTCTTTGAAGTGTTGAAGATTATCTTTCTGAAATACATTTTTCTATATATAGAAAACCTAACTAACATGACTAAAAGTTTGATTATTATAGATAACTTCTATTAAACTATACTTCTTAATTATATATTAAATTTTAAATGAACTGTCTAAACATAATACCCTAAACAAGAGTAGAAATACATACACAGTGTAACAAAATTAATCTTAAATTTGTATCAATAGACCAATATCCATACCAATGCAAAATATTTATCTCTATATTATATCCCCCTTATTAATTTTTTCAAGAAATTGACTGTGACCATTAGTCATTTATAATCAATCCTTTTAAAATGAAAATAAATATCTAAAAACAATCTTTTTGGGAATTTGGGTGTAGTTTTCTCAAAACTGCTTCCTGTTGTTTGTTGGGAGAAGTATTTTTAGGGTTCACAGGGACCTTTTGGGGGGGGGGTCTTGTTCCATCAAACAACATTAACCTGGAAGGAATTCACAGGTTCTCATTTTCTGTGGAAACAAAAGCAGAACCTCTTTTCCAAAGCAACCTATCCTTAGACTCAAATTTTGAAGTCAAGATACTTTTATGTTGGTTTAACTTAGCTGCCCCCAGAATCAAATGTCTCTCTGCAGTCAAAAAATTAAAAAAAAAACAATAATATATATAATCCAGGCTCTATGTGCATATTCCATCTTAAATGCTTATTTTTTTACTCTATTACTTTTTAGTATTTTATTATCTTTACTCCTTTAGTCTATGACTGTCTTTTTATAACTGTCTATACTCCTTTTCCTCTCTCTCCAAGCCAATGCACATTTTTTAAACAAACTATGACTTGTTTAGAGGTCTTTTATGTCTGAGTCTGTCCTATTGTGTATCTGAAATCTTTTTCTGACCAGGAGCATTTTTTTGGTTTTGTTTTGTTTTTTGAGACGGGGTTTCTCTGTGTAACAGTACTAGCTGTCCTGAAACTAGTACTCTCGTAGACCAGGCTGGCCTTGAACTCACAGAGATCCTCCTGACTCTGTCTCCCGAGTGCTGGGATTAAAGGCTTACACCACCACTGAGCAGCATTCAGGAACATTTTTTTTTTAATGGTAAATGGTGCAGTTGCTGTGGCCCTGAATGCTGGCTCCGCTTCTTTCAGTCTTTCACTATGGCGGAGGTACATTTACAGCCAGCTCTGCAAGCCGTGTTCACTGCTCCGGCTCCAGGAACACAGCGGGTCTGTGTCGCCGCCTTTAAGCAACTTGCCTGCTATATGCTGCTCACAAACTCCATTTTAGTGCTCCATAGCAGGACCTCCAGAGAGAGCCAGAGCAGTTTGTGTAGCCAGCACGAACTAGGAAGCCCTTACTTAAAGGAACCACGTATCTGTTCACCACCAGCAAACAGAGTCTGGAAAAAAAGGCAATTACCAAGAAGCTGCGCTTGGCTCCCATTTTTGTGGGTCTAGAAGCACCTCTTTTTTTCTTAAGCGTTTCTAGGTCTTATGTGGATCCATGCCCCAGATGGTGGGCACCATTATGTAAGCGGTGACTGCTCGTTCGTTTCCCAGCTGCCCAGACCCAAATAAACACACAAAAACTATATTAATTAAAACACTGGTTGGCCAATGGCTTAGGCGTATTCCTACCTACCTCTTCTATCTTAATCTGTGTATTGCCACGAGGCTATGGCTTATGGGAAAGGTTCCAGGGCCTTTCTCCTTTGGTAGCTACAAGTTGTCTCCTTGACTCTGCCTACTTTCTCTAAATATCTCTGTTTGGATTTCCCACCTGGCTGTAGTCTGCTAAGCCATTGGCTGAAACAACTTTATTCATCAACTAATAAAAGCAATACACACACATGCACACATTCATGCATGTACACGTGCACACACACATGCATGCACACACACAAGCACACACTCGCGCACACACACATACATGTGTAAACATGCACACACATATACATGCACACACACACACACATACATACACACATGAATAACAAGAAATGATTACTATGACAGACTATAGTACAAATAATAGTAATTAGTGTGAAATGACCAGCCAGTTTCCCTAGAGAGGAACTTGAACAGCAGAATTCGAGATAGAAAACGAACAAATGCTACTCTGAGACAAGTAGAGATTGCTGTAAAGGGCAAAACACAAGTATCTCTGAATTCTTCACATACGACCCGATAAAGCTTTCAATAGCTTTCTCATTAAACACCACATTTAACGCAGGCCAGAGTATTTACAGACCTGGAGTGCCTGTGCCTGGATCTACTCAGAATGGGTGGGGTCTGAGAAGCCACACAAACATCAAAGGCAAGGGGAAGCTGCCACTAAAGATAAACTAAATTACTCCATTTCCAGCTTAGTGACCCTTAATTGACTTAGATAGCACTGATTTGTGAAAGTCACACAGCTTGGCAATAAATCATTACGCCCACCCTAGCTTTGCTGCAGATGACACCTCTGATGTGTGGATTATGATAACAGTTGCCTAGGTAACAGCAGAAGTTTGAAGGTTGCTTTCACTGAAAATGCTGACCCTTCATTTGAGCCTGTAACTATCTGATGAGCGATGTAAACAGGACAAGAGGCTTGGAGCTGTGTTTCTCCCTTGTTGTTCTGACACGTAGCTCTGCATGGAGACATATTGGTCAGCTGGGAAATGTTTTGCAGAAATGTTACCTTGGAGACGGCATTTTCCTCTGCCCTGTACATGGGCTCCCTCAGCATCTGTCACAGCTCAAACCCTTCAACCCCACATATATGGCCCAAGCTAACTACAAGGCCAGGATGTTTGTGCAAGACAATCATGTCATCAGCAGGAGAGACTCAGCAGTTCTGGGGTAAGTCATTGACTGAAAACATTAAGACCAGGATGCTCCTAAACAAGGAAGGCATCTTTTGAAATGGTACCCATCACAAGAAGAACACAGCCAACATTTAGCTCACCCCCAGAAGACCAAGGGCTTGCTGCTGCCTTTGTTCAGTGATCTCCACTGTGATCACTACCATCTCTCTTGTTTCAGCCATCTGCAGCCAATTCCTAATAAAGTCTTACCTGTCACGGTCCTAATATATGGCTTTGGTCCCCTTTCTCCGGTCTCTAGGCTTTCAGAGTCTACCATACAGCATTATTGGTACATGAAGGACAAACAGGGACCTAGTCACTAATGTAAATATTTAAGGCAAGACTTAATTATAGAAATTCCCCTCCCTCTACCAATACCAATAAAAAACACAAACTGTACTCTTATACACATGCTGCTAACATATACTTTTCTACTTCCACTTAGGCCTGGTGGTTCATCCCTTTAATCCTAGAATTTGGGAAGCAGACACAGGTGGATCTCTGTGGATTCAAGGCCAGCCTGGTCTATAGAGTGAGTTTCAGGAAAGCCAGGACTACACTGAGAAACCCTGTCTCAAAAAAACAAAAACAAAAATAAAAAACAAAAACAAAACAAAGCAAAAGAACAAACAAAAACCACCACCAACAACAAAACCACTGAAATCACTTTTTGTTGTTACTTGAGGCAGGGTCTCATATAGCCCAGGCTGACCTTCACTGAACTCTTTCATCCTTTGCCTCTACCTCCTGAGAGTTCCAGCTACAGACAAGATTGCCATAGCCAGCTAATGGAGTGCTGAGGTTGAACCCATAGCCTCATGTAAGCTAAAGACTCTACCTACTGAGCTATATCCCCAGCCCACAGTTACTTTTTATTTTAATGATTTTAGTGTGTGTGTGTGTGTGTGTGTGTGTGTGTGTGTGTGTAGGGACATGCGCCATAGCATGAGTGGGGAAGTCAGAGGATAATTCTGGAGACTTAGTTCTCTCCTTCCATCTTACAGAGGGCCCAGGAATTGAACTCTGCTCATCAGGATTGAGTGGCAAGCATCTTTACCTGCTGAGTCATCCTGCTCGCCCATGATCAGTGTCTTTTATTTGGCTAATTCGGTAGATAAAAATTTGGGGAGGGTGTCACTGGTTCTGCTGTGTGTACATGTGTGTGTGTGTGCATGTGTGTGTGTGCATGTGTGTGCACTCATGCATATGCTTCTCACCATGCTTGTTAGAAGATAGTGTTCTGGAGTCTGGTCTTTCTTTCACCGTGTGGGTCCCCAGGACCAAACTCAAGTCCTCAGGTTTGGTAGCAATCACCTTTATCCACTGAATCATCCCGACAGCCCAGCTATATTTTTCTTATTAGTAAAAATGAGTATTATTTATGTTTTTTATATAAGATTAAGTTAGTCTAGGCTGACATGGAACTTACTATGTAGTTGGGGCTGGTCTTGAACATCAGATACTTTTTGTCTCTACCTCCCAAGTGCTGGGATTACAGGCCTGCATCCCCATCCTGGTCATAAACCATGTTTAAGATTGATTATTTAAACCCAAATAAACTTAACCAAGACTATTCTTAAAAACTTGTTTGCTACTAAAATTTAGCCAAAAAGTGCTTTAAATATATTTGTTTTATTTTTTACATATGAGTGTTTGCATGTGTATTAGTGCACCATGTACATGTGGTGCACAAGTTAACCAGAAGAGTGCACTGGATCCCCCGAAACTGGTGGCATAGTTGTGAGCTGCCATGTGGGTACTGGGAGCTCTGCAAAAGCAGCATGTACTGTTAACTGCTGAGCTAACTCTCCAGCTCAAGGTGTTGTGTTATTTACACTGTCTTCCCTTGCTAAGTGAGATCTGACTCTGGGTACACTCCTACCAACTCTGATAGCACAGGAGCACCACCGATGACCTCAGAGAAAATCTTTGTTTAGAGACAAGGAGGAACTTTGACCTACATTCACTGATGAAAGCAGTGGAGATGAAGGACCAGAGTTCTCATACATATTACCTATGTGTCCACTAGGTGAAGCAGTCTCTCCACCCTTGACTCCTGCCAGTATTCTGGTGGCTTTTCTGTCTTAGGTATAGGTATGCCCTTGAGGTGTGAATCTATTTAGTCTTATCAATAAAAACCTGAATTAAATATTAGGGTGAAAGCTGAAAGATCAGAAGAGCAGAGTAGCCAGTAGAGATTTCTAACCATTACAGAATATCAGACCGAATGGGAGAGATCCTGTCTTTAACAGCCTTATATATTCCTATCTCCACCTCCCTAGTGCTGGGATCAAAGGCATGAGATTCCAGGTGCTGGGATCAAAGGTGTGAGCCACCAACTAAGGGCTCTGTTTCTCTCTCTCTCTCTCTCTCTCTCTCTCTCTCTCTCTCTCTCTCTCAAAAATATTTATTTATTATGTATACAATATTCTGTCTGCGTGTATGCCTGTAGGCCAGAAGAGGGCACCAGACCTCATTATAGATGGTTGTGAGCCACCATGTCATTGCTGGAAATTGAACTTGGGATGTCTGGAAGAACAGGCAGTGCTCTTAACCGCTGAGCCATCTCTTCAGCCCCTCTGTTTCTCTTTTAGACTGGTTCAATCCTGAGTAACCCAGGGTCGCCTCGAACTCCTAATCTTCCTGCTTCTTCCTCCCAAATGCTGGGATTAAAGGTGTGTGCCACCACTGCCCAGCCGCTATGGTTAACTAGTGGTTAGTTCTGTCCTCTGATCTCTAGGCAAGCTTTATTGGTCAGAACACAAACAAAATATCATACAACATGCAGCACTGTCTCTCTTCCTCATCTCCTTTTATTTTTTTCTTAAATACTTACCTGCTTCAGGTAATTGATACAATCCATGTATCAGTCTAGTGGCAAATGACCCACCCAATGGCACAGAGTCTCAAGTCCGTCAGGAATGAAGCATGAGTAAGAGAAAGGGAATTTTACCTGGGCGATGGTGGTGCATGCCTTTAATTCCAGCACTTGGGAGGTAGAGGTAGAGAGCTCTATGAGTTTGAGGCCAGCCTGGTCTACAGAGTGAGTTCCAGAACAGCCAAGGCTACGTAGAGAAACCCTGTCTTGGAAAAACAGAAACAACAACAAAAAAGGGGAGGGGGCTAATGAGGCTCTATGAATTTGGATTCCTGGAGGAAACACCATGCTGAAAATGAAAACAGCCATCCCAATATCCCTGCACCAGGAGAAGGCTACCCCCACTTCTAGGGACAGGCTTCAGGGAAATCCACATTTGCACATTCTTTGGTTTTCGTTTCGTCTTTTCTTTAGGTCTGGGCACCTCCATGGCAAGGTGGACACAGATTGAGGATTTCTCTCTCCCTGCTTTTGGTCAAAACTAAAAACGAACTAAATTTTCCTTATGAGAATCTATATGTCATACACACATAATGTTGTTTTCTCTTAATACAGGCAAATAAATATTCAGGTCAAGGGCCCTGGTGACAAATGGATAATGTCTACAGCTCATAATTAACTAGTGGGAAGTAGCTTATTCGGAAAGACACCTATGCTAACCTCTGACCGTCACACATATGCACACATATGTACACATGCACCCACATGTATACATACAACATGTATATGTATCACACACACACAAATACACAAAGAAAGGAAGGATATAGAGGTGACAAAGCTTTGGAGGTGACCTTGGATTCAAAGGTCAACTCCAGGGAAAACAAGGGGTAGAAATGATGTAGTACATGTGGACTCATGTATGAATTTCTCAAAAAACTAAAGTTAAAATTAAAACACTATTGTCAACTTCAGGATGGGTAACAGTAAATCTGGGCTTCAGTTTCTCTACTACATGATTAGGCTACCAAACCCAGGAAAAGTACCTGAGTTTGGATAGCTGAAGCAATAGTTATTTGTTTTGTTCCTTAGTGACAGGGTCTCTATGTAGCCCTGGCTATACTGAAACTCAGTTTATAAACCAGGCTCTGAATCCTGGAACTCATAGCGATCCCCCTGCCTCTGACTCCCAAGTGCTGGGATTAAAGGTGTGTGCCACCATGTCCAGATTTTCTTTTAATTTTATTGAAAATTCTTATTTTGTGTTTGGCTATCTTTGCCTGTACATACATCTGCGCACCACATGCTCGCAGTGTCTGCAGAGACCAGAAGAGGGCGTCTAATACCATAAGACTGAAGGTTACAGACAGTATACAGAGCTGGGATTTGAACCTGGGACCTCAGGAAGAACAGCCAGATGCTGTTGCTGAGCCATCACTCCATCCACCTAAAGCAGTTTATAGCGTATGTAACAAATACATAATCAGTAAGTAATAACAGCGTGATCTATCCTAACCTTGCACTTTCCTTGAGGCATATTCAGAATATTAAGTACTCTAGACTGGCTAGCCTGTCCCTCACTGTAACTGTTCCTCCACACCCCAGTCGCCTCACAGCTCCTGACCTCATTGCTCAGTTTCTCATCACTCACTTTTCCCTTTGAAAATAGGACTGCAGGCAAATCCCCACCAACAATTATCCACAGCACAGTTCTCCCCTGCTGCAGATTTCAGTGTCTGCCAGTCCGTGAGGACTGAATGAGATCATCTCTAAGCTCCTCTCACAAGAACATTTCAGCATTCTTTGTTTTTTCCTTCTAAAACCTGTATTTCTGTGAGGCCTTCTCTGAACCTCCCGGTGGCTCTAAAGATGTCTGGTGAGCACTGGTGTTGTCAAACACACAGATGGCATTCTGCTCACAGGGGACAGGTGGGGGTGCTGTTTTCTGTCACTCTCCAGTGCCAAGATCCATGAGCTAGGAGAAGCCTCCCTGCAGGCCTGGCCTTGGCAAGGCCACATGTCCTTCTAACTGCATGGGACATGTTATCTGCCAGGATCCAGGAGATTGCAAGGTACCCCTTTCTTTCCTAAAACACAGCAAAGCTTTGCACACAAGCCAGTAAACCCAGCTCTTCCGGTGGCACAGGTGCTTACCTGCCCAAAGTGATGAGCCAAAATGATGTCCACGATGTTGGTCGTCAAGCCTGAGAGCTAGAAGGGAAAAGCTGTGTTAGGAGAATGAGCACATGTGAGCAGTCACAGGCTGTCCCCTAAGGGAGGGCACTTTACACACAGTATCTTCTAAATCAAACAAAAACACAGACCAGTATCATTTCAAAGAAATGTGGGGGTGAGGGGATACAAGGACAAACTAAGTATTCTTTCCATGGTACGAGCACAGCTTGCTTTAAAATAGGGCTGGAAGGAACAATGGCCATTCCTTCAAAAACAGTGAGACCTGAGACCCGTGGCAATCTGCCGCTTCATCCCTGCCCCTCTTTCTGTATCTACAATGGGTTGATGGCAGTAGAGATCGACTTACAACCCAGACCAAGACATGCAAGAGACAAAGGAAAGTCTCCTTCCAGTTTTAGCCATCTTTATTTCAGGCAGTGGGAGGAATAGCTATATTTACAGCTCACATTCTGAACATTTTTCTCCCAATTCTTCCCATTTCAAAATGATGCATCTCACATCTAATAAACGCAGCAATCTGTAAATCTGGAGACAGTCTATTTTCAGAAACATCTCCAGCTCAACGATCTTGCCAATTCCCCTTTAAGCTTTCTTCCTGGGCTTTGGATGGAATTCCTACTGAGGACTTGGATTGTAGGTGACATACTGTGTTGGAGGTGGGGGTGTAGAAGAGGAGGTAAGGAGAGACAGGGACATAGGTGAAAGGTTAAGGAAGCAAGATGGCCTGACATCACCCCGTGGGCTGTCAGTGAGCCACAGGCTACAGATGAAAGAGGAGGAGGATTAATTACCCAGCTGGCTTCATGTGTTGCACTGTTCAGAATGCTGAGACCCAAAGTGTTCTATGGATGTCACTAGGTTGTTACACATCTAAGTGTGAGGGTCGTATACTAGACAGCATCAGACCGAGAGAGAATTCCAAAGCGTGTACACACACACACACACACACACACACACACACACACACACACACACACAGAGAGAGAGAGAGAGAGACCAAATTGGGTATCCTGTCTCTATAAATCCTCAGATTGAATGCCTTGAGCTCCCATCTCTTCCTCCCTTGTATTCCTTTCTGCCCAGCCATATCCCTTTCTGTTTCTACCTCTCTAGTATTAAAGATTAATTTCTGGGATTAAAAGCATGAGCCACCACAGTCTGACTCTGTTTCTCTTTGAGACTGGATCAATCTAGTGTAGCCCAGGATAGCCATAAACTCACAGAGATCCACCTGCATCTGCCTCCCAAGTGCTGGGATTGAAGGTGTGCACTACCACTGTCTGGCATTAGGTGAAAACTATCTGTCTGTGTAACTATCTATCAACAGGGTCTCTCTGTTTAGCCCTGGCTGCCCTGATGAGGTTCACTTACTTCAAGGGTTAATTCTGTTTGCCAGCCTAACTGTACTAAGGTATACCTAGGAAGCCAAGCTTGGCGCTGATGCCTGTGATTCTAGCACTCCAGAGGTAGGAGGATTGCTGCAATTTCAAGGCCACACTGTTTTGCCTGACAGTTCCAGGTGATCCAGGGCCATGTACTGAGGCCCTGTTTCAAAACAAAACAAGAAGCACAAATACTTAAGGTAAGAGTAATGAGAAATGGTCAGGCAAGGACACTTCCTGCCAAGCCTGAGAAACTGAGTTCAATCCCTGGACCCCACGTGGTGGAAGGAGAGAACCAATTTGTGCAAGTTATTTTGTTACCTCAAAAGGTGCATCAAGGCACATATGCACCCCTACTTGTATACACACATAACACACAACAACAAAATCATTTTCCTAGTATTTGTGCCAGGATCTGGCTCGGTGGATCAAAGTGTTAGCTGCTTAAGCCTGATGACCTGAGTTAACCCCTTGCGCCCAGGGAACCCCCGGAAAAGCCAGATGGCCTGCAGTAAGCAGCACAGCAGCACAAAGGAGAGACAAGCAAGGAGGAAGATACACCTGACACCCTAAAGTTGTCTTCTGACCTCCATACACACACGCCTGTTGTTTTAGGGCTGGGGCATGATAGCGCAGACCTGTAATGCCAGAATTTGGGAGCTCAAGGGCATCCTCAGCTACAATAGGGAGTTCAAAGCCAGCCTAGGATATATGATGCCCTCGCTCAAAACCAAGCAACATGGAATGGGTAAGCAGATGCATGCCTACAATCCCAGCACTTGGGAGTTGAGGTAGGAGTGCCACCAGTCTGATGATAGCCTGGGCTACAGAGCAAGATCCTGTCTAAAATTACCAAAAGCAAGCAAAGATCCCATTCAATAAGAATAAATGCATTAAACTACAAGCAGTGAAAAGAGAAACGCTGAGGTATCACCAAGGCACATCTTTCGGTATGTATCTGATGGCTTGCCCAAACAACTGGATCCTGGGGTTCTGACCTGGTGAACGGATTAGTTTCTTGGACTCCTAATGCCCTGGTATTATTAGAAGGCAGGACAGTGTAAAGAGAGAAACTAGGCCACCGGGGTGGATAGGGTGGTGGGTAGAGAGGGGGCGGGGAGTGCACCTATAGACTGTGTCTTGTGCTGCTTCCTGTCTGCACTGCCTCTTCTTGCAAGCCCCTATGTCAACTGCCACGTTCTGCCACCCCCTCTTGGCCACAACAGATGCAAATGTCTGATACTATGGGTCAAAAAAGATTTTGCTTCTGTTGTTCTCTTGGGTAATTAGGTTCCAGGTCTAAAACTACCAAAACTAATCCAAGAAATACGTGTATCTAGCAAAGGACTTATATGCAGAACATTTTTTTTAAAAGAAGAGATACATGGTGATGGGTAAAAGATATTTCTAACAGTGTACTCACGAAAGGCTGGGGCTGGAAGATGGCTAAGCAGTTAAGAGAACCGGCTGCTCTTCCAGAGGACCTATCTTCAGTTCCCAGCACCCACACGTCAGCTCACACCTGCCTGTAACTCCAGATCTAGGGGACCCAACACCCCTTTTGGCCTCTGGGAACTGCACACACATGGCGCACAGATACACATACAGACAAAACACCCACACATATAAAATAAAAACAAGTACAACTTTATAAAAAGTTAAAAAGCCAAGCTATTTTTATGAAGGAACAAGAGAGGTCTAGTTTAGTGGCCTGGGTCTGACACCCAAGCTGCTTAGACTGAAGGGTCACAAGATCATGGCTAGCCTGAGCAATGTAGTGAGATCCTGTCTCAAGGTAAAGAGTAAGTGAGAGCTGGGGTGTAAGTTCAGCGATAAAACGGTACCCTACCTAGTATGCATGAGCCCATGTGCTTAATCTCTGGTACCCACCAACAGGTGGGAGAGGAAGAAGGGGGATATGGGGGAGAGGAGAAGAAGGGGGAACGAGGACAAGGAGAAGCAGAAAATGGACAGTGTCATTTAAGGACTTACTTTGGAAGCTGCCCAGTCAATCCAGCCTTTAGCACACGGGTCAATGTTAATGAGCACAAGACCTTCTACCAGCTCTGGATGATTGAGCTGAGAGAGAGACAGAGACAACTGTGTGAGACGCCCACTCCCCACTCTTTAAAGCAGCGGCCATGCTCAGCAGGTCTGTGCTAGGCCTCACTCCTGGTGTCTGGAAGGAAGACTGCAGAGATGCTCTGGAGCCCTTACAGACAATTCCTCTTGACATCTGACCCAGCACCTGGAAACCAGCTCTCAGGATGCTATCAAGACATCTTCCCTTCACGGGTGCTGAGGGAAGACAAGGTTTTTGTGGCTACAGCAGAGGAGAGCATGCTGCAGTTGTTTGACTCACAGGGGGACTTCCTTATGGTTGACTGTGCTAAAGCACTCGGCATAGGCGCTTCTGTGGGCTGCTGTGGGACAACATGGGCTCCTGAATTGTTTTCCTGAAGCCATCTGAATAGGCAATGCCCCCCCAAACTCCCTCCCCTATGGCCCAGGAGGGATCACAACAGGAGTCCTCCCCTATGGCCCAAGAGGGATCACAACAGGAGTCCTCCCCTATGGCCCAGGAGGGATCACAACAGGAGTCCTCCCCTATGGCCCAGGAGGGATCACAACAGGAGTCCTCCCCTATAGCCCAGGAGGGATCACAACAGGAGTCCTCCCCTATAGCCCAGGAGGGATCACAACAGGAGTCCTCCCCTATAGCCCAGGAGGGATCACAACAAGAGTCCTCCCCTATGGCCCAGGAAGAATCACATCAGAAGTCCTCCCCTATGGCTCAGGAGGGATCACAACAGGAGTCCTTCTACAGAGTTGGGAGGAAACTGTAGTCCCGCTGTTTTGTCAGTTCATGTTTTCTCAAGTTCACTTTTCATGGCTTTAACAATCCCCCCAGAAGCCGTATCTGGGTCTCTTTACAATGTTCTGACCTCATTTGTGGATTTTCAGACACACACACACACACACACACACAGGCTGGAGCAGCAGCTGGGACCCACACACTGCCTCAGGGAGTTGAGACGAATCCTTCCTGTACTTACTGCAAATCTGCTGAGGATGTAGGCTCCTGCTCCAACTCCAATACCAATGATGCCCTTCAGACTGTGAAGAGGACACATCAACACTGACTGAGTCAACTACCATTGGAAAGAATACAAGCTGCGTGTACATGCAGGGTCTCACACAGTTTCTTAGACAAGATTCTTCAGCTTTTCAAACTTCAGTGTCTTACCAATATCAATAAGGGTAACACCACCTTCTTTCAAATTTGCTTTTAAAGGTCAATAAAATATGCTGTGGAGGTGATGGTACATCCCTTTAATCTCAGTCCTTGGGAGGCAGACGCAGGCAGATCTTTGTTGAGTTCCAGGCCAGCCTGGTCTACATAGTGAGTTCCTGGACGACCAGGGCTACAAGAGAGTCTCTGTCTCAAAAACTGTATATATATATATGCCTCAAACCTGGAATTCATTTTCACTATCACCTCAAAATTCATCAGTAAATCTTGTCAAAACTACCCAGAAATATTTCCATTAGTTATTACCCACTTTACATTTTTATAATTTTAACTTTTTTTAAAAATAAGCTTTTATTTATTTTTAAAGACGATTGCATTTAAGTGAACACACTTGTGTCTGTGTGTGGGTTAGGTGCAGGGTGAGTGCAGGTACCTGCAGAGTCCAAAAGAGACAATGAATCTCCTGGAGCTGGAGCTAGAGGAGTTGTCAGTCACCCAACAGAGGCACTGGGAACCCAGGTTCTCTGCAGGAGCAGGAATCTCAGCTGCAGAGCCCTCTCTTCAGCCCTCACAATGCATTTTAATCCATCCCTAAACAGAATCAAGTACCAGGCTAATCTTATCTTTTCCTAAACTACTATGGATGTTTAACTGGTCTCCATGCATTTTGCTTTTACTCCTCTACAAATAACAAGAATAGGAATAATTCTTGTTTTAAAGTTAAATAGTTTTACCGACATATAAATCCCTATGTATCACTAACTATGTATCATTCTAGGATTAAGATCCATTGATCTTTCTTTATTACAATAAGGACATTTGATGTGGGATTCCCCTCTGCATGCTGTGAATACGATGGGATAATGAATGAGGCTTCTTTGACCTATGACAGGGCAGAATTGAGTAAGGTGGAAATTTCAAGCAGATAGAGGAGGAAAGAAGGCAGAGACAGGGAGACGCCATGGAGACACCATGTAGCCACTAGAGGAAAAAGACATCCGCATGCCGGTACCAGTAAATCTCAAGCCCCGTGGTAAAATATAAAATAATAGAAATGGGTTAATTTAAAATGTAAGCATTAGTTACTAAGAAGTTTAAGCTATTGGCCAAACAGTATTGCAATTAATACAGTTTCTGTGTGATTATTTCAGGTCTGGCGGCCGGGAATGAACGAGAAGTCTCCCCCAACAGATATTGTCAACTTTTCTCTGATATTTCAGACTTATGGAATCTGGTCTGTGCTTCTCAGGTTGTTCAACATGCCTTTCTTCCACTTTCTTTTGCCCTAGGTCTCTTTCCTAGCCTGTACGGAAGGTACAGGTATATAATGCCTATACCCAGGAAGACATTTTCTAGCTAGCTTCATTTCTGAGGAGCCTGCTCTTTTATCTATCATAATATTCACATACTTCATTGTACTGATATTGCTTAGTGCTAAAGATCAATCTCAGAGCACAATACTTGCTAACATGTGCTCTGTTACTGAGACACACCCCTACCCTACTTTGCCTAAGGCGTCTACTATGATTGGTTGTCACCTACACCCACCTCCCAACTAAGTGCAATGAACATAATGACTCTTCTGTTCGTGAACCACTAGTTCAGGGATATAAACTAGAGTCAAAACAAAACAATAAATCTCAATGAAAAGACACCTGTTTATTGGGAGTGAAACCCTGGGTTTCCTTTGCAGCAAAGAGAGGGGAGAAAGTAGAAGACTATGGAACCTACTCACCTTAAGTGTGTAAGTACAGGAGGCAGCATTTCAGCCAGCTCATCCATGGTGGGGTACTGATACCTGAAACCGAGAAGGACACCTTCTGAATTAGAAAACATCCACAGTTCCCAGTCACTAGGAAACCTTAACCAGTCCAGGAGTCCTGGAGAAACACAAGTTTTTTCTTTTCTTTTAACCAAAGACTCAAAGGGTGTGGTGTAGTGCCTGGAAACAACCGTGGCCTGATCCATGATCCTCCATGACGGCCACGTGAGGAGGGAAGGAAAAGGAGCCACACTCCTTATAGCAGAGGAAGCTATAGGAAGAGAACTGGCGAGATGGCCTACTATGTGCTATTTCCAAACCCTTAACATTCGTTTCCAGGCTCAGGAATGTCCAGCAGCAAGAGACAACTCAGGAAGTAGCTTGCAGTCTGCCAATCTTATTTAGGTAGTTAACTGTAACAGGAAATATCACTTCCCTGGCCTATGCACTGTTATAGAACTTTGGTTCCTCAGAATATCCTCATTTATTTTACTTAGGCCAGTGGTTCTCAACCTCCCGAATGCTGCAACACTTTAATACAGTTCCTCATGTTTGGTGATCTCAACCATAAAATAATTTTTCTTTAATTTTTTTGTTTTGTTTTGTTTTGGTTTGGTTTTTGGAAACTGGGTTTTGCTGTGTAACAGCCCTAGCTATCCTGAAACTAGCTCTTGTAGACCGGGCTGGCCACAAATTCACAGAGAACCCCTTGTCTCTGCTTCCCAAGTACTGGGATTAAAGGCATGTGTCACCACCAACTGACCATAAAAGTAATTTTATTGCTAATTCATAACTTTAATTTTGCTGTTGTTATGAATCATAATGCAAGTATCTGATATGCAGGGTATCAGATATGCGACCCCTTGAAAGGGTCATTTGACTACAAAGGGGTCATGATCCATAGGTTAAGAGCCACTAACTTAAGTATAAGATATGTTTATTTTATGAACTGCTTATTTATGATATGAACTGATTTTAAAATCACCAGCCAAGCCCGGGAGCAGCCCCAGAGGAGGAAGAGTAAGGAGAGAGTCACAGAGAGGACAGCATCAGTGAAAGACAGGATATTTTAAAATGACATTGATTGTGTGTGAGGTGTGTGCGTGTGTGTGCCTGTTAAATAATCGCCCGTGTTTGGTGACCTCTGCTCCACAGTCAACAGGAGCTCAGTCTGCTTCTGCTGAACATGGTGAGGAATGGAGCACTCTCACACCACCTGTGCACAAATTAGGAAAAAAAAATCTTGATATCTTGATAGCTATCACCTGGGCGAATAACAACTCCTATCTGAGAGACACAAGAGCTAGATTCTGTAACAAGACTTCTTGGGTTCGAATCCCAGCTCAGCTAATTATTTGTACAGTGACACAGATCCTATAGGTTGTCGGGATCAAGTGAGCTAACAAACATGAGCATTTAACGGTTTCTGGAAAGCCTGGGTTCTATGCAGGTGCAGACTCTCCCTTGGGAATCTGTGATGCCGACATACAGAGCAAGTTTAGCATGATGTTGAGTGCCAAGGTCAGTCAGATGGTACCCTTGCCTGTCAAGATGGCTTCAGAATAAATGGTTCCCCAGGTATCCAAAATCCATCTCTAGGTGGGAATTCCACTGGGAATGAACTCCCAGGGCAGGGTCAGAGGAGTCTGGGCTCAGCCTATGTGTCTGGCACTTCAGGAAGAGACACAGGAGTGACGACAAGTGTACAAGAAAAAAGTCGAGACAGAGCAGAGTCTGTGAGAAGTGGGAGCTCCAGACACATTCTGCCTGTGACTGCAGGTACAGAGGTCCCGGCCATGCAGTGGCAATCCTGGGTATGTGAAAACACACAGCAGCCCTCAACACACTCACACACAGGCTACTGAGACCAGGGGCAGAAAGCCAGGCAAGCAGCACCACTTGTAAGTGTGATACCATCACAGGAGGGAAACACACCAAAAGCCCCTACCATCCACCCATTTGTTCCCTGGCCTCAAGCCTCCAGAAGTCTTCCCTGTGGCCTTACCCTGTTGGGAAGGAGGGGGCCCCTTCTTGCTGGCCCGGGGCATCCACGTGACAGACAGCAAAGTGCTGGGTGATCTCCTGCATATCCTCGAAGTTGAAGAAGGTGTTGAAACAGGATTTATCTATGAGACAAGAACACCCATGGATCACGAGATCGCCAACTCTCCCCAGTTTTCCTCTGCTCAGCAATGCTGAGCCCCTGCTCTCCCCCTCCCTTTTCAGCAACAGTCCACTTAAGTGAGGAGTCTGCACACAACCTCACTCAAGCTGCTGAAGGAAGACTCCACAGGAGGCATCTCTGTGCCCGGAGAGCAACTGGTTCTCAACTCTACACTGTGGAACAAACACCTTGTGGATGTTTGCTGGGTTTCCTGGTGGAGAACAAAATAATCTCCTACCCACAATGCTGTCTTTCATGCACCTGACTCTGGCTAGAAGACATTCTCAGCTGCTGATCACCACATAGGGCTTTGTCAGAACTACTATGTGCATGGAGGAGATGCTGTTTACTTCTTTCCTCTTAGCGTAGGGCCTTCCTCACTTCTCACGCTAAATCTCAACCCTGGGCCATTAACTCCACACAGGCTACCTCTAGAAGTTGGAACAACAGGAAAGACACATGTTATCAGTCAGGCCCCATGACTAGAGCCTAATTTTCTGCTATTAGCTCAGTAGCTACTTCTGAAATGCTTAGTAGTGGATTTGGCATGGATTTCAACCTTGGAAATATTTGTAGATATGTAATGAGACATCTTAGGGACTGGCCTAAAGATTAGCACGAAATAAAATAGACTTAGTTTTACATATACCTAATACACATCACCTGAAGTAATTTTAAACTAATTGCTGTTTTTAGATGTGGGGACTGACCATGTACATGCACACACATTACGCATGTGTAGTGCTGTTGGCTCTTCATTGGGTCTAGGTGTTCTCTGTCAACACTCAGTTTCAAATTTATAGCATTTTTGATTCCGAGTTATTGGATTAGGGATGTTCAACCTATACCAGGTAGAAAAGTCTGTAGGAAGAATACCTTTACTACTGAATTCAAAACCCTTAGCTCTGGGATTTTCTAACCTCGGGCATGAATTAAAAAAATCAGATTTCAGTGCTGGGCATGATGGTGTACACCTTTAATTTCAGGAGAAGCAGGCAGATCTTTGTGAATCTGGTCTACATAGTGTTCTGCTCTACATAGTGAGCTCTAGGACAGCCAGGGCTATGGAGAAAGACCCTGTCTCAATCTCTCAATCTCTCTCTCTCTCTCTCCACACACACACACACACACACACACACACACACACATATATATACCCACACCTGACCTCAGTTCTAATTTCTTATTCAGTTTATCAGATAATCTATTCTTCTGAAGACATGACACAAATGTAAAATGTAATTTCAGTTCCCCCAACATATTTGACCCTGTTCGTACTCTCAGAATGTTAACCTGCCATTAACAAAAAAGGTGTGTGTGTGATGAGACAGGGGAGGGATGTGTCTGTCTTACTAGAATGCTATTGTTGTGTTCTTTAATATAAAGATTATACATGCTAAAGCGGTAATCTGATGGGGGCTGAAGAGATGGTCAGTAGTTAGGAGCACTTATTGCTCTTACAGAGAACCTAGGTTCAATTTCGGCACTCATAAGATGGTTCACAATCACCTGTAACTCCAGTTCCGGAGGATCCAACAGCCTGTTCTGATCTCCACAGGTACTTCATGCATGTGGTGCACATAGATACACACAGGCAAACACTCATACACATGAAATACAAATAAATGTTTTTTATTTAAAAAAGAGAAAGTGCAAAACCAATACATACGGTTAAGCCCGATGTCATGGTATGTCAGGATAACCGGTCTATTTCCCTGCAGTGAGCCCTTTATGGTGACATGGACCATACCATGAAGTGTTTCTATGTCATGTTCCTATAACAAGACAATGTAAGGTCTTAGAAAGGCTTCAAGAACCATTAGCCCACCAGAGAGATGCTGTTATACATAGTCTTTCTACTTTCTAATCTAATCTAGGTTAACAAGAAAGGAACAGATACACAGAAAAAGACTCACTTTTCATGTGAAAGGCTCACTTATGAGTCCAGGAAATATCTGTTGAGAATAAATTTGCAATTTGGCTGTGGGAAAGAGATCAGCAAGTTGGATTAGGAGCCAGGAAAGACCTGGGAGTGCAGAGTTAAGGAAAGAGAAACATCAAATTCTTTCTGGGAAAAAACACACACACACACACAAAACCAGAGGTTTGAAAGCCTAAAAACAGGGCTGGAGAGATGGCTCAGCAGTTAAGAGCACTGACTACTCTTCCAAAGGTCCTGAGTTCAATTCCCGGCAACCACATGGTGGCTCACAACCATCTGTAATGAGGTCTGGTGCCCTCTTCTGGCCTGTAGACATACACACAGACAGAATATTGTATACATAATAAATAAATAAATATTAAAAAAAATACAGTTCTTAATGTTGTGGTGACCCCCAACCATAAAATTATAAAAAAAAAAAAAGAAAGAAAGCCTAAAAACACACGTCTGGCTGCAGATTCCTTCAGTAGTGTGAGAATACATTATTAGAATCCACCTGCTGCTGGTGCAGTGTCCTCCTCTCGCAGATGCTGGCAGGTACCTTAAAGGGACACTCTGAGTCCTTAGCTAACAGACATAGGTACCATAAGGGGACATTGTGAGTCCTTAGCAAACAGATATTCCAGTGTCAGGGTTTCACACCTGGGAAGTGAGTTAATATCAAAGGAGGCATGGGTACCCCACTCCCTTCCATGCTTCTTGGCTGGGAATCAGAGAACCTACCTGAAGGCTCTTGCTGTGACCCCCCCTCAAAAGAGTGTAGACCCCTCTTCTGCCACATGAACTATGATTTCTCTCTCTAGAGATCGCCCCTTCCACCATACTGTTGCCTAATGATCTGTCCAAGGCATCAATAACTCTTCTGATAAACTCCCTATTTATCAGTAATATGTCTCAGTGACCTTTTTACATTTTAGATGGGGTCTCAGTAGGTACCCCTAGTACCCACTATGTAGACCAGGCTAGCTTGAAATCCTCAGAGATCCACCTGCCTCTGTCTCCTGAGTGATTTCTGGAATTAAAGGCATGAATCACCATAACTGGCCCAAGGAGTTATTTATTTTGTGTGTGTATGTGAATTCCTGCATGGTGTATGTGTTCTATATGTGTGCCTGGCGTCCCAGGGGCCAAAAGAAAGCACTGGATCCCCGGGAAGAGAAGTTACAGGAAGTTGTGAGCTGTCATATGGGCCATGGGAGCCAAACCCTGCTCCTCTGCAAGTGCAGCAAGTGTTCTTAACCACTGAGTCATCTCTCCAACCCTCAGTATCCTCGAGTCCCACACCCTATCCAAAACATATCAGGTAGACTCCAAAAGGTGAATGTTGATGTCCCAAACATGTGGAAGCCAAGCAAGCCAGTGTAGCCATACTGATATTTGACAAAGATCAAGACAAAATTATACTACAGAACTATAAAACAGCATGGTGCTGGCACAAAAACAGATAGATAGATCAATGCAAGAAAACAGAAGACCCAGAAATAAACATAGGCAACTACAGCTACATGACTTTGACAAAGGTACACAAATATTGGAGTGCTGGGGAACTTGAATAGCCACATGAAGAAAATGAAGGTAGACTCGCTCTCATTCTCTGCATTGAGCAGTTCAAATTAGATCAAGGCCTTACTGTACGACTGCAAACTGAAATGTTTGCTAGGGCAAACACTTCAAGCTAAGACATAAGCAAGGACTTTCTAAAGGGACTCGAACAGCCCAGGAAATAATAACTTTCTGTGGGATTACCCTCTGTATGCTGTGAATAGCATTGGTTAATAAAGAAACTGTCTTGGTCTGATAGGGGAGAGTAGAGCTAGGCGGGGAAAACTAAACTGAATGCTGGGAGAAAGGCAGAGTCAGGGGAAAGCCATGTAGCCCCACCAGAGACAGATGTAGGAACCTTGCTGGTAAGCCACTGCCACGTGGCGATACACAGATTAATAGAAATGGGTTAAATTAATATGTAAGCGTTAGCCAATAAGAAGCTAGAGCTAATGGACCAAGAAGTGATTTAATTAATACAGTTTCAGTATGATTATTTAAGGAGTCTGGGCAGCTGGGAAACGAACAAGCAGCTCTCCTACAACAATAATTGATAAATAAGATTACATCAAATGAAAAGCTCTGGACAGCAAAGAAAGCAATCAGCAGAACCAAGAGATGGTGCACAGTGTTTGAGAAAAACTTTAATCACTATATACTTGGTAGTAAATACATAAAGAACCCAAAAATTTAAACTTGGGGGTCATCAAGACGGTGGAGGCACTTGCTACCAATCCTGATGCCTTGAGTTCCATTCCCAGAAACCAGAGTAGTGGGAGAGAACTGATTCCCCAAATGGTCTAATCTCTCCACTGCACCATGGTGTATAGGCTATCCCTCACAAACAGATAGATAAATGTAAAAATAATAACTTCTTAAAACATCAAAGTTAGTGTTTTGTATAAAAATTATAAAATCAGTAAAGAAGCATGTGACTTGGACAGATAACAAAAGAAGTGTGGTTGGTCAGGTGGCTGAGTACTTGCTGCTCAAGCTGGAAACGCAAGTCTGATCCCAAGTAGAGGAGGAGCGGTTCCCCAAAACTGTCTCAGACCCCCACATGTGCCCTGAGGCATGTGCACAACCTTCCCCTCCACGTCATACACACCATAAGAATACATAAAAAAAAAAGAAGAAGAAACACGTTTTTAGCTACCAGGGAAATGTAAATAAAAGCTACATTGAGATTTCAACTCCCCTCAGTCACAGAGCTGTTATCAAGGTGAAGGAAATGTGGCTACATACAGTCACAAGGAGAAGCATGTCATTTGGGGGAAAATGAGTGTTGTCCTATTTTGGCCTATTGCATTGTGTTGTCCACATCTTAGGGTTCACTTTCCTTTGGAAGAGTGTGACTGCAAACTGTCTGGGAGAAACAGCATGAGGAGAGGGAAGTCACTCACCTCCACCGGGATCTGTACATATATCTGTTGTAAACTAGTATATGGACAGCTTGGATGAGACTCCATGTGGGGAAGAGGTGCAGGGACCCGGGCTGTGGAGCTGATTCAATGGTCAGAGCACTTCAGCATGTGAGCTGCCTTTCTGTTGTAGTCAACCCTCATCTGTCTTACTGGCTCTTTCTTTAGTGACTTCCACTCTAGCATTCTAGAATGTGACCCACAATGGCTGCCTGTGCTCAAATGACAGAGTTCAAGATGGCTTCTTACAGGCTCTGAGTCTGTCTCTGAGGTTGTATACTTTATGAACACGCTACACTCCAGGTTTATGAAACAACCCCAGCTCATAAGGGTCGCTGACATCTCTATCCTGATTGCCTTGCCCCATCAACCAATGATTCATCTTAATCAGAGAGCCTCTTAATTTGAGCTAAACTGGGCAGTGGTGGCACACACCTTTAATCTCAGCACTCGCGAGGCAGAAGCAGGTGGATCTCTGTGAGTTTGAAGTGAGCCTGGTCTACAAGAGTTTTCCAGGACAGTCTCCAAAGCTACAGAGAAATTCTGTCTCAAAAACAAAACAAAACAAAACAAAACAAAACAAAACAAAACAAAACATCCAATTTGAGCTAGAGCCAGGCTCGGTGGTGCATGCCTTTACCCCCAGCACTCAGGAGGCAGAGGCAGGTGGATCTCTGTGAGTTCAAGACCAACCTGGTCTACAGGGCAAGTTCCAGGGCAACCAGGGCTATTACACAGAGAAATTCTGTCTGGAAAAAACAAAGCAATTCGAGCTAGGATGGTACTAGTTTGGGTAATCACCAACTCTGGCCTCTTTCTCATGTCCTCTCCCTTTAGCTGGATGAATTGTCACAGTATCACTGATACTGTTTTGCATATTTTTAAATCATGATCACTTCTTCCTGTCACCATTTCTCCTCCATTCTAGCAACATTTTTGCTATTACGAAATTTTATTGTTTCTAGTTGTCAGACTAGAGTATGAGTTGTAAGTGTTACAGCTCTGGAGGGCAAGGTATCCCAACAGAAGTGTTACAGCTCTGTTCCAGTCAGGGACGGTTTCCCCAGCAAAGTTTTACAATCCTGGTTCCAGGAAAGGTTTCGCTAATGCAAGTGTAACAACTCTGCTCCAGCTGGGTTGTCACAGTTCTGCTCAGCTCTGCTCTGGAGAAATGTTACAGCTCTGCTCTGCTCAGGGAGCTTCACTGCTCTGGCTGTGAGAGTCCTTACAGCTCTGCTCTGCTCCAGTGAAAGTTGTTACAAGAAACCTTACTTAAGCTGGTCAGCGGTGGCACACACCTTTAATCTCAGAACTCAGGCAGAAGAGTCGTGAATTTAAGTCCAGCCTGGTCTACAGAGTGAGTTCCAGAATAATTAGCACTGTCCCAGAGAAACCCTGTCTCGAAAAACAAAACAAAACAAAAGAAACCTCACTTAAGAGATTTATTGGGACTGAGGACTTTAGGAGAGTGGCTCCCTTTTCCACGGTGAAAAAAGGGCAGCCCCAAACTGAATAGGTACAGCCTTGATGTGAGTGTTTGTGCCTAGTCTTAATATAACTTGTTATTCTGTGTTCAGTTGATATTCTTGGGAGGACTGCTCTTTTCTGAAAGAAACAGAGAAGGAATGGGAGAGGGAGAAGGACTGGGGAAGGAAGAAGGAGTAGGGGAGATGGAATTTTGAGGGGAACTGCGAGAATTAGATGGAGGGAAAACTGCAGTGATGGGTAAATTAAAAACCAGCATGAGAGGTAAAGGTGAGGAGTTAGTGCCTGACCAGAGAGAATGGGATCTACTGATGAGCCAGAGGCTGGTTAGCAGATTGTTGTACTGTGAGATTGAGCACACCTGAGCTTCAGTAGTGGGATATTGTATCAAAAATTCTTGGACCGGTGCTGATGAGACCCCATCCCTTCCTGAGATGAGACATCCTGAGGGTCTGTAGAAAGTTAATGGTCACTGAGGGAGGAAGAAACATTTATCCCTGTGATAGAGTCACTAATAAAGTGCCTGTGTTCTTGAGGATGACTTGTGTTCCTAAAAGCAACAATATGAAACTCATCAGGGGACACACACACAAAAGAACTGAAATAGAGCAGTGACTACTTGTGAAGAAAAGGGAATCAGTGGAAATGGGGGGGGGGATGAGGGATAATGATGGGTGGTATGATCAAAGTGCATTATGTACATGCCATAATGAAACCCATTGCTGCTTACAATTAATATCTGCTGATAAAAACATTTTAAAATTCCCACATATTGGGTTGTAGTATGGCTCAGGTGATATACTTGTCTAGCATGGATAAGACCCTGGATTCCATACTCGGCACCACACACACACACACACACACACACACACACACACACACACTTCCAATTCCTACACAACAATGGAAGACTCACTTAAGGTAAAAGGGGCCAGTGAAAGAACACCTTGGCCCTGGAGTCAAGGAAACACACTCCACCCCTAACTAACTCAGTAACTGAAATCCAACCAAACCTACAGCACAAAAATCAACCAATCCCTGAGCAAGAAATCCAACCAATCTTGAAACTTGTCCCAAACTCAAGAATTGAGATTCTATCAATCTCCACCCTGAAAATCTCCACCTTGGAAAGCTCTGTCTCAAAGATATCTTAGAAAATCACTCTTATATTCCTTCATATATACCTAAAGAAATACAAGTCAATAAACCATGGTAAAACCTGCACATCCAGCTGGGTGGTGGTGGTGCACATCTTTAATCCCAACACTTGGGAGGCAGAGGCAGGTGGATTTCTGTGAGTTCAAGTCCAGACTGATTTATAGAGCTAGTTCCTTGACAGCCAGGGCTACACAGAATAACCTTGTCTCGAAAAACAAAAACAAACAAAAAATCCCCTGCACATCTATAATTATTTTAGCACTTTCAAGATGGTCAAGCTTTAGAATCAGCCTAGGCGTCCATGAACAAGTGAATTAAGAAAGAAAAGTATCATGTTCAGTTTCACTGTCCATAATGAATAACAGAACATTGTTAGGAAAATGTATGCCGCTAGAGATAGTTGTGTTTAGTAAAATAGGTCAAACCTAGACGTTGATTGTTGTTTCTCATTGTGGAACATAGGTTACACAAATGTGTGCATGCACATGTGCACACACATGCACATACACATACATTCTGACATCTGAAGATTCTCAGAAAGAAATCTTCAGGAAGAGGAAGGGTGTAAGAGGTGAAAAGGAGTAAGAAAGAGTAATGGAGGATGAATGTAATCAAATTACTTAGCACACATATCGAATCCATCATTTTGAGTAATTATATATTAATAAAATAAATGAAAATACATAATGATAGAGCTGAAGAGATGACTCAGAGGTTAAGAGCACTGGCTGCTCTTCTTAGAGGACCTGAGTTCAATTCCCAACAACCACATGGTGGCTCACAACCATCTGTAATGAGAACCAGTGCCCTCTTCTGGAATGCAGGCAGAACAGTATGTACATTATAAATAAATAAAAAGAAAATATATCATGATATGTAAATTTCATATACTTTTATTTATGTTTTAACCAAGACAACCTAAATTCACAGTAGTGTAGGACAATTTTCTATATTCTGTCAATTATGTTTTAAATAAACGCTCATTGGCTAGTAGCCAGGCAGGAAGTATAGGCTGGACAATCAGACAGGAAGTAGAGGCATGGTGTGGGAGAATTGTCTGTATTCTGTCAATCATATTTTAAATAAACACTGATTGGCCAGGCAGGAAGTATAGGTGGGAAAATCAGACAGGAAATAGAAATGATGCAATGAGAACAGGAGAATTCTGGGAAGGAGGAAGTTGATTCCTCCCAGTCCAGCCCAGATCACCGAGGAAGCAGGATGTGATCTGCCAGCTGAAAAAGGTACCGAGCCATATGGCAAAAATAGATCAGAAAAATGGGTTAATATAAGCTACAAAAGCTAATAAGTATTCTGAGCTAATAATGGGCCAATCAGCTTATAACTTATGGAGACCTCTGTGTGATGTGATTTTCTTTGGGGCTAAACAGCTGTGGGAACTGGGCGGGACAGAAACCCCCAACAAGCAGGCCCCTTCTTGATACAGAGGTGGGTCAATGAGAACAGGAGAATTCTGGGAAGAGGGAAGCTCCCTCAGTAGTCCTGTCCCAACCACAGAAGGAAGATGTGATTGCCCTGCTGAAAAAGGTACTGAGCCATGTGGCTAACACAGATAAGAATAATGGGCCAATATAAACTTAAGAGTTAATAAGAAGAGTTATAAGAGTTAATAAGAAGCCTGAGCTGATGGGTCAATCAGTTTATCATTAATGTAGACCTCTGTGTGATTTCTTTGGGACTTAATGACTGCAGGGACCAGGCGGGACAGAAACTCAGACAACACCACACAAATGCTAGTGCACACCCATAGTCCCAACATTAAGGAGTCTGACGTAGAAGGATTGTGAGTTCAAAGCAGGTTTTTCTGTAATAGCAAATTCCAGGCCAGCCTGAACTAAGATTTTAATTTTTTTTTAAAAAAAAAAGTCAAAGAAGGGACTGGAGAGATGTCTCAGAGGCTAAGAGCTCTTATTGCTCTTGCAGAGTAACCAAGTTTGGTTCCGAGAATCCATATTATGTTGCTCAAAGCTGCCTATAACTACAGCTACAGGGGATCCAATGCCTCTAGCATCTTTGAATACTTGTACTCATGTGCACCCCCACAATTAAAAGTAAACCAAGCACACATACATAGCAGAAAAATGGAATCTCTGTCAAATATTTCACATCACCTCTTAGACTGAGAACTTTCTGTAACAAATAATGTAGATACCCTCTTTCTAAGCTACCTAATAAGGTAGCCACTTAGTACACAAGGCCCCTGAACACTTGGAATGTGGATAGTGTGACTGAGGAGCTAAGTATTTTATGTGTGTGGGCTGGAGATGGGAACCATGGCTTCCTATGTGCTCACCAGGTACTCCACCACTGAGTTCCTAGATCAGTCTCTCATATTTCCTCTTTTATCTGCTTCTTGAATGTTCTTACCAATACTGCAAACTCAGCAGAAGCTGGAAGTAAGTTGCTCACTGGGAAAGATATTTGTAGGCTCTCACTGAAGTTTGAGGCTGTGTTAGGGTTGTTGGCCAAAGACTCAGAGGTGGTGAGATGTAGGTTTATAAAGACTCATGATGCTTGGGAAGGGCATGGTGATCCCACAGATATGACTTACCTGTTTCAGTAGATAGAGGTCTCTGGTCTGAACCAGAGAAACTGGAGCTTGGGCTAGACAGGCTCTTCTCTCTGCTCTGCATTCTTCCCATCATTCCTCAGCAGACTCTCAGAAGCACACGGTCAAAACCTGAGAAGGGTGCTGTTGTGGTGACACAGCCCATGATCCCAGCTACGACCCACACTGGGAGTGACCCTTCTTGTCAGGTTCAAGCCCCAGCCCTTTCTTCATATGAAGAGACTGCAGGTAAGCTACAGGCAGTTTGCTTTGCATCAGTCTTTCCTAGGTTGTGGCCTTTCTCCATTCTTTAGAACACCAATGGTCTCTCTCTTCTACCTCTGTGTAGGAGCTTTGGGGTCTGTTTTTGTGTTCTGTCCAATGGGCTAGCTTGCATTTTTTCCATTCCCTTTGGGTCTGTCTGGATTATATCCTTTCTTAGGAAGCTTCCTGTGAACTCCTGTGGCCTGAGAAGCATTCATTAGGCCTGGGGTCAAATTCTGCTAGTTTGTGGCAGGGATAGTGGCAAGACACTGAGCTCTCTCTAGGCATATCAGGGACCGTGGCTAGGGTTAGAAATGAGTTAAGGAGGCGCCAAGAGGCCTTGGAATGGGAGCCACAAGCAGAGGTGACACTGAACAGTTATTGGTGCAAACAGCCGGAGTCTGTCAGACCATGTGACACAGCAGTGACTTGCAAGGCTCACTGGACACTTCCACTCTTGGTGCCCCTTTCCTCATCTGAGAAGTGGGGTAACCACACCCAACATTTAGGGATGGTAGATAATGCTCTGGAAAGCCAGCCCTGGGGCCATACTTCCTTCCTGGTTCTGAAGATCCTGTTCCAAATTCTTTCAGGAACTCTTCCTTTTTCACTTACTCTGTTGCGTTCCTGGGAAAATTTTGTTTGTTTTTGTTTTTATGAGACTATTAGCTATAGGACTGTGTTCCCTAGGTTGTCCCCCCAAACTCTTGGGATCAACTGGTCCCATTGCTTCACAGCCCTGTGACTGCCAGCAGGCTTGGCTGGAATATTTGCTCAATCTGCCATTACCCTACAGTTCCATGTCCTGCCCTCAGCATTGTGAGGCTCTCAACACACATCAACAGAGCGAACCAAAGTGAGCAGAGTGTTTGCACAGTGTGCTGTCCTCAGACTAAGCACATCCTTGGTTTCTAGAGAAATGTTGATTTTCCAATTTCTATTAAGTGTTTCAGTGACGGGGGCTAGCTTGCTCAATCTTTTCAGATGACAAGGTAAAATTTCATCTGTTTGGTTCTATTCAATTATTCACTGAGTTTGTGTTCTGTACCAGGCACTGCCAAGGCTTCACAGTAGGAAGGAACATCTCACAGAATAGCACGGGGACCTTCCTTACTCTAGAGCCACATGCTGCCTGGATTAGGATGTTGTCCATCAATGTCATGGGAAGACATCCATGTCCTGGAACAGTCCCCACTGAGTGGAACCAGTTTTGCAGGGAGGACCGCTTCTCTGTCCACTGCCAGGGCCCACAGATGTGAGTCTTCCATCCTAACTAAAAGGTCAAGAGTTTGAGCTTATTTTTGCTCTTTCAAAGTTGTTGACAACAGGTGCGGCTACAAATAAGAGATCCTGACCTAGGGTGTGGTTAATTAGTATTTTGAGTATAGAGGTGGATCTCCTCCACCTTCATCAAAGGTCAGAGAAGCAAGTCTATCCCTGCTTCTTCAAGAAGACTGGCAGGAGGTTCCAGGGAGTGGCTGCCTGCAGGATACTTAGTCTAAGGATGTTGGCATTACCAGTCCTGTCTAAACAACAGAGTGCTTGATGGAGGATGCTCTGTGTATTCCTTTTATCATGTTAATGCAGTCTGTTGCCTCCTCCTCCCCTTTGGGAGTGGGGTATATAAGCTTGTGGAAAATAAACATTGGCAGTTTCAGTATTCACCGAATTTCCCTCCTGGTGCTGTTCTGTGTTTCTGTCTTTTCTTTGTCTCATATCTCTGTTCTTTTTGATTAATAATTCTAATCCTCATGCTCCTACCTTGGAATGTATGAGTCTCATCGAGGCTGGCTGCCCACCTGTCCTGCAACCCCGTTCCATCAGCTGGAGAAACAGAGCTCTCTGCTGCCTTTCTGCAGGAGCTCAGAGTCCACAGCAGAGCTCAGGAGCACCAAGCAGGCTGGGGCCCCATGACTGGCTCTGGATGGCCCCTTCCTCTCAGACTTTGGGGACTGGGTGGCCTTGGTGAGGGGGTGGTTCTGCTGCCTCCCGAGGGCTGGGATTCACTCACTACAAGGGCAATTCTTCCATTTCAGCTGCCCATGAGTATGAGGTTCAAGTTAAGTGCTTGGCTTTACGCCTGCCATGGGTAGCATGGGTGACTAACTCAGACCAGCTGTGCGACCTCAGGCAAAGCATGCAGTTCGTAACATCCACTGCGATGAAGGATCATAATACTGACTCCAGTGGGCTGAAGGGAGGATTAGAGGTGATTAACTTCCTGACTCTAGCTCAGCAGGGCCACAACCTTAGGACCCTTGGGCCATAAAGGGCCCTGCTCTTTGCTGGACACATCTCCAGGACTCTGCGACTTTCTCCTCCTGGTTTGGATAAGGCGCGGTAACTAGTGGGGAAGACGAGGCCCAGGCAGTGGCAGTGAGGCCGAGGATGAACAGGTGCTGGCCACATTTGCAGAAGAGATCAGATCATTTGGTGCATGTCTGAGAAGCATACTAGGTGCTTAGGCACTGTCTGTGGTGACTGGTGAGTGGGTGGGCAGTGTTGGTGAAAGGCAACAGAAACTGCAGTGCCCATTCTGTGTCTCTCTAATCCCATTTTCCTCATAATGGCCATGTCTGGAGGATACAGTGACCTCATCTAGAGGATGAGCTGCCTGTTGCTCAGGCAGCAGGACAGACAGAGCAGAGCTAGAACGGTCACCTTCTCTTGAGACTTTTGTGGGCTTTTTTGTTTTGTTCTTGAGCTTGGAATTGACCCCAAGGGCCCACTCATAACTGTTCCTAGCTCCACTTCTTTCCAAACTGAGACTCTCACCCTGTGAGAACAACCGTAGATGCAGGAACTGACAGTGTAAAGACATTCCAAAGGGAGGATAATCCAGAGTTCTCTTCTGTCATGTTAGAAGACTGTTGTCCAGGGCCAATAGTCCGTATGGCCCTGTGGGTAGTAGTGGGGAGTCAAGGGGGCAGTCCAAAAGAGACCAGCATGTATATGAGGAAAGTCTGATAGAAGAATTTAAGTCTTCTTTAGGCCAATCAGATGGTGAGAACAGACTGTTTCTATGGACTAGAAACATGATATAGCCACCAGCTCTACTCTTGAATCCTGATTTAAGCAAAACCTTCTTCCAGTCCCAGAGTGGACTATTCCATCCTTTATAAGATGGTGGGCTCCTAAAACTATTTGCAGAGAAGCTTCTGGAGAAATATAGCCTGCTTATTAAAGAACCCAGGGAAGTGCTTGTAAATTATCACATGATAGTTAGGACCAGGAACTCCACAGAGACAATGGAACATAAGACATAGACTAACTTTCTTAGACTCAAGTTCTCTCTCATCAAGAATAGTACTGTCAGGCTTCTTGGAAATCTTGAGGAGACCAGGGCATGTCAGGTAGATGGGGAATTCAGCATGGTATGCCCTTACTGTCCGTTCCTCCCTCTAGTAAGTGTCACTGAAAGGGAGAAGTAATCACAGATCAGAAAATGCACAGTTCAGAACCTGTAGAAGAGACTCATTCCCAGCCCAAGCCTTCGGAGAGTCGCTTAGAGAAATGACACCAGCAGCCAGGGAACAATGAGACATATACAGCTTTATTTAATCTGTAAAAAGTCACACTCGGGTAGAGTGACATCTTCCTTATCTTAGCATAAAGCAAGGAGTGTGTGAAAAACCTCTTCCTCAGGTTTGGAACCATACAACCCTAGCTGGGCTCACATCTGGATACTTCCAAGAAAGGAGTCCTTGTGGTGTGGCAGCTTCTTCCCAGAGCATCTCCCTGGCTGGTATGACCCCTCACCGACAACCTGGACAGAGCTGCCCTGAGACTGTCCCCTTCCCTCCTATAAAACGACATTGCACGCTTAAGACTTTCCCAGAAATGGGTTCCACTTCAATGTTACTTGGTTTCCATTAATGTTTGCTGGAACCTAGGCTACATTTACTTATCATGATGGCATGTTAATGATTCCCCTTTTCCCCACTAAGACCCTCTCCATTGATGGTATATTTAAATCATACTGTCCCCTTCTCTGGGATAGAGGGATGGAGAACCACTCTCCATCCAACCTGGGAGGCACTTCCTACAGATGTGTGAGTGTCTGGGAAGTGGTATCAGATGCTACAGGGACAGCATTTTAGTCTGCAGAGTGGAGCCTGGTGTTTGTTTTCCATCTTCCTTGGCTAATCTAGAGCTTAGGACAATTCCTTGGAGAAAATGCCATGGTGTAGAGACACCACTGATGGGTTTCAGATCCTGCCCTCTGACTTACACAATGACATGTACCAATCCACTTGGACAGGGGAGGTGACTGCTACCTTGCCTATCTGTGTAACAGATGACCCCTCTGCTGGTCACAGCCAGTCAATGGTCCACACGGTAACTAGATTCCCACATCCCTCAGACCTGTTCTCTCCTAAAATCACTGCAAATATTGTCCAAGTGGAACCAAAATCCAACCTTGTGGCCCAAGCCATCCAGATATCCGCTCTGCATAATTCCCTTTAAAACGGCACTGAGTGCAAAAAAGTCCCTTTGCAGAAGCGCTACAAGAAAGCATGTCTAAAATCACAGAACTATGCACACACAGACACAGACACGCGTGCTCGCACACACATGGAGTTGAGAATCAAAGAATCTCGTCAGATACATATTTGAGGGAGCACAGGGAAAGGCTGGCAAGAGAAGATATGGAGATCAGATCGGATCAAGATGTTGGAATGTTACAGTAATGGCATGGGTGTGGTTCTTGGTATATACAAAAAGGGGTGTGTAGAGAGAATGAGAAATCCAGGCTATTAGAGAAAGGTTCTGTGGCCATGCATGAGTGAAAGTGGAGGCCAGCTGACAGGATGAAATGTTCTATTATGGAGTGGTCATTTCAAGGAGGAGGGACTTGCGTGGTCCAGGGAGGAGCATCTGCTTAGCAAGACACCTCCATGGTCTGGTGTCTGTCCAGGACATCAGGGGACTCACAGGATTCTTGAGTTCCATCTGACTGATTGCTGGTCACAGACCTGCTAAAGGGACTTTCTCCAGAGCCAATGCTACTCGAGGTGGAGTGGGTTCGTGATCGGGCGAGCCGGGTCATGCTGGCTGATGGTACTGTAACAAAGAACCAGGGGATCAGAAGGAGGAGCTCGGAGAAGCTCAAGTTCTCTACAAGCTTCACTAAGACTTTACCTTTCAGAGCCCACCTAAGATGATGCCCAGGACAGCACAAGAGGTGCCCCCTCTGCACTATTTGCTCTAGGTGAGTGACTGTATGCAAGGCTGCTTTGATCTCCTGCATCTGGATTCTCTCCAGATTTGCCTTCAGAGTATGATGAGACACTCTAAGGGCAGAGTAAAGCCTCTTAGCTGTGACCACACCATTCATACAGTGATTAGGAAGGCGGCTTTGGGAACACACACTGGTCACCAAAACCTGCAGTGCATGCAAGACTAAACCAAAAGAAAGAATGACAAACCACACAAGTAGGAAGGCAATTCACAAACACAGTGCAAGCCCGATACAACAAGACTACCATCCGTGTCCACAGGTACTGTTGCCCTCTGGGGAGGAGACATGGATGGGTGGAGGGGAGGGAAGATGTTCTGGAGCTGATCACTATGGAGGAGACATGGATGGGTGGAGGGGAAAGAAGATCACTATACAGGCATGTGATACAGGCTATATGGGACAAGGGGTTGACATGGGACTGACTCTGGAGTTCTTTAATTTAGACTCCTATTTGTTACTGTTACTACTTTGACTTTAAGATCCTTTTAGCTTCATCATGGCCTGGACAAGGCCTCACCTGACAGAACTAACTGCCTATAATTCTGGATCACCAGTCACTTTCCCTGCTATCATTTCATCACTGGGATCAAAAGATATCTTATCTGTGGTGGTCTCTAGACACAGATGCTAACATTTCTACCTAGAGTCAAGACTGCAGGACCTTTGTGATTCCTGTTTAGGGCTCACTTCAAGGATTAGTAAATATGTGGTGGTAGTGGAAGAGGGACCCCTCCCCCATTGGGCTTTGGTTGCCACTGTCACCCTGGCTGAGGATGAGAGGAGGCCTGATCTGTAGGGTAAACTCTTAGAGCACACTAAGCCCTGTTCTATCGGGCTCTCACTGCACAGGGACCCGCGGACATGCTGCAGGCAGCCAATGCAGCAGAAAGAGCATGGTTGGGAGGCGGGCAGGGCCAGCACAGGAAGGTACCTGACTCGCTGCTGAGGTGACTGAGCTGCACATACGGGACTGGAAGCAGGATGGACACAGGAAAAGGCAGGTTAGTGACCCACAAGAGCTAAGTGACAACCTTGGCTGCCTAGAAGATGCTGACCGAATACTGAGCAGGGATGAAGTTTCTTTTGAGGTCCCAGAGAAGAGCATCGATGCTTAAGCACCACCTTTAATGCCGCTTCTCGAAACAGACAGAAGAAGCTATTCCACCCTCATTCTATAGGTAGCCTCCGCACTCTGTTTTAGAAGCTAGCTGCATGATCAGTTATCTTCTGGGGGAGAGGATGAGACTAGGCTAGGAGAGGACTTCTCCTCCTGGTGAGCCAGAGGGCTGTGTGTGTGGGCTCGGGTGGTAGCAGCTCACAGACGGGGACGACATAGCCACTCTAGACAAGACACACATGGTCTTTCTGGCAGCTACAGGTCTGAACCTAGAGACCACCTTCCTAGGCAGCTCACCTATGGTCACCATCTAATGGACACCAAGGATGGAAAATCTGCCCGCTGGGTAAAGAGCTCTGTTCTGGGGTTAAAGGTATTTATTTATTTCCCCCGAGAGAAGCAAGTGTGAGTTTCTGTGACAAATGAGAAAGCTCAGGGTCTAAGAGGTAAGAGCCCAATGCAGCAGCATATGACATGGACGTGCTCTAAAACTGCCAGCTCATCTGTGGCAGAACAGATTTCGGTAAGGACACTGTTCTTTTCTCCTGGAGCCTTTACTTTGTTTCTGAGGGCCAGGTAAAACCTGCTGGGTTCAGATATAAATCATAAGCTCCAGTTTATAGCTAAGGCAGCCAAAGCTTCAGTGGTTAAGATGTGGGCCTGGAGTCAGACTTGTAGGTTTCAGTCATGGCTATGCTGCTTACTGGTTGCTACAGGAGGCAGCTAAATATTCTTGAGCCTCAGTGTGCTATAAAATCACCTCTTAGAGCCAGGTGTGGGGCACACGCCTTTAATCCCAGCACTTGGGAGGCAGAGGCAGGTGGATCTGAGTTTGAGGCCTCTCTGATTTTCACAGTGAGTTCCAGGACAGCCAGGACTACACAGAGAAACCTTGTCTCAAAAAACAAAACAAACTGAAAGACAGGAAAAAAAAAATCACCTTTTAGTCTGAGGACATATCTTAGCTGTCAGCCTCACTTAGACACATGCACAGATGAACGAACACTTTATACTCTATTGTCGTCTACTTAAAGGCCGACTAGCAGATGGGTGGTGTCCTGAGAATTGTGATCTCCCAGATGTTAAATGTATCCTATTATCCATAAATTTCTGCTAAATAAAAAACATACTACTCACTGTAGCCCATCCCCTGCAAAAAGTACTTGAAGGCCTCGGTGAGCTTCCCAGGCTAGGGGAACAAACAAAGAAGGCATTAATTTTTGCATTAAGTACAGAGGTAGCAATGATTGGGGGAGGGAGGAGGAGAGAGATAGACAGAGAGACAGAGAGAGAGAGAGAGAGAGAGAGAGAGAAATTATTATGAACACTTTCTTACCTGAACTACTTGGGGCAGTCCTCCACAGTCTGCCATCTAGAAGAGGAAGAACACCTAAGTCAGCAGGACCTCCACTAAGGGGAACGCTTTCAGTATTCCATGTCCTTTCAAAAATGTCAGGAATGAACTTGATGCTTAACAGCATCCATCTTTTATCCCTTCAGGGAACTCTATGCAGCCTTGATGCCGGCCATACCCTTGAGAGAGATGTCCGGCACTGTTCATTCACAGGATCTCAGGCCTGGCTTTCAGGCCTGTGTAGGTATTTCTTGTTAGGCTGACAGTGCTATCAGCTAAAACTTTCATCCTGGCTCATCTGCACCCATGGACACTTATTTTCACAGTTCTCAAATAATGTGCTCCACATCTCAGTGTGTCGTACTTTGTAAGGGCCCCTTTCCCAACTATAAGAGGTCAGGGGCAGGGTTTCCTATGTTGCCGTCCTCCACTTCTTGCCTCTAAGTACTTGGGCACAGGCCCCGGATGTCCTCCTCTCCTTGTTCTCCTTTGCTCCTCCTCCTCTTGTTCTCTTGCCCTTCTCATTTTCCTTCTATTTATCCTCTCTGCCTTCCTACCCCACCTATCCTTGCTCCTGCCTTGCTATTGGCCATTCAGAACTTTATTAGATCATCAGGTGTTTTTGACAGGCAAAGAGTCACAGCTTCACAGAGTTAAACAAATGCAGCATAAACAAAGCAACTCATTAAACAAATGTTCCAGAGCATACACAAATGTAACACACCTTAAAATAATATTCTATAATAGGGTTCCTCTGTAGTCTTGGCTATCCTGGAACTCACTCTGTAGATCAGGTTGGCCTTGACCTCAGAGATTTGCCTGCCTCTGCCTCCCAAGTGCTGGGATTAAGGGTGTGTGCTGCCACTATCCGGCAAGGGTGAATCTTGATAATCTACAAACTTTTAACAAGTACAAGAAGCCCCAGGAGAAAAATGTACCCATCATCACTAAGACATTCTTAGAAGTTTCCTTAAAACTACAACAGGACTCAGGATATAAAGCATTCCCAGTATTACCTTGTTTCTTGTTATTTTGTACATTCACTAAATTTTGAGTGGAATGGGAAAGTGTTTATGACATAAATGGAGGAAAACAGAAATATCTTCTAATCTTTATTTGCTTGGTTGTTTTGTAATTCAGGATAGCTTGGAATTCATTATATAGCTCAGGCTGGCTTCAAACTTATAGCAAACCTCCTGCCTCAGCCTCTTACAAGTTGGAATTACAGGCATAGGCCACCATCCTAGCTTTCTTTCTTCTTCCTTTTTTATTTTTTTTTCCAGACTGGGTATCTCTATGTAGCCCAGGCAAGAGATGTACTTGTATATCCTGAGTGCTGGGATTAAAGGCCTGTGACACCGTGCTCAGACCTCTAGCTCCTCTGACCTTAGGATCGAAAAAGATATAGGAAAAAAGACACTAGGATATTACTACGTATTTGTTTTTTGAGAATTTAGAAAATATATTCTTTGGGCTGGTGAGACGGCTCAGAGGGTAAAAGTGCTTGCAGCCAATGCAGCCAAGCCTGAAAGCCTAAGTCCCATCCTTGAGACCCACATGGTGGAGGGAGAGAACTGACTTCTGTAACTTGTCCTTATGTGTCTTGGCATGTATTGTCCACCACCAATAAATACATATATGTAATTAATCTATTTTTCTTATTCTGGAGAGAGAAAGAGAGAGAGAGAGAGAGAGAGAGAGAGAGAGAGAGAGAGAATGAAAACACAGAGTTGACGAGTATCTAAGCTATCACAAGTAGTTGGCTGTGAAAGAAGACACGTTACCTTTAGCAAAGTGGTATTTATAGGGTCGAGGCGAGAATTGCATTCAACCTGAAAAAAAAAAAGAACTTTAGAAATTGCTAGAATTACCATGTCAGTGATCTTACATGCCAAAGAGATTAGGTGTCATGTGTGATACACACTTTGTCTGATGGTTCAGAGTTCATTGAACAACATGCTGACTCTAAAGCCTCTTACTGCTGGCCATGATGTGGGCCAGGAACGTTCCTTCTCTGAGAGGCAAAAGGACTGTGGCCCTGTCCTGCTGGGATCTCCTCCATGCTGCCCCAGCACACCTGGCCTATCAGCTGGGCCTGTGCTCTGTGTCCACCTCCCTGCTCAGTCCCTCCTGCCTGGAGTGGAGAGCTGCCATTCCCCAACCACTAACTCTTCTGCCTCACTGCCTCTCTGGCTCCCCAGTGTGAAGCTGAATTCTTCTGTGATTGTTCTGTTGCATCGTCAGCAAAATTACGGATGACAGCCTGGTACACCTCCAAGTTTGGGATCTTGTACCCTTCTACCCATGAAGGCAGGAACCTCAAAGAAAATATTTTGGGAAGACAATCTGAGCACATGCCCCATCACTGAGCTTCATACCTACGGCTCCAGTAGGACGATATTCTATGGCTCACTTGATCAAACAGCTTTCCCTTATGTCTTCTAAGAATATACATATAAAACCTGTGATAAGAGCTTGGAATCCAGTGGGGGGTGACTATATATACCACAAAAGAAAACGAAGTAACTTCAAAAACTTCACAGCTGTGTGGAATGAACAGAAAAAAGGCCACGTAGGAATTTCAGAGACAGGCAGGAAGAAAGGCAGTGTCTGGAGACTTCCAGAGGTAGAGAAAGGAGGATCGTGCAGTACACATGTGTCATTACAGAGGAGAGTATAAGTGAAGATGCATACAGAGCAAATTCAGAGCAGACTGGAGCTCACTGTAGAAGGCAAGGTGGTTTCTGAGGTGACAAGATCTGATTTAGGAGAACAGTGGCACATGTGGCTTACTGAAGAGGCAGTGGCCCGTTAGGGAGTGGTTCTAGTTACCTAGGCAAGAACCAGCAATCCAGGTGAACTTTGGGTCTTGGGATTGCTGATGGGCAGGTATACAAAACTCCTCTGAAATCAGGAGATGATCTAAAAGCCAAGATCAAGTCAGAGGTTTAATTTGTTCTATGTGAATGACAATGCAGGTTGCGACAAACAAATGCACCATTTTTCTATAGAATATGCAAGGATTCCACAGGTAGAATTTTGAAATGGGTATTTAATGGCTAGTCACAGTGCTCAGAATATAGTAGATAAGCTATATTTTCTAAGAAATCAACTTCCATGTCTGGATTTAACAAAGCATGTCTTCAGTTATCCACTACTTTGTAATTCATACAATGTTCTGTGTCTCCATTTTTAACTAACTACAGTCACCAGGGCTGCATGTGTGTTTTCCTGCAGGGTTGGAGACTGCACCCAGGGCCTTGCACATTAGTGCTATGCCTTGAGCTACATTCCCAGCCTCAGCCATTGGTCTCTGGCATGTCTATGCATTTTCCAAATCCCCAAATAGATCTGTTACTCCTCAGCCCTGAACAAATAGGAGATTCTCAGAAGGAAGCTAAATTAGTGAGCAAAACCAGGTGTCAGTCCTGAACTGGCACTTGCGGAGTTTCTCCTGGTGTCCCGGGGTGTGTCTCAAGTTCCTACAACCAGAGGCATATGGGGTTCTGGCCAGGGTGTCAGGTCTAAATGCAGTTAGAGAAGGGTCTACTCTGTGTTTCGGATGAGGCCCCACCTCTCGAAAAACAGGAGTGTGGAAATAAGATGAAAAGGCCTTATTTATTTGACTGAACTATACCTTTAAAAAAAATAAGTGACTGGGTAGTGGTGGTGCACGCCTTTAATCCCAGCACTCAGGAGGCAGAGGCAGGCGGATCTCTGTGAGTTTGAGGCCAGCCTGGTCTACAAGAGCTAGTTCCAGGACAGGCTCCAGAGCTACAAAGAAACCCTGTCTCAAAACTCAAAATAAATAAATATTTTTTTAAAAAAAGTAAATAAAAATAAAAAAATAAGTGAACATGTTATTTAAGTCAAACCAGGGGAGAGGGATACAGGCCCTCGACAGCCTTCTTATTTGATGGATTTGTGGTGGCTAACTTCTCTTAAGTGGAAGGCTGAGTGCCAAAAATCTAACTGTAATTGCTACAGAGTGGACAACAGCACACAGGGCACAGTGATCAATCTGATGGGACCTGAGGACTGCTGAGGAACTGATTTAAAAATATGTAACAGTAAAACCTGGTAGGTAGAATTAGATACAGCATGACCTAGTGTAGTTATGTTTCTATGAAACACTGTGTCAGCTGTGTTCCTGCCACACACACTTGACTACTTCAGTCCCAGCCTGCTCACATCAGGACACACTTACCACAGCCTCCACAGCAGGTGAATTGTCCCCTACCACCAGTAAAGTAGAACACCTAGGAACACGCGGAAGAAGAGGAGACGGTCAGCCAGTAAATGGACAATGGATTCGTCACGACAGGCAGATACATAGCCATTCAGCGGGGAGACTGAGGCACTTACTTTAATGTTTTCAACCTGTTATCATTTTGGCCCAATATAGGTCTTTCAATCTCCAGGTCTCTGCGTCTAGACAAACAAAGCAGAATCAGTATCGTTTGCAGGAGATCGTGACCCTTCACGTGTTTCCCAGACATGTAATCCAGTAGGACAGTCTAGGAACACTGTCTTTTCTTTACACCTTAGGATGGAAGGGCCCTGAGCTATTCTCCTTAGCAGCTGTTTCCACGGCACCCTGCATGCTGCAGAGCAGGGATGGATTTTATGGATGCTAAAAAGGGGGAGAACTTTAAAACTAACAGGAGCCCTACTGAAATTCTCAAGTCTAACTTGAATTTCCAAGTGGTCTGTAGGAATAAGTCCCTTAGGAGGAGGGAATGACATGCTCTTATACGGGAAGAGGATTTTACTTATAATAGCGTTGCAAAGAACTTTTTAGTCTTTTTTATTTCAATTAAAAGTAGAAAGCTCTCCAGACCAGATCTGAAGCTTGGCATCACACCTTACAGGCTATGTAACTCTGCAGACTTCCGGTTGATAAATGCAGCCTTCTCCACCGTCTTCCCTCTGGAAAACTATCACTAGGGTAAGAACCAGCGCTCTCTCCTCAGCCTACCCTCTGGCAGCAAAGGTATGGAAGTAAATTTTGAAATACTCAAGGAAAAAGAACTGACTTACATCCTTGTGTTACTCTGACTGATTCTGACAGAATGAAAATCAAGGCCTAGTATTCTCTCCATTGTCTTCCTGTAAGGGCTTCCTTCTGGTCCCTACCATTATTTTCTGTTCTTAAATATATGTAAGTTAGGTTTCTTTTTTTTCCCCTCAAGACAACCTAGAAACTACAACTGTTTTAGAGCTCACAGTTTCCTTCTTTAGAGATCTCTAAAATCCGTCCCTACTCTTCCATCCTAGAACAGTCAAACCGCATAGGCAGGACAACAATGGCAGTAGATTATCCCTCCAGTCTGCTTCCTTAGACGTCACACAGACTTTAGAGCTGGACTACACAGTTAACAGAAGGAACGACAAACAACTCTACCCATTATAGGAACCCAGGAAGAGCTGGAGGTTTTCTTGGTTGATGTCTTGAGCAATGTGCAGTCTGTAGGTTTGAATGAGATCCAAATTGGCCTGCAACTCCTCCTAGAATAAGTGAAAGAAAACACCAGTAAACTGGGCTGCAGAACAATTCCATCCTATTTGGTTTGTATTTTCAGTGGCAATAGCCTTTCCATGCAGGGATTTGGGGCAGGGCTTAGGATTTACTGACATACAGAGACACTGAATGGCTAACATCTTTATTTGCCTCATCATAGTTCAGTTCCATATTCTGTGTCAAATGAGGACACCAACTGGTATATGGAATGGCACATACTAAAAATAGTTAAATAGAGCAAAAAATGTCATGCCCAGACAGTACACATTATGATTTTACTCATTTGAAGTTCAAAAGCAGGCAAAAGTAAAGAAGAGAGTTAATGGACTAGTGAGTACTTTGTTTAGGAGGATTAGTGAGCAGGAGGCACACAAGAGAACCTTTTTAGTTGGTAGAAATATTCTACATAATAAAATATATGGTAATAGGACAAAGATCAGAGACATTACATTTACAGTGTGTACAGAGTAGTACATGTGAATTATGTCTCCTTAATCAAGGAAACAATATAGATGGAGGTCACCCACCAACAAAAGAATGAGATTAAAATCCCAAGGACTTAGAAAGCTGAAGGAAGAGGATCCAAGTTTGAGGACATGCCTGGGCATAGGTATTGTTTCAGAGGCAAGAAAGGAAATAATCAGACTTAGAGTGACTGCCTGTAAGAAACAGGAAATGAGATGGGTTGCAGATTTTCTGTAACAGGGCTGTATAAGCTCCTTTCTCTAGAACAAAAGTAAGTTTGTTACACTGCTAAAATGTAATGAAATAAAAGAAAATAATGAAGGAAAGACTACTACATTGGAGTTGGACCTTGACTTAAATGTCAGCTCCTTCATTTTCCATGTGAACAATGGTGACATATTATGCTATGTTTCTGCCCTTTGGTTTTTCTATCTTAAAATAAAGCCAAAGGTGCTGGAGAGAAAGTTCAGTGGTTAAGAGCACTGGCTGCTCTTCCAGAGGACCCAGTCTTACACCACATAAGCAAGATAAAAAACCTAGCTCGCATATACATAACAGTAGAAGGTAAGAGCTTCATCTATCCTAACCTTGCACTTTCCTTGAGGCATATTCAGAATATTAAGTACCCTAGACTGGCTAGCCTCTGTCCCTCACTGTAACTGTTCCTCCACACCCCAGTCGCCTCACAGCTCCTGACCTCATTGCTCAGTTTCTCATCACTCACTTTTTCCTTTGAAAATAGGACTGCAGGCAAATCCCCACCAACAATTATCCACAGCACAGGTCTCCCCTGCTGCAGATTTCAGTGTCTGCCAGTCCGTGAGAACTGAATGAGATCATCTCTAAGCTCCTCTCACAAGAACATTCCAGCGTTCTTTGTTTTTCTCCTTCTGAAACTTGTATTTCTGTGAGGCCTTCTCTGAACCTCCCGGTGGCTCTAAAGATGTCTGGTGAGCACTGGTGTTGTCAAACACACAGATGGCATTCTGCTCACAGGGGACAGGTGGGGGTGCTGTTTTCTGTCGCTCTCCAGTGCCAAGATCCATGAGCTAGGAGAAGCCTCCCTGCAGGCCTGGCCTTGGCAGGGCCACATGTCCTTCTGACTGCATGGGACATGTTATCTGCCAGGATCCAGGAGATTGCAAGGTACCTCTTTCTTTCCTAAAACACAGCAAAGCTTTGCACACAAGCCAGTAAACCCAGCTCTTCCGGCGGCACAGGTGCTTACCTGCCCAAAGTGATGAGCCAAAATGATGTCCACGATGTTGGTCGTCAAGCCTGAGAGCTAGAAGGGAAAAGCTGTGTTAGGAGAATGAGCACATGTGAGCAGTCACAGGCTGTCCCCTAAGGGAGGGCACTTTACACACAGTATCTTCTAAATCAAACAAAAACACAGACCAGTATCATTTCAAAGAAATGTGGGGGTGAGGGGATACAAGGACAAACTAAGTATTCTTTCCATGGTACGAGCACAGCTTGCTTTAAAATAAGGCTGGAAGGAACAATGGCCATTTCTTCAAAAACAGTGAGACCTGAGACCCGTGGCAGTCTGCCGCTTCATCCCTGTCCCTCTTTCTGCATCTACAATGGGTTGATGGCAGTAGAGATCGACTTACAACCCAGACCAAGACATGCAAGAGACAAAGGAAAATCTCCTTCCAGTTTTAGCCATCTTTATTTCAGGCAGTGGGAGGAATGCTATATTTACAGCTCACATTCTGAACATTTTTCTCCCAATTCTTCCCATTTCAAAATGATGCATCTCACATCTAATAAACGCAGCAATCTGTAAATCTGGAGACAGTCTATTTTCAGAAACATCTCCAGCTCAACGATCTTGCCAATTCCCCTTTAAGCTTTCTTCCTGGGCTTTGGATGGAATTCCTACTGAGGACTTGGATTGTAGGTGACATACTGTGTTGGAGGTGGGGGTGCAGAAGAGGAGGTAAGGAGAGACAGGGACATAGGTGAAAGGTTAAGGAAGCAAGATGGCCTGACATCACCCCGTGGGCTGTCAGTGAGCCACAGGCTACAGATGAAAGAGGAGGAGGATTAATTACCCAGCTGGCTTCATGTGTTGCACTGTTCAGAATGCGGAGACCCAAAGTGTTCTATGGATGTCACTAGGTTGTTACACATCTAAGTGTGAGGGTCGTATACTAGACAGCATCAGACTGAGAGAGAATTCCAAAGCAGCAGGCACCAGCATTGTTAGTACACCCCATTCAAAGCTAGGGAAGACAATAATCCCCCAAAGTAAATAAATGTGGGGAGGCACAGACAGACTGTGCACAATCTGGCCTGTTGATAGGTAGAAAATTTATGCAAGGTCTCATTTACCTGGAGTTTGAAAAACAGACCAGGATAGCCTGAAACGCAGAGAGACATATCTGCCTGCCCCTGCCTCCAGAGTGCTAGGATTAAAGGCATGTGCCACCATCCCTGGCCCAGATAGGCTTTTCTTTATATGGGAATTTTGTAATTTTCCTTATCAAACAGCTAAAATCTTTTTTTGTTGTTCATTTGTTTTAAAAACAAAGTCTCACAATACAGCTCAGTCGAGCCTCAAACTCTATCTCTATCTCACATCAGGCCTCAGTAAGTCAAATTTTTGATCATATATAATTCTATTCTATAGCATTACATTTGTGTTACTTTCTCTCATTGGTAATTAGATTTGATCTTTTTGTCTTACAAATGTTTTCACAAGTATCCTAGCATGGTGAGTTTCTTGCTGTGTGACCTTAAAATTTATGAATTTATTTGGTTAACCTGAGAAGAGCAGGTTAAACAGTAAAAAAAAAAATTAATAAAAATAAAAAAAAAACAAACCAGGGACTGACTTTGTGGGAGCCTGGTTTGTTTGGATGCTCACCTTTATAGACTTGTATGGAGGGGGGAGGACCTTGGACTTCCCACGGGGCAGGAAACCCTGACTGCTCTTAAATCTACAGGGGTGGGGTGGGGAGGAGGAGGTGGGGAAGGGGAGGGGAAAGGGAGGTGGGGAAGAGGTGGAAATTTTTAATAAATAAATCAGGCGATAGTGGCACACACCTTTAATCCCAGCACTTGGGATTTAAAAAGGCAGGTGATCTCTGTGAGTTTGATTGAGGTCAACCTGATCTACAGAGGGAGTTTCATGACAGCCATAGCTTAAAAGATAAATCATGTCTGGAAAAACCAAAAAAATAAAAACAGCAGCAAAAAGCAACAAAACATAAAAAAATCCAAACAAAATAAAATAGTGGCTGGTATACAGTAAGCATCAGATATGTGTTAATTTCTTTTTAAAAAAATATTTATTTATTTATTATACAATATTCTGCCTGTGTGTATGTCTGCAGGCCATTACAGACGGTTTTGAGCCACCATGTGGTTGTTGGGAATTAAACCCAGGTGCTTTGGAAGAGCAGTCATTGCTCATAACACCTGAGCCATCTCTCCAGTCCCATACATGCAAAATGTGTTTATGTTGAACGGGGAGCCCTACAAGAGGGGCAGATGATTTTAGAAGGAACTTTACAAGAATATTCCAAAAATAGGCAGAGATGCCACTGCCTCTTAGGGAAATTCAAGTTATAACCTATAACATTAACAAAGACGGTAAGAGGTGGGGTATAGCATGATGTTACAGTATTTGCCTAGCATGTAAAATGGTGTGGACTCATTGCCTATACCACAAATAGGAAACAAAGATGATGGCAGGACACTTTGTGTTGTTGTTGCAATGACAGCAAGAATGATAGCAAAGAAACAAGGCACAGAAGAATATAATCTACAATACCAATTACAAGAAGCTTCAGAACAGATGAGACCAGTCTGTTGGTAATAGAAGTCAGAATAAGGAAATAATGGGCAAAGAGTAAATCTGTCATGAAAAGATAGAAGATCTGAAACTACTCCATGTACTGCCCATAGCTGGGCAGTGATTACATGTGCTAATACTCATAAGTTGTATATTTAAAACATTTTGTGAGGGACTGTGGATGAAGTTCAATGTTAAGAATGCTTGCATAGCACATTCAGTTCACAACACTCAACAAAACGAAACATCTCATTTTGCCTTTAAGCTTCATGGAAAGGTAATTTTCTAAAGGACGAGAAAACGAACAGATGGACACTGTCATTTAAGGACTTACTTTGGAAGCTGCCCAGTCAATCCAGCCTTTAGCACACGGGTCAATGTTAATGAGCACAAGACCTTCTACCAGCTCTGGATGATTGAGCTGAGAGAGAGACAGAGACAACTGTGTGAGACGCCCACTCCCCATCTTTAAAGCAGCGGCCATGCTCAGCAGGTCTGTGCTAGGCCTCACTCCTGGTGTCTGGAAGGAAGACTGCAGAGATGCTCTGGAGCCCTTACAGACAATTCCTCTTGACATCTGACCCAGCACCTGGAAACCAGCTCTCAGGATGCTATCAAGACATCTTCCCTTCACGGGTGCTGAGGGAAGACAAGGTTTTTGTGGCTACAGCAGAGGAGAGCATGCTGCAGTTGTTTGACTCACAGGGGGACTTCCTTATGGTTGACTGTGCTAAAGCACTCGGCATAGGCGCTTCTGTGGGCTGCTGTGGGACAACATGAGCTCCTGAATTGTTTTCCTGAAGCCATCTGAATAGGCAATGCCCCCCCAAACTCCCTCCCCTATGGCCCAGGAGGGATCACAACAGGAGTCCTCCCCTATGGCCCAAGGGGGATCACAACAGGAGTCCTCCCCTATGGCCCAAGAGCGATCACAACAGGAGTCCTCCCCTATGGCCCAGGAAGGATCGCAACAGGAGTCCTCCCCTATAGCCCAGGAGGGATCACAACAGGAGTCCTCCCCTATAGCCCAGGAGGGATCACAACAGGAGTCCTCCCCTATGGCCCAGGAGGGATCACAACAGGAGTCCTCCCCTATAGCCCAGGAGGGATCACAACAGGAGTCTTCCCCTATGGCCCAGGAGGGATCACAACAGGAGTCCTCCCCTATAGCCCAGGAGGGATCACAACAGGAGTCCTCCCCTATGGCCCAGGAGGGATCACAACAGGAGTCCTCCCCTATGGCCCAGGAGGGATCACAACAGGAGTCCTCCCCTATGGCCCAGGAGGGATCACAACAGGAGTCCTTCTACAGAGTTGGGAGGAGACTGCAGTCTCGCTGTTTTGTTAGTTCATGTCTCCTCAAGCTCACTTTTCATGGCTTTAACAATCCCCCCAGAAGCTGCATCTGGGTCTCTTTACAATATTCTGACCTCATTAGTGGATTTTCAGACACACACACACACACACACACACACACACACACACAGGCTGGAGCAGCAGCTGGGACCCACACACTGCCTCAGGGAGTTGAGACGAATCCTTCCTGTACTTACTGCAAATCTGCTGAGGATGTAGGCTCCTGCTCCAACTCCAATACCAATGATGCCCTTCAGACTGTGAAGAGGACACATCAACACTGACTGAGTCAACTACCATTGGAAAGAATACAAGCTGCGTGTACATGCAGGGTCTCACACAGTTTCTTAGACAAGTTTCTTCAGCTTTTCAAACTTCAGTGTCTTACCAATATCAACAAGGGTAACACCACTTTCTTTCAAATTTGCTTTTAAAGGTCAATAAAATATGCTGTAGGGGTGGTGATACACCCCATTAATCTCAGTCCTTGGGAGGCAGATGCAGGCAGATCTTTATTGGTTCCAGGCCAGCCTGGTCTACATAGTGAGTTCCAGGACGGCCAGGGCTACAAGAGAGATTTAGTCTCAAAAACAATATATATATATATATATGCCTCAAACCTGGAATTCATTTTCACTACCACCTCAAAATTCATCAGTAAATCTTTTTCTTTCTCTCTTTCTCTCTTTCTCTCTCTCTCTCTTTCTTTCTCTCTCTCTCTCTCTCTCTCTCTCTCTCTCTCTCTCTCTCTCTTTCTTTCTTTCTTTCTTTCATCCACCTACCTTTACCTCCAGAGTGCTGGGACTAAAGGTAAAGGGGTGCGCCACCACCAACCAGCCTCATCAGTAAATCTTGTAGAAACTACCCAGAAATATTTCCATTAGTTATTACCCACTTTACATTTTTATAATTTTAACTTTTTTAAAAATAAGCTTTCATTTATTTTTAAAGATGATTGCATTTAAGTGAATACACTTGTGTCTGTGTGGGGGTTAAGTGCAGGGTGAGTGCAGGTACCTGCAGAGTCCAAAAGAGACAATGAATCTCCTGGAGCTGGAGCTAGAGGAGTTGTCAGTCACCCAACAGAGGCACTGGGAACCCAGGTTCTCTGCAGGAGCAGGAATCTCAGCTGCAGAGCCCTCTCTTCAGCCCTCACAATGCATTTTAATCCATCCCTAAACAGAATCAAGTACCAGGCTAATCTTATCTTTTCCTAAACTACTATGGTTGTTTAACTGGTCTCCATGCATTTTGCTTTTACTCCTCTACAAATAACAAGAATAGGAATAATTCTTGTTTTAAAGTTAGGTTTACCGACATATAATATACCTGGTAATCCCTTTAAAAGTCTAAGTATGTATCACTCTAGGATTAAAATCTATTGATCTTTACTTTAATAAGGACATTTGATGTGGGGTTCCCCTCTGTATGCTTTGAATCCCATGGGTTAATCAATGAAGCTGTTTTGGCCTACGGCAGGGCAGAATTGAGTAAGGTGGAAATTTCAAGCAGATAGAGGAGGAAAGAAGGCAGAGACAGGGAGACGCCATGGAGACACCATGTAGCCACCAGAGGAGAAAGACACCCGCATGCCGGGTACCAGTAAATCTCGAGCCCCGTGGTAAAATATAAAATAATAGAAATGGGTTAATTTAAAATGTAAGCATTAGTTACTAAGAAGTTTAAGCTATTGGCCAAACAGTATTGCAATTAATACAGTTTCTGCGTGATTATTTCAGGTCTGGCAGCCGGGAATGAACGAGCAGTCTCCCCCAACAGATATTGTCAACTTTTCTCTGATCTTTCAGACTTATGGAATCTGGTCTGTGCTTCTCAGGTTGTTCAACATGCCTTTCTTCCACTTTCTTTGCCCTGGCTCTCTGTCCTGGCCTGCACGGCACATACCCAGGAAGACATTTTCTAGCTAGCTTCATTTCTGAGGAGCCTGCTCTTTTATCTATCATAATATTCACATACTTCATTGTACTGATATTGCTTAGTGCTAAAGATCAATCTCAGAGCACAATACTTGCTAACATGTGCTCTGTTACTGAGACACACCCCTACCCTACTTTGCCTAAGGCGTCTACTATGATTGGTTGTCACCTACACCCACCTCCCAACTAAGTGCAATGAACATAATGACTCTTCTGTTCGTGAACCACTAGTTCTGGGATATAAACTAGAGTCAAAACAAAACAATAAATCTCAATGAAAAGACACCTGTTTATTGGGAGTGAAACCCTGGGTTTCCTTTGCAGCAAAGAGAGCGGAGAAAGTAGAAGACTATGGAACCTACTCACCTTAAATGTGTAAGTACAGGAGGCAGCATTTCAGCCAGCTCATCCATGGTGGGGTACTGATACCTGAAACCGAGAAGGACACCTTCTGAATTAGAAAACATCCACAGTTCCCAGTCACTAGGAAACCTTAACCAGTCCAGGAGTCCTGGAGAAACACAAGATTTTTCTTTTCTTTTAACCAAAGGCTCAAAGGGTGTGGTGTAGTGCCTGGGTGTGGTGTAGTGACTGGAAACAACCGTGGCCTGATCCATGATCCTCCACGATGGCCACGTGAGGAAGGAAGGAAAAGGAGCCATACTCCTTATAGCAGAGGAAGCTATAGGAAGAGAACTGGCGAGATGGTCTACTATGTGCTATTTCCAAACTCTTAACATTCGTTTCTGGGCTCAGGAATGTCCAGCAGACAACTCAGGAAGTAGCTTGCAGTCTGCCAATCATATTGGAAGTTAAGTGTAACAGGAAATATCACTTTCCTGGGTCTATGCACTATTATAGAACTTGGATTCCTCAGAATAAATACTCATTTATTTCACTTAGGTGTAAGATAGCATGTTTCTTTTATAAACTGCTTAATTATGCTATGAACTGATTCTAAAATGGTCAGACAGGTCCAGGAGCTGATCAGAGGAAGAGTAAGGAGAAAATCACAGAGAGATAGATTCAAAGAGGGACAGGATATTTTAAGATTTTAAATATATATTGTAATATATATATTACAGTAAATTGTTTTAGAGTAAGTGTGTGTATATGTATTTGGCTAGTCTTTATATAGTAAATGGCCTCCTATATAAGGAGGTAGGATGTGTTCCATAACCAATATGGAGCTCAGACTGCATCTGGTGTACACTATATGGGATAGAGTATTCTCAAAACTATTTATGCAAAAGTCAGAAAAAATCTTGAAGGATGTCACATGGATCAATGACAACTGCTTATTTATGATATGAACTGATTTTAAAATCACCAGCCAAGCCCAGGATCGGCCCCAGAGGAGGAAGAGTAAGGAGAGAGTCACAGAGAGGACAGCATCAGTGAGAGACAGGGTATTTTAAAATGACATTGATTGTGTGTGAGGTGTGTGCGTGTGTGTGCCTGTTAAATAATCGCCCATGTATGTCGATCTCTGCTCCACAATCAACAGGAGCTCTGTCTGCTTCTGCTGAACATGGTGAGGAATGGAGCGCTCTCACACCACCTGTGCACAAATTAGGAAAAAAAATCTTGATAGCTATCACCTGGGCGAATAACAACTCCTATCTGAGAGACACGACAGCTAGATTCTGTAACAAGACTTCTTGGGTTCGAATTCCAGCTCAGCTAATTATTTGTACAGTGACACTATAGGTTGTCAGGATCAAGTGAGCTAACAAACATGAGCATTTAATGGTTTCTGGAAAGCCTGGATTCTATGCAGGTGCAGACTCTCCCTTGGGAATCTGTGATGCCGACATACAGAGCAAGTTTAGCATGATGTTGAGTGCCAAGGTCAGTCAGATGGTACCCTTGCCTGTCAAGATGGCTTCAGAATAAATGGTTCCCCAGGTGTCCAAAATCCATCTCTAGGTGGGAATTCCACTGGGAATGAACTCCCAGGGCAGGGTCAGAGGAGTCTGGGCTCAGCATATGTGTCTGGCACTTTAGGAAGAGACACAGAAGTGACAAGTGTACAAGAAAAAAGTCGAGACAGAGCAGAGTCTGTGAGAAGTGGGAGCTCCAGACACATTCTGCCTGTGACTGCAGGTACATAGGTCCCGGCCATGCAGTGGCAATCCTGGGTATGTGAAAACACACAGCAGCCCTCAACACACTCACACACAGGCTACTGAGATCAGGGGCAGAAAGCCAGGCAAGCAGCACCACTTGTAAGTGTGATACCATCACAGGAGGGAAACACACCAAGAGCCCCTACCATCCACCCATTTGTTCCCTGGCCTCAAGCCTCCAGAAGTCTTCCCTGTGGCCTTACCCTGTTGGGAAGGAGGGGGCCCCTTCTTGCTGGCCCGGGGCATCCACGTGACAGACAGCAAAGTGCTGGGTGATCTCCTGCATATCCTCGAAGTTGAAGAAGGTGTTGAAACAGGATTTATCTATGAGACGAGAACACCCGTGGATCACAAGATCGCCAGCTCTCCCCAGTTTTCCTCTGCTCAGCAATGCTGAGCCCCTGCTCTCCCGCTCCCTTTTCAGCAGCAGTCCACTTAAGTGAGGAGTCTGCACACAGCCTCACTCAAGCTGCTGAAGGAAGACTCCACAGGAGGCACCTCTGTGCCTGGAGAGCAACTGGTTCTCAACTCTACACTGTGGGTTCAGAGTAGGAACGAACATCTTGTGAATGTTTGCTGGGTTTCCTGGTGGTGCACAAAATAATCTCCTACCCACAATGCTGTCTTTCATGCACCTGACGAGGAGACACTGACCTTCCCCTGACTCTGGCTGGAAGACATTCCCAGCTGCTGTTCACCACGTGGGGCTTTGTCAGAACTGCTATGTGCATGGAGGAGACGCTGCTTTATTTCTGCCCTCTTAGGTAGGGCCTTCATCACCTCTCATGCTAAATCTCAGCCCTGAGCCGTCAGTTCAACACTCTGAAAGTCAGAGCAGCATGAAGGATTTTGAGAGTCTGTGCACCTGTAGTTAGAACCTAACCTTGAGAGGGTATTCCAAGTACTAGCATCAACTACTTTTTAGCTTAGAGCCTAAACTCATTCCACATATTCAGTGTTGCTTTTCTGCAATGCTTTCTTTTAACAGAAGTACCAAGACTTTTGTATTTTTAAATATCTGCATATAAATAATGAGAAATCTTCTGGTTTTATATTAAATTTGAATATAAAATTCTTTTTTTTTTTTTGATTTTTGAGAGAGGGTTTCTCTGTAGCTTTAGAGCCTGTCCTAGAACTAGCTCTTGTAGACCAGGCTGGCCTTGAACTCACAAAGATCCACCTGCTTCTGCGATTAAAGGCATGAGCATTGGGATTAAAGGAGTGTGCCACCACAGCCCGGCTCATTTTTAATCTCACATATACCTAATCAGATTGTCTCATGATTATTGCATTCGGGATTTTTAGTGCACCTCTGTGCTGAACATGACTTTATCTTAAGTCAGACACAGAAATTTCTACTTATCGCATCACAGCAGCATTAAAACAGCTCCAGATTTTTTAGGTTTTTATTTGCGCTTGAATAATAGGGATACTCAAACTGCATCATGATGGAGCACCTACTTAAAGAACCTAGTAATAGGCTGTAGATAGAAAACGTAATAATTCAGTGAGTTTCTCACCACAAAATTAAGTTAAAGCTCTAGATTTTTCTAACCTCAAACATTAACAAAGCACCATGGCTGAGGTGGTGGAAGAGCACTTTACTGCGCATGAGCATGGCCCTGATTCAGTCTCCAGTACCCTTACAACCAAACAAAAAACAGGAAACAGACTTGGCTCTGCTCTCATAGTACCTGACAGGTCAGTCTGAAGTGGACACAACAAAAAGGAGAATATAGTCTAAAATCCTCCAAGCACATGCCCTGAATGCTACCTAAAGATGGTAACCCTGCATGTGACAATAAAGATGGAGTATATGGAGTACAAGAAAAACTAGTTCAGCCGGGCAGCGGTGGCACATGCCTTTAATCCCAGCACTAGGGAAGCAGAGGCGGGCACCAAAGCTACAGAGAAACCTTGTCTTGGAAAAAAAAAAAAAGAATTAAATAAATACATAAATAAAAAGAAAGACTAGCTCTGCTCTATTAAATACTACTATTTATGGGCTGGAGAGATGGCTCAGAGGTTAAGAGCATTGCCTGCTCTTCCAAAGGTCCTGAGTTCAATTCCCAGCAACCACATGGTGGCTCCCAACCATCTGTAATGGAGTCTGGTGCCCTCTTCTGGCCTGCAGGTATATACACAGACAGAATATTATATACATAATAAATAAATAAATATTTTTTAAAAATATTACTATTTAGGGCTGGAGAATTGGCTTAGTTGTTAAGAGCACTTGCTGCTCTTACTGAGGACTAGGGTTTGGTTCTTAGCACCCACATGGTGGCTTACAACCATTTGTAACTGAAGTTCTGAGGAGCTGATGTCCCATTTGGACATCCACAGGTACCAAGACCACATGCAATGTACATGCAGTACAAACAGTCACACACATAAAATAATTTTTCAAAAAAAAAAGGAAGACTACCCAAAAAAATAAAAAAGTAAATAAAAATAAGGCAGCTGGGCAGTGGTGGTGCACTCCTTTATGCTTTAATGCCATCACATGACAGGTGGATCTCTGTGAGTTCAAGGCCAGCCTTGAACAGAGAGTTCCAGGACAGCCAGGGCTGTTACACAGAGAGAGTCTGCCTTGAAAAACCGATTAATCAATTGATCAACAAATAAATAAAAATAGAATACTATTGTTCCCTTAATATATAGAGATTGCACATGCTGATTAAAAAGTGAAGCTGTAAATCAATACATACGGTTGAGCCCAATGTCATGGTATGTCAGGATAACTGGTCTGTTTCCTTTTGGTAAGCCTCTTATGGTGACGTGGACCATACCATGGGGTGTTTCAATGTCATGTTCCTGCAATAAGACAACATAAAATCTTAGAAAGGCTTAATGGATCATAAGCCCACCAGAAACAGACAGTACTACACACACTATTTGAACTTTCTAATTTATTATCTACTAATCAGATAATAAATAAATACACAGAAAAAGATTCCTTGTTGTCCTCAAAGCTCAGTTTTAGGAGACCAGGAAACCAAGAATTTGTTGATAAATTTGTAATTTGGTATGGGAAGGAGATCAATAAATTAGATAAAGAACCAGGAAATATTTAAGGAAAGAACAGTTAAGAAACAGAAAATGTAAAACTATTCCTGGGTAAAAAGTCAGAGGCTTCAAAGATCTTGAACATGTGTCTAGGTCCAGATAATTTCAGTGGACACCAAAAGGCATCTTGGCCTAGAATTCTCCTTTCTTGGATGTGTCCTATATCATCTGTCCATTACAGGAGTGGCTCTTAGCTGCCATGTGTGTACAATGAAACCTTTGAGCCACAGCTTCCTAGAGGTAGGAAGGCATCTGGTCATGTGATGTTAGCATCTTTCCCTAGGAATTTGTGTTTGGGACCAAGAGACCACATCTGTGACTCGGTGCTTCTCCTGAAGCAGGAGTAACCCTGGTAGCTTCTGAGTGGCCTGCCACTACTCTAACTCCTGGTCTTCACTGTGTGTGTTCTTAAGACAGCCTGGACAGCTCCTGGTTTAATATGTGCTGGGCAGTTTGTTCTATATATCTCATAGACACGGACCGAAGCAAAATTGAGAGGTAGTCAGAGTAGCGCTCAGCTCAGGGAACTGAGTAAAGCCAGGAAGGTTTGCAATTGGTAGTGCTGGGAATGCCTGCAGCAACAGAGAATGATGGATGGAGAAGGGAGAGGCGGCAGAATGTTGAGGTTTATTCTAGTCTTTTCCAACTTTTACATTTCTAAAAAAAAATTCTAGCACTTTGCCTCATGAATTTCTGCTGAAGTCTCCATCTGTCTCAGAAAGTTTCACATGGATAAGAAAGAATTAATTATGCCAGTAGGAATCTCAGCAAATGCCATGGATTTCAAGTACAATTTTCTATTTAATAGTGAAGCTCATTATAACACATGGTTTCTCTCATGTGGAAAAGACAATTCTGCCTAGTAGGATATCAGCATATCTCAAATCCTGCCTCCAGATCAGATCATAGAGACCTTTATTGATTCCTGGTATCACTATTTGACATACCTGGTTGCTGATTTTGCCCATGAAAGCTCAGTGCATGGTTTACACAAAAGATATTGTGAACTGGTTATAATATGAAGCATAAGGTTTGGATAGAAAGACTATAAAGATATAAATCCCTGTTATTGCATGGACTTTTACTTATAGACATGTCAGACTTACAGAAGGAATTTACACATGTATGTGCTTGTGTATACACAAACAGACTGAGTTAATTTATTGAATATCTGGCTTTTGAACCTTTACTACATGCTATATTCTGATCTGAGCTCTGAGGCTTATAGAGCAAACCAGAGAGGTGTTGTTGCCTTAGAAATACTATATTCTGGATAAAGTGTCAACCAATGAAACCAAAACCCAACCAACCCATAAGAACAGCTTTTGACAAATACAGTCCTATCCGAGAAAATTAAGAAAGCAATTAGGGAAGTAAAAAATGCTCTGGAGAAGAGTTTGGAAATCTCTGGTTGTGTTGAGAAGGGCCTGCCTACAAAATCTGTATCCTCAGGGGTGTGTGCGTATGTGTGTGTGTGGGGGTGGCTTTTTTTTTTAAAGAGTATCTCAATATATATCTCTGGTCACAATCCTCCTTTCAGGTATATCTGAAGAAATTCTCAACCATGGTTATATACACAAAATCGTCAACCATGCTTATTTTTAAAAATGCAGCCCCCATATACATAAACAGGGAAATTAATAAATCATGACTTACTTATACAATGAAATGAAAACAAGTAAACTAGCAGTATAATCATTAACACCAAGAAATATTTAAAAATAAGTGCCTAGTAAGAACAGGACAGAGAAGATTATGTATGCAATAAATCATTCATAAAGACATTCCACAGCACACCACAAATACTATGCGTTTATGATATTTAACAAATGCAATGTTATGCTAGTCAGAGGGCTTTCTCTTCTTGAGGAAGGAAATGGAGTTTGAAAGGGAACTCGAGGGGACCAGAGTTTCATCTCCATGTTCTGCTTAATTTTTTTTAATTTATTTTTTTAAAAGATTTTATTTATTATGTACACAGTGTTCTGTCTGCATGTACATCTGCAGGTCAGAAGAGGGCACCAGATCTCATAGATGGTTGTGAGCCACCATGTGGTTGCTGGGTCTTGAACTCAGGACCTCTAGAAGAACAATCACTGCTCTTAACCTCTGAGCCATCTCTCCAGCCCCTCCATGTTCTGTTAATTGAGAAACAAATATAGGTGGGAAAAAGGAGGGAGAGAGGACTAAGTGCTCTAATTTTTAGGCATCACAGTTCAAGAAAGGTCCCCCAAATTTGTTACTATGATCATCCAGTAGTAGAATCTTCCTTTTGCTTCACCTAAACCTTTAATAAAATCTTGCTCAGTCTACTTGGGCCCTAGCTAAGCCTCTGAGCCCCAGAAAACATTCAATTACAAAGTAACCTTAACACAGGAGTCTCCCAATCCCTAGCTAGTAGTCAGCGGTACTATGTGTATGAGACGGTGGACACTTGAGCTGAAAAAGGAGGAAGAGAACAATGGTAAAAATGGAGCTAAAAACGACAGGCTTAAAAAAAAAAAGAACACTTTAACGTGGGAAGGGAGGCAGGACAAATAACTGCTTTGTCATCACTCACGATGTATATGAAATTCGGAGTCAAAATTGGACCCTCAACAAAATCTCAACCTTTCAGGGAGAGCTCAGTCCCTACCTCCCCACAATATGCCTTCGGATCAGGTAACAACCGAAGCATCAAAAGGCCAGGAGTCTTCACTCTGATTTGTTGCCCTGTTTTGTTCTGTTGCCTTGTGTCATTGTCTCGGAGCTCCTCTTCCTTTTGGAAGAGTGTGAATGTAAATGGTCGGAGAGAAACAGTACGAAGAGAAAGAAGGCACTAACCTCCATGGGGATTTGTGGATATATTTCCATTGTAAACGAGGGGAAGAGGTGCAGAGACCCGGGCTGTGGAGCTGATTCAATGGTCAGAGCACTTCAGCATGTGAGTTGCCGCTGCCTTTCGGCTGTAGTCAACCTCATGTGTCTCATTGGCTCTTTCTCAAGTGACTTCCACATCACTATTCTAGAATGTGACCCACAATGGCAGCCAGTGATCAAAGGGCAGAGCTCAAAATGGCTTCTCACAGGCTCTGGAGTCTGTCTCTGAGTTGTATACTTTATGAACACCCTACACTTCAGGCTTATGAAGCAACCCCAGCTCATACAGGCTGCTGAATTATTTATCCTGACTGTCTTGCCCCATCAACCAAAGGTTCATCATAATCAGAGAGCCTCTTAATTTGAGCTAGGGTGGTACCAGTATTGGATAACCACCAACTCTGATCTCTTTCTTGTGTCCTCTCCCTTTAGCTAAAGATGTGCTTGCCACAGTTCTACTTGTTTTTTTTTATTTCAGTTGAGTTGTGACCACTTCATGCCTGTCACTACTTCTTTCCTATTAAACATATTTTTTAGCATAAAATTTTACTATTCCAAAAAGTAGGTGTGATGTTTGTGGAACTCAGGTCTTTGCTAGGCAATTGTACTTCATCTAATTTACACTCCAAGTCCCGATGCATAGGGCTTTTTGATATAATGCCCCATTCACTACCTTACTCCTGTACAGAGGGATAAGGTTCACTTGTGTAATCTCACTGCAAAAAAAATACCAGCCAATTACTTCTCCTCTGTCCTATCACATTTCCCTGTTTAAAGGTCTATGACACATTTTCTCTGACTCTGGCCTTAACTTTCTCCCCTCCTCCCTCTCACACCTTTCACTCTGGTTCACGCAACACTTTCAGGCATCTAGTTTTTGCTTTGCGGCCACCCACAACTTCCAGCCTTCCCACAGACACGTTTCTCATCTGAAAATCTTTCTTTTGCAATATGTCAACCTAAAAAGTCTTTTCCTTCTTCAGAACCAGATCAAGTATCTTCTTTCCACAACCTTAGCTGACAATGAGGAGAGATAAAGAACAACCAACCAACCCCCCAAATACCCCAGAACTCTCTCTAACCACATGGTGTTTCAGGGGTGTGCTGTGCATGACACCATGTGTGACCATTTCTCTACCAATGAGAATCCTGCCCTAGACTTTATCATAATGTTACAAAAAACCTTTTTCTTAGCACTGTGGCTCTGGGATGTAGGGTTTTAAAAAGTTGGTAGCCATCATACATGTGATGTTGTATGACCTGTTGGAGGAATAAACCCTCCACTTACAGAGCGTACAGGCAGGTGGTGATTTGTGATTTTTATTTGTTTTTGACTTTTCCAGTAAGCTCCTCCTACCCTATCTCTCACTTGCCACCAACTTAATTATTTCTTGGTAACAAGACATTGTCCAAGTGACCTCATCTGCAGAGGTTTAAAACCATTTGAACACCTTTGAAGAAGTGATCAAATACACTGATTGGCACTGTAGTAATAATATCTAGTCCTCAAATGGGTCCTTTGCAGAGTTACTGCAATTAAACAGGCAACATGAAATTATTCACTCCTTGGTCAAGCCTGGATTATCATACACCATTATCAGCTTCTTCTACAGAAATGATATATCCTGCCAGACAAGAGTTTCTTCCTGTCCACTAATATTTACTGAGTGCTGGGATTAAAGGCATGGATCACCAACACCCTGCAAAACCACTTGTGACAAGAATCAAGAGAAATAGCACACATTTAATTAATTTTCACAGTTGAAAAAGATCTGTATGAGCTGCAGTTGATTAGTAAAGAAAAAAGAGGAAAATTGTTGTTTAGATATAAGTTGTGAATTTGGTTAATGATTCTGAGGTGATTTCCTGAGGTTTTCATCACAGATTCTTTAAAAGATTTTTCTCAGGCAAAACCAAGACCCAAAGGAAACCCTGGTTATGGCTCAGTTTAACCTATGACACGGCTGTTCTAGTGGAGAGCATTAATATCATAGCACCAATAACTGCATTTAGTGACTATGTTGGTCTGACATTTGTTCTGCTCTTCAAGGATATCTAAGAAGCTGTCCTGGTTAGTTTTTTAACCTGGTTAGTTTTTTAACCAACCTGAGTTCCCTGGGAATGGGAACCTCAACTGAGAAAATGGTTCCAAGAGAGTGCCTGTAGGCAAGACTATAAGACAATTTCTTGATTAATGATTGATGTGGAAGGGCTCTGCCACTAGGGCTGGTGTCTCTTCTGGGTAGGTGGTCCTGGGTTGTACAAGAAAGTAGGTTGAGGCAGCCATGGCAACAAGTCATTAAGCTGTGCTCTTACATGGCCTCTGCTTCAGTTCCTGCCTCCAGGTTCATATCTTGAGTTTCTACCTTGGCTTCTCCTGATGTAAGATGAAATAAACCTTTTCCTTCCCAAGTTGCTCTTGGTCATGTCATTTATCACAGTAATAGAAAACAAACTAAGACAGAGGCCTCACGCAAGCTGGGCCATTTTTGACTTCTCACATCATAGTTCCTATGCTTCAGGTCTTTTTGTTCGTGTGTGTGTGTGTGTGTGTGTGTTGGAAACTGAAGATTGGACCTAGGGTCTTGTATATGCTAGGCAATCACTCTACCATTAAACTATATCCCTAGTCAGTTTTTCTTTATAACACAGAAATTCCATATATCCAAAACTATTGTCAATCATATGACCTTAACAAACACCTGTCATCATTCTATTCTATCAGATCTCAACAAACATTAAATTTTACAGTGCCAGAAGACATTAAAGCTTCACTCGAAGTATCATAACTTTTAGGGAGGCTATTTTTTATGCAAGATGAGTTACTTTTGGCAGCAACAGAAGGAAAAAATCAAAACCACTGTATTTCTACATTGGTAAAATAAGGTTTAAGCTTTATTATCATTCAGATACATTCAAAAAGAAAATATTTTATATGAAGGCTCCAAAGACAGGCAAACTATAGCACAACAGTACAGGACTTCATAATAAAAAGAAAAGCAGGGATATAGCCTTTTGTGGTTGATTTTCAGGGCTGAGGACTGAACCCAGGGTTTCATACATGCCAGGCAAGAGCTCTACCACTGAGTTAGAGCAGTAGCTCCTACATAAAATAATAATAACTGCCAGGCGGTGGTGGCGCACGCCTTTAATCCCAGCACTCAGGAGGCAGAGGCAGGTGGATCTCTGTGAGTTCGAGGCCAGCCTGGTCTACAAGAGCTAGTTCCAGGACAGGCTCCAAAGCTACAGAGGAACCCTGTCTCAGGGGGCGGGGAGTGGTTGAACTCAAGTTATCAGGCAGTAAGCACCTTTTCCCACTGAACCACCTCACTGGCCCTTTGCTAGGGTATTATTGTATGGGTCTTGTGTACCACAAAATACATTCAAAGGTCAGAGGACAGCTTTATGGTGTTGATCTCTCCCTGCACCTTATGCAGGTTCCAGAGATTGAACTCAGGCTATCAGGCTTGTGCTGAAAGTGGCTTTGAACACTGGGCCATTTTACTGGCTCCTGCTAGACTATTTTTAAGCCTTAATATTTGTGGTGGTTTGAAAGAAAATGGCTCGAAAAGGGAGTGGCACCATTAGGAGGTGTGGCCTTAATAGAAGAAGTGTGTTACTTTAGAGGTGGGCTTTGAGCTCTCATATATGCTCAAGCTACTACCAGTGAGACAGGTCTCTTCCTGTTGCCTGCAAGTCAAGATATAGGACACTCAGCTACTTCTCCAGCACCGTGTTTGCCTGCATGCCACCATATCCCACTATGGTAATAATAGAGTAAACCTATGCAAATGTAAGCCACCCTGATTAAATGTTTTTCTTTTATAAGAGTTGCCCTGGTTATGGTGTCTCTTCATATCAGTAGAAATCCTAACTAAGACAGAAGTTGGTACCAGGAGGGAGTTATTATTGTGAAAGGCCTAACTATACTTTAGCTTGAAGGAATTTGGACTTTGGGAGTTTGAGTTGGGAAGCAGTGGAATGCTTCAAGCACTGCTTCATGGGTTATACCAGTAGGAACATGGAAGACAGTGATTTGAACTGTTGGGGGCTGCTCAAGAGGTTTCAGAGGAGAAGAATTTTAGTATGTTGCCTAGAAATCGTGCTTGTGATATTTTGGTGAAGAATGTGATTGCTTTTTGCCCTTGCCGGAGGCGAAAGTTAAGAGTTTTGGATTAATTCCTCGGCAGAGGAAATCTCAAAACAGACTAGTCCTAGGATGGGCTCTGTTGTGCAGTTACTAGTGTTAACTCCAATGAAGACTTATAATGAAAAGGAGCAAGGAAAAATATTTGAGGAGAAAGGGAACACCAGGAAGTGGAATGGAGCTAAATCCTGTACTCAAGCAGATAAACAGATTAAGAAATAGAATAAAGGGAGTGATGATCTCAGGGCAAAATCTCAACCAGCTAAATTTCCATCTTGTGAAAAGCTTAGAACCCGGTCTGGTGGTATACACCTTTAAACCCAGTGCTGGGAAGGCAAAGGCTGGTGGATCTCTGAGTTGGAGGACAACCTGGTCTACAGATCCATTTCAGGACAGCCAAACTTATGCAGGGAAGGACAGAAAGCTGTTGAAGATGTAATTGAATGAGAAGGCCATGTTTCAGTCCCAATAAGCACCAGAAGTTGGCAGCTTTGGCTACATGGTTCTGGCTTTAGAGTCAAGGATAGAAGAAAGGCATTATGGAACTTTCTTTCTCGACTAAGGAAAGCCGCTGAGGCCAAACGTGTGGAGGCCTCAAGAGGCCATTGCATCAGTCTGTGAAGTTGAAGCCTGAATTGTCTTGGAGATGTTGGAGATGCCAGAGTCATGGGATATGTGCCAAGGAAAGCTGCTACAAGGGAGTAGAACCAGCCCAAGAGAGAGAAGTGTGTTACAGTTAACAAAGCCGAACAGAGCTGAAGATCCGAAGAGTGTTAGACATGGAGATGCAGAGTTTGGAGTTTGCCCAGCTGCTTTTCAGTCTTGCTTTGGCCCAGTATTCCCTCACTATGCTCTCTTTCCTACATTTTGGAATGGTAATGTACATCCTGTGCCATTACATATTGGAAGTATATGACCTGCTTTTTGATTTTGATTTAATAGGAGATCACAGTTAAGAGACAACATGAATCTCAGAAGAGACTTTGATCTTTAGAATTTAAATATGTTTGAGACTGTCATAGACTATGGGGACTTTTGAAGTTGGACTGAATGCATTTTTGCATTATGATATGGCTTCAAGTCTTTGGGCGCCAGGGAGTGGAATGTGGTAGTTTGAAAGAAAATAGTTACCAAAGGGAGTGGCACTATTAGGAGATAGTGTCTTATTGGAGTAGGTGTGGCCTTGCTGAAGGAAATATATCACTGTGGAGGAGGCCCTGAGGTCTTATATTTGCTCAAGCTACTTCCAGTGAGACTAAACCTCTGCAAATGTAAGCTGCCCCAATTAAATTTTCTTCCTTTATAAGAGTTGCCCTGGTCATGGTGTCTCTTCACAGCAATAGAAATCCTAAGACAATCTTGAAATTAATCACACTTAAATTTATATTTATACTTACATATGAAAACAGTAGTTGCCAACAATGAGCAAAGCCCTGGGTTCCATCCCCAGCTCTGGGGTAAAGGAGTGCTCGTGCACGCACATGCACATGTGCGCACACATGCAAGCATCACACACAAACACACCAGTAAAGCAGAAGAAACAGACGGTTTAAATTTACCAACTTTGGTATCTGATGAAGGCAAGTGCTTCCATGCTTTCAGACAGGAGTATACACATACTATTTCTGAAATGCATTGCACTGAGTCCCCCATCACTCTTTCTCAATGATATCCTTCTAGGTAAATTGTATCAAAAGCAATCAACTCTAACTAACTAAGCTAGAACCCAAACCATAACTAAAGTCAGATTAAATAAAAATCTAAACTCAATTTTTACTGACCCTATTGTCACAAAGTATCAAAAGCGCTAAAGACTTTTTAAATTTGAGTAAAAATGATGCCTGTGCCCACTAGGCTGGTTCTATCATACACACAAAGAACCAGCGGGAACCAGGGCTCAAGGACAGTGCTACCAACCTTCCCTTGCACAGCAAGCCTCATCCGACCTGCCAAATAACCTCAGCTTTAAGGATAAGTTGTCAGTTCTGAACTTACCTGAGGAAAAATAAGTAATGGATTTAGGAGGAGCCAATTTTTCAGTTTCACCCAGAAAATAGGAACAAGAATAACCATCTTATTGTTTTGGTTCTCTAAATCATACATTTCAAAGATCACATTTGTCTAATAGATACTCTATCATAGGGACTAATAATTATGACAGACCTGATTTGCTGATGCAAAAGCTATGTTTTTTAAATTTCTCCATACAAAGGCTGAATAGACTGTTTTTTTTCCTTTTGATGTTAATGCTATAAGGGCTGTACTTAACATAAAGCACATATTGGAAATAACTCTTTGTTGATGGATATGAAGGATGGCTGGGTACTGGAAAGGAGGAGTATGGTTTGAAGTGCCATCCTTGCTGCTAGTACCCTCTGAGTTGACTTCATGTTGTTGCAATGGCAACAAATCCCAGAGTGAGACAGCCAGGCTGTGTGGGCTTATCAGGTTCCCTATATATCCATGTGTGTTCCTTTCTTAGATTGCTTTCCAGGCTAGTTAACAGATTAAAGTAGGTGGATAGGAATGGCTGGCTCATTTTATTGGTTTTCAAATTGGCAATAGTAGATTATGAAGAACAGTACCATGTAGAAAAATACTGAGTCTGGATAAATTTTGCATTTCCAAACATAAAGCCAAGAAAAATTTTCATTTTGTATTAATAATAATCTGCTTTTTGGTTTAGGTAACAATTTTACTATTATGATGACTCTTCTCCAAACTGCCCATCACCTACTTTATCTGCAGTCTGGTGACAACCTTCTATCACTGGTGACAAATGAGGTCTCTGACATTATTTGAGAAAAGATCTCAGTCACAAAGAGACAGCTCAACCAAGTAACCTACAGTCATTAGGCAGGTTCCCAGAAGGCACTTTTTGAACATAGTAGCAAATCATTTAAAATAAACTTGATCCAATGACTAAGAGAACACTAGTAAGTCACGATTAGTATGATGCTATGATGCGCACACTTCTAGCTAGGTGTGGTGGCTCACACCTGTAAACCCAGACCTTGGGAGGCTGAAGCAAGAGGCACTGTCATGAGTTCAAGGCCAGCCTCAGCTACAGTCCCTGCTTCAACAAAAGAAAACAAAATACAAACAACAACAATACAAGATCTACTTCTCTAAGACCACTGGCACAGGGAGGGAGGCATTGTAGGGACCCTACATAAGCCTCTCTGGTGCTTGTACAGTCCTTACCTGGCAGTCAAAGTCCTGGAAGTTTCGTGTGCCATTCTGTCAATGGAAGGCAGAAAACACAGTCAGTTTCCCCAAATGTGCAGTAAATTTAGCTCACAGTGAAAGCAGCGCACGTGCAGACTCCTGGCTCTCACAAACTAAAATGATTCCCACTGAAAGGCTTTGGAGAGAGGGTGGGTGTTTGCAATGCTACTGCAGGCTCCATATTCAGAGGTGAGATTAACATGAGTTAAAGCCTAGCTATCCAGCAAATCCTGTCGTATTTTGCTGTATGTGGAAAGAAAGCAGTAAGGATGCATAGAAAGAGGGTGAAACATGAACCACAGTCTAAAGGTCATCCTCAACACACATGGGAAGTACCTTGAAAAAAAGGCACTGGAGGAGAATAGAAAAAAAGGTTCCCAGATCTAGAAAGATAAGGTCAAGAAATGAAGATTTCAAAACTAAACTTAGAGTACTTCTTTAAGAAAAGCAATGTTGGGAAGATGGCTCACCAGTTAACAAAGCATACTGTACCAGGCATGCCTTTAATCCCAGTACTTGGAGGGTAGAGGCAAGTGGACCTCTGAGTTTGAGACAAGCCTAGTCTATAGAGCGAGTTCCAGAACAGCTAGGGCTACACAAAGAAACCCTGTCTCAACAAACCAAAAGAATGCACACTGCTCTTGCAGAGGACATGAGTTCAGTTCTGGCACTCATGTGGGACAGCTCACAACTACCTATAACTCCAGCTCTAGGGAATCCAAAAACCCTGGCCTCTGCAGGCATCCCACACTTGTGCACATATCCACACACATGCATATGAATAGAAATAAATCTTAATTTAAAAAGAAAAGCAATGTTGGGGGTTGGAGAGATGCCTCAGCTGTTCAGAGCACCTGCTGTCTTGCAGAAGATCCAGGTTAGGTGGCTCACAACTACCTGTAACTCCAGTTCCAAGAGATCCAAAGCCTTCTGGCTTCTGTGGGCATTGCACATATATAGACAGGTTCACACACATAGACATAAATAAAAATCAATGAAATTTTTCTAAAAAGCAATGTTACTGGAGGAAAAAAATGAAACAGTTTTTAATATGCTAACATATTAATTATATCCTATGAAATTGCTGATAAGAAAAAAAGAGGAAAAAATCACTGGATCATTTAAAAGCTCAAAATGAAATTCACCAAGTTCCTAAAAAGGGATTATATGACAGTAATGCTCGAGGAACCAATGGAATCATTCTGAGCATGTCTGAAGTGTTTAAACTGCCGAAGTTGAAAAAGTACAACATAAGAGTACAAAAAAGGGAACGGGATGTAGTTAGAAAAAGAAAAACCCTTCTGATTTGATTTGTCATAATGCATATAAGCCCCTCCCTGAAAAGCTCCATTAGCTAGTTATATAATAGTACATGTATTCATCTCCCCAACAGCTTCCAGAAGGTGTGGAGCTGCAAATAAGAGCCTTTCTCAACACTGCCTTTCCAGATGCCCAACTGCTCAAGAAGCCCATTTTAGGAACAGTTCTCTGAGCCAGAGGCACAGCTCGGCACTAGAGCACTGCCTTAGTATGTTCAAGGCCCTGGGTTTGATTCCCAGCACTAGAAAATACCATTCTTCCTAGCTAGCAAAACAGAACAGAGGTTGAGGCATAGCCTATGGGTACATATACCAAAAGAAACAAACTACCCTGCCCAGGAGAGGAGCTAGTAGAACCAGCTGGGGTAATCTGGATCAGTGCAATCCAATATGACAGCCATCAGTCACATGAACAATTCAAGTTGTGCATGCATGTATGTAACTTTTTTTTGCATTGTTTTAAATTTTGTTTTGTGAAACAGGATCTCTATGTAGTCCAGACTTGCCTTGAACTCACATCCTCTTACCTCCTGAGTGCTGAGAATACAGGTGTATACAATACACCTTGCTATTAGATTTTAAGTTTTTTTTTTTTAAATCAAGTTTCTCAGCTGCATTAGCCATATCTAGTGCCCATGTTACTGGGCACATACACACAACACTTCCACTACTGCAGAAATGCCTGTATAATGCTATCTAATGACCTTTTGAATGAGTAAGGTTCTAGATAAATAGCCTTGGGTTTTCTAAGATGTATACAGTAAAGTCACAATAGATCAACAACCACTGAGAAAGTACAGATACCACAAATAACAAACAAGGAAAGAGAAGGCTAGTCTGGGCATCATTCTTGACTCAAAACTGAAGAAATAATTTTAAAAACTGATACAGTTACAGCACGGAAAGACAGTGATGACAACCATGCAGATGAGCTAGGATAGCATTTTCCAAGGAAGGCAGCTGCTATAAGCAAAAGGACATCAGGGTGTTGTATGCCTCCTACTAGTCCCACAAGATGCAGATAAGAACTTCTTCAGAGAAGCCACTGCATTTAATTTCCAGTAAGACTATGAAAGACCAAAAGAAGAGTCCTTGTACAGACTAAAGTAGATGGTTTCAGTAAGACGTAAGTGACTAGCAAGTGAGTTCTTTGATTTATACAGTAAGCAAGACAATTTTTAAAAAATTAAGCCAGGCTCATGCCTATTGTTCTATTCTTTAGAGACTGAGGCAGGATTTCTGAAAGCTCAAGGCCAGTTTGAACTACATTGTGAGATCTATCCCAGCCTGGTTATACTATAAGGTTTTGCCTCAAAACAGACAAACAAAAACAAAAACACCCAAAACAAAGATTAGAAGTAAAATACCAAACATTAACCACCATCTATCTCTGCATAGAGATTATGAGTGATTGTAATTTCCTTAAGGCTTCTCTACCATAAGCATATGTTTTCCTTTCATAATTTACCAAACAAGAAGGATCTGTACAAAAAAGGTAGGTTTAAAGATGGGTCGTATTAGGGCTTCAGTCTTATAGTGTTCCCAGAGGTTCTTTTAGGGATGATTTAAAAAGATTAAAGGAAAATCTCTCTAATCTGAACAGACTCTCTGAGCCGCTGTCACTGGGTAGTGACTTCAGTGTCCTTGTGCTCACGTGATAGCAACCACAAAGTGTTTTGTGAGGTACAAACCTCTGGGATGAGCGCAGGGAAATAACTAAAGCAGAAGCAGGCAATCCCTTCCAGAAATGCCAGCTATCTTGTTTGTGGAGGAGTTAGCAAAAATCTTAATCGAATGTACAAACTAGACTCCCAGGAAAAAGGGTACTAATAATAAATTTTTCATTTATTTATTTGTGTGTGTGTGTAAGAGAGAGAGAGAGATGCAAGACAATCTTTGTGCAGTGCTCTGAGCTTCATATGTGGGTCAGTATAAAGGTGTCTGCACAATATATCAAAGCTCTATGTTCTAACTTCATCACTACAAAAAAACCTAAACAAGCAGTAAGAAAATCATAAATTTAAAGCAAGTAATTCCCCCAACTGAGTAAGGAAAAGGCAACTAAGAACTGATCAAAGAAAGAGGGAAAGTATGTATAAATAAAACAACTTGGAAGGGAGAAACAGTAATCACTAGAGACAAGACAGCTGCATTCTTCCAATATTATACACATCAAGAAATGTAAAAAAAAAAAAAATGGGGCTGGAGAGCTGACTCAGCGGTTGAGAGCACTGGCTATTCTTCCAAAAGTCCTGGTTCCCAGCACACACTTGGTGGCTCACAACCAACTGTAACAGTTGTTCTTGGAGATCTGACAACTTCTTCTGACCTCTGTAGGCACCAGGCATGTATATGATACTCCTATAGACAAACATGCAGGGAAACAAGTATAAGAAGTTCCGAGAGGCAGAAGGCAATGGCCACAAAGTAAAGAAAAATGAGCTAATAAGACCTTGAAAGCAACACCCAAAAGCGACCCAGGGAATCCACCAGTTCTGTGAGTTTGTAGCAGGGAGGGGGCCTATGTCTGACTCACCATCTATTCTTGGTCCTGACACTCAGCAAGTGCAAAACTGTCATCTTGAAGAGGTTATGAACACCCCAAAAGAGACATAGGGTTTGAGGCAGACAAGAATACCAAAGAGGGAAGGAACTGAAGTGGGGATAGAAAGTTGTTACAATAACAAATTTTTTTTTTTTTGAAATAAATTGATCTAAAAAACAAAAGGACATAAAAATTGACTGCCAAGTGTGGTGGCATACCCGTAATCCAAGTCACTAAGGAAGGAGAATTACAAATTTCAGGCCAGCCTAGGCAACTTAGCAAGATTCTTTCTCAGGATAAAAATTTTCTAAAGGGACCATGGCTGAAGACATAGCTCTGTGATACCAAGCTTGGGTGACACACAAAAGCCCTTGGTTACATTCTTAGGGGCAAAAAACTAAACAACAAAGAAAAACAAGACATCTCTCCAAAAAAAAAAAAATCCTCCCCAACAGAAAGAAAAATGAAAATGGGTTCAAATAAGCCCCCCAAATACCTAATAACTCATGTGTCTTTAACTGAGTAAGACAAACAATTAACATAAGTTAATAATCAGTGTTGTTTCAAAGCTTAGTGATAGAGTCTTGCTATATAGTAGTTTAGGCTGACCTCAAATTTATGATTCTTTTGCTTTAGCCTCCAGCAAAACATTTTTTTTTTGAGGAGCAATACATTCAAGCTGATAATCCAAAATAAGAATGAAAATTCTATATGTATGTATTTTAAGCATTTATATCAATCATTATTTCCCAAAACAATAACAGACTTCCTAAATAAATCCACAGAGTAAAGATGCTATGATAAGACTGTCCTCTGTGGGCTGGAGCAAAGGCTCAGAGGTTAAGAGCGCTGATTGCTCTTCCAGAGGTCCTGAGTTCAATTCCCAGCACCCACATGGTGGCTCACAACCATTAATAATGAGACATGGGGTCTTCTTCTGGCCTGCATGAATAAATGCAGACAGAACTCTGTATACATAATAAATAAATAAATCTTTTTTTTTTAAAAAAAAGACTGTCCTCTGTAATCAAGTACTGCCCGTCAACTTTGAAACTGACACCTACACTACACACTACTATGCTAATGTTATAGGTCACAGACTCCTGCATTAAAAATTCCTTAGGCACTCTGAGAGGCTGTGGCTATGGCTTGGGCTCGCCTCACAATCTCCTGTTTCTTGAAACGGTTGACAGTCACCCAGTCTGTTGAAGTGGCATTAATATCTGCTTGGGAACCCACTCCCCGCCCCAGTCTCTTCAGGTCATTTCTGACAACAGTTGTGACAATTGCCTCAGCATATGAAGATATGACCCACCTCTAGTACACACCACAATAGCACCTCAGAATACTTTCTGATGAAAATGTGATTTTAACTGCAGACTTCGGGTGGGGCAATGCTAGAGATTGAATCCAGGACTTTATACATACAAGATGTGGGATCTACTATCAAGCTACCCTTACACACTTTTTTTTTTTTTTTTTTTTGTCAGAGCACATTTCATCTCCTGGTTCCCAAAAACTCAGACTAGACAGTGATCATGTTCTCACTGGCCAGGGCCAACAGTGACAGAAGCAGGGGCATCCCTAAACCCTCCTCTACTGAACTCCATGTTGTCTCTTATTTCCCTGAGCCAGATTCTAGGGCCTCATTTTTCCTGGAATTTTTTCATAATCTCAGATTCTAAGCAAGCAACACCACCCACAATGAGGCTTGACCATTGTAAGTAAATATTGCAGGCTCACCTGGGAACATGAGGGAACTCAGGTACTGCCTGCCCTATTACACTCACGGCACCTTCTTTTCCAGCCCCTCCTGACACTCTAGCTACCCAGCCTTTTACCAGTAATCCACCAAGTAAGTCAGACCCTCTGGAAACTTTTATTAAAATTTAAAAATGCAATTTTATTATTGTACATGTGCATATTGTTGGAGGAGGAGGAACCTCTGTACCACTGCATGCACATGAAGGTCAGAGGACAAAGGGCAGTTGGCTCTCTCCTTTCACCTTTACATAAGTTTTAGGGATCTAATTCAGGTCATCAAGCTTATACAACATGTTCTGCTAAGGCCGAGCCATCTAATCTCCTATCCCATGCCCCACTCTACACACAACCTTAAAAAAGTGACCCTAACACAAACTCCTCTGTTTCAACTCTCCTAGAGCATACAAATAAGCTGCTCCCAGGGGCTGGGCTGGAGAGGTGGCTCAGCAGTTAAGAGTGCTGGCTGCTTATCCAGAGGTCCAGGTTCAATTCCTAATACCCACATGGCAGCTCACAAGCATCTCTAACTACAGTTCCAGGGGGATCCAATGCCATCTTCTGGTCTCTATGGGCATCATGCACACAAATGGTGCATAGACATACATGCAGGCAAAACAACCATGTCAATAAAAAATAATTTTTTAAAAGTTGATCCCAGAGTTCACCCTCTTATAATTCTTACATCATCCCCTTTCCCTTCACTTACACACCTGGCCATTAGTAGAAAAACAATCCTTAAACTACAGTATGAGTATGAGTTATTTTACAATTTACTGTAATAACCAAAGCAAAGCAAAGTTTGCTTCCATTCATTCCCTTGGGTATTTACTCCCTTTCCTGATATATCATCAACTGTCCAGAAGACAGCTGTGGCTTCCTGTTTGTTTTTTGTTTTTGTTTTCAGACCTGGCTTCTGGCTTTTACTAGGCTCTATAGTATCTAAAGCAAATAGGCAGACTAGAAGACAGGGAGAATGAAGCATGTTTGGGTGGATCTGCTGGGTGAGGTGACATAAAAACTAACAAGCAGCAGCAGCAGCAGCACAGCAGATGGCAGGAAAAGCATTGGACGCACAGATCAAGGTCAAAATTAAAAGTTAAAGGTTCTAGACTGAGCTCTAATGTTTTAATAGATACTGACTTTGGACAAGGTGTACGCCTCATCTGTAAAACAGGTGATTATTTAGCAAGAGGCTAGGAGAATAATATAAAAATTTGTTGTTTGTTTAGGACTCTCTTCATAGCCCTGGATGTCCTGGAGCTCACTATGTAGACCAGGCTAAATCCACAGAGACCCACTTGCCTCTGCCTCCCAAGTACTGAGATTAAAGGTATGCACCACTCTGCTCAGTTGGAGAATAATAAAATGTTTGTAAAAATACTCTGAAAACAGCTAACCAATTTTTGAGGCAGTCTTATGTAGCCCTATGTGGTGATAATTTGTGCTATAAAAAATAAAGCTTGCCTGAGGATCAGAGTGTGGAGTGAGTCACTAATTAGCCATAGAGTTCAGGCAATGGTGGCACACACCTTTAATCCCAGCACTTGGGAGGCAGAGGAAGAAGGATCTCTGTGAGTTCAAGGACATCCTGGGCTATACTAGATTGATCCAGTATAAAAGAGAAACAGAGCCAAGTGGTGGTGGCTCATACCTTTAATCCCAGTAGTTGGGAGTCACGGGCCTTTAACCCCTGCACTAGGGAGGTGGAGACAGGGATATGGCTGGGTGGAGATAGGGATATGGCTGGGTGGAGAGAAGAATATAAGGCAGGAGGAGACATGAGCTCAGAGCACTCATTCTGAGGATTCATGGAGACAGGATGGTGACCACTTTGGTCTGAGAATTCGGTACAGGTAAAAGATCTCTCTAGTGGCTGGCTCCTTTACTTTCTGATCTTTCAGCTTTTACCCTGATATCTGATTCTGGGTTTTTACTGTTAAGACCAGTTAGAATTTGCACAACAGTCCTGACTAGCCTGGAACTCACTATGCAACCCAGAGTAACCTTGGATTCTGGACAACCTTCTTGACTCTGTCTCCCAAGTGCTAGGATCTCAGAGGTATGCTACTATGCCTGGGTTTTCTTTTCCTTTAAAGACAGGATCTTGCTATGTATTCTAGGACTTGGTGTTCTCTTATTTCAGCTTTCTAAGCACTGGTATTATATAGTCTGTACCACCACACTTATAATGCTATTTGAGAAAAAAAAACCCAAACACTCATATATCTATACAATTCTGTACTGGTGGTTAGTTCTTTTCATCACTGGAGCCAAAATAAACATGGCAAATCCAAATCCACCCACTTCTTGACAATTCCGAGCTATAGACAAAATTACAGGCATACTAAAATAAAATGGAAGAACACCATGAGTGATAAGACAAGTTAACATAAGCGTCTCTTAAAATACATGGAAAGTGCTTCCTTATGGTCACCCAGGACACGCTTCTCTACAGTAGGGTTGGTCTGCATTCTCTTTAGTTTCTTGAAGCATGAAAGGGTTTAGTAATGTCTTATCCTAAGAGCAAATTATAAAGAAAAAGATGGGGTAAAATAATATACATCTCTAGGCTGCTCCTTAAAGGGACAAGAGAAATCACACAAAGTCTACATGGTTATGACATTGGGAAAAACATTTCAAAACAGGAAAGACTTGGGTTTCAGTCCCAGCTCTACCACTTACTGACTTGGCAAGCTGGCCTGTCAATCAGATTACTTTTATTTGCTAAGTGAAGATTAATACTTCAAAGGGATAATCTGACCACTAAGAGAGAATGTCACATAAAGCACTTGTCACATAAAAAGTACTTCATAAAAAAATAACAGCTGGGGGCTGGAGAGATGGCTCAGTGGTTAAGAGCATTGCCTGCTCTTCCAAAGGTCCTAAGTTCAATTCCCAGAAACCACATGGTGGCTCACAACTATCTGTAATGAGGTCTCTTGCCCTCTTCTGGCCTGCAGACATACACAGAGACAGAATATTGTATATATAATAAATAAAATAACAGCTGGACAGGTCATACCCCACAAAAAATGAAGAAAAGGAGTAATGGAAGAAAGAGAGGAAGAGAGGGAAGGAAATCAAAGCAACAACAAAACTGTCTATGACATCTACCCATTTAAACCCAGGGGCTTTCTTAATTGTCTGTCATCCAGGGACTTTGCACTCCAGAAGATATTTAGCAATATTGGAGACTTTTTCGTTGCCACCACTAGAGGAGAGGTAGTAGCTTCTAGTGGGTACAGGCCAAAGTTACTGTTAAACATTCTACAATGCACAGAATAGTGTCCCAAAGAATATCTAGTCTAAAACAACATCAGTGCCAATATGAAGAAATCCTGCAAGCATTATTTGGAACTCAATCTAGAGAGCTACTTCCTTTCTTAGCATTAGTTTACTTGGCAATATGGAAATACATTTATCTGTGCTCTCTATCTCACCAAGCTACCTAGAGCATCAAATAAAATGGTTGGGATGGATGAGAGGCATTTTCCTCATCAGTTTCTTTTAAACAAAATTACCAATTTACTGAGCTAAGCTGGCAGTGTTCAAATACCAGGGAATACTTGAGATCAGTGAAGATAGGAGGATATGAGGTAGGGCTCTTTGGGAATACCACTGTTCAAAGGGAACTCTGGTTACTCAGTCTGGAAATGGGACTCTCATGAATAGTAAATGGGACATGAACATGTCTCAGGGAGAGGAAGAAGCAAGATGGAATGTGGGAAGTGGTTGGGAACAGAACAAGCATATCAAAGAAGAACTGACAGATGTTAGGGAGTAAGACTTTGCTTGGTGTCAATCTATCTGGGTCACAATGAAATAACACAGATAGGAAGACTTACAACAACAGAGGTTAGTTCCTCACAGCTCTGGAAGCTGCAAAGTTTAAGATCGAGATTGTGGCTCAGTTCAGTTTCTGATGAGGGCTCTTCCTGCTTCACAGATAACTGCTTTCTCACTATGCCTCATCTGGTAACAGGGAGAGGCCACCAACCCTATCAGATTAGGCTCTATGCTTCTGCCTTTACTGAACTTCAATCACTCCTGTAAAGGTCTGTCTTAGTTTTGTACTGTTGCTATAATAAAAACAAGGAGGCTGGAGAGATGGCTCAGTGGTTAAGAGCATTGCCTGCTCTTCCAAAGGTTCTGAGTTCAATTCCCAGCAAGCACATGGTGGCTCACAACCATCTGTAATGAGGTCTGGTGCCCTCTTCTGGCCTGCAGACATACACACAGACAGAATATTGTATACATAACAAATAAATAAATATAAAAAAGAACACCTAACAAAAGCAGTTTAGGAAAGAACGGTTTTGTTTTAGCTCACAAACCGGGTTATCCATTATAACTGGGATGTCAGGTGGGAGGAACCTGAAGTAGCTGCTCGCAGCTGGTCAAAAGCAGAGAAAGCATGAGAACTTACATGCTTGCAGTGCTCAGCTTGCTTTCTCCTTTTTCACATAGTCCAGGACTCAAACCCAGAGACTGTGCTGCTTACTTCTAGTCTGTCTTCCCACATCATCTAGTATAATCAAGACAATCCCCCACAGTCATGCCCACAGGCCAGCCTAGTTTAGATAATCAATCCCTCATTGCCTTTCCAGGTAATTATATATCACAAGCTAACAATTAAAACAAACCATCACAAGGCCTCCTCTCCAAAAGTCACATGTGGTGGGGACTGAAGTTTCTGTGTGTAAAGTTGGGGGCAACACAGTCCATTCTGTACTGTTAAGACACACATCAGACCCAGCTGAAGCATTCTGTGACCTTAGAGAGGCTCAGACATTAATCCAGAGATTTTCTTTCCTTTTTGCAAATTATGTGTATGTGCCTTTGTGGTAGTATGTGCATGAACATACAGGTGTCCATGGAGGCCAGAAAAGGGCATCAGGTCTACTGGAGCTGGAGTTATAGGCAGTTGTGAGCTGCCCAGCCTGGATGCTAGGAACCCAACTCATACCCTCTGCAAGAGCAATATACACTCTTTACCACTGAGCCATCTGTTCAGTCCCAATTCAGTGCTTTCCTATAGACATAGCCACCACCCCTTTCCTTCTTCAGCTACCCTTTCTGTGATATACACAGACCATTCACTTCTGCATTTACATGCCTCCTCAGTAATCTTGTGACTTTTTAGGGCCAGGGAGGGGCATTTACTTGTGTCTCAGTCTTCAAGTATCTGAAGTCAATCAGGTCATGTGCTTCTAACATTGGCCAATCAAAGTCAATTGTAGTCCAATCTCAATCTTGGGAGCTTTTTAAAATGTTGAACAGGCAAGACATGGCATAAATGAGAATCCAGAGTTCAGGCCAGTCTGAATTACATAGTGAGACCCTGTCTCAAAACAATAACTAAGATGGTGGGTAGCTTAGTAGATGAAAACTTGACAAGCATGTACAAGATCTTTGGTTCAGTCCTTGGTATGAACAAAACAACTTAACTATATCCCAGACCAGTCCAGTGAGGTACCAACCAGTAAGGAGGGATGACTCAGGATCAAGGATTTTTACATCTCCACAGGTAATCCCAACAAGAAGCCAAAGCTGACACCTACTGACCAACCACAGTCTTTACCTCTCAGACTGGTCTGGAGTGGTATCCGGGACCTGATTCTGATGGTTAGCAAGACTGAGGCAGGTTATTTACTTACTGAAGCCAAATGGTCTGCTTTTCCCTGCCCTGAGAATATTCATTTCTGTAGCCAGAAATGAGCTTTACAGCTCTAGATTTTAGCTCCTTCCTCCTCTTCATGGCACATTATTTTAGGTACAATCCTCCATATACATAGAAAGATGGTATTTAATGGATAGAGATTTCTGTAAGCATGTTGAGGGATGTGCAGAAGTCAAGAGGGTGTTAAAAAAAATACAGACTGCCAAAGAAGAGAACACAAAGTCTAGTGAAAGTCAAAGAAAGGGTGTGACAGACAGAAGAAGTCACAGGGATGAGTACAGGGCGGGCAGGATGCAAGATAATATATTATATATAATGCAGTAGAGATGTAAGTCAGCAGAGCTAGACGCCATAAAGGGCCTTCCTTTGGGCAGAAAGAGATCATTAGCATCAACATCTTTTGGTGCTCTAACCCTTCCCTACCCATTCACCCTATCCATACACTCTCCCAATTCTTTCCTCGAAAGATGTTATGGACTCACACCAAGCTATAAAGTAATTTAACAGACTAGGACAATAAACCAAAAGAATAGTGTAGGAAAGAGTTTCTGATGTGTACACTGACCAGGGAGGGGCAAGAGAGATCTGTTTGTCTTAATGTTTGATTCCTCACATCATAACTTGCATTTGCTGAGTCCTAGTGGCTGTCAACTATGCCATTCATCATGAAATTCTCTAATGCTAAGATAAAAATAAGATATACTCTGCCAGGCATGGTAGTGCACACCTTTAATCCCAGTACTAAGGAGGCGGAGGCAGGTGGATCTCTGTTGGGAGCTGTGAACCCCCAGATCCTGAATTTCTTGTAAACAACTTGTTTTCCTCTACTCTGAAACAGCTTGCAGCTGCTCTGAGCACGAGACCCTCAGGAATTCCTGATGGCAGGGGAGTGGTTTCTGGTAGGTTTGGCTGGGGCGTGGCTATCAGTTAAGAATCCCTATATAAGCTGCCCCTGCACACAATAAGGGGGGCATTCCTGTTTCCTGCACAAGGATTACCTGTGTCTCTCTCTGTCTGTAAGTCTTTGTGTGTTTCAATCTCCAGCCCCTTGCCTGGTTCATGAACTGTATGGTGGTGCATAGAGCACAGATGGGCGTGGTGCGCCACAGATCTCTGAGTTTGAAGCCAACCTGGTCTATACAATGAGTTACAGGACAGCCAGGGCTACACAGAGAAACCCTATATCAAACAACTAACACCTTTGTCACCAAAAAAAATAAGATATACTACTGACATTTATCCCTGATGAAAATGGTGATATTGATGGTCACATTGTAGACTCAACAAGCTTTTGAGAGAGCATTGCAGCCTGTATCTATCACTAGCCATGCATGTTAAAATCTCCTTATAGAAACTAAAAGTCAAAGCATTTGGATCCCAAATCAATTGTTACCTTTAGACTTTCTATTTAAATTAGTCGTATCATTTTTTTTCCCTTTCAGATCTCTATAAAGTAGGAAAACTTTTTAAAAAATCACTGAATATTCCCATGGAAAAGAAAAGAAAAAGTGAGGGAGACATCAAAGAGTAGATTAAGAAATGAGTTTTTACAAATATTCCCACCATTAAAAATCAAGCTAAGTGTTCTACTTAGTATTCTGATGATATAAGAAATTAATAGCAGAAGAAAACCATCTGTATATATTTTAGCTAAAGCAAAACAGTCTTTACCTTATCGTTTAGAAGTGGTTTGATCTCTGTGAGTTGAACATCCTGAAGTTCATCCATGAGGATGGCTCAGAGTAGATATGTCTCAGGAATGAACCAGTAACTCTGAAATAGAAGAGAAAGAAGAAAAGACAGATTCTCAAGTTGGTGTTGAAAACATAACATTATTCATTCAGATGCTGGAATTTACTCTATGTATATCAAGAACTGCACAGGGTGCAGCAGACCCTGCACAGGGAGGCAGAAAGACTTTCAGATGGCCTATGTTATTCTTCCCTAAGGTATTCATACCTTTCCACAGCTTCCCACCCTCCTCCCTCACCCGGAGTATGAGTAGGATCTGTTTCTTGCTTTTGACTAACAGAATGAGGGAAATGTAACAGAATGTAATGTACATGACTACTTCCAGGAGTTACAGTACAAAGTACCTTAACATCTGTCTTGCTGAAAGACACTCTGCCCTGTTAGCTTAGTTGAGCCAGTTGACATGCTATAAGATGGCCATGTGGCAGGGAACTAAGGGTGGTTTCTCTTAAGCTAGCAAGGAGGGAAAAAGGGACAGAAAGCAACTAAGACCCTAGGATCAGCATCTCTACAAGAAACCGAATACTGCCAATAACCACATGATTCTGGAAACAGATCCTTCTGCAGTGGAGACTCAGCAGAAAGGTAAACCAAACTGACACCTTGTTTGCAGACTTACAAAGGATCCATGAAGTCTTGAGACAACAAAGGTGTGTTGCTTTAGGTTACTAAGTCTGTAATGTATTTTAATGAAGAAACAACAAATACCCTTTTTACTCATTCAGTAGTATAAATCTTGGTTCCCAAAGATGGGTAAGAGAACAATATCCTCAAACTAGACTCTGGAAGCAACAATGCGGAGAGTGGGTTAAGGAAGGTAACAACTCAAAGTTAATGATGTAGAATAGGACTTTGAATTAATAATGACAATGGCAATGAACAAACTCAAATAAATCAGGAATGACCTACATTACTAGTAGAACATATGAGAAGTGCCAGGTAGTGATGGTACACACCTGTAATCTCAGCACTCGGGAGGCAGAGGTAGGCAGATCTATGAGTTCAAGGCCAGCCTGGTCTACAAGAGCTAGTTCTAGGACAGCTAGGGCTGTTAAACAGAGAAACCCTGTCTTGAAAAACAAAACAAAAACCCCAAAACGAAACAAACCAAAGAACATAAGAGAAGAAATAAAATGTGACTTTTTAGAGTTCCATTACATAGGCGTTATAGTTTCTGTGATGTTGAGCATCTATTGCCAAGGAAGAAAATTAGTATAAGGTGAGGGCACACACAGACCGCTGGAGGTCCATGTGGAGGAGATTAGCACGCCAGTACCAACCTGTAGCCATGTGAGTGATCTTGCAAATGAATCTCAAACCTACAGTCAAGAGTTTAGATGTCTAAGTCATAGAAACATCTAACAACAACCACATGAGACATTGGTCAGAACCACACTGCCAAGTCTGTTTCTGTGTTCCTGGCCTACAGAAACTATAAAAGATTATAAATAATTTTGTTTTGAAGTGATATGTTATATAGTAACGGGTAACTAATAAAGAGAGAACAGACTGTGGTGTTCAAAGAAAGGAAGCTGGCTAGAGGGAGGTAAGGGAGCCAGCCAGAAAGCTTTCCTTCACCCCACCATACAGTCGTGGATGGACTGCAAACACTGGATACTGCAGGCACAGGACTCTCATCAACTTCAAAGCTCCAGATTTTCTTCCTTCTATCTTGTCCTTGGACCCATCAAGTCAGGAAAAATGTTAATTCAATAAATTTGGGATGTAGATAATCAACACCACTTAGTGGAGACCTATTGTGCAAAACACTGGGAAAGATCAGAAGAGAACAAGAGCAGAGATGACAATGGTCTATAAATTGATAAATAAAAATAAGAGACAGAATTCCAAGTGGAAGCAATTGCTTATAATTGGTGAGAATTAAGAAGGCCTCGGACCAATGATGGAATTAGATCTGATTAAACCCACTGTGAACTAAAATCAGACAAATGATTGAATACAGCTCTGCTACTAAACATCCCAGCTTAGTGCAGTACACTGCAGGGTATCTGCTGCCGTTCCCCAGCTCACATGACTGGTGCTGAGGTTTGCTGTCTCTGTCCAGCATGACAAGAGCCCAAGGGACAGACAGAAACTCAAAGCTCAGAAGGTGTAGCTACTTTTCTAGCACAACGTGTCCCTGGGTTTAATCTCCAGCTCTGAAAAAAAATTGCCTGAGATTTTCTTAATTTGTGTTTATTAATCATAAAACAATCTGTGGTTGCCTTTCACTTGGACTTTATATGATCATTCAGACCAAGTGAAAATAATAGAATAATGAAAAGATACTTTACGTACAGGTCTTCCATCTAAGGATAAACATTTTACCACCACTAGCAAGGCAGAGACAGGAGAATTAAGTTTGACACCATCCTAGGCTTCACAGGAAGGGCCTGTCTCAAAATAAACACCAATTTTAATTTGTTCCCATGTGAAAAGGTGATTTCCTGACATGTGCTTTCCATGTCACCTGCTTTCTTTCCTAGTTCAATTCACTCACAAGAAAGTACACAGTGAGTCTGTCCGGGAACCTCATGTCCAAAACCAAGACATCTGCTTACTGCTCCCCTGCATTTTCTGTTATTTTCTAAGGCAGGGTTTCATATAGTCCAGGCTAGCCCAAACTTGTTAAGTACCTGGGACTGTCTTTGAACTACTCATCGTCCTGCTTCTAAGTGGTGGGACTGCAGGCAAGTATCACCATGCCTGGCCATCTCCTGCTTCTGCAATAAGAGAAAATGAGATGTCTGTGCCAGTATACACTTAGATGCAAACTACAGAAGACTGTCCCCTAGCTGGGCAGACTAAGGAAGGAATGCTGGAGCTGTTCCACGGTTATTTAGAAATTGGCAAGAAGACAGGAGCATCTACCTTCCATATATGACGGGACCTAGTGCATTCTTTCTTCTCAGTTCCTGCCATCTTGAGCCTTTGCCAGGGAGCAGTTTTATAATATCTATAAGAAGAGTAAGATCACGTGGTGGAAAACTCCATCTCCAGATCCCTCAGCTGCACAGACTGGCTCCCTCCTGGGGATCTGCGGCCTGCAGTTCCGGGATCTGCTGCCAGGTCCCATCCTGGCACAAAAAGGTACTGATATTTTCAAAAGGCTGGTAAAGATTTCATTAGCTGCAGAAGGCAACAAATGTTTGACCTCATCCTAGTCTTAAGAGGAAGTCAGAAGACTTATAAAACCCAGGCGCCCTCAACTGAAGGAAAAGGAAAGGGGCAAAAGTAGGCAGCAACTCCATGCAAAGCGTTCTCTCGGCATCTTATGTTTAACTCTCACATCAACCATCACAGGAAGGCATCTCCATTTACTTTATAAATGAGAAGTTTAGGCTTGGACCAGTTTTCTGAAATTCTGCGTGTAAGGAATAAGGAAATGACTTCTTTTTTTTTTCTTTCTCCGCTATATAATAATGTCTATACCAGGCCCCACCAGCTGGTTATGGAAATTTGGATCAGTTCCTTCCTCTCCACCCACACGGTGGCACCCCTTGAGGTAAAGTGGATAGAAGTCTAAAGTAATCCTATACATACCAACAATGACTCAGACACCTTGGAAGTGGAGGTCTGAGTCATCACACCAGGGTAAGAACTCACTCTTTCAGTAGTTAATTAAGGGCAAGGTGACTATGAAATAAGTCAGGAATTAAATTCCAGCTATTTCTTGGTAGCCAGTTTTAGAAACAAGGGCTACTTCTTGTTAAGATAGTGTGCTTCAACCTTTAGTGTACACTCTCCTGGGCTTTTCTCAGTTTTGAGGGATAACAGTCTAGTGCATGCTCCATCACTAAGGACTGGAGATCACCTGAGATGAGACTGAAGGAGCGTCACTAACATCTTTACTAGAGATGGTGAGATGGAGCAGACTCTATTATTTTCATCCTGTCATCTCCCAAAAAGAACATATTCAATATTCCTTATATAATAAACTATGTGGATTTTAAAAAGACTCCACAGGCCAGATCAACTAGAAGGAGAATACACCAGAAAGAATGGCTTTAGGGACTCAGCTGAGGGGCAGAAGTCTGTCAAGCAGCTGGAATTACAGATGCAAGGAGTAAAGGATGGACTCGGAACTCTCAGAGAGTTAGGAACTCTCAGTTAGAGCACTGGGCTGACATACACAGGGTCAGCACCACTAAAAAATAAGCATAAAATAAAATGGAAATTAAAATTTGATTTTAAAATAGAACAAGGTCATGGAAGAGACAGGTTTTTGTCAAAGTTTCTAGTTCGGGAGATAAAAGAATGATGACCCAATGAATGGAGATAGAGGAACTGAAAAAAAAAAGACATTAATAAAAAAAATCAATTAAAGTCAGGAATCAGAGAGACCTGAGTTCAAGAAAGAGTGAGACTTAGTGAAATGAATCCACAGGTCCTTCAGAAGGACAAGTGAGGGGTGAGAGTAGAACCATTGGGAAATAAAGGCTTCAGAGGCGCTGGAGGAAAAGCAGAAACACAGCAGCAAAGAAGTCAGGGAAAAGAGGTTTACACAACAAGAAAGAAAACTGTCCAGTGATGAAAAGGGAGGGAAGAAGCTGAGGAGTGAAAAGGGCCTTTATCTTCTTGCAGGGAACAGTAATGGCATCAGAACCTAGGGAGAGTCAGGCATGCTGTAATACCAGCACTAGAGAGGCTGAAGCAGGAGGATGCTGGGAGCTTAAGATCAGCTGAGACTATATAAAAAATGTTGTGTCAAAAACAAAGAAATTTAGGAAAAATAAAGTTTAGTCACCTATGCTGAAAAACCCAGGACTCTGTAGATCATCTTTTTAGAAAATTGGAAACTGCTACTTCTAAACTGAAGAGCGAGAGAAAATGCTACTAGAAGGCCCAGAGAGACACACACAGCGCGCACTAGAAAAGAAAGGTCTTTAAAGCGCTCCAATTCGAGGCTGTTAACTAGTGTGACAAATCTCTGAGAAGAAACCAGAAAGGCACAGGAGCTCTGCCAAGTGTCAGTGAGGCTGCTAGGTCTCTGCAGAGCACACCAGCGTGGAGAGCCAGCTCGTGGTGGTGTGCTTATCCAGCATGCGTGAGGCAGCAGGTTCCTTCCTAGCATCTCAAGTAAAGTCCAGAGATGCAAAAGGCAAGCCTTTGTCTACTCAGAAAGTAGAAGCCTGAAGATACATGGGCATTTCCAGTCCGAGAGAATCCATAAGGACATCAGGGGTGTACTTTGGACCTACGCAGGCCCATAACTGGCTGGGTGACACTGGGCAAAGCATTTTCCCTGTCAGGGCCTCAGTTTCTTTTTCTGTAAAGGGAAGAAGTTGGGAAGAATGATCTTTTTGGGTCCTGGAAAGGACTGATATTCTGACTTCTCTATAAATGACGTACTTCATATTTTCCTCAGGGTGAGTGCTCACCTTATATGTCATAGTTTACTGTAATTCTAAGAGGTCAATCAATTAGTAATGTAGTATGAATCAAGAACTTGGTAAAGGTCACTCAGCAAAGAAGCAGGCAGGTACATTTGGTCTGACTCAAAGGAACATGGGAGTCTGTGCTGTGAAATTTTCAGCGCTTAAAAACATTTTTTTAAGGCAGAAATAAAGTCCTGTCTTACTTCATAGCATTCTCCCATGACCAAGGTAATTTGTTATCTTTGGCTCTGTCTGGACATACTGATACCAAGATACTCATTTGTATTCTAGGGGCAAAGTCAATCACTTGGTTTTGGCAAGATTGCAGACAGATTACCAGAACAGAATGCAGGGAGCAAACACAAGGCACACGAAGGGAGAATGAACTGGAAGGAGCCAGCTGCAGCTAGTCCTGAAGCAGTTATAGCTAAAAGAAGCAGGAAGCACCCACAGGATTGGCCAGAGCACTGGAATAGCATGCAGACTCATGTATTCATTCTCTCTCTCCCCTAGTAGCTCAGTGGATTATCACAGTAAAAAGTAGAGGTACTGGAAACGTCGCTATTATAAAGATGAAAAAACTGAGGCTTAAGAAGACAAACAGATCAACTAAACTACTGCCACCAATAAATGGCTCAGCTGGAATTGAAACTCAAGTTTTCTGACTGCAGACGTTGACTCTATGCCTGGTCTCACACACTGCCTCACTGATCATCATAGACAAAGACAGTGTTGGGGAATGTACTCTATGCACTACCATGTTTATTTAGTAATATCCCAGACATTTACAACTAGATGGCAATAGCACTATCCTCCAATAGCTTTAACAAACAAAACTGCCTCCATTCAATGCCAAATAACCTCTGTAGGGCATAACCATCAGTTAAGAAAACTACCCTAGCTGGGTGATGGCAGCACACACCTTTAATCCCAGCATTTAGGAGATGGAGCCAGGCAAATCTCTGAGTTTGGGGCCAGCCTAGTCTACAAATCGAGTTCCAGGACAGTCAAGGCTACACAGAGAAACCCTACCTTGAAAAACAAAAACAAAAAGAAAGAAAGGAAGAAAGGAAGAAAGGAAGGAAGGAAGGAAGGAAGGAAGGAAGAAAGGCCAGGTGGTGGTGGCGCACACTTTTAATCCCAGCACTTGGGAGGCAGAGGCAGATGGATCTCTGTGAGTTCAAGGCCAGCCTGGTCTACAGAGTTAGTTCCAGGATAGGCTCCAAAGCTACAAAGAAAACTTGTCTTAAAAAACCAAAAAGAAAGAAAGAAAAGAAAGAAAGGAAGGAAGAAAGGAAGACAGAAAGAAAAAAGGCACCCTAAGTTACACAGGTTTAAGACAAAGGATAATCAATACAGGTTGTGGTTACTGAAAAAGTTTCATGAAGAAAGTAATCTGCACTTTCAAGTACATATAAATGTGGTGCACACCTTTAATCCCAGCACTTGAAGGAGAAGCAGGTAGATCTCTGAGTTGGAGGTCAGCCTGGTCTACATAGCAAGCTCTAGGATGGTTAGGACTACATAGAGAGACCTTGTCTGAATGAACAAAGCACTCTATGTGTGGGGAATGACAGAATTAAAAAAAAAAGTTTCAGGAAGGGAAACTACCTTAAAGACAGGGGATGAGAGGGCAGAGATCTGCTGGCAAATGCTCCACTTTGTCAAGAGCTAAGAACTCCTATTGGACTGAAGACGACAGCTAGAAAAGACCTATCCATCAACTAACTTACAAAATAGAACACAGAATGAGTATCCGACAATACAAGAAATAACATACATGTTTAATAGTATGCAAGTTTCACCATCTTACCAAGAAGAAAGGGAGTCCTTAGGTTATCGTGCACCACATCTAGTGTTTTGAGCATAGCTTCAGAGCTAAAAGAATCTTCCCCAGTGCACATAGGAGATAACTAAGGGCTAGGATGGCCAAGAGATTCCCAAAGGAGGCGAGAATGATAGCTCTGACAGGATATGTTTGAATAATTGGAGTGCAGGAGCATTCTAAGTGAGGACACTCAAGGCAAGAGAAAAATGTACCACATAATACCAAAGCTTTGAAAGCAGACAAGTTGTAAAGGAAACTGAGTCAGAACCAAGAGACACAGACCACTTTATATTGTACGGACAACACTGATGGTTCCTAAGAAGAATGATACAGAAGCTTAGCTTTATCAGTTGTTTGAAACTTGGTCATCTTTGCCAGATGTGGAAAAGCCTTTAATCTCACCACTAGAAAGACTTCACTTGGTGAAGTCAGTTTGACACCAGTTTTATCTATATAGTGAGTTCCAAACTAGTCACAACCACATAGTGAACCTCTGAGTTTTCTAATTGGACTATTGAGTTTTTCAGTTCAATCTTATTGAGATAAAGTAGATGAATTAGACCATCAAACAAATAATATGAAATCAAAACAAAACATGGCAGAAACATGCAGGAACTTATTAACACTATGAAAAGACCAAATCTTTGGATCATAGGCATAGAAGAAGGAAAAGAATCTCAGGTCAATGGCACAGACCAGATCTTCAACAGGGTCAGAGAGGAAAACTTCCCCTAAGAAAGGAAGACATATAAGAAGCCAACAACACCAGAGACAGGAGTAGAAAAGAAATTCCCCATAGCATATTATAGTTAAAACACTAAATACACAGAACAAAGAAAAAGTATTGAAAGCTACAAGAGAAAAATCACAAGTTACATATGAAAGCAAACCCACTAGAATAACAGCTGATTTCTCAGTAGGGACTTTAAAAGCCAAAAGAGCCTGAAGCAATGTGCTTTAAATTCTAAAAGACCACAGATGCCAGCCTAGGCAACTGCACCCTGAAAATCTAGCTGCTGTAGTTGAAGGAAAAAGAAAACTTTCCACGATACAAACAGTGTAAAAGAATTCATGTCCACCATACCAGCTCCACAGAGAATACCAGAAGCAACACTTCAGACTGAAGAGAGAAATGAGCATAGCCAAAAGACCATAGGAAGAAAACAAATGAAGCTATGATCATTTAAATACAAGACCTGGAAAAGAAACAACAAAAACCCTACCAAACAATAACATAGTAATGAAAATAACATACACCTTTCAATAATAACTTGATATATTAATGGCCTCAACTTCCCAGTAAAAAAAACATAGGTAAGTACAGTTCTCATCCCTTATCAAAAAAGTTTCTTTTGCATCAGTCGGAAAAGATGGAAACTGTTAGATAAATCTCCATTTATTAGACTTAATAAGAGCACTAGCTGCTCCTCCATAGAACCCTGGTTTAATTCCCAGTATCTGCATAGCAGCTTACAATGATCCCTAACTCCACTTCCAATAAATCCAGCACTCTCCTGACACATACATACATGCAAACAAAACACTCAAACACATAAACTAAACTTTTGTATTTTTAAATAAAAAATTAAAAAGGAAATTCTTTATTTTTTCAACATTTTACTTTTATTTATGTGTATGTATGGTTGGTATGTCCATGTACTTGCAGGTGCCTGTGGAGACCGGAAGAGAACAGTGGATCTCCAGAAACTGAGTTCCAGGCAGTTGTGAGCTGCCTGGTGTGGGTTCAGGGAATGCAATTCAGGGCCTCTGCAAGAGCAGCAGGTGTGATTGATTACACCTCAAATACATTTTTTTAAGGAAAGGAAGGGAACAAAGGAAATCTGGTGGGTGTAGTGACACACACCTTTAATCCCAGCAGAGGCAGGTGGATCTAAATTCAAGGCCAGCATAGTCTATTCTGTGAAACTCTGTCTCAGAAAACAAACAAAACCAAATAAATAAATTCACAACTGGACAAAATACAGAGAACAACCGACTGTATGACGCTCAGCTCCCATCAATACATCTACAGTGCAACTTCTACACCTAAGACTCAAGGAACATTCCAAAGAGACGGCAGAAAGACTAAGAGTCAGACAACCAGGATCCCTGCTGCTAGGTAGTATCTTCTAGACAGGGAAGGGGTGCCCATGAAGTCTCAATAATATGGTTGCCTAAACAAGACCTGTATAATGACAACACCAGCAGACATGTTAATGTAGCCGGGGGAAATCTCACAAGGCCCACACTAGATGAAGAGCTGAGAGAGGGACAGTCAATTTTCTCCAGGAACAAACTCCCTGATAAGTTATTCAATTTAAAATGGCCAGCCCCAAACCCATATACATATGAACAACACTAAATGGATCAACTAGGTCGTGTGTTGTGTATTTATAGATATTTAATAATAATAATAGAAGAGGCCAAAAATTTGAGAAGGAGTTGGGGGAAGACACAGGAGGAACTGGAGGGAAAAGAGGGAGGACATTATGTAAATACAGTACTTGTGTATGAAATTCTCATAAATTAAAACATTTAAATTAAAAGCAACAAAATCTTTGATCATCTTGTCTACAGTTTTCTTAGCTACACCTGGACCCTGGAACTTTAAAGAATATCAATGCAAGGCCTCAATCTTAAAGACCATTTTAGCTGGTTGGGGCAGGACTTGGGCGTTGTTTTTAAAGGTCCGTGGGTAGTTCTTAAATACAACCAAGGCTAAGAAGCACTGGTCTCCAGCAGTGTCCCTTTCCTTCAATAAAGAAGAGACAGAAAATTTAAGTGATTTGACTAAATCCACACACCGAATGGGGCTAAGACCATTTGACTAAATCCACACACCAATGGGGCTAAGACCACTCTTTGGACACCAAGCCCAGATTCTGGAAGATATTCCAGGACACTGGGCTACATTCCGTACTTCCATCTATAAGAAACACAATTATGTGATTACTTGGCTCTTAAGCTCTGTCAGGCTTAAAGCCTGAATTAATCTAATCATAAAACCATTGACTTAGGCATCCTCCCAAGCATCTAGGGTAATGGATGTTGGTTTCACCGCTGTTCCCTAGGGGCCCTTTATAAAGCAAAGGATCTCAAGAGACAGCCTGGGAAGACAAATAAACAAACCAATTCCATGGAACAAATAAACCTTTTAAAATCTAGCTCACAGACTTTTCCCTGCACAAATGAAAATCTGGATATCTCTTTACAGAAAGAAATAGTTCTAGAAGCTACCTATCTTGCTACATAAGCAAAGGAGGGGAGTGAGGGTCAAATGTGGCTGCTGAGGTATACTCATAGATCTTCATTCCAACAGGAAATACCCTTGATTCTCCTCGTCCTGGATAAGGGATAACCACACCCCTGACGACAGACCACCCCCCTTTTGCTGTGTCATCCTTGGGTTCTGGCAGCAGGTGGTAAATAGATTTGCAGAGACTGCCAAACTGCAAATCCCTGTGTTCATTTTATTCATTCTAGGGTCTTGGTACAGATAAGGGCTAGAACAAAGCAATCCCCATAGAGAGATCTTGTTAATTACAGACTCCCAACCAAGAGTTTTCTAGCACAGGGCTTATCTAAAGCAACTCTAGCACCAGAAGCACACCCTTCTGCCTTCCACTCTGAAGGACGCAGCTCAAGACACTAGGGAGGCTACTGCTGGCAAGGCCCTGGTACAGAGCTTGGAAGGGCTCCGGGTTCTTACCAGCTGAAAGCAGAATCCCTGAAAACAATTTGTTCCTATCTACAGTCTGAATGGGGTAAGTGACAAACAGGAGCCCTAACAGCAGTACGTCATGTTCATACCTGCCACGGTTACCGAGTGCTTACCCTATGTCAGGTACCAGGATAAGCATTTTATCCATTCATTATTTCATGTTACGTTCCAACACTTATAAGGTAGGCAGTGTAGTCTTATACCTTTTACAGATGAAGAAACTGAGGCACAGCTTGGTTTTGTAATTTGCCAAAAGCCACACAGTTGGCAAGCTAGTAGAGCAAGGATTTGAATGCTAGCATTCCGCATGCAGATCTTGGACAAGTCTCTATTATCAATTTTTTTTTCTGTTTGGTGCCAATTGCTTATTAATTCTTTATTTTTTTCAGGTTTGGTTTCTGTGGTAGATTGAATGAAAATGCCCATCATTGGCTCATATATTTGAACACTTGATCCCCAGTTGGTGGAACTGTTTGGGAAGGATTAGGGGGTTTGTCATTGGATTAGAGGTTTCAAAGACCCACATCATTCCCAGTTAGCTCACCCTGCCTCCTTTCCTGGCTGTGACTCAAAATATGAGCTCTCATCTGCTGAGATGAGATATGAGCATCATGCCTGCCTGACTGCTGCCATGCTCCCGCCATGATGGTCACGGATTTTAACCCTCTGAAACTATAAGCCCCAAATTAACCCTTTCTTCTATAAATTGCCTTACTCATGGTGTCTTATCACAGCAATAGAAAAAAAAAGACATTTTTAAAGCCTATTAGGAATTTAATGATCAGCAAATTTTGAAAACAGAAAAGCAATATACAAACTTTGACTATTATTACAAGGAATAGACCAACACCCACCTGAAGTTACAGGAAAAGCAATCTACTTGTGGGAGGTCTAAGGACCCAAGTTATGTTATGGTCAACACATCTCCATCTCAACACAGCAGCATCTTCCAAGGCTGAAGACTACTAGGAGGAGCTCTGCCCCCACCCCGAACCCCAGCCCAAGCTTCTCATCTTCAGGAAGAGACAATAAACTCATCTTCCTCTTCTCTCTGTCAAACTGTAGAGATTAATCCACAATGGACTTGCTGCTAAATTCTCATAATTTTAAGAAAGCATTCAATTTTTTCTTTCTTTTCTGAAACTGGGTCCTCATGCTTACTAAATAAGGACTCTACCACCGAGTTTTACCATGAGGCTCATTCACTTTTGAACCACAAACTGAAACCTTAGGTATAAAAATGTAGAAGCATGGGACTGGAGAGATGGCTCAGCAGTGAAGAGCACCGACTGCTCTTCCCGAGGACCCTGGTTCAATTTCCAGCACTCATAATGCAGCCACAAATGTCTGTAACTCCAGTTTCAGAGAACCCAACACCCTCACACAGACAATACACACCAATGCACATAAAATAAAAATAAATAATTAAAAAATGTAGAAGCACTGTAAGGATAAACCAACAAAACTGTCATTTCCAATAAACTGTTTTATGAAACAAATACTATTTCTCAAAAAAAAATCACAATTTTGAAATAATGGGAAGTTGATATGATTTCAAATCTTAAATTGCAACTAGAATTGAGATGCAATTTCATAATACATTTATGATCTACATATGATTTCCTTATCCTAATTTATTTGATTTATAAGTTTGTAAACCATCACATTGATAGTACTCCCAGATGACAGCTATTTCCCTAAAAGTCAAAACAGCATCTTCCTTAAGGATACTACATAAAACCAGGTTGTGTTGATGCATACCTTCAATCCCAGCATTCAGGAGGCAGAGGCAGGTGGATCTCTGTGAATCTGAGGCCAGCCTGGTCTACAGAGTGAGTTCCAGGACAGGCTCCAAAGTTATAGAGAAATCTTGTCTCAAAAAAAAAAAAAAAAGAAAAGAAAAAGAAAAAAGATACTACAAAATATATAACAAGATGTTTTAATGAGTCAAGAGATGAAGTATAAAGAATGCTGTATTTGGAATTGAATCCTGACCAACTGAAAAACTCAGACTGTAGTCTATGGGCATTGGTTGATAAAATAACATAGTCAAAGCTTAGTGGAAGCCATCCCTATACTTAGGAAATTAATGTATTTAAAAAATTTATGAATGTGAATGTGTCTATGATGTTGTGGAGACAGCAAGCACATGGAGGTCAGAGGACAACTTTGTGGAGTCAGTGTCTCCTTTCACCATTACATGGGATCCAGGGCCCAAACTCGGTTTTGCAGCAAGAGCTTTTACCCAGTAAGCCAGTTTGTTGGCCCCAGGAAACTAATCTTAATTTACTGTATTAAGTCTCTGGGAAAGACAAAAAGTAGCCCCTACACACTCAGGGAGCCTAACAGCTCTACACTCATGGCCCCACATTAGGTTTAATAGCATAGCATGCTCAGTACCATAATTAATGTTTATATGGAATGCAACTCAGAATGCAAAGTAGGCACAATTCCTTCACTGTGCTCTCCTATAGCCAGCAACAACAATATTTACTTAGGACTGATAATATGTTAAGCTGAGCTAATTATACAAAATATAGGATTTTTTAAAAAAAAAAAAAAAAAAAGAGAATACCATTCTAGGGGAAAGAGACTAGGGATCAAACCTAGAGCCTGGGGTATACTAAGCACGGGCTGTACTACTGAGATAACAAATATTTACTTAGGACTGATAATATGTCAAGCTGGGTTAATTATACAAAACACAGGATTTTTTTTTTTTTTTAAAGAGAATGCCATTCTAGAGGAGGGAGACTGAGGATCAAACCTAGAGCCTGGGGTATACTAAACATGGGTTCTACTACTGAGATACATACCCAGTTCAAAGCAATTCATTTTTCTATTTAAAATGTCCTCCATATACCAGTTAATTTTATGTGAATATATACAAGGAAAGTAATGACAAAATAATAGGTTATTGTTATAAATACAACAGCTAGCTAGCTCTATAACTAAGGTTTTTCTTCATCTACCAAAGTAAACCCTGAAAAACCTATAAATACGTATTCTCAATCTTGGCAAATTTTTGTGTGCTGTTCTCAAGCAGCCTCTTGAGGGGAAAGGGAATTTCTCAAAATAGACAACGTCTTTTCAGAATTAAACCTGCAGTATTATTAATCTCTGCATTATTGATCTTCAGAGGGCCCCTCCTCTCCCTGGCACACCTTTCTGAGATGGCCTCAAACTTGCTATGTAGCCAAGAATACCTTCAACTCTTGATCCTCCTGCTTCTACCTCCCAGAGTCCTTCCTGATACTGTTCCTTTCATATTGCTTATTAGACTTATCATCCCCCCCACACATAGACACCCTACCCCCCACTTCTGCAACCCAGAAAACAACAAAAAACAAAAACAAAAACAAACCTTCCATTTGGTATTTTCTTTCCTATTGTCCTCATTCTTGCCTGAATTTGATCATGCATTCATCATTTATCAAGTGTCTATTATCAGCCAGGCCCTGACCCCTGCTCCCAGGGAGCTCACATACAATACTAACTGGAGTTGTTGCGGAGCCCTATCAACAGACTCCACGCTTTAGCAAACGATTTGTATTTCCAGAAGCTACCAGTATCTGCCATACAGCAGGCACTAAAAATGTTTGTTGTATGACTAGATTGCTTTATTGAGCTTTTTAAAAAAATTCATAAATATTTTAATATGAATCTTCAAGGTCTCATTTTCTTTCCTTTTTAAAATACAAAAGCAATACATGTACAATGCAAAAATAACATACAAAGGTATACATTTCAAAACTCAATTCCCCAGGCTCCTATATCCCATTTTTTGAAGTGACTATTATGGTGTTATATGTATTTTTTTCAGAACTGACCTATGCCAGTAACAAACAGTCTCTCTCTCTCCCTCCCTCCCTCTCTCTCCCACCCCCTCTTCCTCTCTCTCCCTCTCTGGAACAAGTTCTTTGACATTTGCTGACTAGCTTTTTAACATTCTTATCTAGTGGTTTTCAAAGTGTGGCCCTCAGACTAAGAGAATCGACATGATCTGAGAATGTGTAAGAACTGCCAGTTCTCAGGCCCATTAAGACCTCCTGAATCCCAAACTCTGGAAGCAAGCGAAGCAATGTGCTAATAAGCTGTCTAGTTGACTGATGCAGTCGAAGTTAAGAACTATGGTTCTGAGTTAGTACACATCATGTTTGTCTTTCTGGGTCTGGGGTACCTCACTCAGAATGATTTTTTTCTAGATCCATCCATTTGCCTGCATGCCAGTTACCTCGCTCAGCCTTGAAGCATAGGGAGGAGCTCTGCCCTGGGTCAACACGACATGCCAGGCTTAATTCAGCCCATGGCAGGCCTGCCCCTCTCCCCATTGTTTTTTCGTGACAGGATTTCTCTATGTAGCTTTGGAGTCTATCCAGGAACTCACTCTGTAGACAAGATTGGACTCTAACTCGCAGAGATCTGCCTATCTCTGCCTTCTGAGTGCTGGAATTAAATGCGTGTGCCACCACCTGGCTCTGCCCCTTTCTTAATGGAGACAGATGTAGATAGGGAGGGGTGGAGATGGCATTGCGGGGGAAGGGAATGGGAGGAGAGAAGGGAGGGAAAATTGTAGTCAGTATGTGAACTAAATAAAAAAATGTTAATTTTTTTTTTTAAAAAGAGAACTATGGTTCTAATACAATCAAGCCAGGTTCTTTGGTTTTGTTACATCTCCTTTATCCATGGCAGACACTGCTATCTTGTCTCAGTTTTATCACCCAGACTTTCAAAATGCTCTCCTTGTCCTTTCAGCTCTGACACTATCAATCTGTCAAGCTCTGAAAACCTTAATTCCTCCCTAGAAGTGCTCCCACTGCTGTTGTGCACACTACTCCTCCAGTCTCTTCCCCGAAGTCCACACCACACCCAACCCCTCCACTGTGCACCTGAACAATATCTATACAATGTCCTCAGGGGTCGGAAACATTTATCTTCTCCCTACAGCCACGAATGCATTTATCTCCTCTACTCCTTGAGCGAAGCACAGACCTGGAATTTTAAGAGCTGCTGGTTAATGTCTTCACACTGAGAAGAAACACTGGGAATGGTTTCCAAGGCCTCACACACACTAGTTATGCTCTCTGTCACGACTTAGCCCCTCAGTTCTAGCAAATTCTTAATGAATAGAGAGCATGGACTGTTCTCTAACCTTGGACAGATTCAGTTCTCAGGAAACTGCTTAGCAAAATGAGAAGGGAAGACCAATGCCTGTTTGCAAACTGAATATAATTTTATGGTATTTTCCAAACTGGGTGTGGTGGCACAAGCCAGAAGCCCAGCCCTTGGATAGAGACAGGAGGGTCAGGAGTTAAGGCCAGACTGGGATACAAGAGACCTTATCTCAGAAAAATGAACAATTCCCACATCGGACTATCAGTTCATTATATTCTCATATTGCTTTGCTTACAATCTAATGTGGCAATTTTTCGGTATGTCACAGTTAAATAGTGTTCCCTAGTCAGCTAGTAAACTGCTTGAAAGGGAATCATGGTCTGTTCGGCTCTGAATCTTCCACAATAGCCATTACCATACCTTATACACAATAATAATTCACTGTAAAATCAGGAAATCATTTCAAATAATTAGTTAAGAAGTTTTATTAGAGTCTTTCGGTAGCTAACGATGCTTGCCTGGCACCTTGAATTCAATCCCTGAAACCCATATAAAGGTAAGTGGCTAGAACTGACTCTGCAAAGATGTCCTCTGACTTCCACATGCACAGCATAGCAAGCAAGCCCCCTCATAAACTTGAAAAGAACTTCATGTGCCTGAAATCCCAGTATTCCAGAGGCTGAGGTCAAAAGATCATGAGTTTGAGGCTAGAGTGGCCTACGAAAAGAGGCACTGCAGAAAAACATAAAATAATCGGGCTGGTAAAATGGCTTAGCTGTTGAAGGCCCTTTCCCCCAGCCCTGATGACCTGATTTCAAACCCCAGGACCCGCATAGAAGAACTGACTCTCCAAAATTGTCCTCTAACCCCCACGTGCATGCTGCGGGGCACATGTGATCTAATACGGGCAGAGGCACAAATAGATAAATAAATCCAAAAACCAAACCAACCAAACAAAAACAGCAGCAGCTTCATTTATGAAGAAAATCTCTATGCATATCTGCTGTCCCCAAAAGGGTCTTGTGAATATTATTAATTTTATTATAAATACCAAGTATTGATTTACAATAAAAACTATGATCATGCTGATGTCACCTAGGGTAATAAGTAGAATGAAAAAATGCATCTCACATGGACTTTAGTACAGACAGACTAAACTGTCAAAAGCTTCCTGTACTCTCCTACCGTCATAAAATAAGAACTTCCCTGTAGGCTAAAGAAGCACAGATCAGCTCCACTGTTGGGAAGACTTCTAGATGCAAGACCATTATCTGCAAAATTTTAAAAACAAAAGGATAGACTAAGGACGAGTGAGGATAATCAGAAGATAAATCTAAAGGGAGGGACAGCAAAGAGAAACTGAAGGACACGAGGACTAACAGAAGGACAGCAAGAGTACATCACCCTTGGAGTAAGAACCAGGAGCAGGGGGACTTCAGTATGTACCAAGGGTCTACTAGGAGCCTGTCATCTAGGGGTGCAAACATGGTGTCTGACCTCGAGGGGAGAACAGACCTGAAAGTAAAGCACACGCCTGCAGCCTGTTGTGCATTTTTAAATTCTAGTTGGGAAAATTAAGTAGGGAAGGCTTTCCAAGGAAGGTGAACATTTTTTGGAGCCTTTGAAGTGCGGAGGAAGATTTGCTAAGGAAGAAAAGGGCAGTTTGAGCTAGTTATTTTGGGGGCAAAAATCAACACATTTTTATAGTTGTTCATTTGGGACTCAAATCAAAGGAGGTGTCTCAGATTCCGCATCACCCGTGTCAACGCTTTCCCTTTTTATCTTAAAGCCTAAAAATGTTCAAGAACAGCTCTGGAGCAGAGCCAAAAAGTCCCCAAAGGCGGTGAGTACTGGCTAAATCTGCTCTGTCACCTCCCCAAGTCCAGCCAGTCCAGCTAGTCTAGTCCTAGCAGCTAGAAAAGGAAGGCTAATTATACCTTGGGGGCTGGCAGGTGGGGGCTGGGGGGTGGGGGGATGCAGGCAAAGCTTCCTATGTTCTGTCAGAGAGCCACCAGGGGAGAGCCTCCCTGCTTAAGCCAAGACTCAAGTCTACCTGTGTGACAGGGAGGAGAGCTCTGCAGAGAGGAAAAAAAGCTTCAAGGAAAAGAAGGGGGTAAGCATTGGATGGGAAAGTAGTGAGGTACAAAGGTGAACGATCTTAATAAAACGCTTAGCAAGATACTGGCACAAAGCGAGTATTTGGGAGCGAGCCAGCTCGTATTAACATCGCAATTGTTATCACAATAGCGCTTCACAGTACTGACAAGAAGATAATTCGATTCATAGCCCACTTCTAAAAGCAACTCTAGAAATGACAAGAGTATTTCCAAAAAATTTAAAGATACAAGATCAAATTCCACCAGCCCTGGCTGTGAAAGCCCTAAAGCCTCTGAGTTAGAGAGCTGGCCGTGTCACTTGTCAGTCCCATGACCTTGGACACGGTATTTCACCTCTCAGTGCCTCAGTTTCCTTGACTACAAAGTGGGCTTTATGCAAACCAGGGTCGTGGGGTCCCAGGAGAGAGGGAGACCTCAGTGGCTTTGCGACGGAACCCACTGAAGGCGAGTCAAGGCCCCTGTCAAAACTCTCTGGGCTGTGAGGGGCAGCGGAGTAGGTGGATGCTCAGATCTAGGAGCTCCGATCTGCGCTGTGGGAGCCGGGAAGACGATGACGCCCCCAGAGGGTCCCTGCGACAGAGGGTGCAGGCCTCCGGCGGGAGGCTCAACCCCAGCAAGGCACCATTGCTCCCCGCGGGCTAGGTGCCGGCAGGGGCGCGGGAGGCCAGGCTGAACGTGCAAGGCGCCGGGGTTTCGGAGCAGGCCGACTGCAAGGACCCGGGGCCTGCCGTGCGGCCACCGGCCCGCAGCGACCAGGGGAGCGACAAGCGGGTGTACCGCGCCGCGCGCCCTCCGCCCGCTGTGGCGGAGGCACTCACTCACCTGAAGCGCTAGCGCGGGCCGTCAGTCAACAGCAGCCGCAGCAGCAGCGGCAGCAACGAGGGGCGGGGGAGGCGCTGCGCTGCGCACGCGCGCTAAGGATGCCGGAGGTTTACGCATGCGCAACGCGCTCACCTAACCTGGGAACTACAGAAAAGATGGTGGCAAGGTCTGGAAAGCCTGACAGCGCCATCTTGACTGTAGTTTTTCTTCTAGCGGTCTCAACTGCCTAGGGAGATGTGAAAAGCTCAATCTGCACACCAGTTTACCTATTCCTCTTAGTTAAATTACTAGTAAGTCGTTAAGGGCCATGGCATAGTTGTTCTAACAAGGTTTAAAACTACACGCAAGATCAGCTGGCACTCCTGAGCTAGAATTCGAGTCTCAAGAGTTCAAATTCCTAGTCCTCTTTCATCTGTTAACGGCGGCCATATCATTTGCTTTCTTGAGTATGAGCTAGTTACTCTACAAAAAGCGACTGTACATACTAAGTTAAAGACAACAATTAAAGATTTTCATTGTGAATTACGTGTGTGTGCTGTCATGCATGAATGTAGCAGGTGTCCAACTAGGCCAGAGGTTGCAGATTCCCCCTAAAGCTGGAGTTACAGAATGTTGTGAGCCACCAAATATGGCGGCTTAGACGCGAACTCCATCCTTGCAAGAATATGCGCACTCTTAGCCACTAAGCTATTTCTCCAGACCGGAATCACAATATACATGCAGCCTGTACATGCCAGCCGCTTTTATGTCAACGTGACATAAACAAAGCCATTTGGGAAGAGAATCTCAGTTGAGAAAATGCCCACCAAATTGGCCTGTGTGGTGTATTTTCTTGATTGATGGCTGATGAGGGAGGGCCAGCTTACTGTGGGCAGGTGGTCCTGGATGGCATAACAAAACAGACTGAGAAAGCCATGAGAGCAAACTGGTAGACAGCACTTTTTAACCTGTGGGTCGCATGTCACATATTGACATTATGATTCATAACAGCAACAAAATTACTTAAGAAGTAGCAACAAAATAATTTTATGGTTGGGGTCACCACAAGACATGGAACTGTATTAAAGGGTCACAGCATTAGGAACGTTGAGAACTGCTCTATGGCCTGATAACAGTTCCCACCATCTTCCCTCACTGATGAACTGTTACCTAGAAAGTAAAACAAAACAAACTCCTTCCCCAAGTTAATTTTGGCCATGTTGTTTTATCACACTAATAGAAACTCCAAGATATCATACTAGCCTAGAATTTCGTATGTAGTCAATGTACAGGGCATATACTCTCTCAAGAGCTTATTAACCTATTATCTTATTAATACTAAGTATAATTAACTAAAGATCATTATTCTTGGAGAACGAGAACAAACAAATATAATCAAACTTTTTTGTTTTTGAGACAGGGTCTCTCCATTTAGTAGTGGCTGTTCTGGAACTATGTAGACTAGGTTGGCTCCAAACTCAGAGATCCTCATTTTTAATCAAGCACTATTCCCAAACCAATCTGAATGAAGACAAAACTAATAGTCACAGCCTTTTATTATATGATTTATATTTAATTGTTAACATTTACTAAGTACTGAACTGGTACCAGTTCACCCTCACTACCTATGTATCCTTGGCTAAATTAGGAAATATTTCCAAAGTTCTATAAATGACAAAACACAAAAAAACCTCTCTTGAAAGCCGTGGTAAGCAGTAACAATTCTGAGAACTCAGTAGGTAATGCTGAGATGCTGGCCTTGAATCTGCTACATAGCCAAGGAAAGCCTCCAACTTCTGATTTTCTTGCTTCTACTTCTTGAGTGCTGAGATCTAAGTTTTTAGTGTTTTGGTTTTTTCTTTAATGTTCTAGCCCTTTTCAGTGGTTGAAGACACCCAACATATGACCCATCTTTAAGTTTGATGAACACTTACACTTACATATAAACAAAATGTGACAGGATGTAATGAAATGGAGGAAGGCATAACCACCTTTAAAGACAGATAATTTATCCTTTCCATAGAGCAAACCAATGAGATGAAGCTATGCTCCAAAGTTTATAGTCTTTGTTACACTTCTCTGTTTTTGCAACAATGATCAATAAGAGTCTTTTTCTCTTAAATGCTGACTTTCTTGGAGGGTGTCTGAAATTTCCTTCCTTGTTTTACTTTGGAAAATATAAACCTCAATCTTCAATAATTAGTCATAACTTTAAAATTCTATTTCTAATCCAGACTTTGCTGCACAGGTCTCCACCTGCATATATTGAGCAGTCTGCTTGAATTCTCCATGTGGTATTCCAAATTAGACATCAGGTTTCCCACCTCATTAACTACTGCCGACTCATTTTTAAGTGTTCAGCAATAAACATACTGTTTTAGGCTTTTACTATTTAAAATCCTTAGAGTGTCCTTAAAACACAGATTCTAATATTCTTCCAATGTTCTAGAAAAGAGGTCAAGTAACTGTTCCTCAATCACAGGAAATGATGACACAGGATTTTTAAAACACAGTTTACAGGGCTAGTGTTCTAGGCACTATTCAGTAACTAGAACAACTTTTAAAAAATAAAATACAGGGACTAAAGATGCAGCTCAGTGAGAATGCTTGCTTAGTACACACAAAGTCCTGGGGTCGATTCTTAGGGGGCAAAGGGAAAATTTCGAGAGGAAAAGAAAATTAAATAATCTAAGCCCTTTCTTGCCATAAACTTCGATTGAAGGAGGTCAATTCAATATTAAAACTAAAGCATAATACAGACATTAGGACACTTCACAAAAAGGGCATTTGGTGAAGTGATTCACATATGTCCTTATGCAACATTCCACGCTCTGCCTTTACTACCACACTTGAAAACTTTACCTTCATTCTTTTATGACAAGAACCCAACTTGACCCCTGAAACATTTTGTTAAGGTTGGTTCTAAAGGTCCTTGGGTTGTTTTGAAAACTTGACAATATCTTCATGGGATGCAAAGTACTGACCATGCGGACATTTAAAGCAATGGGCCAGTGGCTCTGAAGGTCATTCCAAGCATCTTGCATATTCCTACCGAAAGTGTCTCTAACAAAATTCCTCTGGGCCATACATACATGCTGTCACTCAGAAACAGGGAAAGTGCTCTGCAGCCGGAAGGTTCCAGCTTTGAGGAAGGCTGGGAGGTTGTCGTGTGTGGGGGCACTCTTCCCTGTTCTCTCCCTGGCAGCTCACAGCAGAACTACAGGTAAGGTCACTGACCAGACCCTGATCACTGTGTGGTAGATGAGTTCTGCACGTGGAGTTTGAGCAGTTTTCGAGCAGGTGATGAATCTAATTGTTCCATGCTTCTTTTCTCTGCAAAGGAAAGGAGCCAACAACCACATTTCAGTTATTGGAAACTCCATGTGAATACTGTGCCAGACAGTGAAGGGCAGTAAATGACACATAAGAAAGTCTTTGTTCTCAAGGAGATGGCAGACAGTAGGAAAGTCAGTATGGTGTGATAAATAAGAAAACGGATAGAGGAAGCCAGGAAAAACTACGGGAAAGCATCTGTAGTTCTACTTCATGCATTCTTGAAAACTGAAGCAGCCAAAAAGCAGAGGGTATCTTCATGGAGTACTTTTATGAATTTACACTTAGGCATGTCTACCAACATTCAACTTACTCTAGGGAGTAAAACAAGTCATATGGTTTAAATCTAAGGATCTTCTGCCTGGAGAGGCAGTATATAACCCAAACGGGGCACAGGCAACCCTGAGCGCCACTTCCCTCGAATGATGCACTTACTGAGCTGTACTGACACCTTCTGGAGGTACTGAGTACTTTCATCCATGAAAGCTTGCAGCTGCTTCACTGATCCTTGCAGCTCATCCATCTGCAGACAGAAAGGTCAGTGTGAGCTGCAGAACTTTCAATGACTCTCCATACTGCCAGGCAAGCTCCTGCTTTGGAGCTTTAGGCTAGCTTTTCCAGTCTGGAATACTTATGCCAGACAGTCTCTCTTGGCTCCCACTGAACCATAGTCCACATTTCCTCAGCTTGCTCCATGCCCCAGGAGATTGACCCCCCAAACCTCTACCAACAAGATGCCAAGTCCTCTAGGTTTGGTTTAAGTTGACAACTAAGGAGCTAATAGCCACTGTAGGTAAAATAGCAGCCCACTGTTCCTCCTGTATTCTTTACCCCCTTTACTGTTTTATTAGCACTTAACATTATATATTTACTTAATTTTTTTCCTGTTTTCCCAAGGTAGAGAGGTTTGACATCCTTATTACACATCTTTTAACTTCCAAAGATTTATGCCATAGCTTGCATTTGCACTGTCCTCCTGAGGCTTACAAGCCTTAAGAGGCTTGGTTGCTGCTACTAAAGTGTCATCACCAGGAGGCGATGAACCTTTTTAGAAGTAGTTTTGGTTTCTGGGAGTGTGAAGTGGCTATTAGGACCTGACCCCCACCCCCACCTTGTTACCATTATCATAACAGGAGTAATCTCTCTGCCATATGTTCCCACCACAATCTATTACATGGTCCCAGTACAAATCAACAGGGTTTAAACAACCACGGACTGAGCCAGGTGGTGGTGGTGCACACCTTTAATCCCAGCACTTTGGGAGGCAGAGGCAGGTGGATCTCTGAGTTCGTGGCCAGCCTGATCTACAAAGTGAGTTTCAGGACAGGTTCCAAAGCTACACAGAGAAAACCCTAATGCAAAAACAAACAAACAAAAAAACCCACAAAAAACAGCAATAACAAAACAAACAAAAAACCCAAACCCACCACGGACTGCAATAAACAGTCAAAACAATCCATTCCTCCTTATAAGTTACTTCAGGTATTCTGTCATGTCATAATGCTAAAAAAAGCTGACAAGCCTAGAAAGCTGGGTAACCCACATAACAAGCCTAAAACACTGACCACCAACTCCATGCAGGCAAAGACTTGGTTCTGATTCCGTAAGATTTCCTGGTAGTCGGGCTTTGTGTTAAGGACTTCCTTCTGGGAAGACCCAAGATAAGTCGCAGGATCCACTTTGATCTCAGTGATTTTGGTTTCAGATGATCCTCTAAAAGCAACAACAACAAAAATAAATTAAAATAAGGAGTTTTCCTAAAATTTATAATCATTTTCTGGAAATGATATAAAAGAGTGCCTTTGAGAGAAAAACCTGTCCCAGTCTCAAAAGTCTTGTTCCTCAAAGCCTCTTCACACCACTCCTGTGGTTTGGGTTTCACCTGACATTTTATAGCTGGCTTTGTAGGAGGATACGGTTGGGAGGAAAAGCTTTCAAATACCAGCTGAGAGATTTGTGGTGCTGCACACTTACAATCCCAGCAATTGGGAAACTGAGATAGAAGGATTGTGAACTGAGGTACACCTGGGGATTTAAGGCCAATCTTGGCTGCAAGGTGAGACCAGATTTTAAATTAATGAAACCAGTTCAGAAGCCAAAATAAACCAAAATCTAGTTTCTGTACCTTCCTCTGATTTACCTAGCCAAAGATGGCCTCTTACACCTTATACCTCCTGTTCCACTCCCTTCATGGCTTTGCATTTTCACCAAGGCCTTAACCAAGGGATTCTCTCTTATCTACAGCTCAAAGGCCATGTGCTCACTAAAGTCTCTTGAGGACTGATGCTGGCCCAGTGCCAAGTGAACAGGTGCAAGGGTGGCTATGTGCCCATCTCCCTGTGGATTTTGAATAGTAGCCAAAAACAGAACATAGAAGCAATTCTGTTCTGGATCTGAAAACAGCGATACTTAGTCTTCCATTTTTGTCCCTCCCTTTCCACCAAAGAAAACAAATAGATACTTTAAAGTTGACTGAAATATGAGAACAGATTCATCATTGTTTGTACAAATAGATTTGAAATAAACCCGAATCAAATACAACAAAGAAAAGGCAGCTGCTCCTTTCCACTTCTTGGGTCTAACCTGGGCATCTCATCGGGTGGAATCTCCTTCTGGTACTGTTGTAAGAGCTGATCCCAAGTCTGCCGTTCTACAGAAAACCTGTGGGATTTGGGAAGGGAAATTCACTTAACTTTTGGTCACATTTTTAATTACTCAGGGCAACAATAAGTACTTTAGGCATGTAATCTGGCTATAAAATGCATTAAAAGGTCATTAAAGGATTAGAAAGCTCAGTTGATTCAGAGGATATTAATTTAATCAAGTAATGCACAAGCTGTTAAAATCAAATTAGCACTCTTATTCCTTGACTGCACCCTATGAGACTGTCTACCAGGGCTGTTCATCCTTCCAACTCTAGAGCCGACAGACCAGTACTGCCCACCATGCTCACCAGGCATTTTCTCCGGGTTCAGTCACGTCCCTGATGGAGAACAAACTTCAGGTTTTCAAGAAAGGTTAATTCATTTTACTTACTTTGCCATATATTCTTTCACCTCAGCCACTGATGTTTCCAGTGAAAACTCTGATGTTTTTCTGGAATATAGATAATATTATGAGATTAATATGAATCTTTCAACAAACACTTGTTTTTAATCTTACATAACTTTGGTGACACAAATATATTCATAATTTTTATTCAGAAAATATTTATTCTTGAACTCGATATCTACTTTGCACTAGGAATGTCTAAATGACTTCTAAATCTGTTTTTCTTATCAACTCTAATTCATACCATGGTGATTAACCTTTCTAAATATAGTCCTTTATTTTTCTCCTTAGCTTCAAAACTCCATGACTACTGCAAACAGAATAAAATCCAAAACTTTTTAACTTGGTTCTTAAGACTGTGTTCTGGCTCCTCTCCACTCAGCAATTTCTCTCACGGTTCAGCTCAATTAGATAATTACTTCTAATGGAAAAGAAGCAGACACTGAAAATGCCAAAGTATCACAGATATACTTGGTTTTCCATCTGACACAGATTCGTAATGCCACAACTTCTATTTTATACCAAGGCATGTGCACAGTATCTCTAGCAAAGATGCAGCAGTCTGTGCTTAAATACACATTTGAAGTGATTTTGTTGGGCTAAAATAGTTCATGTCTGATTAGAAATGTCACTCTTAAGAACTTGCGAACAGGCAGGCCTTGCATGAATTCTAAATTCAAACCAAGTGCATGAACTGTTGCAGGGTGGAGTTGTGATAGCAGCAGTACCCTTGAAGGATTACCAATTTAGGGGTGATATCCTTTTAACAATAGATTCTATTATTATTATTATTATTATATGTGCACAGCACATATGTAGGTGTGCATATGACACAAAGTGTGTACAGGCCAGAAGACAACTTTCAATAATGGATTTGCATTCTTTCAAGGGAAGTGTGGATAGAAACGAGATAATCAGTTCATGCAGCAAGAGCGCTTACATTTACCCACTAAGCCTTCTTGCCAGCACATTCTGCTAAAATTGTTGCTTGGAAAGAGCATTCAAATAAAAGCTGACGTCTGCATGACAATTAAAGACCTGAGGAATGGCTCCCCCAATCTTTCCACAGCTGTTCCTTCTCACTACCCAGGTCTTTTGTGTTCCTGTCCCAACAGGAAACCACTACAGACCTTCTCTCAAGACTCTAGCAAGGTTCCTGCTCCCAACATCACATCCTACTTGCTGACTTCCTGGTTTATTGCTGGCTGAGATTGAATTTTCTCTGAATTATCTCCTCTAATACAAACATGCAAGAGGGATGTGACTCATTGATCACTATATCCCCTTCCTCATCATCAAGAAAAGCCTGGTACAAGCCAAGGATGGCAGCTCACACCTGTAATCCCAGCACTTGGAAAGTAGAGGTAAAAAAATTGCCAAAAGGTTGAGTCTAGTCTGAACTACAGATGCCCTATCTCAAGAAAGCAAAAATAAATAATTAAAGTGTGCGCTGGTACATAGGTGCTGAATAAATGTTTATTGTGTAAACAATGGCTTTATTATAATCAAGTTTAAGCTCAGTTATAAGTAAGGACACAAAGAGAATTGCTCTTACTCTTCTGAATCTTCAACAAAACATTTCTGTAGAGTTCCATCACTCTCCAGCCTGTCTGTAAAACGTTTCAATTCTTCAGAGAGAGAAGATGCTAGAGAGGATAAATTTATGTTACAAATAAAAGACTACAGATGTTCACAATGAGCTCATGACAAAGATATTAAGGAGTTCCTAAGGCTAGGGTCCCATATTCCATTCACGTCCTCTCATTCACAGAAAACAGTCATGTAAGCAAGCAAATATTTTATCTTTGGAGTTGGAAGTTTAGTTTCATAGTAGAGAATTTGCATAGCAAATTCAAGGTCCTAGCTTTGGTACCCAGCATCAAAAAGACGGTTGTGGTGGTTGGAATGAGAATGGCCCCCATAGGCTCATGTTTGAATACTTGATTACCATTTGGTGGAACTGTTTAGAAAGGATTAGGCGTTAATGGCCTTGATGGAGGAGGTGTGTCACTTGGGTGGGCTTTGAGGTGTCAAAAGACTTGTGCTATTCCCAGTGTGCTCTCTGCCTCCTACTAGCAGATCAAGATGTGAGTCTTATCTGTCCTGTTGCCACGTCTTGAGTGTGCCACCACCACCTCGCCTTCTTTAATTAATAGAGTCCACCATCAAGGACTCTAGCTCTCTGAAACTGTACACCCAATTAAATGTTTTCTTTTATAAGTTGCCTTTGTCTGGATGTTTTATCACAGGGAAAGTAACTAATGGGGCAGGCAACAAAATATATAAAAGAAAATTGTATCCTTTTATTTGGGTAGATAGCTAAATTAGAAGGTAACTTTATAAGGGTTTTCATACTTATGAAAAAGCAGTTAAACATAGATATCTATACAATTTCACTTTTCCCCAGAGATGTGAATTGCTGTCATTGAAGAGAAAGCATGACAGAAGTGGAAAGAAGCGGCGATTTTTAAAGAGGTTACAGACCTGGTTTTAAAGAGGCAGCATCCTCTGTAAAAGGTCAGTGAAAACATGCTGGCTGACTCCAAAAGAGGGAACAGGTCAGGGCTAAGGCACATGACTATGTTTAGCAACTCACCTTTCTCTCTAAAGCATTCAAGGCTGAACTCCTTAGTGTTCTTTAGGAAAGGTTCAAGTTTCTCAACAGAGAACTAAATAAAGAAAAGCATTTTCAGTACAATCACCAAAGTCTCCCAGGCAAGCTCTGTGTGTAGCTTTATGATGCTTAGGATGAACTTAGGATGAAGCTACACAGAGCCTAATTTTTCCACCCAACACTTTTCATATACATAAGTATATAAGGAAAAATTCTCTGTTGCTCACACTCTATTTTGATTTCAGTTTTTTGAGACAGGGTTTCTCTGTGTAGCCCAGGCTATCCTGGAACTTGCTCTGTAGATCAGGCTGCCTTTGAACTCAGAGGTCCAACTGCAAGGCAAGCACTATCACACCCAGCTTATATTCTGATTTTTAACTCAGGGAAAACAACAGTCATTTAATTCTTACAAATTACTTGTTTATCTTAACAGTCGTAAGCACCAGTAGGCCATAAAACACAGCTTAAAAAAAAATTAAAGAAGGCGAGGTGGTGGTGGCACACGCCTTTAATCCCAATACTCAAGAGGCAGAGCAGGTGGATCTCTGTGAGTTTGAGACCAGACTTGTGTACAGAGTGAGTTCTAGGACAGCCAAAGCTACACAGAGAAGCCCTGTCTCAAAAATAACAACAAAACAAACAAAACAAACAAAACCGGGGCTGGAGAGATGGCTCAGAGGTTAAGAGCACTGACTGCTCTTCCAGAGGTCCTGAGTTCAATTCCTAGCAACCACATGGTGGCTCACAACCATCTGTAATGAGATCTGGTGCCCTCTTCTGGCCTGAAGGCATACATGGAGACTGAACACTGTGTACATAATAAATAAATATAAAAAAAAAAACAAAACCCACAAAAATCATACACCCCATACACTCGTCTACCTTGCAGTCAGCCTTGAATGTCTACAGCAACAGATTTTGACCTCTACCCAAATTTATTTTCACCATTTGTTGCCAATGAATAAAATATACTGCAAAACCCGTCAGCTGCTCAGCTAGCAACAGCAAAACTCAGGGCAAAGACAGCACAACTGCCCAGGTCAGTCCCAACCATGGAAAAACACCTTTTCCTCAATTCACTGCGGATACTGAGATCTCTCTGAAGTTGTGACAATCCCACAATGGCAAACGAAAACACGTCTCAACCCCAGGAATCTCACCTGGAAGCTGGAGAGCAGGAGAGCACCAAGCCGTTTGCTTTCTGCTAACTTCAAGCTGATGGACCTGCTGAGCTCTGATATAAAATAGCACATTTCAGAAATATCACAGTGACAGCAAGGCAACAAAACTGGAAAATCTCCTCCCTTTCGATGTAACTCAGCTTAAGACAAGAAGCTGCCTTCTCTCAGTAAGGAGAGAATTCTAATTTTTCCAAGCTAACTGAGAAATCAAGTTTACAATTTCATGCATCCAAATTTTTAAGAGTTATTAGAACCTTTTCATGTAAATTACATTAAAATCTTGTTCTATTTAACAAAGTAGAGTGAAAATACAATGAAACCCATTACTCTGTATGTCAATTAAAAACCAGCAAACAAGGTAGATACAAATAACGCAGATGGCATTTTTGTAACAGGCACTGCAGCCTGCTTTAGTACTGCAAGTCCTCTGAGCGGTAGGGCCTGTTGTTCAGTGGATGAACCCTTGCCTCAAATGTGCATGGGCCTGAATATCACCTTCAGCACTGAAAAGAAAAAACGTTTTCTTATAACAACATAAGCTCCACTTTACAAATGGAGACACTGAGTCAAAGAAGCAAAGTGAACTGTCTGAAGACAGGCTAAAGAAGCCATGCTTCAAACCCAAGTATGCCAGCGAGATGTGTTTTCCTAGTAATAGCACACTGCCCACAGTGATCTAATATTAATAGCCAGCACCAGCTGAACACCTGCCGTATAGCGGACATGTCTCTTCGTTGCTATGCACATCTCATTTAAAATTTAAGGCAAGTATCTTCTGTTTGATTTGGGCTTTTTGAAACATGATCTTGTAATGTAGTAGCCCAGGCTGGTCTTAAACTCCCGGCAATCTTCCTGCATCAGACTCCCAAGTGCTGGGATCACAGACAAGAATGACCATACCTGGCATCAATTCTATTTTGATAACAGATGGTAACACTGTGACACACAGGCTGGTTAGACTCCTTGCTCAAGGTTGCACAGCAAGCAGTGAGAATGGACTGGGTGGGTGCTTTATGTAATCACGTCACTGACCCAAACAACTGTAAGCTATAGATACTATTTTCTTAATTATGTCCATTTAAAAGCAATTATCTTATAGTAAAGGAAGTTGGCTGCAAGAATTCTTGCCCTTTGGCTTTGGCTGACTATTTTAAAAGCATTCTTGTCTCTTGAATAATTCTGGCTGCTGTTAACAAGATTCTTTCTGGCTATAACCAATGAAACATGGCAAATAGCCAAGAATAACCTGAAAAATAATTTCTCTTATTACATGGTTGATTGAGTGTTCTACAGCACTGGCACTCTGGAAAGGGAATGATGGTAGGGCTGGTCTACCATCTCTCTTAGCACATCTAATAGTAAAGTGAATGGGCACTATGGCTCCAGTTTTCCAACTTGGCTGTTTTTACTCATATCCCTTCCACACATGCAGCCACCTTAAAGAAATCACAATAGCTTTAAAACTTGAGGGTCTGCTAATTGTCAAGCATTTGTACTGTGGTTTTATTTTCCCAGTTTACTGAGAACTTAAAACAAAGGAAGTGAAGCTCAAGATCAAACTAGACTGTGCATTACAGCCTGTACTATGATACTGGAAAATAAAACGATTATAAATTTAAAATAAAATTACAAGTTATATTCAAATATGGCATTCCTCCAAACCATTTTACGTTTTGTTCTTGAGTGTTAGGAATTAAATCTCAGACCTCAGACACACAAGCATACACCGCACCACTGAACTACACTCCTAGTCCCACTGAATGTGTTTTTATGTGCATCTTCCTTCTGAGTCATTTCCAGTTCTGAAGGCTAGAATCAGACAGGTATTAACTCTCTTGCCCTCTGTTCCACTCTACGGTATAAGACACAGGAAGACCTCAAATTCCAGCATCCTAGATAGGATGACATATTAAACAATTAGCACCCAGAATTTCTATTCATGGCAGCTCATACATAAACAGCAATTAACACTGATCACTTACTAAGCGTATGGCATCAGGCTGTATAAACAAGAACATGCCCACAGGATTACCTCCGTTTTACAGGTAAGGAAACCGAGGCTCAAGGAGGTAATGTGTTCAAAGTTGCAGGGCTAAAATGTAGCCACGCCGTGTCTATTCTGCTACTCTTCCTGCCACTCCTTGCTCACTGTCTCTTACTTGGGCTGGAATTCCAGTTTTATGCACACAACACCCCACCTGTGATGCCTGGGTGAAAGGGAGCCAATGACATCCGTCGGTTTATTTCTTTCACACTTGCTCGTCGCCAGGACTGCCTTCTGTCTCGGCGACAGACAGACTGTTCTTGAGGGGACAAATGAAATGACCTCAACTGAAGTCTCTCCTGATGGTTGGCTTCGCCACTTTCCCCCTCTTCAGGGCTCCAGCCGAGGTGATTTTTTTCCTTGGACATGCCTTGAGTCATCTCTGGCGAGGCAGAGGATTCGGGCAACACTTCCAAAGGGTTGAGACTTGATGGCAATTGATGATCCTGAGTCTTGGACATCATTGGTTCCTGTTCTAGCATTTGTTATAGAAAAGTCACAATATAAAATCAAAACCCACTGCAAGTAAGTATCTGAGCAGGAGGTGACAACAGAAAATGTATGTCCCCACAAGATGACATAAACTGGCAGTCTCAGCTTCCTGGGAGCCCAGGCAGAAGGAACAGAGAAAGGAAGGAAATCTATGTCCCTGGTAAAGGAAACAGCAAGGAAGCCTTTCTGCAAACAAACAGTGTGTGATTCCAAATCCACCAGGAGCCAGAGAGGGGTTCTGTGATAGCTCAAGAGCCTGAACCAGAGGCAAGAGATACTGAATTAAAACTCACCTTCTGGTCTAGTCGCCGAAGTCATCCTGGATGGAGAGATGAAAACAGGAAAATGAGGGGGTCTGTTCTTCACGGTCCAGCTCCAGGGAGCTCGTGCTTGAACTGCCCTTACTTGCCTCCTCCAATACTATCAGCAGGGGTCACTGACAGCTCTCCCTAATAACTTACTACATATAATCTATCTTAGCTCCTGGCCACTTGGTAATTCAACTAGCTCCTAATCCCTAATCGATGCTATTAGGATCTACTTTGTTTTCCAAACTAGAAAACAAACAAACAACACAACTCCGCATCATCTCTTCTTATTCTCTCCAGATCCTTCCATTCCTGAAAATTCTACTTTTTAATCTCTGCACACGACTCATCCTTTTTAACATATTTAAATTTGAAGTCACTTCTCTTTGGCAGATTTAATGGCCACGAATCTCTTCTCTAAAATATATTTACATGTTTGTCTTCCCAGCCAGACTGCACCGCAAGCCCAGTACCTGTCAGAGACAACTGACCTAAAGAGAGGCAGGAACACAATCTGGCATCTCCCCATCTTGTATGTATCTCTCCCTCCCAAAAGACATCTGAATGTGGGGGGAGCTTGGTAACGAAAAAAACGAATGGATACTGAGGGACCATGCTGAAAGAACAAAAAAGGGTCCTTCAAAGGATCTAAATCACCACAATCCTTATGACAGATACGCTTCACAACTCTTGAGTACTATCAGGAGGCCCAGGCCTGGGGCACAGGAGCAATGCAAGCCCGGCTCGGACCCAGCACTCAGCCCAGTCTGCAACCACAGTCTGGAGTCAGGGTCGCCCCTGTGCCCGAGAGAGAGAACGGCCTTCCCTCGGTAGTCCGGTCGCGAGGAAGTCTCCGAGGCCCTGCGGCTGGGAGCGCCGGGAGGCCGGGAGCGCGGGTGGGCCGGGCCGAGAGGCGGGTCAGGGGAGAACGAGCCACATCCGGGGAGACGTCTGCGACTTCCGACCCCAGCCCGGGCCCCCGCCCCCGTTACTAAAACACAAAATCACCTCTGAAAACTCGGCGTCACCGCAGAGGGTCCTCTCCCCGCGTTCGTACAGTTCTCGGTTCCGCGCCTCCGCCGCTACTTCCGAAATTTCCCGCCACACAACTGCGCGTGCGTAACCAGCGGCTTCGAGCGTCCGACCGTGCATCCAGCAGAGCGCATGCGCACTCCGGTGTTCCATACTCTGGCCCAGCCCATCTTGTCCCTAATAGTTCTGTCCAATTACGGTCACCATCTCTGCAGCCGCACCCTGCCCGGGGAATGCCTTCTCCAGTGCACCGCTTTGCAGACCTTTCCTGCCATACAGCCGACCTATGGAAGTCAGGGAGTCTGGTGCGGCACCCCTGTTCTTGGGCCATGGCTGCCTCTCCATCTCTTTCACGCCAAAAGTGTGGACAGTGACTTTCTCTGGGGACAACTGGAACTCGGAGCTCAGTTTGTCCCTGCCTATTCACTCCTGCTCCACGGGCCCCTTCCATGGCCCCTTAAGCAAAATTCGAGCACATTCCATACCAGCCTCATCACAGGCTACCCCCTGCCAATTCTTGCCCCGCTCCTTTGTTCGAACACTTTTCCTGAAAAGCCTTTCTCTTCCCGCTTCTAGCCTTCTCTTCCATGTTGAAGACCAGATGTTCTATGCTCCCAGGAACCCAACCCATGCCTGCTTCACCATCCTTTGCCTGGGAGGCTCCACAAAGCGGGCTGATTTCCTCAAGACAAGACACTGAATCATCAGAATGGCCCCATGCATCAAAGAAGTGATTTCTTTCTGATCTGAACCTTATGAATGCTGAATAGAGAGCAATAAGAAAAATCCCAAAGTGCCAGGTGTGGTGGCACATGTCTTTAATCCCAGCACTGGGAAGACAGAGGCAGGCACATCTCAGAGTTTGAGGCCAGCCTGGTCTACATAGAGAGCTCCAGACCAGCCAAAGCTACATAGTGAGACCCTGTCTCGAACAAAAGAAAAAAACAAAAACAAAAAGGCCCCCAAAGAGTGGGAGCCAGTGGCTGAAACATGACTTTGGCCATTCTTCCATTGTAATTATGGCCCCTTGCAAGGTGTCTGATAAAAGGTAGAAATGCATGTTACAGAAATTTCTCCTCTACCATGCTGGCCTGGTAGTCTCAACACCTATCTGGAAGAGGTGTGGTCTTGGTTCCCTGAACATCAGTTTCTGGAGCTGGGTTCCTTTATCCATGCCTCCATCCTTCAGCATCTCATGTGTTGGCAGAATTTAGTATTCCCAGTCAGGGCTGGCTCTGCTGGGACACACTGAGATTACTGCCTCACGCAATCCAATGCCAGTCAACATCCAGCCATGTCTTTTCCTTGCCTTGAATTCTCCAATGGCTCCCTCCTCTTTACAAGACGCCTACAAATTCTTTCCCTGTTCCGTATCCAGCTTTCATCTTTTGAGTTCATATCTTCTCCCCCATTTCTGCTTACTTTGAAATAGGTTCTCATGCAACCTAGTCTGGCCTCAAACTCAATATACTGCTAAGGATGACATTGTAACTTCTGATCCTCCTACCTCTCCCTTCTAAGTACTGGAATTATCAATGTATGCCACCATGCCTGTCTCTGCCCCGGTTTGCCTAGGTTTTCAGACATGTTCTTTCTCTCTCTGAACCATCTCCTCTGTCTCCTACCTACAATCCATTACCATTCACTTTGCTCAACATGCCAACTTTGGGTGTACTCCCCAGATGCTCCCTACTTCTGGGACTGGTGATTGATATCTTATTTTCCAGGCCATCTGTTGGGAGCTGGACCAGGATATGAGTGGTTGTCCAGCGGGTCTCCAGATGAGGCAAAGCCCACAGGTACAGACTCACTAGGCAAGGACCAGCACAGACCACTGCTGGGACTCTACGGCCTGCACACTCTCTTCTCTCTCATAATATTGATGATTCTCCTGGCAGCTTGTAGTGTCCCTTTGTCAGTCACACGTGGACAGATGTGATCCTGGAAACCCCATTTTTATTGAATATTTTCCTGTAAAGTTCTTCGGGAGCTGATGCTTCTCAGGTTTCTTGTCTGGGGATGCCAGCGGTCACTCCAGACCTTGGGAGCTGTCCCGATTCAGTGCTGACAAGATTAGAAGCAATTCACCCCTATTTCTATAAATATACTTTGTTAAGGTTTGAACGGTGTTGCTGTTCTTGAAAATGTGTGCCTATGTTTATCACCTTATAGTTTTGTAAAGACAGAAAGTACCTGGCTCAATATTTGGCCAAGTTAGCAAAATAAGTGTTTCCAGTTTAAAAGATGTTTTGATATAAAAGTAGGCGGGGATCCATATTTATTTTTGCTGGAGGTTAACATCAGAGGGTGGGGAATGCATGTTTGTTAGTATGGAAAAACATGCTTGTGGGGGCTGGAGAGATGGCTCAGAGGTTAAGAGCACTGACTGCTCTTCTAGAGGTCTTGAGTTCAATTCCCAGCAACCACATGGTGGCTCACACCCATCTGTAATGAGATCTGGTGCCCTCTTCTGGCCTGCAGGCATACATGGAGGCTGAACAATGTGTACATAATAAATAAATAAATTTTTAAAAAAGAAAAAAGAAAAGAAAAACATGCTTGTTTTTGAAGTATAAATAAAGATGACTTGAGCTATTTGGGGACGGCCACTTGTGTGAAACTCATCAGGTTGGTAGTCAGACAATTCATTTCTTCATGTCAGTGCTTTCCCCTTCCCCATCTTAGGACCTGAATCCAGGCTGGGCTGGTGGGGGCTGCAGCACCCATCTATTATATCCTCCATGCCTGACAGGCCTGACTGTGTCAGTCCCCCCTCCCCCATAAAAGAAAAGATCTACAAAAGTAGCTGTTAGGCCTCAGGCTGTCCAAATATCCAGAAATGAGCTAAAACCAGACTATAGGAAGATTTCTGGCAGTTAAATAAAAACCAGCATTCTTTGGAAACTTGCAAAACTGGTTCCCATCTGCCTGTGGTGTCTATCAGCATAACAAAGCCCATGCTGCCCTGCAGGCTCCCTCACTATCAAACTTACCTGTTACACACACTTTAGAGACCACACTAGCTAGCCCTCCTCCACCTCACACTACCCCCAGATCCTTAGGTTGCAGTCTTCCCACCTCCTAGCTCCTCATTCTCCTTACAGCTCACTAGTCTCCACTGTTCCCGCACTTCCTTACTCTCTTATTCCTTCAACCCCACTATGCCCTACTCTCCATGTCCTGCTATCCTGCTGGCTGTCTCCCCTATTCTCTCTCACTTCCCCAGCCCTGGACATGTCCAGTCTACTTCTTTCTCTCTCTGTCTGCTCTGGACTCTTTCAGATGCCTCTGGCCGTTCTGTCTCATATCTACAATAAAAACCTTAACCATATCACAGAGCGGTTATATTGGCAGTTTCTTTACTGCATCCCTCACATACAGGAGGCCGCTTCCAGGATGGCCCCAGTGACCCTTTCCTGGTGTGCAACCTCTTCCTACAGTAAAGAGTGTCTGCTTAGTCCTCCTGCACTGAAAAAAGTGGGTTTTATATAACCAATAAAATACCGTAGAAATGTAACTTTTTAATCTGTTTTTTTTTAATTATTATTTGTTTTTATTTCATGTGCGTTGGTGTTTTTGTCTGTATGAGGGTATCAGATCCGGAGTTCCAGACAGTTGTGGCCTGCCATGTGGGTGCTGAGAATTGAACCTGGGTCCTCTGGGACAGCAGCCAGTGCTCTTACCACTGAGCCATCTCCCCAGCCCCCAAAATGTAACTTTTAAGCTTGGCCATAAAAGACTTTGTGATTTCCACTCTGCTCTCTCAAAGATCACTTGTCCTGAGGAAAGTTAGTGGCCACACTGCAAGGATACACAAGCTTCCCCACACGTCAAAGAACTGATTGAGAGCCAGCACTGACTTCCCGGGAATTCAGTTTGAATTCTCAAAGTGTTGAGAATTGACACTTTGTAGAGGGCACTTTCAGCTCTAGTCAGGAATCGGAGGAACTCAGGCTGCATGAGACAGATCCTGGGTTCCATTCCTAGACACGCAAAGGTGCAAATACTCATATTTGCACCTAGTTGATATCTGACTACAAGCCTCCAGAAACCATGCCTAGCTCTCCAAATTGCAGTCCACAACACTGGTAGGATATGATACATTTGGGATGATTAATTCCACTATAATGTCCAAAAGTATCTTTTCCACCATAATAAATTATTGTGTTACAGAGAAGCCTAATTCTATTTTTCTGTATTTGTTTCTCAGTAGCGATGACACACTTCCTAGGAAACTGAGTTACCAGCCATGAGCCACCCGAACCCCCCCCCCCCCGGGGCCCCATCTAGGTGATTCCAAACCAGTCAGCTGGTTTCAGTTTTCCCCTCTTAAGCAATCCCAGGTGGGATGGAGTCAGTTTTCAAATCTGCTGGGGCCCGGCCAGCCTCTCCAGGGAAAAGCAGAGAGCAGAAAAGCAGGCAACCATTTATATGACATACTTTATTTCCAATCTACAACCATTAAAAACACTTTGTAAGTTTACACTGTACAGTTGTCATGTCTGAAATAAGACACAGGGCGAGGAAAGCTGGTGGACTATGGTCCTCCTATCACCCAATCCATCGCAGCAAGGAGCCTTTAAAGGCAGAAAGGCAGATGGGGATAGCAGAAGAGGAGGAGTAGGGAGAGAAGGGGGAGGAAGGGAGAATAGTGGAAGAGAGAGGTGGATAGTTGGCCCAAAGATGCCCTTGGTCCTTCCCTCCTGAGGGGTCCCCCAGGGCCCACGACTGCAGGACCATCCCCAGGAAACCAGGCTGAGCAGGAAGGGGCTTCACAGTATTGGCCAGGTGGGGGAGGGGAGCCAGGATGAGGAAAGGCAGTTTCTAAGCTCTTTCCCAGATGCTGGGTTTTGGAATTGGTTTTTGGCTCTGTTACAGGTCTCCCTGGGATTGGGAGGATAAGGAGGCGTGGTGTGGGAGTGCTGATGGGGACAGGGCTTGGGATTCTCTTCTTGCAGCAAGTGTCCTTCCCTTGGGCAATGGTGAGGATCCTGAGGGAAAAGTGAAAAGGGTCCTTTTTGCCTCCTGCCTCTGGGGACTCCCTCATCCCCCTGTTTGTCTGCTGGGACCATGTAGGCAGATTTCCACAAAATCCAAATTAGAGGGGGATGGTGAGCTGGGCTGAAATGGAGCAAGGGGGGTAAAAGGGAAAACTGCAGGGCCATCGCCCCATTCCAGATTCCAAAAATAGGAGACGCCACAGTGATGTTTTAATCGGGGACAGAGGCCCTGGAATCTACAAGTCTGGTTGACTAGTTGTTTTCCACTGTTCTTAGCCCAGGCCAGGCCCAGGTACTGCCCAAGCCGAGCTGACAGCTCATCTAGACCAACAACCTCATCGTTGTTGGCAAACTTGTCTACATCAGAATGACCCGGAGGCTCTTTCAAACCCTAACTTCCTAAGCCTGCTTCCATGGATCTTGGACAGGGCCAACAATCTGCACTTCTGTCACCTTTCCTGGTAATGCTCTACTGCTGGGACAGAGTTTGAGAGACACTAGTCCTCAGAAGTACCCCCAGTTGCCTTGGCAACCTGGCACACCTGTGGCAAGTTGTGTTGGCAAGGCCCAGCTGTAGAGGTACCAAGAGGTCTAGACAGATGCTGGGCAAAAGGTGGTGGGTGAGCCCCCCTGTGCAGAGAAGTAAAATAAGGCACAGAGAATCAAAGGCAGAGCCAAGAGAAGAGTCAGGGGTGCCAGGGCTCAGGGGATCCAAAAACACAAAGGATGTTTGAAGCCTATAGGGTCATCCTGGTGTTCTGGGAGAACCATAAAACCGGGACGCTCAAACTTGGGTTTCCAAGATTGCTAGCTGAGGTCTCTCTTCCCAGAGGTGGCATAGGTGGCTTTGGATGTGGTGTGACAAGGACTCCAGACTCTGACTGCCTCCGTCCTTCTACGATATCAGAGGAAACCAAAGATTCTTTCCTTAGGTCCAGGGAGCAAGTGAAGGCAAGAAGGAGGGAACAGGGTCAGTGGGGCAGACAAAGGGATGCGAAGGCTCCCAGGAGGGTGAGGAAGGAAAGTGGTCAGATGGCAGAGGAGCCCTGAGCAGGGACTGTGGCCCAGTATCATGTCCTCAGTCCCCTTTCATGGGTCTGTGGATTCTGCAAACTGTGAATGCTGTTGCTTCAGGTGGGTGAGGTTCTGCCAACATGAGCTGATCTGGAGGAGGTGAAGGGCGGGGGAGAACAGACGGGATGGACAGAGAGATAAAACCAAAGAGAAGTCAAATTTCCCCTGCTTCATACCAAGGTCACCAAGAGTGGGCAGGGCAGAGAAGACCCAAAGGTGAACACTGGGTCTATGTCCACCACAGACCCTCCCAGTGGGAGGTGATGCAGCTGTACTGGGAGAAGCAGGGAAGACAGGAAGCAGAGAGCGGGAAGGACTGCGGGTGTTCTAGGCTGGGAGGTTGCTGGTGTGGGATGAGTCTGATGAGAAGGGCTGGAAGAGATGGCGTTGCATGACGCAGAGAACAAAGGGATCCCTCTAGGGAGAGAAAAATACAAAACAAACACAAGACTGGATAATTCCAGATCTGAGAGCAAACCTTTGGAGATGGACAGACTGGTCATGATCCTCTCCTGATGGAGTGAGGGTATGAGTTTGTAGGGCTAGGGAGGAGATGGCCAAGGTCAGACAAAAGTCCACAGAGAAGAGGAAGAGTTTACCAGAGGCTATGGGAGGGCTGAGGACTGGTGTTGTAAAAATCCCAGGGTCCCAGAGAAGAAAACCTGGTCTTGGTTAGGACCACTTCATCTGGTGCAGAAACCAGCCAGGAAGTGGTGGCTGCAAGAGATGATAATATAGAGATGATCATATGGACAATGATAAAGGAGGGGGTGGGGGTGAGGGGGGAAGATGTGGATTCAGCCAAGACCTCAGAGCACGCTTCATGCACACTGTAGCGAATCTTCTGAAAGCCAGGAGCTCTGGGATGTGCTGGCAGCTACCTCCACCTCTGCCTTGCTGTGAGACCTTGGGCAAGCCACTCTCTTCTCCACATGTAAACCATGAAGGGGTGAGACACACTGGATAAATGCTGGATTCTGCCTACACAAGTACCTAAAACAGGACAGTGTGAAATGGAAGGGAATAGAGCAGAGGTCATTCAGCCCTGGGGCAAGGGTGGGAATTAATTATTGTCAATGGGTCAGTTATTAATTATTATGAGTAGGTGAAATTTCGGTTTGGGACCAAGAAAAAGTTCTGGAGCTAGTAGCAGTGACACAATCTTGTGAATGTACACGAAAGACACTAAGGCCTGGGGTTGTGGCAAATGCCAACAGAGATAGACACGAAGAACAGAAGTTCAAGTCATCCTTGGCTACACAGTGAGTTGGAGGCCAACTGATGATACAGGAGACCCTGTCTCAAAATAAAAATGTTTTTTAAAAAGCCTGTTAGGTGTTGAAGATGTAGCTCAGTGGTAAAGTGCTTCTCTCACATGCTGGGTCTCATTCCTAGCACGTACGTACACACACACACACACACACACACACACACACACTTAAAAGGACTACAGTAACATTTTAAAATGTGAACAGGATGACTGAGATTCTCTTGTGGTCCCTTCTACTTATTTATTTATTTATTTATTTATTTTAAAGATTTATTTATTGGTTATATGCAACACGTTTTCCTGCACAGCAGAAGAGGGCATCATATCTCATTACAGATGGCCGTGAGCCACCATGTGGTTGCCGGGAATTGAACTCAGGACCTTTGGAAAAGCAGTCAGTGCTCTTAACCTCTGAGCCATCTCTCCAGCCCCCCTTCTATTTATTTTAAGGCCAATGAGAGAAGGAGGTACACACCACACCAGAGCCAGGGCACCGAGCGCCTCGATGCCTCTGAGAGCGCTCGGTTTCACTTCAGATTTGATAGAATGCCAGCTTTCCTCAGGAGATGAACGGGCATGATGTATTTGGTCTTTGCTATAGCCACCACTCTGTAGCTGGGAAAGCTGAGGCATAGACTAGCTATATGATTTGGCCGAGGTCATTCAAGTTGGTGGCAGTTTATTATTATTATTATTATTTTTGGCAGTTTATTATTTTGTAAAACAGTCACCCAGAAAACAAGCTTTATCTTGGGCAAACCACAGCTCCTCAGTCCTCGAGGAAAGAGTTCACGCTCCCACACCAGTCTGTCTCTCAGAGCAAACATGCTTGCCTCACACGACAGATGGCTGGAAGTGATAAAAGCCTGATATGCTTCTCGTCTTACTGTGACCGCCAGGAAACTCAAGAATGAAATTTAAGGCTGTGGATGGTGGCACATGCCTATTGGTCATTAATTCATTAAACTTGGGAGGCAGAGACAGGAGAATTACCACAAGTTTAAGGTCCAAATAGCAATATCTAGATCTGCCAGGGATACACAGCAAAATCATGTCTGAAAACAAAAACAGACAAACAAAAAGCAGGAGGGGTAAGTATAATTTAAATTATGTAATTATGGGGATTATAGTGGGTAGATCGGGGAAAGATTTTCTTTTTCTTTTTTCCTATGCTGGGCAAGTGCTCTACTACTAATATACATGTCCCCAGTCCTCACCCTTTGATTTTCTCATTTTCTTTGTTTTCCGATACTAGGGAAAGAACCCAGGGCCTCACACATGCGAAGCAAGCATCTACCACTGAGCTACCCAGCACTTCCTAAAATCTTCATTTTGAGACAAGGCCTCAGAAAACTGCCCAGGCTGATCATGAACTCACTCTTTAGCCCAAGCAGCTTTGAACTTGATCCTCCTGCTTCAGCCTCCTGAGTAGCTGCGATGAAAGGGCTGTGCCGCCACCAGCCTCAACACTTCTAGCTTGGTTATTTCACAAAAGGTATGACTAAGGTGAAACACTGGTTTTGGTGCCCTTTGGAAATCCGTGGCAATTTACCCAAAGCTGAGTTTGGCTGAGACACCCTCGTCCCCAGTATCCCAGCTCAGTGCTCAGGGCTCTTGTCAAGGACCTAGCACCATGAGCACTGGCTCACCATGTATCAGCTGTGAATGGTTGGACCCGTGAGTGTAAACACCAGTCACTGGTGCATATGGATCTCCCAGAGAGCTAACCCCAAAGGTCCAGAGAGTTGCAAGTTTGGCAGTGGCAAATCTGGGATGCCCTGACCCTAGCCAGCGTCCCAGTGCGTTGTACAGAAAGCAGGAAGAGTTCCGCTGGAAGGCAGATATCTTCCTGGTTCCAGGTTCCAACATAGAACTGTAGTCGTTTTTCTCATTCACAGAATGAGAGCGCTAAGCCCTGGCTTGTCAAAAAGCCTCTTGAGAGCGGTCCTTGAGCAACGTGATGCATGCCTTTAATCCCAGCACTCAAGACAGAGGCAGGAGGGGGAAGGGTCTCTGGGCAAGAGGCAAAGCTGAGTGACTGACCTCTCCATGAACGATCCAAGGAGTGGCATAGTGGTGTCCAGAAGGTCAAGTTTTTTGAGTGCTTATTTTTGTCACCTGGAGGCCAGCTGGTAGATGAACATCCCTGGAGAGGCCAAGAGGTAGGGCCCAATTTGAGCTCCTAGAGAGCAAGCCTTGGTGGGCTAAGGACTGGGAGGAAGGCTACAGGGCAAAGGGAAATGGATTCTGAGGCCTTGTTCAGTCAGGGGATCTCAAGGGCTCTGAATTTCATTTCAAAACCCATCACCATTGCCTCCAAGATGGTCTAATTTGGTTTATCCCCAGGAAGATGTGAGACATAGATTAGCGTCAATCATGCAATTCACCCTCATGCCCCCAGGCAATCTGTGTCAACCCTGTGGGCCCAAGCCAGGCAATCTATTAGAGGACTGGGACTCCAAGGTTCCTTGGGACATTGGGAGAGGTAGGGGGAAGAAAGTAGAGGGCTGAAGGAAAAGGAGGAGAAAAATGGAGGTGAACAGAAAGAGGATGGATTAGGAGGAAGGGTGCTGCTCCTTCCCATGACCCCGGGCCTCCAGGGGAGTACCCCATGTAGGCCAGACAGTTTTCTGCTTTGGGAATGTTACAAGACATAAAAGGCATTTGAAGAAACAAACAAACTTAGAAATTACATTTCAAAAGAGTAGAGAGATTTACAAACCAACCCTTCCACCCCCCCAAAAGAAAACAGAACCAGTTACCAAGTAAAATGCTAAAGATCAAACCAAACCAATATTTACATGTAACATTTTCAACCCCATTGAGCCCTGTGTATGGAGGCTTCTATAGGGACAATGACAGGTAGCCTTGCACAGTGGCAAGCAAGAATTAGAAACAGGGACTGAAAACCAAGACTTGGAGCTTGCAACACCTGCTGGGGGCCATGAAGGCCAGGTGCTGAGACAGTGGGAATGCACGACAACCCAGATGGGACAGATGGTAAGGCTGAGTGGCCCCTAAGACCTGGGGTTCAGGTCTAGGGTGCTTTTCTTCAAGACTCCCTGGCTCTCAGCAGCTCTGGGAGGTGGCAGAAGGCCTCTGGTGGCTTGTGGCCTGGTGTGGTCCCCTCAGCTGGAGATAACCTTAGAGGGGCCTCTGACCTCTCGGAGGAGAGCAGTAGCATCCTGGAGGGACCTGGCCCATGGTCCACCGGCCTGCTGACTCTGCCCGTGCAAGTCATTAGGACACGAGGCAACAGCTGGTGTGAGGGACTGACCCTGATATACTGCCCATAGGGAATGGGGTCAAGGGGCTTTGGGTAACTGTTCCAGGTGTCCCTAAAGAGGTAGCCTGGAAACTGGTAGGCGGGAGAGCAGAGGCATCTCCCCGGTCCTTGAAGAAACTACCTCTGCAGTTGGCTCTCGGCCTTCCTGATGGGGAACTCTGCACAGAAGCAATCCACCCTCGGATGAGTCCGAATCCCCAGCCAGGAAGAGAAGGGCAGCACATCATTGGCACCAAGGGGAGGCAGGTGAGCTCCCTATATTGCAGTTCGGGTTACACTGGTGTGGCTCAGGCGACTCCTGGGAGTGTAGGAAGGACGGGTAGTAGAGCTGGGGCTAGAAGACGAGCCATGAGTGGCTATAAGGCTAAGAGAAGGGCTGGTGAACAGGTTGGCAGGCTGGTAGACACTCTTAGATCCATGTGCAAAGCTGCAATAGAGAACATTCTAGAAATCCATCCTGTTTTCCTGCGAGTTCTTATATGGAGCACGGAGGGGTCGCTGTGCTCGGGAACAGAGCTGCAGTCATCTACGTCTGACTTGTGAGAAAAGGTGCTGGAGGACTGGGAGGGATGCGAGGGATCATGAAGGATGTCTGCGGAGTGATGGCATCATTCTGGCCTACACCTTGTCTGAAGTATTCACAAGCTGGCCTGTAGCGGCCAGGCCGAGTACCGGGTGATGAGTAAATTGTAGCCATCCAAGACTAAATGGCCAGTGGTATTGGGGGAACAAGGTGCAGAGCCCCAGTTCAGCCAAGGGGCCCTTCTGACGAAACCAGGCCATCTGAGCCTGGTGCTGAGCTGCCTCAGCCACATGGGGACTCCATGGTGTCACAAGCCCCACGTTGTCCCAGTGGCAAGAATACCTCCAATAAATTACCTTAAGGGCTGGGGGGGGGGGGCAGTAAGTTAAATTATTAAAATAAATCACCTTAAATATTTATAGTATGAAAAATTCAAATAAACAATCTAGGCAAGAAATGTTTGTAGGCCCTTGTCTCGGGCTGTGTCCTGGGCCGATGGCCTCTTGGTGCTCTCTGGCCTGACCTGAACAGCAGAGTCTCTCCCAGGGAGCATTTCTGCCCTCTCCTTGATGCAGGATTGTGGCACTCATCCCTGCTACCAAGAAAGAGGCCCTAGGGAATCAAGGCAAGGCATGTAGGCTTTTACTTCTGAATCAGGTGTTGAGAGGGACCCTACCCATTTCTGTTTTCAAGGAGTCTGCTATGCAAGTTGGGCCTTCAAGCCACCTTGACAAGGGAGTCAGCTCTTCTGACCTCCAACTCGGAACCTGACACACTCTTACCTGCCCCCAGTTTTTGCTACGTGGAGGTACAGGCAGGGGGATCCAGGGCTCCAGGATTCCAAGTGGACTTGGTTCTGCTCTATCATATCCCCCTTCCCTGCTCCAAGAAGGCCCAGCAACCCCATCAGCAGAGCTGGGAGGAGGAACGATGAAGCGATGGTCACATTGCCCAGCCCAGCTCTTCCAAGAGCGTCAAGCTGGGCCCGAAGCAAAGCTCAATCTTCTCAGTGGCTTCTCCACATGAGGTCAGTAGGGTGTATCTCTGTGAGCCACATTCCTGGAGATTAGCCAGAAATGCCTCCTTTTCTGGATCCTAAGAAGTGATGTGGATGGTGCCAGGCCTCCTTTTAGGATCCAGAGATGACTTGTGGCATTCTTCAGGTGCTTGGGAAGCCCAGTCCTGATCACCCAGGTTGGTCTTTTCTCCTAGTCACTGCCTTCCCCTGGAAATCAGAGGTCACCTCCCAGCAGTCAGTGGGACACCCTGCTTTACCTTGAAAAGCTCTTCTCTGGCAGTGGCATAGCTGCTGTTCCTCCCAGGCAGAGCGAGGCTGAGGACGTGACCCCTTGCCTCATCTCCAGGGTCTAGGCTGCTTGAGGCGGGGAGCTTGGCTGCCCTGTGACTCACTGGGGGGCTGCCCTCTCCTCCCCGCCCCAGCCTGACTCTGAAGGATGCAGCCTGCACTTGGAAGGAGAGTGTCGGATAGTGTTGCGGGATGGCCGGACGAAGCAGGAGGTCAGAGACTGGGCACTACAGTCACAAACAGCATCCTGGAAAGAGACAGGGAGGAGGTCAGGAGCAGCCCCAGGCACTGGCTGCAGCCACCCAGGAGCTGGGACTCAGCCATGTCTCACACTGCTTCCCAGAGGCTGCAACCCTGTTCTAGACCAATTTTTAACATGTTACTTCCTACTAAGGCAACAATAGATCCTCATTCTAATAAAATCTAGAAGGCAGAGAAGAAAGCAGACATTATCCATGGTTCTACACATACATACATTGACCAGCCTCATCCCCAAAGTTCTTATTTTTGCATTTGCAAAGTACAAACCCTTCTCTGCCACTGTGAATGCCTAGGTTTCTTTTGGTTTGTTTTGCTGTCATTTTCACTGTGTTTGGGCATTTTGCTTGCACGTGTGTTTGTGCACCACATATATACAGTGCCCACAGAGTCCAGAAGATCTCCTGGAAACTGGAGTTATACACTGCTGTGAGCCACTATGTGAATGCTGGGAATCAGACCCTGGGTCCCCAGGAAAAGCAGTCAGTGCTCTTAACTGCTGAACATCTCTCTGGTCCCTGGGTCTCTGTTTTAATGGCTCGTTTATACTCTACTGAATGGAATTCACCCTCCCACCCACCAACCCCATCATTAGAGATGGAACCTAGGGCCTTTAGCAGGCCAGGCAGGTGCTCGACCACTCAGTGACATCCTTGGCTCCAATTTACTTTTCTGTTTGCTTCTTTGTGACAGTCACACAATGAAGCTCCAACGGCTTGAATTCATTATGTAGTCCAGGCTGGCCTCAACTTGTGGTGTTTTTGTCTCAGATATTCAAGTACTGGAATTATGGGCATGTGCTCTCACATCTGGTAAATGCTTTCCTCTTCCCCGGGGAGTACTGGGGATTTCCCAATCCATTTTTGAGCATATTTAGTTAGATCCTTTCTTTCTTTCTTGTTTTCTTGTTGTTTGGATTTTTTGTTTGTTTGTTTGTTTTGAGACAACAAGGTTTCTCTGTGTAGCTCTGGCTGTTGACCAGGCTAGCCTCCAACTCAAAGATCCACCTGCCTCTGCTTCCCCAGTGCTGGGATTAAAGGTGTGCACCACCATGCCAGGCTCATTCATTCTTGTAATTACCAGAACATAGAAATGCTCAAAAGCACTGCTGCTGAACCTGATTTTTCTGTTCCCTTCTGGCTCTGCACTTACTAGGCAAGTGACACACCTATGAGCCTTTATCTCCTTCTCTCTGCAGCAAAAGCAGGTTGTGTTTCTCAGTGCTGTGAGGGTCAAGTCAAACACAGCATGTAAGTGGTACGGCACAGTACCCGCTACACACCCGACATGGCTAAACAACACATTCCCTTTTCCTTTCTTTCTCTTTGGAAGTGTTGGGAATTGAACTCAGGGCTTCCTGTGTGCTAGGCAAGTGGTTCTACCATCAAACCATACTCTAGTCCTCTACTGTTGCTGCTTTCTTTAAAAAAAAAAAAATGATATGTTTATTTATATGTGTCTGAATGTTTTGCCTTCTGTATGTAAATGCACCATGTGTGTGCAGTGTCCAGAGGCCAGAAGAGGGCATAGCATCTCCTGGAACTGGAGTTATAGGCATTTGTGAGTACTGAGAACTGAACCCAGTTCCTCTGCAAGAGCAGTAAATGCTCTTAAGTGCTGGGCCAGCTCCTGGCCCCACACTGTTTTCTTACTGTGTTGGTTTTATGGACACGATGTTGCTGTTGTTTTGCTTTTTGAGACAAAGTCTCACTATGTAGGTCTGACTGGTCTAGAACTTGCCATGTAGATCAGGTTGGTCTCTGATAGAAACCTTACTGTCTCTGCCTCCAAAATGCTAGGATTAAAAGTGTGTGCCAGCCACCACTTTTAGTTTGTGATGGCTCATTCTATATATCAATGTAACTAAGCCACAGAGCCCTTGGACACCACGTCCAACATTCTTCTGGGCATTGATGTAAGGCTAGCACAAAGGGATGACTCTCCCCAGAGTAAGCGAACTCTTCATGGTTGACAACCTGTAGACTGAGGACACCAGATTTTTTTCCCTGCTTCCACTTTTTATTAATTTTAAAAACATTTATTCATTTATTTTGCATTGTGGGCTATACGTATATGCATCCATGCAGTGGTACTCTTTTCTTATTCGACCTTGTGAGCTTCAGGTATCAAACCTAGATCAGTGTGCTTGGTGGCAAGCACTTTTTGCTGGTCCCTTTTCCCACCTTTGGACTTAAATTGAAACAAGGGCACTTCCTGGCCACGAGGCTGCTCACCTTCAGAACCGGTTAAAGTATTAACTGTCCTTGTTTTCAGGCCTTGAGACTCAGAGCAGAACTAAATCATTGGCCAGACCCTATGCTAGACCCTTAAATAAAGACTCATTCATTCTCATCTTCCTCCTCATTCTCCTCCCCCCACTCCCTCCTTCCTTCTTTCCTCTCTTGAATGTTCTAGGACTAAACCCAGGGCCTCACACATTACTGACTTAGGTTGTACAACTGAGCTAGACCCTAATCTAGACAACCTCTTCTAGAAGACTATTTGGCGATACATCAAATGCCTTATTTGAATTAAAAAGAATTTTTAAATATTCTTTTATCCTATTTCTGAAGCTCAAACTTAAAGAAACAAGACATTCAATACAGCATTCTTTATCACGGGGTGAACTGGAAACCACCTAAACACAGAAATGGAGAAATGGACCTGTTGGGTCAGTCACAATCCCATCCCACCCATGGCCTTCTCCAGCCCTCACTGGGTAGGTACACCGTGGGACTGCCCCATCTACAGCTGAACCAAACCACGGGGTACATTTCATCCAGGTTAAGCCAATCAATTTCTTTCTCCTAAAACTACAGAACTGGGACGGAGGGATTTGAGTCAACGTCTCTTAGGTGCTTGAATTGGAAGATATAGAACCAGAGCAGCAACGATCTACCTGATCCTTAGGCAAATGCAGAGAGAGAGGGAGAGAGAGAGAGCTGGGGAGATGGCTTAGCAGTTAAGAACACTTGCTGTTCATGCAGAGGACCAGGATTTGAATCCCAGAACCGACATCAGGTGCTCACAGGTACCTAGAACTCCAGTTTCAGGGGGGCTGACATTGTCTGGCCTCTGTAGGCACCTTCACACACATGATGTAAAAGGACTCAAGTGGATTCACATATAGACACATAAATATAAAATAAATAAATCTTAAAAGAAAAAAAAAAACCCAGGAGACTGACTGGTTACGTGCACTGGCTGCTCTTCCAGAGGACCCAGCACCCATATGGCAGTTAACAACTGTCTGTAACTCTAGCTCCAGGGGATCTGACACTTTTACACAGGCATACATGCAGGCCAAACATCAATGGCAAACAATAAAAATAAAATATTAAAAAAGAAACAGAAAGAAAGAGAGGAGCAACAGAAGAAATCAGAGTTCAAGCAATAAAAGAGGGAAGTGCTGCGGAGTTCACCAGACCCACTTCAAGGGTCCAGGAGACTCTACGATCCTGCAGAAGCCACTCCTTCCCCATCTCCAACACAAATGTAGACACATTCCTTTACTAAATTTCACTTCAAACAATCCCTAACACAACAAAATTGGTATCAGGAGTGGGGTATGCAGCAAGACATTCTCAGAGGACTTAGACATGGAGTCTTGCTGGAGTGGGGGAAGGGGCGGCTGGTGAATGGGGTATAACCAGACTCCTAAGAATAGGGGTGGATAAAGCGCCGATCTGGAGCTTTTCGAAGCTTTTTTTCCTGGCATTTATCCTCTTGTTACAGCAATCTTAAGCTACCAAGGCACACACAGAATGCTAACTTAGAAGCCCAGCAAGCCACTCCGTAGGCACATCTCCTCTGGAGGTGTGCCGCAGATCTCTGCAGCATGGTGGTAAAGCAAATGGTTATGCATGTCCACCCATCTCTTGGCACAAGACCTGTGTTATTCACGTCAGGTATGTTTATGCCCATCCCAGATCATATAAACCAGGTGTCATGCACAAATCTATAATCCCAGCACACTGGAGGTAAATGCGTAGGGGATCAGGAGTTTAAGGTCACCATTAGCCAGACAGAAAGTTCAAGGCCCAGCCGGGGCTACAGAACAGTCTGACTTTAAAGAATAAAAAACATAACACAGCACAAAACAAAACAAGCACTTAAACTTTCTAGGCTAATCCCCCATCCTGATAGAAGGGTAAAGCCCATCCATACCTCACTGGAAAGAATTAAGGCTCCATCTCCATCCCGAAGGACACCATCCTTCCCCACCTGGGAAAGCATGGTGGGTCTGACCTCTTCACTACCACCTGCCTTGGTTGCCTTCTTATTCAGGATCCTGGCTACGCCCTCAGGTTGATGGTAGCTGGCAGGGGAAAGAGGTTCTGGTTTCTTGGAACTCTCATCTCCTGCTGCGGTAGTGGGGCTCGGGGCCCGGCCACACACGTTCCGGAAGAACTCCTGTACAATGCCATACTTGGGAGGTTCGGGCTTGGTTCGGGCCTCAGACATGCCCAGTTTCCAGACAGACTCAGTGCTCCCTGAGTGCTCCACCACGCTAAAAAGGCTGGACAGCCCATCGTTGATGTTCCTCAGCACCGGGCTATCCCGCGTGGTTGTGGAGCGGGCCCAGGCAGAGCCATTCTGCTTGCCTTGATGCAGGTTCCACAGGCTGCGGTCCTTGGTGCTGTCCAGCTTGGACACTGATCGCCTCTGGAGCTTGGGTGAGCCATACTTGGGTGAGCAGCATGGCCGCTCAATGCGCGAGTGGACCTTGTCCAGGGAGGAGGAGATCTGCTTGCTGCGTACTGACATGAGCGAGGAGCTGCGGGGTGACCAGCTCTTGCTGTGGAGGCTGCTGCGGGGCGGGTCAGTCTGCAGGCCCACACTGACTGTCCGAATGGTCTGTGTGCCCACACTGGCCAGGCCCACCGTCTGGCTGGATGTGCTCTTTACCTTCCTCTCCAGCGAGCCGGAGCGCATGGCCTGCCGCACGCAGTTGGTGATCTCCTTCATGTCATCGCTCATGTTGCCCGATATCTCAAAGTCATGCAGGGCTGCCGGGAAAGCAGGTCCAGAACCCGAGGTGTTGCCCCCAGATCCTCCATCCAGGCGCTGCCGGGAGAAGTTGCAAAGCCACCGGCTATAGGAACTCTCAGCCAGTCCATCTGCCTCGGCTGACTCCTTGGGCTTGGCTGTGGTAAAGAGGAAGCCTGGTTCAATGAGGATCTTGCCCTCCTTGTCATGGACCACAGGGACACCCAGGCGCCGGGCCACTGGGGGACTATAGTAGACTCGTATGCCTGTCTTGTCTGGAGCAGTGTAGCTGCGCTGCATCTGCCTCCCTGCAGGCTCCTGGCAGGCCAGGGTACCCACACGGCTGCAGTCCCGGGTGGAAAGCCCAGACTTTTCCTTGGAGTCTTTTTCAGGCTCCACCGGTTCGGTATTCACAAAGGCAAAAGCAGAGCTGTTGGGCAGTTTCTTGCTCCGGGCATCTCCACCAGCAAGGTAGGGGGAACAGTCGAGCAAACTTTCAAACTCAGACATGGAGGAAACTGATTTGGTCCTGGGAAGAGTAGAGGAAGAAAATGAGATTAACGAAAAATAACATATCAAGCATGCTAGTCTACTTTCCTGGATATGCATGTGGAGACCAAGCCTGTCTTGCCTATCTCTGATAGACAACATTGCTGGCACCTCCTCAAATCCTCTATACACCTACCCACATACTCAAGAGGCACGAATACTAGGACCACACTTAGCCTCTAGACAGAGGAAGCTGGTGTGGGAGAATTGTCTGTATTCTGTCAATCATGTATTTTAATAAAACGCTGATTGGCCAGGCAGGAAGTATAGGCGGGTCAACCAGACAGGAAGTAGAGGTGGAGTAATGAGAATAGGATAAGGCTAGGGAGGAGAAAGGTTCCTCGGGCACTCCTGCGCAGTCCACTGAAGAGGCAGCATGTAACTTGCCCAGCTGAGAAAGGTACGGAGCCATTATGGTTAACATAGATGAGAATAATGGGTTAATATAAGTTATAAGAGTTAATAAGAAGCCTGACATAATGGGCCAATCAGTTTATAACCTTATGGAGTCTTGTGTGTGATTTTCCTTGGGACTTGCTGGCTTGTTGGGGTACTGGGCGGGACAGAAACCCCAACAAGCAGGCCCTTCAAGTTACAGGAAGCCAGAATCAGCAGTTTCAATCCCCCTGAACATAGCACACAACAGGTGGGATCTGCAGTAAGTGCCTGGCCTCCTCATACCTGAGTTGAGGTGGCTCTGACTGACTCGTTTGACCTCTGCTGGCTCCCAGGCTCCTCAGTAATCTTGAGTTCCAGCCGCCCACTGACTAACCTGGCAGTACCCCAGGTCCCCCGCCAATCATCTGAAATTCCTTTGACCCACTGTCCTCATTCCCTGTCTTATATCCAGGTAGGGTTTGCTTCCTGCACGTGACTGGTCGTTAGGGAGCTCTGGGGGCGTCTCCAACTATCCCAGTGAGTAGGCGGAGTGTCTCCAACTATCCCACTGCAGAGGGGGGGCATCTTCAACCACCCCACTGCAGAGGGGAGGCATCTCCAACTATCCCAGTGGGGGGGGAGCATCTCCAACTATCCCACTGCAGAGCAGGGGGCATCTCCAACTATCCCACTGCAGAGAGGGGGGCATCTTCCACTATCCCATTATGGAGGGGCATCTCCAACTATAGAGGGGGGCGTCTCTGATTATCCCACTATAGAGAGAGGGGGGCATCTCCAACTATCCCACTGCAGAGAGGGGGGCATCTTCAACTATCCCATTATGGAGAGACATCTCCAACTATAGAGGGGGGCGTCTCTGATTATCCCACTATAGAGAGAGGGGGGCATCTCCAACTATCCCACTATAGAGAGGGAGGTACTCAAGGCTCCAGTGCTAGAAATGGCAGAGCTAGAATTGAAGCCTGACCTTCTGGCCCCAGTGGCCTCCTCATTCTAGAATGTTCTGTATTGCCATCATTTCTTTCATGGAGGGTATTAGTGGTGGAGACACCATCCTTGGACGTCCCCTTGGTCACGGCATGGGGCTGGGTTCAATGAACCCTGTCCAACAACCCCAGGAATGGATATCTACCATGACCCAAACTCCAGGGAGGAAAAGATAATCCCCAAAGGAGACAAACAGCTTTTTTTCCCCCAGCAAGTGCAGCTGAGGCCCTGGCTTTCTATACCCAGAATCAACATTAAACTGCACACTGTAATCCTCATAGCCCCAAGCTTTCTCGTCCCCGAGTGACCAGGGTTCCAGAGAAAAAACCATCTGGTGGCTCTCCCATCTCTCACAGGGACAGAAGTGGACAGACACATGGGGCAGGGGAGCGAAAAGAGTCAAACCCAAGGGTCTATGAGGGGAAGACGGGGGCAAAGTGAGGGGCCAGCACCTCTTTAAGGCGGTTCCCCCAAGCTCAGCTTCAGAAACACCCTCCTTGTCGTGGGTCTTCTCACTTCGTGTCTGTCAAAGGGAGAGACAAGAAGAGTCAGTTCTGGTGACCAGCGTGTGAAAAAAGGAAACAGTGTGGGAGCTGAGCCCAGGCCTCGCGTGTGGGTTCTCTCTTCCGAGTAAGATGTGCTCAGCTGCAGTTGAAAAGGCCCGCTGGCCAGTATCTAGACCATTGCACCTCACTCCCCTCCAGCAGCGATGTGGCCCAGGCTCAGGTACCTGGTGGACAAAGAAGGTCCAGGGAAAGAGGGACTGTTGGAGACTCAGATCTTATTCCACAACAGCGCTATATGGCTGATAGTAATGGCATCATTATGATGGTATGAGATTTCCCCATACCGGGTCCGCAGGGCCCATGAGTTCTCAGATCTGCATCACTAGTCCTGTGAGCCCCACAAATCCTGTGTCTCAGTTCCCCCAGAATAGGGGTTTGCCTTCTGTAGCCCCATTTTCTGAGTAGTATGCCTTCATGAGGAGGGAAGGGCGATGCGAAGGGCCTGTACATAACCTTTGTTACACAGCTCTGTGTTCTATGGACAATGTCCCTGGACCTATGTGCAAACTCCTCCAGTGTGACCCTACTGACCCCACTTAGGACTAGGCCAGGGCGATGAGACAGCTTGGGCTCAGAGATGGAGAGTGTCTCACCTAAGACCACACAGCCTGCTTTCTGCTGAAGTATAACTGCATCCCCAGCAGAGGACCTTTCCCAAGTCCCAATCCATGGACAGGAGTCATGGGTATGAGGAAGGTATGGCTTTGGGTACAGGGTTAACATTCATTCTGCCACCTTTCCCATAAGCAAGAAATTCCCTAGCATTGTCAGGAGCCAATAAAACATGGGTAGCGGGATGTCCTCACCTCTTTCCAGCTGCTGTCTTGTTTCTCCAGGTCTGAGTGCTTCAGGACCCAGGGTTCGGCAGCCTTCTGCAGCTGAGAAAGAGAGAGTGTGGGTCGGTGGGCAGGGCTACTCGGCAGGTTCAACTCTATAGCCCTCATCTCATGACCCACACGGGGGGGCCTGGCATTAGCTTCTCAGTGGATAGCAGATATGAGCCCCCATGGGTGGATTTGGAAAACAGTAAATAACACGCAGCTGCTGGCTGGCATCTTCCTGACACGGTTAACAGAGTTAACAGTTGCTACTTAACCTATGGTAGAGATCATAGAATGGCTAGGCGGAAAAGCAATAGAGATTGCACCTAAGGGACCATGCTGCCATCTGCCATCAAGGGCCAGCCATCAGCAACAACCCAGCTCTACTTCCTGCTGAGGCCTGAGGTGACCCTGGGAGTGCCATCACGTTCAGAGCGTCCATTTGCGTGTGCACATCGGTTCATTTAATCCTCAAAGCGACCACAGGAGCAGGCGTGACTGTGATGACTTCCACGTCGCAGGTGAGAGGATAAAGACAACAGGAAGGGACTGGCCCAGATGTGCACAGCTGCACTAGCAGCTGGGATTCCAAGCACTGCACCACCACTTTGAAGGAATTCCTCCTTGGCTTTACAACTAACTCCCACCAGGGGTGACTCACCCCAGCTTCCCCAGGGCTTTCCCAGTGTTAGTAAGGCTTATGTCCCCCAAACCTTGTAGTTCTGCCTAGGACTGTTCCAAGGGAAAAGTGGAAGTCGTAAGCAAAGCCAGGCCGGGCTGGGCACCTGTTTGCACTTAAACCCATGTCTCCAACTTTGCTTCTTAAGAACCCAATGTAAGACAAATAAAATGGGGGTGGGGAGGATAACCAAAGTCACCTCAACACGAATGAACAGAAACAGAAATTTAGATGAAGATGTTAAACCAAGGCCCAGGCAGGGGGCCAAGGAACACTGTGCCACTCCTGTGACTAGCTCTATTATTCCCATGGCTGCCCTGAGAGATGAGAAGGTCAAGCAGCCATCTTCCTTGTGCAGACGAAGCTGGGAGATCAGAGGGTGACTTGACTAGGCTGGGCCTTTTGATCAGGGGCCCCTTTGTGGTCTGAATGAAAATACCCCCCATAGGCTCATTGGGAGTGGCACTATTAGAAGGTGTGGCCTTGTTTGAGTAGATGTGGCCATATGGGAGGAAGTATGTCACTGGGGGTGGGTTTTTGCTCAAGTCAAGCCCACTGTCATTCTCTCTTCCTGTTGCCTTTGGATCAGTATATAGAACTCTCAGCTACTCCTCCAGCACCATGTCTGCCTGTGAGCCACCATGCTTCCCACCATGACGATAGCAGACTGAATCTACAAGTCAGCCCCAATTAAATGTTTTCCTTTGCAAGAGCTGCAGTGATAACAAGAGCTGCAGTGATAACGATGTCTCTTCACGGCAACAGAACACTGATGAAGATCCCTTCCTGCTGCTCTGCAGGCTGTTTGACTAGGCTGGTTTCCCTGGGAGCGTAGCTAATATGGATGTGAGGGCTAATGCCGGTGATCCTAGCTCTAGAGAGGTTGAAGGAGAACCAAGCATTCCAGGCTGGTCTGGAACAACTACCAAGTGAGGAACATAGAGACGCAGTCTCAAAACAACAAATAAAGCAAAAAAGGAAAAAAGTGAGGAAGGGAGGAAGGGGGAAGAAAATAAGAGAAAGAAGATGCAACTTTGGGTGTCCTGGTTTGAACTGAGGGAAGCAGGAGATCAGAACTAGGAAGTCAGCAAATTCCACACAAGGTCCCTGCTGGGAAACAAAGTGCAGGACTCAGTACCTATGAGCCAGAAGGTCCCAGCTGTGTATATGCTGATACCCCACTAAACATGGCATAGATTTGGCTTAATGATTTCCAAATCATTAAAAAATAATGTGACAAAAAGGGATCATTCCACAGGCAGAAGTGGCCGGATGACGCTAAAGGGAGCTCTGCTCCGCATTCCACACACCACAGGGAGTGTGCTTTCATCTGCGGGTGTGACAGCCTGAATCTGCCACACAGACACCAAGGAAATGGGACCCTCAGAGGGAGTGCAACCCTGGAGAAAACCCAGTCCCTTGCAAGAGGTCAGCTCATGCTCGATGTTGGGGCTGGAGAGATGGCTCAGCCGTTAAAAGCACTTGCTGCTTTTCCAGAGGACTCAGGCTCAGTTCCCAGCACCCACATGGCAGTTCACAACCATCTGTAACTCCAGTTCTAAGAAATCCAATACCCTCTTCTGGCCTGAGGGCATCAGGCATGGACATGGCACATATATATACATGCAAGCAAACCACTCATTCACATGAAACAAAAATAAGTAAATATTTTTTTAAAAATCTGCCAGATGTGAGGTTCCTGCCATGTTTCTGTACAGTTAAGCAGGACATTTTGGGTCATTTTGCTAATCTGCAAAGTGACCTTCCAGGGTTGGGAGGGTTGGAGAGTGCATTCTGAGAAGACACACAAAGAAGGTAACTCCTAGAGAGACGCTAGTCCTCAACAGGTGAGTCCAAAGGCAGGGAGTCAAAAAAGCTGGGGAGGAAAAACCAAAGCACGTTTGCATGCTGCTTTGGCTATGATGGGGGTGGGGGTGGATAGGGGACAAGCATTACATGATATGATACCGATGGATGACAATGGGAAAACCCCTCTGAAGCCAGTAACCTTTTGATCCGCTATACATGTGTACACGTGTAATAATGGGTATATATGTACATGTGTAATATTGTATATACGCGTACACATGTAATACTGTATAATACATGCACACGTGTAATATTGTGCATACATGTACACGTGTAATACTGTGTATACATGTACATGTGCAGATGACACTAGAGGGCTACTTTCTGCCTGTTTTGGGGGGTTTTTTGTTTGTTTGTTTTTTTGAGATAGGGTTCCCTGTAAACCAGGCTGGCTCCAAACTCACTAGGTAGCTGAGGATGAACCTCAAATTCTCTTGTCTTTACCTCTCAAAAGATTATAGGCATGAGCTGCCACACTTGGTTCCTGTGGTGCTGGGAATCCAATCCAGGGTTTCATGCATGCTAGGCAAGTGCTCTACCAACTGAGAGACCTTGCCAGCTCCCCAACGAAAACATGGGACCTAGATCTTTGTCTGTGTGGAATAATGAATGGTGGAGTCAGGCAGCAGTTAAACTGAATGAGGCTCTCATTCACGGGAGAGGCAAGTGTGCACGCAGGAACATAATGACTCAATTAAACCAAACCAACCAAACAGAAAACTCTCCACAGGTGTAGACCTACATAGCAAAAACGTAGGAAGCCAGACAGAGTGTGTATTTTGTAATGTTCTAGCTCTTGGTTTCCCTCTCTTGGTCAGAGACTCCGGTTTTCCTATGGAAGCGCTCTTGGCTCTTCCCTTTTGGGTCCTGGTTTTGATAGGCCCTAATAATGGGCTTATCATGACTTGACGCCTGGCCAATGTGAACTTGTGGGGAAAAAAATGTTCTTATTGCAACTGTTAAGCTGTAAGATGTGCAGGACACAATGGGCTTACGTGAGGCTGGCATGCGAGGCTGGCATACGTAAGAGCGGAGCGAGCAGAGGGGGGCCTGAAAGATGGAGGCAAAGGCAATGGCTCGGCTCTCACGCCTCTCTCTGAGCACTCTCACGCCTCTCTCTGAGCACTTCTGCTGCCTGAGCGCCTGGATCCCACCTCACCTGACTGAGGCGGTTCTGCAGCTCCTTCACCTGCTGTTCCACCTGTTGCTTCTCGCCCTGCAGCCGCTCCACCAGCTGCAGCTTCTCCTGGCTCCAGTGGCGCTCGCTCATCTGCAGCTGCCGCGTCAGCTCCATGACGGCGCTGTAGGACTCGGCCAGGAGGTGCTGCTGTTCTTCGCGCTCCCTCTGCAGTGCAGCCTTCCAGTCAGGCCCGGGCCTCTCGCTGGCGCCCTTCCCAGCCTTCAGCTCCATCTGCAGGAAGACCATCAGCTGGGTAGTGGCAGGGGACAATGGCTCCCCACCCATACCAGGGAGGCTTTGGAGACTCTCCATTCTGATGCTGCTTCCAACAGAGCTGTGGACCCCTTTCTGCATACAAGCCAGACCCGGGATCTCATGTTTTCTTCCTAAGCCTCTGCAAGCATTTCACATCTGGCTACAATAGGCAGAGCCCCTAGCTACTGATAATCATGTTATTTATCGACTTTATTTATTTATTCATTTATTTATTTATTTATTTTGGTTCTCAAGACAGTGTTTTCTTGACTATTTTCAAGACTGTCCTAGGACTCACTTTGTAGACCAGGCTGGCCTCAAACTCACAGAGATCTGCCTGCCTCTGCCTCCTGAGTGCTGGGATTAAAGGCATGCACCACCACCACCTGGCCATGCCTCCTCGTTTATCTGTATTAATAACCATGCCTCTGTCTCTCTGCTCTATTCAACCACAAAACAAATAGGCTAAGCTTCCAGAGCATTGCGGTTTCTCCAGCAGAGAACCCAGATCACCCAAGGCCAGCTTTCTGTGCATCCTTGTGTCCGTCTGTCTTTTCTTCACTCTCTTGACATCCTAGTCAGGTCCATCCCGGAGTCAGGCTGGATGTGGCATGCAGGCAGTATGGAAGCATGCTGCAAGCCCACAGTGTAGCCTAGGATCCTGTCAATCTCTCTGGGTCACAAGCTGAAGTCTAAGCGGTCCTGTGCATCCAAGAGCACAGCTTAGTACCCGCCTCCCGGATCTGACGGTCTAGATCTGGACTGGGAACAAGGGAGGAGATGTGCCCGAGAAGCGTGAGGAGGCTTACCTGCGAGGCATGGCCCTTGAGCTCTGCCCGCTCCGTCTCCCACGTAGCCTTGGCCTTGGCGAACTGCTGCTGAAGTTCAGTCAGACCCCGACGCTCGTCCCGGAGCAGCCAGCACAGTTCCTTCAGTGTGACCTTCATGTCGGCCAGGGTCTTGATGTACTCGTTAGGCTACAGATAGAGCAAGGCCTGGTCAAGAACTTTGTGAAGGCAGGAAGGGCAGCCCTGCTACTGCTGACTCAGCCGGCCGTCCAGCTAGGGCCCTCCTGGTCTCAGAGAGGGCGAAGGCCAGTCTTGGAACAGCCAAGCTGAGCAGCAATGAATTGTTCCAGAAGCAGCTGTTCTGCTCAGATGCAGAGAAACAACCTTCCCCAGGCTTTGCAGGCTGCAGGCTGCAGGTCTCTAGTCTCTCAAACGGTATCCCCCTTTCCTGGTTCCTCACACACTGCTCACCCATACCTCAGCTTACTGTAGAACCCTAGGAGGCTGATTCCATGGCTCCCTCTGACCTGTGGCTTCGTGTAACCCTGGCCTGGTTGGTAGCCTTCCCCTCTCCCAGGGTCACACTGGTCACAGACCCTCCAGCACACCGTGCCACACCTCTGTACACACAGTCCTCTTGCTTCGATATGGCCTGTTGCCCTTTCTGAACTCGACCAGGCTATTCACCCACGTGACACTTCTCTGTGACACTCTTCTCTGTACAACAAACTAACTGCTCTCCTTCCTGTGACTTCAAGTTCATCTGGCCTTCTGTCACTACCCTGGGATGACTCACATTCCCCTAGCCCTGAGCAACTGGTGGGCCGGTTCCCAGTCAATAACCATCTGCGGATCCTGTGTCCCATCAGGGCTGTGTGAGAACACAGCAGGAAGTGATCGCTAATGGATGAGGTGCACATGAGCAGGACCAGAAGGGGCTGAACACACCGTGTTCTGGGTCCAGCTGTCCCCAGTGCAGGCCTTGTTATCCGAGTGTTGGGCGTTCATCTCTTCTTCCTCCATCAGCAGATACAGTTCCTTCATGCTGTTCACCTGGTTTGAGAAACCACATTCAATGGACTCAGCCCTCAGAGGATAGGGAAACTGGCAAGCAGGCAGTCCCGACGGGAAGGGGATGGCACAGCCATGCAGAAGAACAAGGGTCTCAAGATGACTTCCCACATCTTAACTGTGACCCACCCCCTACCCTGCCTCTGTTCAGTCGGAGAGGCAGAACCCACGCCCCACGCCTCCTTGTTCCCGCCCAGGGGCGGGGCTGAGCTCAGCCGTACCTCCAGGAAGTCATCCTCCTCGTGGGGCAGAACCTTGCCCTGCCGCCAGCGCTTCAGGAACCACCTGAGCTTCATGAAGAGTAGCAGGAAGTTGTGCTTGAACTGCTGGGATTCCTGGACCAGTATGTTCTTCTCCTGGCTCCAGAATTTCTGCTCCAGCCTCCTTTGGAGGCTCAGACTCTGCAGCTCGAACTCCCGCCTCAGCAGCGCTCTCTGCTGGTCTTCTTTCAGCTGTCAGGACGGGAGTGAACACGGGAAGCCCCAGCTGATTCCAGATCCAGATCACGGGCAGAGGGGAACAGCAATGGCAAGCGCCTCCTTGGCACTGCCAGGGCTTCTACCGATAGCAGCCCATCGTACCCAGGGATTTCTTTCCATGCTGGGGACAGAACCCAGAGACTCCCACATTCCGGGCAAGTGCTCTGCCACAGAGCTACACCACGACCTCTGTATCTTCAGTCCTGGGAGAGGTTGTACAGATGAAAATAAAATGTGGTACAAACCCACCTGGACTACTTTCTGGTTGAAGCTGTCAGCCTCCTCCTTCCGGAGCTGCCGCTCCTGGGACAGCTGCTCTTGCAAGCCCCGGAGGCTGTCGTGAGCCTCGGCCAGAACCAGCTGAAGCTCCTTGATCTGCAGGGGGGGGGGGGGGGGGGGACACAGGCTGTGGTCAGAGAACAGCAGTAGCAGGGAATCAACAAGAAGATGGACCCGGTGTCCTCTATTAGGCACGACACGGTCCTTGCCTCAGAGGGTCATCGAGACAGTTAGATGAAGCCGTACGCATCAAACCCTCCATGCTATAATTTTTTTTAAACATTTCTCACTTGCAAATTTACAGGGAAAATGTACTGTGAAAACTAAATTTGACTCACAAAGTCGTCAATAGTCTCTTTAATTGATTGACTCACTTATTTTTGACTCAGCCTCACTATTTTTCACAGGCTGTCTCAAACTCCTGGGCTCAAGGCATCCTCCGGCTTTAGTCTCCCAAGAAGCTGGGGCTATTGGTGCTCGCCACCATATGCTATTTCATTGCTTATAATTAAAAATTTAGAAGCTTCTTTGTAAAAAATCAGGTGTCCATAGGCGTGTGGATCTACATCTGGGTCTTCGATTCCGTTAATCTGCCTGTCTGTTTTTATGCCAATACCATGCCGTTTTTATTACTATAGCTTTGTAGTAGAGCTTGAAATCAGGGATGGTGCCACCCCTGGAAGTTCTTTTATTGTACAGTAAGGACTGTTTTGGCTATCCTGGATTGTTTCTCATATGAAGTTCTTTCAAGGTCTGTAAAGAATTGTGTTGGAATTCTGATAGGGATTGCATTGAATCTGTAAATTGATTTTGGTAAGATGGACATTTTACTAACTTAATCCTACCGATTCAGGAGCATGGGAGATCTTTCCATACACAGAGGAAAAAAGTCAACATAACGATATTCTGCTAGATTCATAGATTGGTGGCTACCCCAGTTGTTATCAGAAAGCCTTCATCCAGCAACTGATAGAAACAGGTACAGAGACCTACAGTCAAGCATTGGGTTGAGCTCAGGGAATCCTGCTGAAAAGAGAGAGAAGGGTTGTGCAGGGGGGGGAGTGGGGAGAGGTCAAGGACATCACAAGGGAACCACATAAACAACTAACCTGGGCTCATGGAAGTTCACAGGGCCTGGACAACAACCAGGGAGCCTGCATGGGACCAATCTAGGCCCTCTACATATGGGTGACACTTGCGTAACTTGGTATACTTGTGGACTCCTAGTAGTGGGAGCAGGGGCTGTCCCTAATGCTTTGGCTGGCTTTGGGGAACCTATTCCTCAGACTGGGTTGCCTTGCCCAGCCTTAATACAAGGGGAGGGGTTTAGTTCTACTGCAGCTTAATATGCCATGCTTTGTTGATACCTTTGGGAGGCCTGCCCCTTTCTGAACAGAAACAGAGAAGTGGATTAGGGGTGGGGTGGGATGGAAGGGAGGTGGTGGGAGGGAATGGAAGGAGAGGGGGAAGGGGAAACTGGTTGGGATGTAAAATAAATGAATAAATTTAATTAATATAAGAATTGTAGAAGCAATTTAAATAATAAATAATGAAGTTTAAAATGTGTTTAATGGGTCTACATATACAAAATTCCACTCGGCTGTACACTTACAGATGCTGTGTTTGTATGTCATTACAGAACACGTCAACTATCAACATGGTTGGCTACATAATGGTCTTAACTTTCTTTATAATCTTCATGTACTGATGTCTGAGGATGCAATTGTCCTTACTATGGCTTACAACGACTGTGGAACAAGACCATTAAAAAAAGTCAACCAAATTCTCCAATTTGTGGGGGAAATGATGTTTTAAAAGCATTTAGAACTTAAATAGGCAAAGCTGAGGTGTTCTTGGCCTGGCAGGATGGCTCAGTAGCAGATAAAGGCTCTTGCAGAGAAGCATCAGGACTTGAGTTTGACTTCCGGAACCCCTACAAGCTGTCCTCTGACTTAGACATGCATGGTGCATGTACAGTAGAATGTGCAGCACAACGTGCACATGTGCACCCACACACTAAATACATACATACGTGTAAAACGTGTTTTAAAACCTCTTCTTTCATAAGTCCAGATAGAGACTAGAAGGGAACACAGAAGGAACTTCCTGGGGTCTGTTTATGGATATAGATGCTAATTACAAAACAGGAAGATCGTGAGCTCGAGGCCAGCGAGGGCTACAAAGCAAGACCCTGTCTCAAAGCACCACACTCCCTCTCTGTTCCTTCCCTACCTTTGTGTGTGTGTGTGTGTGTGTGTGTGTGTGTGTGTGTGCATACTGGGAATTGGACTCAAGGCCCCATCCATGCTAAGCAAGTGCTTCATCACTGAGCTAAAGCCCCATCCCATTGTCACTTTGTTGTTAGACTCCAGGAACAAAAAGTTTTAGCCAGATGAAATGAAGTGGTACATGGGGCAGGAGGATCACCTGAGCCTGTGAGTTTGAGACCAGCCTGAGACTCCATCTCGGGGGAGAAAAAAAAACCAGAACAGCATTAAGTCTTTCTGGTAACAGGAATGTTTATTCTAACACATTGTGCAGGAAGAGGAAAATGGAAATGATCCCAGGCATGGCGGGTGTCCTGCTGTGAAAAAATTATGTGGCCAATAATATGATAACTTGGCACTGTCTCTGCAAGGATTTGAGGCATGTCTTGTGCACATGCTCTGTATTAAAAATCTCTGCAGATCTGGGCAAAGTGTCTTGTGCCTGCAATCCCAGCACTTAGAAGCTGGAGGCAGGAGGATGCTAAGTTTGAGGTAAGTGTGATCTACACACTGAGACCCTGGCTCAGCAAACAAAAATCCCTTTATCAGGCTGCTACCCTCATACATCCTCCTTGAAATCAGGGTTGGTGCCATGTTTCATGCTTCAGTCATAACTGCTCGGTAAGAATAAAGGGAACTGATTAAATGTGTAAACCAGCTGACACAAACAAGCTTATTTCCTTCTCGGTACCCATCTCCCCAATGGGAATCAAAGCTAGGGTCTTCTGCATGGTAAGTACACAGTACTACAGTCAGTTACATACCCAGACACTGTTTTTCCTTTTTTTCCCCTCCTTCCCCTATGACTACCGAAATGTCCAGACCACCTCAGTTTGCAGGGAGCTTTGGTTTCCAGGGGGCAACCCAGGCTCAAAGTGCACAGGGAACTTCTCAAGGATCAGAGAACCTTAGAAATTCTACTGATCATAAATGTTGTGGGTGGGAAAGCTGGGGCCTCAGGACGTGAAAGTATCCAAGGACATACCACAGACCAGCAGAGTGACATCTTGCTCAGGTCCCCTGAGTCCAAGTGACATGTCCTGGACTCTGTCCTCATCCTTACCCATAGCGGCCGCCCTTTAGCTAAAGCTTTTCATGTTTCTACCCCTGTCAATAGCCCTATGAGGGGCTTTGTTCTTGTAGATCACACCTGACAAGTCAGGAAGCGAAGTGACATACCCAAGATCTCACAGCCAGCGTGCAGGAGATTCACAACATGAACTCAAAGAGCCTGCATAGAGAGACCATTGCCTCCCTGCTATATATGTTAGTCATTTTATGATGGCCTCCAGCTCAGCATTCCTCCTGCCTCAGCATGCTGACACTGGGATTACAGGTACACACCATGTCTAGCTAAGCTTCCTCTAACTAGAGCATGAGGTTGATTCAAATTCCTTATTTCCTTTTTAAAATTTAATTAATTAATTAATTAGTCTATTTATCTATGACTTTTTGGAATTTTAGACGGTTTCTCTGTAGCTTTGGCGCTTGTCCTGGAACTCACTCTGTAGACCAGGGTGGCCTCGATCTTACTGTCTCTGATCCATCTGTCTCTGCCTCTCGAGTGCTGGGATTAAAAGGCATGCACCACCACCGCCCAGCCCTTATTTCCTATTTTGCCCTGGCTGTCAGGAAGCTGAAAACCAAACAGAATGCCCAAAGCCCATAGCACCATCCTTGGAGGATTACCCTGCTTTTGAGAGGGCCCCAACTAATCTCCTTCAACCCAACCTCCGGCTTAGTCCTCCACCCACCTCAGAGGCATAGGAATCATTATCTTCAGCTCGATAAGGCCTGAAGTTCCGACTGGGGTCAGGCTTGGAGTCCAAGTCACCAGCACGGAAGGCCTCTCGGATCCTAGGCTCCCATTCCAGCAAGTCTCTGAAGTCAGATGGCTAAAGCGAGGGGCACAAGCAGAAGAGAGCCATGGGGAGACGCCGGAGGAGAGCTTCAGAAGGTCCCCACCAGGCCTCAGCTCTGTAATAGGCTTTGTCCACATGAGAGTGAGGCTCAGGTGGATCGACCTTGCAACTTGATCCCAGTCTTACCGGGGTGCATTCCCACCACTCAATGATGGCTTGTTGCAAAGCCGAACGAGTGGGCAAGTGAAAACACGAAATTTGTGAACGGTTGTTATGCAAAGCCTGCTGAAACAGTTCCACTGCTCTACCCCCTGTGTGATCCCAGCTCACACTTCAGGGTGAGACAAGGAGACTCAACATGGGGTCTGTGCACTCGTTTATGAAGCCATCTTAAGCTGCAACAGCAAAGCATGAGTTGAAGCTGCTATAGTACAGTGCAGTGCCATGGACAGAAATCCGCTCTCAGTATGAAAACCAAACCACACCATACTCTCTGCAGCCCAGCCCCGTGGCTCTGCACAGTTCCTTGAATCTACCATCTTTCTTCTATATGAGCTGAGCGTCTTCAAGAACCAGGACAAGCTCCTTGTTGATAGAAACTGTGTATCTTTCTTTCAGGTCCCTCTTCTGTGTCATACCACATTCACAGGCTTGCCATGTTGATTAAGTCTTCCTCACTAGGAGTGGGAATCCAATTACTATCTGGTTCTACAGACTACCTTCTGTCCTGTGCTGAGAACAAAGGGTAGGAACTAGCAACAAAGTATCCAGCAAATGGACACAGACTACAGTGCCTGAGGAAGACACCTGATCCAGCAACAGTAGTTATAACATGAAAAAGGAGAAAAAGCAAGCACAGAGAGGGCATGTGGAGGTTTAGAAAGCAAGCTTTCAGGACCCAGCTAGACATAAGCATCTGAAATGTGCCAAGAAACTGCAATTCAATTCTATGTCATCTTTGTTCATTTTAAAAATTTGTCTTGGGAGTTTTGATTTGTTTCTGTTCTGTGCTGGGGATGGAGCCTGAGCCACATCTCCTCATGGCTGCTGCATGTGATACCTGTACTGAACACCACCAGTGGGGGCCATCTATAGAGGTATTGGCAGGGAGTGGTAAACGACTTATTTTCTTTGCTTCAAATATTTATGTATTGCTCTTGCAATAATACTTTGTAAATTTCTGGATATCTTTGCTATTTTAGTTTTTCTAAAATGTCATAGATATCAAGACTAAGCTTCTCAAAAACTCATCAGTAGGATTAAAAAAACCCCACAAACGTTTGCCTTAAAATTTAAAATTATGGGCTGGCAAGATAATTTAGTGGGTAATGGTACTACCAAGCCTGACAATTTGAATTGATCTCCAGGACCATCTGAGAACTGACTTCTGTGACCACTACCTGTTCACAATGGCTCCCCTAACACTCCCTATCCACCCCAAAATAAGTATAATAAAAATTTTAGTTCCAAACGAGATAAGAAAAGAAGGGGCAGGGTGGCTGCCCTGGAGAAATGGCCCAATGATTACGAGCTCTTGATGCTCTTCAAGAGGACCCAAGTTCAGTTCCTAACACTCAGTAAGGAGTTCACAACCTCGGGCAACTCTAGCTCTGGAGGCTCCGGCACCTTCCTCTGATTTCTGTGGACACCCATACACAGGTGGCATATATATACACATATGCACACATGTAAATTTTCAAAGATGTTTTATAAAGAGGGGCCAGGGATGCGGCTCAGTGGTAGAGTACTTGTCTAGTATGTATGAGGCCCTGGGTTCTGTCCCCAGCACTGGAAGAGAAGATGGGAGGGGAAGGAAGGGAGAAAGGGGCAATCTAACAAAAACAGAGGACCTCAGACTCAACCTCCATCCACAGTAAATGCTTGCTTGGCAGTTCACTGAGCCAATAGGCTTATTTTATACTTAGTAAGTTGGAATAAATACATTTTTACTACCTGTTACAGCAAATAGCAGACCAAGTGAACAAAGCCAGGTACTGCTGTGTTTGGTTTGTATAATTCCACTTATATAAAGTTCAAAGATGGATAAAATCAGGAGATTGTCTTGGGAAGCAGGGATAGTGCCCAACAGGGAGATTGATCAGAGCAGACTTGCGGCTGGTCATGTTCTGGATGATAAGCACATGACTGTTGACTGCAGGAGAGTTGTAAAATTGTTTGTATACATAGATTTGCATCCTTCTCTGTCCTGTGCCTGTTTCAGCACTAAGTTTGTATGTAATAAAAGTAACAGGACCCTGCCCTGGGCATCTTACCTGAAAGTCGGAGCCAACGTCTTTGGCCAGTATGATCTCCTTAGAGGGCCCCTGGGAGCCCAAGGTGGGCAGCGCAGGGAAGGACTCAGGCTGCTCCTTGCCGGAGCTCCCTAAGGCCACATCCACCTTGCGTGTGAAAGTGTTCAGTTCTTGCTGCAGCACGCTCAGCCGCACCAGGATGGCATGGATGAGCTTGGCATCCCTGGGGCCCTCGCTGTTATCAGGCGCCTCGTGCAACCGCAAGTCTGCACACTCATTGTCCAGGCATAGGCGGAGGCCAACCGAGAAGCCATTGGTATCAGCCACCAGGACGTCGATGGCCTTGCTCACCAGGGCGGCCTGCTCCCTCAGCCCAGGCAGCGCCTCAGCCTCGCGGGCCCTGCAGAGCCGGGCAGTGTGGGGCTCCAGCGCCTCGCCCAGAGGGGCAGGCACACACTGTGCAGAGTCCCCGGCCTCGGCATCTGTCTCCAGCATGGGGCGTGTGCTCTGGCAGGAGGCCAGGTCGCAGCGCTGCAGGTTGGAGAGGAGAACGCGGTTCTCATACTGCAGCTTCTTAACCTTGCCACTGAGCTCGCCGATCTGCAGTTTGGCAGCTGCTAGCTCCTCCTGCGAGGGCTCGCTGAGCACCGAGCAGCTGTCCTCCGACAGCGTCACGTCCAGCTCGTGCTCAGAACGGTATTTGGCCAGCTCGTTCAGCAGCAACTTGTTCTGGTCCTCCAGCTCTGCCGAGGAGCGCCTCAGCAGTTCAGCCTCCTCTTCCACGAACTGCAGGTGGCGCCGCAACTCGGCCAGGCTCTCCCCGCATTCACCACCGAGAGCAGAGAAAGCCAGCCGGGCCTCGGGGCCCCCACCGCCGCCATGGTCCTTCATGTCATCCATCTCGGCCCGGAGGCCCCGGTTCTCCACCTCCAGCTCCACGATGCGCCTGCTCAGCAGGTTGGCCTCCTCCTCCACCAGCTTCAGGTGCACCTTCAGCTCTGTCTCACGCGAGTGCGGAGCATCAGCCAGTTCTTCTGCGGACAGGGCTGCGTCCAGGTCCCCATAGAGGGAGCGGTATTTGAGCAGCTCCTCTTTCATGCTGTCGTTCTCCTTGACCAGCTTGGTGAGCTTCTTGCACATGAGGGCCGACTCCTCCTTTGCAAAATGCAGCTGGCATTTCAGATCTGCGCTGTCCTCCTGCGGCCCAATGGACACGGAGACAGACAGCAATAAGGAAGGTTATTGTCAGCTCGGATCCACAGTGCTCGGGTGCACTGACTATGTCTGAGAACACAGGGGTGAGTCGAGGCCTAGAGGCCACAGGAAGCAGAGCCGGGGGAGGGGGACAACGACATGACATTGATATTGAGAGGCCAGGACACACTGCCTACAATCTCAGAGACTTGGAGCCAGTAACATTATGACTGACTATGTACATTCCTGATAGAACTGCCCCATCTGTACAAGGGACAACAACCGTTCCTCTCCCACACGATGACTGTTAAAGGGGAAAGTGTACAAAAAGTGCCTGGCACCCTGGCTGTTAACAGGATTCTGGTCCCGGCCCATGCAAAACACGGTGCTTTGATCTAATTCTTACAACAAACCCACAGAACAGGAACAGATGAGGAAACAGATGAGAAAGTTGATGTGATTTGTCTCAGTCGGACAGCCATCAAGCTGCAGAGTCCAAGTTCAAGGTCTCTGGCCCTGAACCTTGGGTTTAGTTGTCCCTAAGCTGGGTGAGCAATCTGTGGGTCCAGGAATGTCTAAGTATCAGTTCAGAGTGGGCTTGGGGGAAGTGCTTTCTAGAAAAGTCGAGAAATGCGCAGGGGAAGAAAATGCTCAGGGAGACGGGGTGGGGGTGGGGGTGATGTGTGTTAGGGAACTCTGGGGACTACCCAGGACGCTTAAAGTTGATCTGGGCTTCCAAACTACAGGCAGGGTGCGCCAGGGATGCTGAGGAAATACCTGTGCAGTGGGCTTCTTATCTGTCTTCCCCAGAGATCGGGTTCCTCTTTTCTTCAAGGAATGCTAAAAGGAAAGAAGAAGCCAAACTGAAAGATCACGAAGATGATGCACATCCAAAGAGATGTCCCCAAATGGCCACACTCAGGGCCCCAACCCAGCCTGTATGTGTTAGCCAGAACCCAAGGCTGAGCCAGGAATCACTGCTTGAGCTGCACAAGGCAAACTCACAGACTGGAGGAAGTAACTAAATACCCTGCCCAGGGCTCCTTCCCACAGCACCCACTACAGCTGCTGTCATCCCGTTGGCTGGAAATTGAAGTTTGTGCTCTTGTAGTCTTTGTTGTTGTGGTTTCTGGCTTTTTTTCTTCCCGACTATAATAAAATTACATCATTTTCTCCCTTCCTTCCCTCCTACCTCCCCTCATTCAAATTCATGGCCTCTTTCTTAAGTGTTGCTACACATGTGTGTGCTCCTAAATACATAAGTACAGCCTCTCGCTCCAGATGTCACTTGTGTGTGTTTTCATGGCTGACACTTGGTTGTCTTTCGCTGGCTCATCGGAGATTTCTTGAGTACACCTCAGAGTGCAGAGAACATGACACTGAACTAGACAAATGAGCTACCCAAAGGATGCTGTTTCCTCCTGCTTCAGGACCAAGAGGTTCGTTCCCCCGAGAAAAGACCTCCAAGCTGAAGGCTGTTCTTGGTGGTGCTCACTGGCTAAGGGGAGCTCTCCCTGGGCGGAACCCACATCTGCAGACTGGCCCAGGTCCCCGTGCCTCAACCCCAAAGGGCCACTAGCTCGACCTGATGCCATCTCTCTGGTTCAGTTTCTTTCTCGGCCTCACTCCCTGTCTCAGCCGAAGGGGCTCTTCCCTAAAACTCTGCATGCAAATCTCCGTCTCACAGGAAGTGACATTTCATAGGACCTTGAACACAGAATGAATACTAATGAGCAAAATGTGGGTGCAAAACTAGAAACAGCACAGGAGACCCAAAAACGGCCGTGAGAGACTAACAAGCAAAGGTCCAAACACCCAGTAGCGCTGCAGATAGGGGAATTGATACTTTTGATCACACAGGCAAACACTACACAGATTAAAAATGAAACAAAAGAGAACAAACCATCTTGGTCCCAACACAGTTCAGTGGTAGAAAATTGGCCTAAAGTGTTCCAAGCCCTGGGTTTCATCTCCAGAAACACACTCACACACATGCACATAGTTAAAAGATAAACAATGAACTGGTGAGAAGATCTTCAATAGGAAAATGGGTTAGGAATACAAGAGCACGGGCACTCAGGCCCAGGGGGCAGTCCTATAATTCCAGCTACTCAGGAGCTTCAGGCAGGGGAATCATAAATTCAAGTCATTCTGTGCAACAGATTAGGACCTTGCCTAAAAAAACAAAAACAAAAAAACAAAACAAAACCCAAAAGACTGGGGGGATACTATCCAACGGGAGAGAGCTTGTCCACTGTGCATGGGGTCCTAGGTTCCATCCCCAGTTCAGGGAGGAAGAAAGTTTATAGAAGAAAGGCAAATTGATCTTAACCCTGGAAAGATGCTTGGCCCCACTCAGGGCGGAGACGCCCAAAGGAAAGCTACCCTGAGGTACCACTTCTCAATGATCAGACTGGCAAAAGGCCAAACCATCTAACAATACATCCTATTGGTGAGGCTCAAACGAAACAAGAGGGCTCATTTATTGCTGGCAGGAGTGCAAAACGGCACAAGCCCCACGGTGGGGAATTTGAGGAAATGCTACAGTAATCAGTCCTGAAGTTTCTTGTTGTTTAAAGAAGTCCATTCAATTAGACGCACGATTCCATTGAACATTTCCTCCCGAGAGAGGGATGATTCATGCCACCAGCCTTTCAAACCACACTTGGGTCGCTTTCAACTTTCTGAGTTGAGCTGCCCACTCGGATTTCTGAAAATGCTCTCCGGTGGCTTTAGATATATGTTCACCCCAACCTTCATCTCATTCCCCATTACTGTAGGCATGAAAGACAAGACTTAATTTTATTTATTTTTATATTATGTATATGGGTGCCTTGCCTGCATGTACGCTTGTGCAGCACATGTGTGAAGTGCCTGAAGAAGCCAGTGGTGCTGGGACTTGAACCAGGGTCCTCTGGAAGAGCAGCCAGGGCTCTTAACCATGGAGCTATTCTCTAATCCATTAAGGCTTGTTTTACTGAAACTGAGAAAGGGGAACTTGACCAGAGTTCTGTAGCAAAACCAAAGCCAACCTATAACCAGTTCTTGACCTAGCTCTTCATTGCATTCCAAAGGTTTGGTGGGAGAAAATGTATCTTTGATGAGGGCTAGAGTGGGGCCAACACAGTGGTTTCCAACCTGCACGCGGGAAGAATTACCTGGGGGATTTAGGAAAACACCACGGAAAGCATCACTTCAGAGTCTGGAATAACTGGCCTGGGTAGGCTTCAGTCATCAAAGTTTAAAGTCGCTTCCCAGTAAAGCTTGTTGGCCTATAGGGTGTGTGTGTGTGTGTGTGTGTGTGTGTCCACATACGTAAGTATGTGTGCACATGTGTGTGTATGCATGCATGTAGAGACTAGAGGACAACCTCAGTGAGCACGTGTCTGCATGCACAAATGCGTGCGTGTGTTTGCATGTTTGCATGCATGTGGAGACTGGAGAACAACCTTAGTTGTTCAGAAGCTCCCATCATTTCATCTTGGTTTTTTTTTTTTTTTTTTTTTTTTTTTTTTTAGACAGGATGGTCCATTTGCCTGGAACTCACCAATTATGCCAGCCTGCTGCTAGGAAGTCATAGGGTTCCTTTCTGAGTCTGGTGTTTTTACCTGCCAAGAGCAAAGAGTCCCAGATCTTTCAAAAGAGGACTTTGGGCATGCGGGTCACAAAACAAGCCCTTTCACGAGAGGTGGTGTACCAGGACAAACGGCCTGGAAGGTAAAGCTCAGAGGGAGACTGCATCAAACTCCCCGCCTTAAAGATGGGCCCATCATCACGGGTTGAGTAGAAACTCCTTCGAGCTGGGTGACCACAGCACCACCAAGTTCCCCTGATCACAGCAAGGAAGTGAAGAGACCTGGATCTCTAAGGGTTCTCAGTTATCACATATATACCCATGAGATGATGTAAAAAGACACTGAGAATGACGAAGAGGTTGTGATAGTAGGCTAACAAATAACCACCTAAACACTCTGTGGAGGAATGGACGTAACCTACAAATAAAGCTTCCGACCGAATATGGCCTCCAGGTGAGGACTCAAGTAACAAACCCTGGCGTGTCCACACAATAAAAACTTAGTCATGAAAGGAATGGGGTCCTGAAGCTCAGGGCTGCATGGGTGCCTGGAAGACACCACGTGAAGCAAGCAAGGCCATCCCGACACGGCAGGCACTGTCGCTGGGCAGTTTCTTCTGAGATTAAAACATTTCATATTGCAGGAAGCTCCTTAAGCAAGAATGTAAACAACTCAAAATAGGTTCAGAAGTCCCTGAAACTGACCAGGCTCACTAGGCCCCTCTTTGCCAGAGTCGGCGATAAAAGCTGAGAGCTTCATACAAAGTGAAGCTGAACTCCAAAGACGACTCTCAGAGGAGAAAAGCTGCAAAGACTCTAAGGCCAGATCAGCTGCCTCAAAGAATCAGAAACCAGCTGAGCTGCCTGGAAGAGCGGTAGACCAGAGTCACTTGGGGAGGACACACTCCAACCTGCTGAGCTGTCTGCAGGCTGTGCAGTGTGCTCCAGGATTCCCGGCTTTTGTGAGATGTCACCTGTGCCGGGGTGGGCCTTAGTGATGCAGCTGTCTGTGAGTCATTTCTGCTTCTGTAAGTGACCCTTCACCTATACTCCTGTAAATAACCCCAATAAAACCTGTTGGCTCACAAAGTTGGGCTTTGGTGGTACCTATACTTTGGTCTGTCGTGGGATCCCTGTCTGGGGAGACTAGACCTGTGTGTGTGTCTTCCCAAACAGGCATGTAGCATCAGGTTCCATTTCCACAAAATGTCCAGCCCAGGCAAATCCCAAATATATGGAAAATATACTAATGGTGTTGAAGAGCTGGCGTCGGAAGGATTGGGGAGTGACTGCTAAGAGGTGTGCTCTTAATAAGGTTGGCATGTTTTTGTTAGGGTGTAACAAAAACGTCCTGGATTTAGAGAGTAGGGATGGATACACAATTGTGCAACCCACTAACTGTGCAGTTTAAAAGGGCAAACTCGGGCTAGGGATGTAGCTTAAAGGTAGAGCATTTGGCTGGCGTGGGTTCAAGTCCCAGCACTGCAAATAAAAAAGAGGAGGGCAGAGTCATAGTGTGTTAATTACAGCTCAATAAAATGTTACTGAAATACCAAAACTGAGTACCTGGGCATAATGGTACACAGCTATACATGCAGCCCTTGGGATCAGAAGCAGGAAGGATGCCACAAGTAAAAAACCAGCCTGTCTGCATAGCAAGTTCCAGGCCAGCCTGGTGTCCATAGTGAGTTCTGGGTGAGCCTGGACTACATAGTAAGCCCTACCACAAAACAAAACAGAAACGCTCACATAACGTACAGAAATACAGACGGTGGCCGCGCACACCTTTAATCTCAACACTTGGGGGGCAGAAGCAGGCAGATCTCTGGGATTTAAGGCCAGTCTGGTCGATAGAATCAGGGCTATCCAGAGAAACTCTGTCTCCACAAATCAAAACAAACAACCCCCCCCCAAAAAAAACCAACCAGAAAAGCACAGATGTCAAGAAGATAAATCCAAGGCCCCTCTCCTGCTGCCCCCATCCTCCTCCCTTCCCCAAGGGACCTTTGCCAGCTGGCCTCCTCTGGAGCGCTTTCTAGACCTTTGGCTCTGTCTTTAGGACTGAACTAGATGGCTCTGTGTGGGACTTTCTTCCCTTCCTATGCTGATCTGCTTCTGTGACCTTTATAATAAGCACTTCAGACTGAAGGCAACCCGAAGCACCCAGCATTTTAAAAGGCTATGTCCATGCAACATGATCCTGCACATTACAAAAACCACATGTGCAACCTAAGCCCATCTTTATTCATTTTTTAAAGACATAGGAAGGTGCATTGTCAAACACAGAAAGGCCCAGAGAAACACAAAGCAAACTGTTAGTCCCAGGTTAGGCAGATGAGAAGGGAGTGGTTGGGAACAGCTTTTATTATTTTGTATATTTTCATACTCGTTCTGGCATTTTGAATAGATGCCACAGTCACATGGTGACATTCAAAGAGCACAAAGAACAGAGAGAAGCAGTGGGTCCCCAGTTTCCTGCCCCAGGGGCAGGCAGTGCAGCCAGCGCTTGCGGAACCCTTCCTCAGAGTTATGCCAGGCATGCATTTATGTGCTTTTGCAATGGGATTTTTGCCTCGTTAAGTGTATGTTACATTTTTCAATTTAAAGAAGTATGCACATGTATACATAAAAAATGTGTCTGTACACTACAGAAAATCCTACTGGACTTGTCTGTTCACCTCCCAAGTAGGAACCTCCGAGTACTGGACTGCAAGAACCTTGAAAGGATTCGATCCTCCCAGTGGTAGCTTAGTAGATTCTTTAACTTCTGTGGATCTGTTGGGGGAAGGGAAACAGCGCCTACAGTTTTTCATTTCAAAACCCTCCCAGAAGCCATGGTGCTCCTTGCCAGCAGGCAGGTCGAGGAGCTGGAACCTCACAGAACGGAGGCAGGCAGAGGGTATGAAGTGTCCCCTGGGGCAGTGGACTACAGTGGTTCCAGTCATTCTGTCTTGGAGTAAACCCTCTCCCACCACATGGGAGCCGTTTGGACTCCTGCACTGCCCTGAGCTCAGGAGGGAAACCAAGGCAGGTTCAGCAAGCACAAGAACCGCCCTCCCATCTGTTGAGTGGCAGCTGGTCAGGCAGCTGGGAGACTGCCTTGCTCCTCCAGGGAGCCAAGGTCTGTCAGAGCCCCTTTTTCACAGCTCCCAGAGGTGGGGCCAGTACTGTTCCAAAGGCAGTGTTCTGGCTCCGGGCCTCTTAGGGTGGGCCAGGACACCAGAGAGAATGCAGCCACACGTCCAGCAAAGACTCACTCCTTACTCCTCATAAGACCATTATGAGGAATGGGGGTGGTGCGTGGCTCTGAGCACCCCTGATCCAATCCTTCCCATTAAGAACTCAGCAATCCTGAGTTCTGTCTTCCCCGGGCCAGGAGAGAGCTGCCTAAACACATCTCAGGGACCTCCGGCCGCCAACACCTCCTGTGCTTCCTTGCTGCCAACTCACCAAATAAGGAGCGATGTCCATACACGTCTCACTGAAATCAGACTGCCTGATGCCCAGAACTGACCATGAGGGGGCCCTGGTTTGGGGTGCATCTCTAGAGTGAGGTGTACTCCTTGCAGCATGGCCAAAGCATTAGGCAGACAAGTCATATAGTTTTTGGAGAGACCACCACGTAAGTTGAGAAAAAAATTTTAATTTTATCATGTGTATGTGTGGATAATATATGGGTGTGGTGTGTGTACACGCCCTGCACGCATGGAAGCCACGATTCAGCTGTCCCACTCTGTCACACTCTCCACCGAACCTGGAGAGTCCTCCTGTTCCCTGCTCCCCAGTACTGGGGTTGCAGGTCTGTTTGGGATCATGCCCAACTCTTTATATGGGTTGTGGAGATTTGAACTCAGGACGCCATGCTTACTCAGCAAGCTCTCTTAGCCTCCGAGCCACCCTAAAGCCAGGAAAAATCAGTTTAGACTCGTGTCTCAAACCAAATATTAACAGTTTTCTGTGGAGCTGCTCCTTCCACGAGCAGCTGCCAGCTCTGTGGGGAGAGCCCTGTGTGAGGCAGCAAAGACTTCTCCAGGCCGGCAGCCAGGGGCTGGTTGAGATGGTAACGATACGAGTACAGGCTGTATTTAGCGAGTGTCGATTTGGTGCTGAGCATTTCCCAGCCTGCCTCTCTTAATTCTCGTGAACACCCTAAGCTGTGGGCACTGAGTTTCCCTTTCTGTAAGCAGATCAAGTGAGCGTGAGCGCTGCCGTGCCATCTGCTCAAGGTCACAGCCACCCTCAGGGAAACAGCAAAGCCGAGATTCACACCCAGGCCTGCATGGCTCCACGACTGGGTTTGCCTTGCAGCTCACAGACTGGGACCAGAACACACTGCATCGCAGCAGAACCAGGGTCCGACCCCAAATGGTCGGCAGTGCTCTCCCCACTCATCAAGAAGGAAATGCAGATGAGCAATCACCGATGCAGATTCTGAGAAAGCCCCTTGATGGCTCAGAGAGGGTAGCAGCATCTCTGTTAGGAGTCAGTCCAAGTGTGGGAGACCCATGGCCCTGGGTCTGAATCCCCTACTTGTCGTCAGCCTCATCCACAGACAGCAATTCTGCTCCTGTATGCTACCCAAGAGAAACACACACAGAATCACAAAAACGCGAACATGGATGCCCTTTGCAGCACTTTTTATGACAGCAGGAAGTGGAAGCCACCCAAATATCTATTAAATATAAGGCACTCAACCCACACAATGGATTATTACCCAGCCATGAAAAGAAATGAGGTCCTTCAACATGAATGCCTAAACCCAGAAAGCCTTCTGCTAAGTAATAGAAGCCCATCACCAAAGATCACACATTGCTCGATTTCATTTGAATGCAATCTCCTGAATGGATAAATCAATAGAGACGGAAAACAGGCCAGCAGTTGCCAGGAGCTAGAGGGGGAAGGGGTAGAGGGTGACTGCCAACAGGTGTGGGCCTACTTATGAGAGCAACGGGAGTCTTCTGGAATTAAATGACGGTGACGGCGGTACAATGTCAATCCACGAAACTAAACTGCAAAATGGTGTATTCTGTGACCACTGAGTTAAACTGTAATTTAAAAATGTCCAAGGAGGAGGAGTACCTATAAAGCAGGGTCAGAGGAGGGCTAAACCGCAGGAAGACGCATGGACAAGGCTGGGAGCTGTGCCTGGCACAGGGGAAGCACTCAGACATAGCAGTTATGTTAGGACAGATCACACTCACACTGGCTTTCTGCCGGAATACAAGGGGGAGATAGTGGAGAAAGGGGCAGCTGCTGTTACATTCTCAAGCAGCAGCCCAGCTGAGCCACGGTGGCACTGCAGATCGATCCAGTCGCAGGGCATGCCACCTCCCTTCTGTCTCGCCAAGAGCTGTCTCCATAGCAACAGCAGCAGCTCAGGGCAGGGGCTCCCATTCCCAGTCGGGTGACAACATCGCCTCAGCAACCTGTCAGGATGGCAGAGGCAGGTCCTGAGGATGGGACTGTAGCTCTGGCAAAAGAATTGCTGAGGGACCCTCGTCTCCATAGTAACCGTGTCAGGAAGTAGAGGGAGGAGGAGAGGGCAAACAGCAAATAAACAGGATCTGGAGCCCATACCACACATCAGGAGGAGAGACCAGGTGTCAGGCATCTATCCGTTTCTCAGGAAAGAGAACCGGTTTCTTCAGCGCCTGCTCTGTGTCAGGGTTAATCCTGGGCTCTTTACATTAAAAACCTAAATTTTACATTTAAAATTCCACAAAGTACGGTTGTGGGGCACCTGATGCAGCCTTGATGCCCTGAGTTTGTCCTGAGATTGTTCTGAGAATCCCATGTCCTGGGATTCATGGGGTAAAGAAAAGAACCAACGTGTCCCCCACAAGCCTGCTGTGGAGCATAGACACAGATACACAGGAACACACACACACACACACACACACACACACACGCGCGCGCGCGCGCGCACAATAAAGTTATGAGGTTTCTTTTTTGTTTGTTTGTGGGTTTTTTTTTTCTTTTCTTTTTTTTTGGTTTTGTTTTTGAGACAGGGTTTCTCTGTGTAGCCCTGGCTGTCCTGGAACTCTCTCTGTGGACCATGCTGACCTCGAACTCACAGACCAGCTTGTCTCTGCCCCGAGTGCTGGGATTAAAGGCGTGTACCATCACTGTTCAGCTGAAATAAAGTTTTGAAATGTAGTAAAAAAAAATAATCTCACAAGTAATACCTAAGTATATTTTGATTTGTTCTTAAAGACAGAGTCTTCCTATGTTATCCAGGCTAGCCTTAGACTCCTAGACTTAAGCCATTGCCCCCTCAGGCATCCCTGGAATAGGGCTATAGAAGTGCCCATCATGTCTAGCTTAAGCACGAGGCACTGTCTCATGTATCCCATCACTATATAGCCAAGGATGACCCTGAGCTTCTAATCCTATCTCCATCCCCTGAGTGCTGGAGTTACAGATGTGTGTGACCACGATCATTTTATTTGGAACTGTACACTGAATCCAGGATCGCATTTACCCTAGGAGAGCACTTTACCAACTGAGCTACATTCTCAGTCCATTTTTTATCTTATTCTTTTGTTTGTGAGACAGTCTTACATCGTAGCCCAGGCTGACCTGAAATTCACATTAACTCTCTTAGCTCTGCCTCCCAACTACTGAGACTATATATCTGATTATTCAGGGCCTGAAGAGATGGCTCAACAGTTATGAACACTTGATACTCTTGCAGAAGACTAGCTCAATTCCCAGCTCCTACACTGAGCAGCACACAACCGCCTAGTTCCAGGGATTCCAATGCCATCTTTTGGCCTCTGAAAGTACCTGGACACACATGGTGTGCAAGCAGGCTTACACACACACACACACAGACACACACACACAGACACACAGCTCAAGAGTCCACCCTACCCTGGTATGTACGAGATCTCAAAATAGCTTGTGGAATTTTTCAATATATGCGGTTCTGTAACTTTCTTTTTTTGGTTGCAGTGGGTCTCAAATCCTGGGTTTCGTGCATATTCGGCAAGTGTTCTACTACGGGGCAACGTTCCCAGCCTTTTATTGGCTTTTTATTTCAAGACAAGGTCTCACTAAAGCACCTAGGCTGGCCTTAAACTTACCCTGCAGGGGAGGCAGGCCTAGAACATGCCACTCTCCAACTCAGCTTGCCACATAGCTGGGATAACGGGTCTGGACTCCAGGCCTAGCTTCCTAATTTCCTTTCCTAGTTTACAACATACCGTGGGGACTTTCTCATATAAATACATACTTTTCTACTTTTTTTGAAACATGTGGTAAAGGTTATATCATATAAATTTATCATCTTAAACATTCTTTTTTATTATGGTAAAATATATTTAACAAAAAGTTACCATTTTGGCTTTTAGTCTTTTATTTTTGTTTTTCTGGTGCCAGAGTTTGAACCCAGGCACTCTTTTTGAGACAGGGTCTCCTGTAGCCCAGGGTGGCTCACACTCACTGTGGAGCTGAAAACGACCTGAACTCGTGATTGTCCTGCTTTTGCCTCCCAGGTGCTGGGACAGCAGGTGGGGACACCACATCCTGAGTGAATCTACATACTGTGTATGACCACAGCACATTCTGTCTCCAAATCCTTCCATGGCTCCAAACTGAACCTCTGCCCCCCACTAAACAGTAAGCCCGACTCCCTCCTCTCCTGCCCAGCACCTCTACTCCCTGTCTAAAAATCTGATTACTCTAAGATTCTCAGATAAATGAAGCTTTATAACATTTACCTTACATATCTGGCTTCTTTCTCATAGTAAGATGTTTTCAGGGCCCAAGCATGCTGGAGTGTGTGTGTCAGCACGTCAATCCTCCAGGGTAAACAACTGTCCCCTTCTGCATGTATATCCATCGACCCATCGCTCAACACTTGGGCTGCTTCTGTCTCTGGGCTACTGTGAACAGTGCCGCTATGAGCATGGAGGGACGAACACCTCTGCCCCTGCTCTCTGGATACCCTGAGAACTGGAGCTGCTGGGTGATGCAGTAACTCTGTCCTTAAGGTTCTGCGGAATGGTTACATGATCTTAATCTTTCCAACATCTTCACAGTATTCTACGGTCACTCAAAAGGTGTCTGTTTGTTTCCTCTTCTTTCCGGTTCTAGGGATTGGTCCCAGTGTCTCCGTGTGCCAGGCACCTACTCTACCACTGGGCTGCATTCCTGACTCTTCTGGCTACACAGACGTCTTAGTGATCCCAGACAGCCTTGTAAACTGGTACTATTTGCATTCTGACATCATAGAGCGGCGTTTCTCAACCTGTGGGTCACAATCCCCTTTGGGTTTGAATGACCCTTTCACAGGGGTCACCAAAGACCTTCAGAAAACACAGATATTTACATTACGACTCATAACAGTAGCATTGCAGTTATGAAGTAGCAATGAAAATAATTTATGGTTGGGGTCACTACACGAGGAACTGTATTAAAGGGTCGCAGCATGGGGAAGGCTGAGAAGCACCGGCACAGAGGAAGAAGCTGAGACTTGGAGAGGGGAAGTGCCTTCAGTAGCATCTCTGCTGAGGGAAGTCTGGGGCAATCTAAACAAGCTGCAGCAGAGGGGCTCAGTTTCCCTATCTGTGCAGGAGGAATAGGCTGAGATGGGAGCAACAAGATAGTGTGCAGAAGGCACCCGGTGCTGGAGACAGCCCACAGTGGGCAGTCAACTACACGAAGGGAGGAAACCTCCCACCCAACCCCGCAGCACGCGGCATGCCGCAGCAGCCCTTAGGGCAGGTCCTTCCCTCTCCACCTGTGGGGCACGGGCACATGGCACCAACTTACCCACTGTGAAGGACGGCCAAAGGACTACTCTGCCCTTGGGACTGTGATATCTCGGCTCTGGACTACTGGCATGCTGGCCCTCTTAGAAAGCAGGTGGGTGCCCTGGAAATGTACAGCCTGGGATGCCTAATGAGCAGCCAACCAGCTGAGGGCCAGCTGTGCCTCTGAGGCCAGAGGCCTCCTAGTGTTTGGACCACAGAACTCCTTCTCCACCCCATCACCAGAATCAGGAGGTATCTAGGCTAAAACACCACCTGGGTGGACGGTTTTCCACTGACATTCTGCAAAGCCCCCAGCAGCCTGCATGACCTTGAGAACCCACCCCCCTCTCCCAGAAGGAAGCTGTTTGCTCAGCCGTGAAATGCACCACGGCCTGCTGGGCCTTTGCAAAGATTTCCTAGATAAACTGTCCTCGTGTGAGCCTAACTCACAGCTGGAGGAGGGTACAGCAGAAGGAAAGGCTGACGTCAACCAGGGTGGGGGACACGGGGTCTGGAAGTCACATTCGAGACAAGTGGGAGACCCAGGCTAAGTATCCTTCTCAAACTAAGTGGCAACAGCACACTAGTCCCTAAAGCATGTCCATACAAGCTAGTCAGTGACCAGGGGACAATTGCCCAACCTTGTAGATGAGGAAACTGAGGCAAAGAAGGCCAGACCCATGCTGGGCACTGATGAGTACACCCTCAATTAATCCCAGTAAGTGTATCTCCTTCACCACTTTATTCTGAAATCCAGTGTAGAATATAGATGAGGTGCTCTAGAAGGATGACCGGATAACCAACACTGCAAGGGAGGTCCAGGGGATGCATCTCAGTCTACCAGCAACCAGGAGGGGATGCTCAGCCCACCTGGGCCAGCGGGGCCGCAATCCTCACCTCTCTGGGACGATCCAGCTCCGTCTGCAGCACCTGCTTGGCCAACTCCGTCTCGATGAGCCTCTGCCGAAGCCCCTCGTTCTCCTCCTCCAGCCTCATCCGCTTCTTCTCCACCACCTCCAGCTCCTTATGGAGCCGCATGGAGATGTCCTTAGAGACCTGAGCCAGGGTGGGAGAGAAAGGGGCATGTTCAGGCTGGGGGAGGACACACCGAGTCCCAGAGACCATCTCACGTCAGTCACATCACCCTCACTCAGCAGAGATGGAAACCGAGGCCAAGAGCCATGAATACAGAGATTAACAGATCCCAAACCCAAACCCAAGCACCCCAGCTCACAACGTTGCCCCCAAAAGCTGGGATGATCTTGTTCTGTTCTTACAGGTGTCTTTATATTCAACCGGGGGAGCCTGTGAGGGAAGAGAGTTGCTTTGGAAGTCCAGCACAAAATGAGCGGCAAGTAATCCTCAGCAAGTCAATTCCTGGCCTCGTGCCTCGGCGTTCTCAGGGTGTATAAAATGGGTACAGCAGTAACGGGACAGTCTCAGGGCCGACATGAGGATCACATCAGCTACTGCTCACAAAGCCTTCGCCCAGCGCCTGCCACAGTGAGTGTCTGCTGACCTGTGGCTGCTGCTCCCAGGAACTGATGTCCAGAGACAGACATGACTTGCTGGAGGTCACAGTGACCCTGGGGCCTGTTCTGGGATATAGAACATGCTAGAATGACAAAGGCTGGGCAAGTGTCCAAGTCATCCATTGGATGCAGCTAGCAGAGTGGCAGTCTCTAATCCCGGGCCCAGGCCCAACAGGAAAAGCACCCCTGACTCTGGAGGATCCCTTTGGCCCCTGCTGCTGGGTATGGTGTGAGCAGGTAGAGTAGGAGGGCTGAGGTGGTGTGAACCCTCCTGAGCAGGTAAAATACAAATAGATGCTATCCCCAGGTAGGCTAGTCCCTGCTGACACCTAGATACTAGTCCTGCCCTCAGGGTCACACATAGCGAGCACGGCTGGGCTGGATTGGTATTCCCTGTGGTTTGGAGGGGCCAGCATAGCCAGGGTCCCCCGGGAGTCTGAAGGCTTTGCCAGCAAACCCTGTGCAGCATAGACAGCCGGGCACCCAGGCCTGCCAATGTCGGAAATGACCATGAGCCTCCTCCCTCTGGAAGAGAAGAGGCCCTCCCTGGCTCTGCCCACTGCCTGGGCTCAAGCTCAACTCAGCACAAACCCCGTTGGTAGTGTGCAGGGAAAGCCAGGAAAAACAACAGTGAGAGGAAACTGGGCATGGTTTTCCTCCCTCCTCTGCCCACTGCCCCCTCCAGCCTGAAGATCTCTGAGGACGCCAGACGGAGGCACACAAGCCTCCCCTGTAGCCACTCTGGGCCACAAAGCTTTCCTCACCCATAACGCAGGATAGGCAATTCTTTAATATCAGAAAAAGATTTTGCAGAGAAGAAAACTAGATTGAAGCCCAGTGCCAGCATTCATGGCCATGTGGTCGGCAGTAAATGGGTGGACACACTGTTCATGAGGGCTGCTGGGGCGGGTGAATGGCACTGGGGGTGCTTGGGTGGTGGCTGGAATCCAGAAGGTGATAAAAAAAAATACAAGGCTTCTTATTTACTATTATTTTTAAATAATTCATTCTATTTAATGTATTACAAAGTTGCATTTATTTCATAATTTCATGACCTATTTTTGATTGTGTAAAATACTTAACCACCAGAGCTGCTCAACGGCCACAAGTTCAAGGAACCATCTATACAAGGATTTTCATTTTCGGCTGTGCTGGGAATGAACTTTCGGCTTCTGTGCACACTAGGCGAGCATTTTCCCACTCAGCTACATCTCCAGCTAGAGAAGTTAAGTTTTTCTTCCCAGTCTAGCCTTGAGCTTGCTACTAGCCAGGGACGGCCTTGAACTTCTGATCTTCCAACCTCTGCCTCCCAAGTACTGGGCTAAGAGGAATCGTCTACCTTGCTAAGTCTATGCATTGCTGAAGGCCAATGCCAGGGCTTCGTGCCGGCCAGGCAAGCCCTCTGTCTGCCTAGTTACACCTCCAGCCCAGTCACAAAAACATTTTTAATGTTTTACTGATTACTGCTTTGCCTCTTTGCACCCTGGCCCAGGCTTACAGCTATAGTCCCCAATGTGGGACTATTAGGTCACTCAGGAAGTCCTCTCCTCACCAACATTCCATCCATCCATCCAACTTGCCTTGGCACTGAGGTGGAAGTGGTGGACCACAGAGACCAAGGCCATGCCTATCTGGATTCATTCACCTGTGTCCCAGTAACGGCTCAGAGCCCAGCATTCAGTAAATGCCTGATAAATGCTTGTTGGGTGGACAAACAAATCAGGGTCCAGCACATGATGAAGGAGTGGCTGGCTGACTATACGTGGGGAGCTGCCCCTGCCCCTGCCCCACTGTCCAAAGAGTGCTACTAGGGCCAAGGGTTCTCTCCCAAACATGCTTCCATCAGGGGTAGAAAGTGTCCACCTGAGAAGCCCACCAGAGTTCCTGGGTCCTCTTCCTTCTCCATGGATTCCCTGTCCCCATGTTCTCCCCACCCCAGGGCCACATATTAAGAAAGCACAAGCACGCACACACAGAGACACAGAGACACAGAGACACAGAGACACAGACACACACACACACACACACACACACACACATGAAGCTGCAGAATTCTAGACAGAAAAACCCACAAGCTCAGATCCCTGCAGTGCCTTGCAGCCTCCGGGTACCACAGCCACCAGACTGGGCAGTAGGAACTGGGGCCTGGCCCTGCCTTCACCGCCCAGATTTCCAGCCTCCCAGGGCCCTGGGCTCTCACAGGTCATTTATAGAAGCAATTAGCTCCTCCTCAGGCTTTCACCATAAGCTTTTCTCACCCTCAGGGCACATTCTAGTCCCACTTTGAGGTTCAGAAAGGAAAGGTCAGTTGCCCAAGGTCACATGACAGAGAAGATACCAAGGAGAGTCAGCTCTAAAGCTGATGTTGTGGGGGTAAGCTTGAAGGCACACAACTACGAACAAGAACAAGTTTCAACACGGCTTACTACGTCAGAAGCGCCTAAGGAGCCCCATGGGCCTGTCTCACTGAGCCCCACAATTACACCCAAAGGAGGGGGCCGAGAGACCAAGAGAGGAAAGGCAGCTGCAGCATCCGGACACAGGGCAAATGCCTAAAGCACAAACAAATGTGCTCAGCCATGAGGTCACTGTTTACAGTGCTGGCCTTGGTCCCTACCAAAGGCCATCAGCAGTGGAAGGCTCCCAGCTCCTGGGCACATCAGCTCTGGGCTCTGAACCTTGGATTGCAGTAATCTTACATGGAAACTGTAAGCAGCAGCCCAGGCCGGGCAGCAAATTCCCTCAATAATCGCATGATGGGAATGTCACCCCATTTTACACAGTGGGAGACTAAGGCTCCAAGGAGAAAATAATGCAGGTCATCCAGGACACAGAGCCAGGGCCAAAGCATACTTATCTAAGGATGGGCTGCATATCTGTTACCGAAGTGTTCTGGGACCTTCTACAAGAAAAGCAGTGGGATCCTAGCATCCCCCAAGCTCAATGGTCTGGGACCACACCCATCACACAGTTCTCTCTTTAGTAATTTCATTTTATATTCATAAAAATCTCTATTGCGAACTAAACTTATCTCCACATTCCACAGGGGAAACAGGACCAGAGATGTGAAGCAGCTTACCCAAGGTCACACAGACACAAAGTGGCAGCTCGGGGTTCTATCCATTGGCCCTCCTGTCCTCTCCCATCCTGCTGAGGTAGGAGGAGATCTTAACTGTGTGGACCAGCAAAAAGTGGAAGAGCCTGGAGGGTTGCTATGGAGTGGCCATGGGAGATCTTCCTAATAACACTTGTGCCCAATAAAACCACTGGTGCTCAAAAGACCTGCAGGGCACAGGGCCAAGAAGCCTGCTGAGCAAAGGAGGAATCCCTAGGCGTACACCCCTTCTAACCCCTCTCCACCTGGTTCCCTTAGCCTGCCTAGGGGAAGTCAGCATTCTCAGGACCTCCGTAATTGCCTCTAACATTCCTAGCACGCTGGGGCGAAGGGTGGCGGCAAGGCTGTGGCCAGCTCAGGCAGAGCCAGAGCGTGAGCTCAGCGCTGCAGCTGCGAGCGGAGAGGAGAGGGGGTTACAGGGGAGGCACGGAGATGCTGATTGGCTGATTCAAATCCCAACAGAAGGGGCCCTTCTCCTCCTCCCGGAGGGCTGAGCCCCACCCCCACCCCAGCTGCTCTGGCCCCGCCCACAAGCCTGTATTCCCCCCCCCCCTCCCCCCCCCCACACTCCCTCATCTCAAAGTAGGCTTGTCTAGGGTTCTCCCAGAAATCCTCACGGACCAGTTAGCCCAAAGGCAGATTTTTACGAACTTCTCCACTCTCCTTCCCTCTCTACTCTGTCTCCCACCAATGAGGGAAATGGGCGGTGTATTTGTTTTGTTTAAAAACAAACAAACAGAATCTGGCTATGCAGTCAAGAAAACAGGCTCCACGCAGGTACACAGGCTTGCAGGGAGCCACAGTCTTCCTGGTTCTGGAAAGAATAGTAATCTTGCAGTGACTTGCAGGGCTGGATTCTCAGTGCCTTCCAGCAGCAGGCCTCTGTGAATGGCTCCACACCTGTCTGAGCTCGGGGCCCTTGGGAGTCTTCCCTAGAACGTCCCAGGCCCTCTCCTCTCTTGGGCCTCAGTGCAGAAGTCACCCACAGGACTCCTGGGCTTCTCCCTGTTCTGTACCAGTCCCAGCTCCAGTGGTCCTCTACTCACACTGAGCTGAGTTTGAAGAGCAGAGGCTGACTCAGGCGGAGACTTCTCTCCTGGAGCCCCCACCTGTCTGAGTGTGGCGATCCCTGCTTCCTCCTGAGGCAGAGGGGCAGCAGGGTTCAGCAGTGAGGTCTGGGAGGTCAGCTGAGCCTGACTTCTGCCATCCACACAGGAGAGCCCCTGACCCTAGATAGGTACATTCCCCCTCTGAGCCCCAGAACCCTCACCCAGAAATCGGATGCAACAACACTGACTGACCACTGTCGGTCTCTCTGGTGTCCGAACCACAGTTTCAATATCCTAGGTTCAATGTTCTTACATTCATTTTGCAGATAAGGAAACTGAAACATGACTTGTTCAAAATCACAAAACCCAGGCATACTGGAGCTCAGCTCTGATCCAACACCATCCAGCTGCAGTCCTTTGATCCCTCTCTCAGTAGCCTAGGGAGCCTGTGGAAGCCAGCAGGGACTGTGTAGGAGCCACTCAGAGGCCAAAGTCAGGTACTTCCTGCTGGGGGGTGGGGGGTGGGGGCAGAGGGCTGGGGGGCTGGGGGCAGGGGGGGAGTTTTGATCATATCATCTTGGGACATCCCATATGGAGGACCTGTTGTGGGACGTCCCATTTGGAGGACCTGTTGTGGGACATCCCAATTTGGAGGACCTGTTTGTTGATCCACCAGGGTCCCAACTTTGCAGAAGGGGAAACTGAGAGCAGAGAGGCAGGATAACTTGCCCAAGGCAAGTAGTAAGCCACAGGGCTAACCTGGATTCCCAGTGGGGCCTATGACTCAACCACCCAACCTGAGCACCTCTAAAGGTTGGTGGAGACCCCCAGACTGACCTTGACGTCCTGCTCCAGACCACGGATGAGCTCACCATCCACCTGGCCTGTCTGGGCAGCACGGAGGCTGCGGCGCTCAGCTTTCCGCAGTCGGTACTGCAGGATGCGACAGGTCTTGCTGGCTTGGTCCAGCTGCTGCCGCAGCTCCTGTAGCTGGTACACGTCTTCCTCCATGTAGACATCCCGCATTTCCAGCATCTCAGCCCGCAGCTCTTCGATCTCATCCTGCAAGGATGAAGGAATGGTCAGATCCCCAGATGCCATGGCAGTGGCCAAGGTGCCTGAACGCTGGCTATACCTGGCAAGCAGACTTGGTGGCCTCGTGTGATAGCCACAGCTGAGCTCCCAGGATTGGAAATATATGCCTTCTTGTGGCAAAAGGGGCGCTGCAGATGTGCCTAAGAGAAGGGTCTCCAGACAGAAGCATTATCCTGGACTCTCTGGGTGGGCCTCTGAGAGAGAGGCTGGTGGTAATGTGAGGAGGAAGTAGGGGGAAGGCAGACAGACTCTGCAGGTGGAGGAAGGGCCACCAGCCAAGATATGCAGGCAGCCTCCACAAGGATGAAATGAGGGGGTTTTGCCCTACAGCACTCGGCAGACATGAAGCCCTGCCGGGACTTGAGTTTCAGACCTGGAAGATAATCTACAGCTATGCTTTTAAGATTCGGATCTTAACCGTGTCCACAAAGTCACCTGCTATAGGCTGTCTTCCTTGTGGCTCTATTGGGAAGTGGTGTGACCTTTTTAGGAGGCGAGGGCGCCAGGTCACTGGAAGGTGCCTTCAAAGGGGATCTTAGCACCCTATCCCCTCCCTCCTTGCTTCCTGTGCCACAGTCTCCCTGCCATGATGCTCTATGTCACAGCAAGCACAGAATGAACTGAAGCCCCCAAAGGATGAGGCAAAATACAAAATGCAACAATCCTCCAAGCTGGTCACCTCAGATACTTTGTCACGGTGAAGAAAAGCAACAGTGGTGACTTGTGACAGAAATGAGAATAAACGCACACCAGGATGCACGCGACATCCATGAGTGCTGGCTGCATAACTGAGACGGCTGCACACAAAACCAGGGGAGCATGTTAGTGAGCAGCATGATCTCCATCTTCCTCCCCAAGCCTTGTTCAGAAAACACAGTAAACAAAAGCAAATTCAGATATGATTAAGTCATGGAGGCAAAAAGAACAAAATAACCGTACGGCTATTTGAGAAATATGATGGGGGGGCACGGTGGTCAAGGAGGCCATCTCTAAAGAAGGGTCATTTAAGCCAACGCAAGAAGCAATGTCCATAAGAGTTCCAGGAAGAGGTAGCAGTGTGTGCAAAGGCTCAGAGGTAGGGAAGAACTCAATGCATCAGGCAACACCAACAAGCTGAGAGTCATGGCGTGGTGTGGGAGAATTGTCTGTATTCTGTCAATCATATTTTAATAAAACGCTGATTGGCCAGGCAGGCAGTATAGGCGGGAAAGCCAGACAGGAAGTAAGGGTGGAGCAAAGAGACTGGGAGTATTCTAGCAAGCAGGAAGCTCCCTCTCCAGTTCTGCCCAGACCACCAGAGATGAAAGATGTAAGCTGCCCCGCTGCAAAAGGTACTGAGCCATGTGCTAACGTAGATAAGGATAATGGGGTAACATAAGTTATAAGAGCTAATAAGTAGCCTGACCTAATGGGCCAATCAGCTTTATAACTTATAGAGATCTCTGTGTGATTGATTTTCTCTGGGACTTGCCGGTTGTGGGGTACCGGGCGGGACAGAAACCCCAATAAGCCGGCCCTCATGCTACAATGGCGCACACTTTTTATCCCAGCACTTGAGAGGCAGAGGCAGGCGGAGCTCTGTGAATTTGGAGCCAGCCTGGTCGACATAGTGAGTTCCAGGATAGCTATGGCTACACAGTGAGGCCCCATCTCAGAACAAAAAAGAAAAAAATACATCAAGGGACTGGTAAATTGAGTAAAGATGCTGGCCAACAAGCCTAGTGGCCTGAGTTTGGTCTCTGGGACCCATAATGTAAAGGAGAGAAGAGAACCAACCCCTATAAGCTGTCCTTTGACCTCCTCATGTGTTCTGTGGCACACATATATACAAAGTTCCAGGCCAGCCTGGTCTATATAGGAGGTTGCAGGCCAGCCAAGGCTACACAGTGAGACCCTGTAGAAAAAAAAAAAAGTTGTTTACTTTTGTTTTAAAAGCTGGGGGAAAAGAGCGGTCACACAGGGTCTGGCTTGAGCTTTCAGTGGAAGGTACTACAGGCGACCTCACTCAGGAAGGCCAGCTACTGTCCCTCCCTCACCAGTTCCCATCAGCACTTCCCTCAGCTCATCCAAAATTCTGTGTGACTGACTTTGGTCTTCCAGTGACCACGGTCACCCCACCTGCCTGGCCCTCACATCCCGCATCAGCTTGGCCGCCTGCAGACTTTCAACAGTATTAACTGAATGAACAAAAGCATGCCTAGCTAATGAAGAAAGAAAAGGAGGGAGGGACTTCCTGTTATGAAAGACAGCAAGTGACCACCAGACACTACGTAGAGGAGCAAGCAGACACCTCCCAGAAGAAACACATAATTATGCCTCATAACGAATGTGGAAATTGAGTCACAAACACGAAAAGTATCTGTTAAACAAGATTGCACACAGATAAGGGAAACTGAGTCATCAGGAATGTGTCCTTGACAAAGGCACTACCCAGGGTAAGCACTCCTGGTGGGTACTGATGGAAGCAGGGAAGGAAGCAGGGAAGGAACCAGGAACAGAAAGGCCACTCTGGAGAGGGGACTAGATCGTCCCTAAAGAAGATGGGAATAAAGGGGAGTCCCCTCCCCACACCCTTTGCTCACCCCAAGGGTCTCCATAGTTTTGGAAAAGGAATCATCGGGGCCTCTCCTCACACCTGCCTGACAGTGGGACAAGCACGGCCGTGGGTTGTACTGCAATGGGTCCAGACTGAGGCCTGGCTGCTGTGGGAAAGGGGGTGTGGCCTGCTAAACAGATGACAGGTAAGAAGCCACGTTATCCAGGCCACACCATACCCCAGGTAAGAAGCCACGTTATCCAGGCCACACCATACCCCAGGCTTCTGGAACCATTTCTCAGAACCCGGGAAAGAGAAACAGAAGTGACAAACTGGTGGCTCCAGCCCCCACATGCCGTCTCCCTCCACTAACAGCTAATCCGTGAATCACTACCTGCCACGCCAATAGTGTCTGTCCTAGGGGTGTGTTCATCAGCACTCCAAAGTGGGTGAGCCTGCCTTTGGTCGCAGTGGACACCCCACCCCAAAGTACAAAGTCACCACCCCACACCACACCAAGAGGGCAGACTGGAAGTGGAAGGGGGGAAGTGAGGCACTGGGCTGGCAGAGAAAGCTGCAGGAAGTAAGAGGCAGGAGATGCAGGCAGATAGTACATCCCTATAGCTCAGGCTGCAGCGGCCTGTGTTCAAGCTCAGCCTTGCCATCCGTGAGCAGCTCACATATTCCCCTTGCTGTTCTGACAGAACATGGTGACTGGGAGGATGTGGAGGTCTGAGTGACTCTCTAGGACCGACGGAGTCACGGGATGACACAGGGGCGTGCTCAAAGTCATGCTGCGGGGACACATTAACAGACAGATGTGTGACGCTGAGCCCACAGTAGGTGACACCCTTCCACACTTAGCTTTCTAGTAACTAACTGATCTAGTAACTAACTGACTTTTGTGAAAGTCGCACACGGTCAAACAGAAATCTTTGAAAAATACAGGAAACAGCAGTCATAATTGCTCGACCTGGTACTGAATTACAGTGACCCCAGGGATGGTGGGATGGCTCACTGGTAGAGTTTGCCTAACATGCTCAGGGATGTGGATCTGCTCCCTGAAAAGGGGGGTACCTGATACAAAACCCCATATTCCCATCCATAGCTACTGAGTCAGAAACGTAAGGGGTGGGTTCCTGGAACGATTCTGAGGCAAGGGCTTTCCCTCCCCACAGAAAACAAGAGTCTCGTCTCACAGTACAAGTCCCTGGCCCCAGGCCTGACACGGGTGTCTAGTGAAGAAGTGAGCGAATGGCGAATGACTGTCCTCCGAACAGCTGTCTCTCAGAGGAACTGCCTTCACCACAGTACAGGCTGCTGTGGACATGCCAGCCCTGTGTCTGAGGGGCTTTGAGGGGCCGAGAATTGCTCCAGCTGCAGGCAAAACACCCACCAGCCCCTCCTGGCACAGCTCCATGCGAGGCTTGAGTTGACAAAGGCGGACTTGTGGCCCACACGGGCTTCTCTTGGGATGTGGGCAACAGAGACTGGACACTGCAGAGCTTAGGCGGAGACTCTGGGTATCCAGGGCTGAGGTGGGGGCAGGGAAAGGGGTTGCTGGGGAAGGGTTCCAGGAACGCAGGACCCTGCTTAGTCCCAGAGGTCGGGTGTCCATACCCAACCCAGGCATCTCTGAGCACCTACGTCCTGCGGTCAGGTTTTGCCCTGCGAGGCTCCGCAGTGGCAGGTCCAGCTGGAGAGAGCGGAGACACAGGCCTCCTGGCTTCTTCACAGACAATCCAGAGGTCACGGGGGAGGGGGGCACCGCTTGAACTCTTCTACAGGACATCATCAGGAAGGAGGGCTCAAACTCACAGAACAAGGTTCTGGGGTTTCCCCTTCCCAACACAGGAGCACTCCAAATCTCATCCTCTACCTCAGATGGAAATCGCTACACTTACAGTGCCCTCTTCGGAGGCTGAGGAACCCCGATTCTCAACCTCACAATCCAAGGGTCACCCGGAAATGAACTGGATCGAGACCCCTAGACTGCATCACACCTAAGAAGCTGAAGAAAGGAGTCAAGCAGTCCCTCCCGGCTCTGCTTTCATGTTGCCCTCTTTCCCTTGAAGCCTGACCCAAACATCTAAGGCCAGGCTGCACACAGGGAGTAGAAGGGGAGCCCAGGGTCTAGGGATAACAGCCCGGCATGATCATCCCTTTTCGAAATTCCTTTGCCTCCATGACGGAAAGGCAATGCCTGCTGATTAGAGGAAGTCTGAAAAAAAAAAAAAGCAGGTTCATTCCACTGACTTCTGCTTCAGGTCCAAGCCACTGACCCTTGACCCCTTGCCATGCCCCAGTCTGTCCCCTACTCTGTCTTGCACCTACACCCAGATATGCTAGGACTAAAAGACTGGCATGGCCTCCAGGGAAGCTCGCAAACACAGGCCCAGCATCCAGGCACCTCTGACGCCGGTTCTCTTCCCAACCCTGTGAGGGAGACATTGAAAATGTTCCCATTTTGCAGAGGAGGCACCCAAGCCTCAGAAGTTCCCCAGAGCTGCTCCAGCTAGAGAGAGGGCTGAAGCCGGGTTCCACATAAGGCAATGGCCGTAGGCCAGCGGGTGCTAACTGTGTGTTCTTCCGGCTTTACTCAGACCTTCGCCAGGCTAACCCCCAACCCTCACATCTTTCCTGAGCATCCCCGCCTCCCCTCATCTGATTCAGAACCTACACTCTGAACTGCATGGTCCCTGAAGGTAACAACACAGGGCTGTATTGACTTTTCCCTCATCTCTGTTCCTCTAACTGCCTGAGGAAGGGTGGGGCCGGGTAAGGCTGGGTCTGACCCATGCCTGGTCCACCGCATCACTAGGATGTGGACTGGAACAGGCACCATGGGCAGGTGTGAAGGAAAGAACAAGCTGCTGGCCTGCTGGTCTCTCCCTGGAGCCTGGAACCTTCTGTCCTTTTGACCCCAGATCTAGGGCTCACGTGAAAGGGTAGATAGAGCCCAGGCAGACCCCAGTGCCACCACAGGAGGGCGGCCAGGTCTGCCTGCCCAGGGAACCGCCTGCTTCCCACACACTTCCTACATGTCAAGTGCCTCTCTGTCCACACAGTGACCCAAGAGGGCTACCGGCAGGAAGCAGCCCCTCAGAGATGGCCGATTCCCAGGACTCATGGGAAATTGGCCTGCAAGAGTCTCTAGGTTCAGGCTGGGCTGGCAGACCCAACATGAACTCACAATGCTGCTAATAATAGGCTTGCAGAGCAGCACAGGACTCCACAGTTTATACAGACATTCCTGGTGAATCATCTCATGGGTCCTCACAGAAAGTGCTGGCTAAGGCAAGCCAGGAAGCCCTGTTCTGTAGAACTGTGAACCTCACAGTGAAGGTGGGCTGTGCCAAGCCTACCCAGCCAGGCGAGAGCCCTGGACAGAACGCATCCCTCAGGACCCCTCCTCTGTGTCACTACACGGCAAAGCCACACATTTCTTTGCACTGACCCCTCACAATTAGCGTCTCCTCCCACTGCAGACTCAAGAACAAACCGAGGCTATATCAGAAGCACCCAGGACTTGGACACTAAAGAAATCCCTAATATTTTCATATCCTATAATGGTTGTTGCAAAAATGCCAAAATATTATTCCATGAAGGAAGCCAGCCACAGTAGATGCTGCGGGATGTCATGCATGTGACATTCTGGATGGGCAAGGCTATAGGACAGAGAACACACCAATGGCGGAGGGAGGGCTTTGATTTAGAGGAAACTTGGGTGAACAATGAAGTCGTCTTAGCATCTCCTTTCTTTCTGGTTGCTGAGGATTAAATCCAGTGTCTCCCACATGTTAAGTCCAGGCTCCAGCCCTGAGCTACACTCCTAGCCCTCAGGAACGATTTACACACAGTAAAGTGATTGTTTTAATCGACCATCTGGGGCCTGAAGATGGTCTCCTGGGGAAAGGTCTTCACTGCTAAGCTTGGCAATTTCACTTTGATGCCGAGAACCCACTTGCCGGAAGGAGAACCAGCTTCCACAAGCTGACCTCTGAACTCCACACACATGCTCGCACTCACATGCTAGTATAATAGAAAGGTAGCTAGGTGGATGGATGGGTAGATAACTTTAAAGAAGAAATGAAATTTTAATGTACCCGGTTTTATGACCTTAGTCTAGATCTTGACTGTAACCAACAGTTATAGAACTGAATACAGCAGTCAGTTTTATTTTACAGACCCTGTTTCAAACAGACAAAAGCAAAGTGAAAAAAACCTCCATAAAGGCAAATCCTTTCACCGTACATAGAACGAACCAGAAGCACAGGCTCCACCAGGCCTGGCCCCGCTCCTCACCTCCATGTCACTCAACCACCCTTTATGTGGGCCACACTCCAGCCACGTGAGTCTTCCCCCTGCAGCAGAAATCACCTGCGCAGCCACAGGTCTCGGCCTCTGCCACTCCCGTGCCGGATGGCGTGTGCCGATGGCGTGTGCCGATGGCGTGTGCCGGATGGCGTGTGCCGGATGGCGTGCGGCACCTGTTGCCTTGGAAGGAAGCCTGGCAGCCTCGCCATCTCTTTCCCTCACACCGTGTGTCACAGTCTTACTTGTGACATCCGTTTTACTCTTTGTCTGCTTGACTGTGGATGGCCCGTCTCTGTCACTAGAGAGCCGCGTATGACAGGGCTGGCCTAGCACGCAGAGGGCTCAAGGAAGAGCTAAGGGTGAACAGCCAGGCTGAGGAGAGCATCGCCATCCAACTGCACAGCTGCAGCAAACCACCTTTGGACTCAGGTAATGTCCAAAGAGGCTTCAACTCCCAGTACAGGGACACCAGGCCACAGCCATGACAGAGTCCAAACCTAACCCAAACGTATCACTTCCTTCCCAGCTCCCAGTCAACTGGCCAATGAGCAGGCAGAGTCAGGAGTGGACAGGCAAAGTTGAGTTATCTATGGGACCGGGAACTGCGCTCACATCAATCACTTCACAAAGAAACAAGGCCCCACCTTGCCCAGCTCCTCCCACACCACTTGGCCATCTTGTGGCTATCATTCCCTTGGGCCAAGGCCCAGGCTGCCTACCCATCTGCCACCCTGGCTCTAGGCCACTTGTCACCCACCTTGGCTCTGGCAACCTACCCCAGCTCTGAAAGAGCTGACCGGCAGGGTGGCCAGCAGTGGCCACAGGGACAGTATGTCAACCCCACCCAAACGGCCAGAAAAGCCATCTGCTGTCCCTCCTCCTGTTCCCCGGGACTCTGACAAGGCTCCAGATGAGATCATTGCACTTGGACCCCAGAAAGAGAACTGCACAAGGCTCCACTTCCCTCTCAGCTCAAACACAGCGGCAGGGGAAAGGGAACTCAGAGGCTCCATCCAGTTCCAGCCACAGAGCGGGCAGAGGCTGAGAGGGACTCTGGGCTCCTGTCTTCCAGTGCATGCTCACTTCAGCTTAGCCTTTTTGGGCAGGGGTTTGGAGGAGTCAGGGTCAAGGTTCACATCCAGCCAGGTTTCATGGGGTCACAGATCTCAATGGCCCTGTTCTGTTGGCCCTGAAAATGTCTGATCTGGACTCTGGGACCTGCCTCTCCAACACCGTAGACAGCAGACAGATTGACCTAGCCAGGCTCATGCCAACAGTACAGTTATTCCCTACATGCCCAGCAGGCAGGAAGCCTGAAAAGAGAGGGGTCAACAGTCAGGACTTAGGCTCATAAACTGGACCGTGTCTGCCAGATACCAGGTGAAGACCAGAAGCCATGATCTCTCTCTCATTGATGATCCTTTGTGACTGGCACTGTTCTTACCTTCCCACTTCACAGAGGAGCAAACCGAGGTTGAAGGAGGGAAGGCCCCACAGTCAGTGAGGTGGTCTCCAGGCCTGGCACAGCTCTGCACACGAGGCAAATGCTCTGTCTGAGTGCACTGTGTGTGTGTGTGTGTGTGTGTGTGCGCGCGCGCGCACGCGCGTGTGTACGCGTATGCGTGTGCATGCATGCATGTGAGGACACACATGTTGGTCATGACTGGTGCCCAGAGACTGTTGCCCACCAAGGTCACATCTGGCTTATCACTGCCCTATCCAACACCTCTAGGGGCAAAGCAGGCACTGTGCTGCTGGGGTGCACTCTGGGGAGCACCAGATACTGTCTCTCCTGTCCTGGCCAAGTGCACAGGAAGGAAGGCAGCTTTGGCTCAGGGTTTGTTGACAACATTCCCCCAGCCTCTGGCCTTCAGCCAAGTCTTTAAGAGAAGAGAGCAGGGAGTTGAGGACTTAAGAGCCAAAAGAGCCACACAGACTGGGTCCCTCTTGTCACCTACAGGCTATGTGACTAGCAAGCTCCTGACCTTCCAGGGCAGCAGTGGAAGCCTGGGTAGAAGGGAGGAGCTAAACATTCTGGAAGGTCCATGCTGCACCACGCGGAATGCGGTGGGGGGGGTGGGGGTAATGCTATGAAACTAAAAATCACTGGTTAACAATCTAGTCACTGTGGATGAATGCCCCACCAAGGAGTCCCCACAAAGCTCTTTGGTATCTAACACAGGAAACTTAGCCTGGAGCAGTGCCCAGGCACTGCTCCAGCTGACCTCATGGAAGGGGGTGGGGCAATGGGTGGGGTAAAGCATGGGGGAGTCTGGGTGGAAAAGCTGTGGAAGTATGACCTCACAGGCAGCTCAGCCACGTGCACAGCCACAGGCTGGGCCAAGGGGGGTAGTGTCTAGGCAAGGAGGGACCAGGGAGGAGTGGTCAAGCAAAGTCTGGTGCTATTGAAGAGCCCAGAAAAGGCAAGCAGGCTCAGGTAGTCGGGGAACCCCACCTTCCCACCAGCCACTTCTATTTTCATCTGTGGTCCCGACAGGAAGAGACCACTGTCTTGAAATAGGGACTCCGCGAGTGGTCCTCCACCAGTAAGCAAGAATCACCAGGTTCCAAGTGAGGCACAGGTTTGGGGCCACCATGGGGACTGAGGGTAAGTAAGCCACAAGGAGAAATGTGTCGAGAGGTTCCGACAACACGACCGGCTCCACACACGTCCCAAACAGATAGGTACATCCAGGGCAAGTGGAAGCCTGAAACCCAGGACCCAGGGCTCTCATGGGGTCAGAGCCTTCTGCCGCTGAGGGTAAGGACTGCAAACCAGAGTGAGTGATGAGCAAAGGGAACCAACTCCTCAAAGACCAGCTCCCTCCTGATGAATCTTCATGGCAACGCCGCAGGTCATTTTACAGAGCCGAGGCCCATTCAGGGAAAACAGAGAAAGCAAAGCATAGACCTGGGTTGCAGTCCAGGCTTGTTCATCCCAGATCCCTTGCTTTCAGTCCTTTTGGCAGACTATAGCTTCTGCCTCCTTGGACTCCTGCCTCACCTCGGGGCAGCCGACAGCAGCCAACGGTGCTGGCCCCAGAGGCACCTCCTTCCTGCACCAGAGGGGTGTGTGCTGACTGCAAATGATGTCAGCTGTTTGAAGCTAGGGGGTTGGCTACAGTTAGAACCCTGGCTGCTGGCCAGGTCTTTGCCTTGAACTTAACCAAGCCCTCTTTTGGGGTGTCCCTCTGCTACTGAGGTTCCCCAGAGCCTGGGGTCCCTCCCATCTTCTGTACACAGGGTGGTGATGGGCTGCCATGTACCTGAGTATCTCCCCAAGTATCTGCAAGAAAGGGATTAATTTCCCACTGTACAGACTGGAAGACTGAGGTTCCAAGAGGCACCCTGCATAGGAAGGAAGTGACAAGGTGAGGCTTGACCTCAGGCCTAATTCTAAAGAGGGAGTATGCCTAGGAGACCCCACAATCTTCCCTGCTTCCTTTCTTATCGGCCTCCTGAGATAGGAGCAGTTTTGGGCCTGGTGCTAGGGCCACATAGCCCCAGCCCTGCTACAGAACAAGGCTACCTTCTAGTCAGGACTCTCCTGACCTGGCACTTAGTGACCTTCCAAAGAAGGCTTCCCCTTCCATGACTCTCACACCCATGACTCAACTCTATTCTCCTTTCTTCCTGGTCATTCTGTCCTTCTCTGACAGGGTCTCACTCTACATAGTCCACGCTGGCCTTGAACTCCTGCCCTAGACTCCTGAGTGCTAGGACTGTAAGCATGTACCACCACACCCAGCTCCAGCCCTCCTTTCCATACCTATCATCCATTTCCAGACCAGAACCACACAGCTATTTAATGACCGCTCCTCCCGCCATGTGCCAGGCCCTGTTCCAGAAGCTGACTACCAAGGCAGCCACCCAGGCAAACCCACAGCTATGATGCCTCTTCCTTCAGGAAGTCTGCTCAGCTGCTCCTGGGCGCCTATACTTCTCACTTCTCTAAATTCCAGAATAGACATGGGCACCCCTGCAGGCCAGCGCACGGTGGCCTCTATAGCTTGCAGCCGAGGGAGACAGGGTAAGCAGGAAATTCCAAAGGGATCAGAAGTTACCCTGAGGCAGTGTTCCCTCTGTGGCAGGCTGTCTATTTCCCTTAGTCCCACAGGGCCTGGCTTAGAAGCCTGGGGAAGCTGGAGCACAGTTTCTCAGTCGTGGAGACCTGCAAACCCCCTCCACTGTCAGCCTTTCTCAGTCGAGCTCCTGGGACCCCCCAGACCCAGGTGGTTGCAAACCCCGGTCCTGACTCCACTCCCAGTTCCCAGCAGCCTGCTAAGAGGAAATCTTATGAGCAGCTGGAAATAGTAGGGCTGTGCACAGTAGCTCCAGGGGGACATTGGCCAAGACTTCCGGTGTTTATGTGTGTAGGTGAAATGTCACAGTCAGTGTAAGTGGATGTGTGTGTGTGCATGTGTCCTCTGGGTGCCCTGGTTAGGCAAACACCATATCTGACATTTGCATGCCCTACCCTTGTCCCTTGAGTCTCTGCTAATGTGTATGAAGGTTTGTGTCTGTCCCATATGTGTGAACCTCTTTGTGGGCACCACCTGGGCTCTGTTGCACCTCGGGCACGCGTGCAAAGGTTGGATGCTGTCCGAGGAAGGGGCAGCTCAGGGTACCTGGGTAAGCCTGTGTCTGTGTCACCTGGCAAGGATGTCCCTGGGTTCCCACGGACGCTGATATGCGTAGATAATGTCTGTGTGTGCTTGTGTGCACTCCTTCACACGTATGTGGACTTCCCATGTGTCTGAGGGTGTCTCCAGGCTGTGCGTAGGAGGCTGTGCTTCTCAGCCTGGGTCTCCTGCTGGTATGTGTTGAGTACAGTAGCATGTGGCAAGAAGGGTCTGTTCATACGGGTCTGTATGCCGCTTTTCATGTGAATCCCGAGTGAGCAGGCCTGGAGGCTGGCCTCTGGAAGCATATAACATAAATCAGTCACTGAGTATGTGTATCAGCCAGACATGAGAGCTGCGGTCTCTGGGCCTGAGCTCGGCAGGAGCATACATGTGTTTATTTGTGTCCCGTTCCTCTCAAAGCTCTGCAGTCTCCCCAGCCACAGCAGCTGCCACTCAGACTTCCCACCTCATCTTCTCTATGCTGGAGTTGTTTCCCCATCTCCTAAGCCCTGCCTGCCCCCCTCTCCCCCTACTGCAACCCCCAGCCAGAAGCTGTAACTCAGGGCAGGGTCCAGGGGACTTGCTAACAGACTGGGTCCCTCCTATACCTCCCAGGAGTTTTGCAGAACTGCCTGGGGCCTACCACTCAGAGGACTCTGGGATGGCATCAGAGGGAGGAGGAGAGAGGAAAGGACCATGACCAGTCAGCACAGTTACCGAGCAATGGACATGCACCTTCACAATCAAGAGGTCCGTGATACACTAAACCCACATTTTACACTAGTGATCCCCCTAGAGGCACAGCCCCACCTGCCGGCTTGGATATCAGCCTTTTGGAATTTTGTTTTTGAGACACAGTCTTAGCCTAAACTGGTCTTGAACTCATGAAGCAGCTGAGGATGGCCCTCTGGTCCTTCTGCCTCTGCCTCCCAAGTGCCAGGATTACAGGCATGTGCCAGCATGTCTGGTTAATGCGGGTCTAGGGATGGAGCCCAGGGCTTTGTGCGTGCTAGGCAAACACTCCCCTAACTGAGCTTACTCACCATTTGCTCCCTACAAATCAGCCTGGCACCCGGCCCACAGGATTCCTCTCACCAACCTTCAACCATGACCAGACGTGTCAGGAACAACCAGAAGCTCAATCATGCTGGCCACATGGCCAAAGGAATAGGACCAAGATAGAACAGCAGGGTTGGAATGCTGGCTGTAAGATGGAACCCTGGAGCCAACACTTGCCTCTCTATATAACGGCAAATGACCAGTCAGTGAGGGGTTTCCTCTGGACCCTTGTGAGTGGCATCTGTCACTCACAGTTGGAAACCTAGTGGGGTGTCTTGGCTCCCCACTCCCTACCTGTACAGTGGGAAATGTGATCATGCCTTCCTGTTCCCCCAAAGTAGCACCCGGCGTAGTAACACTCAAGGACTAAGGAAACCCACCCTCCTGGCTCCTCCCAGTTCCTCCAAGAACCAACACTCAGACATCCTGTCTGCTCATTGGCTCAGAATCATAACAATTCCTCACGAGACAAAAGGACTTCGCTTAGGAGATGTTTTCCTGACTGTACACCTCTCCGTGGCTGCTGAAAACAATCCCTGGAGACGGTCCAGGCACACCCTCCCATCTCCATTAGACAAATGAAAAACACAGCAGTTCAGAGAGCCCGGCCACATGTCCATGACCACACAGTAAATGGTAGACTCCGGTCTCACAGCCAGCTCTTTGAGCTCCATACGGCATATGGGCAGCAGTTAGCGGTCAAAGGAACCTTAGGCCACTGAGGCTTTCAAAGTCAAGCACAGTCAATCTGACTAAAGTCGTATTTGTGGGGCCTGAAAATCCCAGCCGATTGCCCTCAGGCACCTTGACCAGAAGGGACCCTCGTCAGACATACTTCAGCCACCTGCCTATCTCCAGTTGCTCCCCAGTGACCACAACCAACATTCGGGCCGTTTACACAATGCTCTGCACAAACCCAATGCTTGTACCCAGGCCTCTCTCTGGATAGTTCCAACGACACCAAGCTCCCCGGAGAAGCACTTTCTGTCTTATCACTGGCAGAGCCTGTACCTCCCTCACTTGGGCCCCAGAGCAAGGCTTTGCAGGATGGGGGTCCTTCTTGGTTGACAGGTACCCCTACCCCAACACCCTTAGCACACACGCAAATGGAAGGTGAACCGGAACTGGGCATTCCCTTCAGTTCATGTGGTCAGTCTGCAGTAGATGTGCTGGGGATTTGGGGTAATTTTCTTCCTTATCCAGTTTCTGCACCTCAGATGTAAAGCAGCCCAGAGAGGCAGGAAACACACAGGAGGCTGATGCTCCCTTACTCCCTGCTTTGGCTGCCTGGAGCAGTGTGGGTACTGCCCTAATGTGTGCAAGAGCCAACATGGCTCCCTTCCCTGCCCAACACTTTTCCAACTTGATTGTAGTTTTCTACTACAGTCCCTTATTCTGAAGGCTCCCTCCTCAGCTCCTGGCTCCCCCCCCCCCCCGCCCCCAGCCCCACCTCCATGTGCTCTGGGCACAATTAGCCCTCTCACCCTTATCACCAGCCACATTGTGTTTTGTTGTGACTATTGTTTAAGGCTGGTCTCTCCAGAGGCTCTGCCTAGGTCACAGTTACACCCCCAAATCTGCACTGTGCTACTAAGCTCTAAGCCAACAGCGAGTGAATGGATGGATGGATGGATGGATGGATGGATGGATTCAAGGTCACGAGGAAGAGCCCAGCCTGCTCCCACAGAACCCACAGAAGAATGTGACAGACGCACAAGGAAACACGTTCTCCATCCTGAGAGCAGCAAGTGCTATCAGGCTAGGAATCTGATAGAAACACACAGTGTGCCAAGCGCTCTAGCTACGCGCACGTTTAATCTTTAAGCATGGTCTTTAAGTGTGTAACTGCTTAACTCTTAAGATGAGAAAACTCAGTTCCAAGCACGGGAAGTAAGGTGCCCAAGACAACACAGTCAAGAAGCTACAGATCCAGTAGTGGTCCAAAGCTTGTATACAAAGACTCCACTACTGAATGGATGGTAGAGACCGAGGCTCAACCTGAACCCGAACTGGAATGTCCCCAGGTGGGTCCTGGTCTCAACCCCTGGGACTGCTTTCCCATGCATGTTCATGGGTGGCTTCAGATGGAGGTCAGGGCTCTGTCTGACTTCCTGGCAGCAAAGGAGGGGGTCCAGGATGGGAACAGGAAGAAATCAAACCAAGAACTACGAGTTGTCCTCATTTGCTGGAGTGAGGAACTCAGGTCCAGGGCTGGGGTAGCTCAGGCTGGGGATGCAGGAAGCTGCGAGGGGCATCCAGGAGGCTGCCTCCCTCCATCTCTCCACCTCCACTCTTCTTACCACTGACTTCAGAAGACTCCACAGACTGACCCAACCCCCGATTGTCAACAGACAACCTTTGCGAAGACTCATGCTCCCATGTCACAGAAAAAAATGGAGGCCTGGCCTGGGGAAGGTTCAGGCTGGGAACCGGGAGCAGATGATCGTTTCTCAGATGGACCTGTGCTCTCTAGCGTACAGGAGTTTACTGAGAACATACCGGACAGAGGATGCAAAGCAAAGCAAGAGCAACGCCCCGACACGCTTAGGACGAAGAAACCCTCCTAGACGGTAGAACCAGGAGGAAGTTAACTGCCTCAGGGCGGACATGTCATTAGAGTGCTGTGAACTCCATGGCTGCTGGCCAGCCACTCTGGGTGTTGTGCCAGGCCTTCAACGGACAAGTGCAGGCAACACTGCTGTCTCTTCCAGCAGTGGCAGTACAGCCCGTGAAGATTCCAGCTTCCCACACTAAGGTCAAGAAGCCAGGGCAGGGCTAGCTATCCCCATAGCTGCCACCGTGTCACGGTGTCACCTGGAACAGGCAGCCAGAGCATGATGGGCTGCACCCAGGTGCCCAGACACAGCCGGTTGTTTTTTTCCAGGTAGCTCTCCCGTCCCAAAGGGAATATCCCTATCCAAGAGGGCAGCTTCCCTCCTCACACAGGGAACAACGGGCCATGTCTGCCCAAGTCTCTCTCAGAAGGGACAGAAGACAATATCCTGGGATTGAGGAAGTGGCCTCTGAACCAGTTCTCCCACGACATCATCCTCTCAGGCTGTGGGACCGTTAGACTGGGCGGAAGTGGACTCCAGCCAAGGGGATGTTCCCAGATGTCATGCTTTCAAACCGGTCCTGCCCCAAAAGGCAGGCGAGGACAGGCCTGCCGGGGAAGCCCTGGGTAAAGACTTAGGATGGTATTCTGGCTCTCCTTGCCAGAGGATAGCCACGGTTTCCTTGGCAGTCAGACACACTAATGTTGGCCACAGAAAGGAGAGCCTGCTGACCTGGGGAGGAATCCCAGACTAAAGCAGAGGTCAGCAGAGACTGACTAACCCCCCCCCACCCCCAACACACACACCGAGCATCCTCCACGGCAGTTTTACCAGGGGAGGGGGAGTGGGGTGCACATCGGGACCCTTTAGTCGGTGATTTATTCAAGATACCCCTCAGGAGAAGAGTAGCAAAAGGAGGTGGGGCACTCTCTCCCAGCTTATTCAGTATTAAAGCGGCCGGCTTGTGGGGGGCGCGTTTGAGCCAAGATGGTAAGGTCCTCCTCCCCCAAACCCTTCGACTCCCCTTCCCCGCTAGGTCCCCACCTTGAGATAGTCGTTCTCGGAGCGCAGCTCTTCCAGCTCCCGCACCAAGCCGCCGGGCCCGCAGTCCAACATCTCCTCGGTGAGGTCGGAGAAGGCGAGCGAGGCGCTGAGTGGCAGGCGACTGCTGCCCACCGACGATGCGGCCACCGACGGCTCATCTGGGGAGGTGGGCGGCCGCGGAGGCTGCTGCCCCGACGGCGTGGGCTGGGGTGGCTGCCCGGTGCGGGTCCCCGCCGGGCCACCCGCCGCAGACTCGGCGTCGCTGCTCAGAGCCAGCTCCAGGCCCAGTAGGCGCGCCTCCTCCGACGCGCAGTCCGACACCTCGGAGCTGCTGTCGGTGAGGCTGGGCGGCGGCGGCGGCGGGCGCGGCCCGGTGCCCGGACGAGGGCGGCCCTTGGCGCGGACACCCGTGCGTACCCCGGCCACCCGCGGCCCCGCGCCCCGGGCTCCGGGCGTCACCGCGCGCCCCTTCTTGTCCGGCCTCGCCGAGGACGCGGCGCCACAGGCTGCAGCGGCGCCCGGGCCTGTGCCACGGCGGCCCTTGGCCAGAGACCAGCCGGCCACGTCCTTGGGCCGGGCTGGCGACGGCGCGCGGTGGCTCTTCTTCCTTTCCGTGGGGGGCGCGGGTGCAGGCGGGGGGCAGTTGCCCCGCGCCGATGACTCTCCCGCTGGCGCCTCCATCGCGGCCTCCCCGGCTCTCAGCGAGCGGCGCGCATGGCCCGGGAGCGGCCGGTCTGGGGGTCCCTGCGGCGGGTCCCGGATGCGCTCCCGCCGCTCAGGCCGCGACTGCGCTCCGGCCTCCTGTGTCCGGGGACTGCGCTCGGGCCCTGGCCCGCGCCGCGCGGCCTCTCCGCTACTCGGTGCTCGCAGTGCGCGGCCCGATCTCCTCCAGGCACCGCGACTCCGGCTCCGGCTCCGCCCGGTGCCCGCCCCCTCCGCCTCGCCGCGCCCTCGGAGCGAGCCCGGACCCCGGCTACCGCCTGATCGGCGATCGCCGCCTCGGACTCCCAGTCCGGCTGAGGCCAGGGCCCCGGCTCCGCCCGGCGCGGCCCGCCCCCCACTCAGCCCCGCCAGTTCCCCGCCCCGCCGCCTCGGCTCGGGGGCGCGCGGCTCGGCGAACAAAAGGCGGACGCGGCGGGAGCAGCGGGGAGGGACACGGGCGGGGAGCGAGGGAGGAATCCGCGAGGCAACAGCGACCCCCTCGAGGGTCAGGCAGGCCCGGGCAGCCGCGGCCTCGGCTCGCCCGGACAGCTCCTGGCCACTGGCCGCTCCCCTGCGAGGTGGGGGATCGCACCCGGCCGTGAATCCTGGGAGTCTGGCGTCGCCGTGGGAGCCTCGTGGACGGCAGGAGAGGATATTTCCCGGCAGAGGCCCCGCGGACCTCAAAGGGCCGGAGCCAGCAGCATCCATGCACACCCAGCACCGCGCCGCGCGCCCCTTGCGGGTGCTGAGCCTGCGCGGACTCCGCCCCCTTTAGCTGGGCATGACAAACGACCCCATGCTATAGAACGGTAAACTGAAGCATGACCAGGCATGCGGTCGACTCTTGGTCAGTGGAGGAAGGAACCAGGATAGATGGAGCCCGAACCCCATGTCTCCAGAGTGTACTGGACTCCTCCTGCCTCTGCTGCCTGACCGCTGTCATAGTGACCCCGCGTGCATACTAAACTCTGCATCCCCTGACCGCCTGCAATCCCAAGCGGAGTCCTACCTCCCCCACCCCAGTTTCAAGGTCTTTGAAACTTCAGGCTGTGCCTTATGGATGCCAGATCATTGGATGCTTGGGGGATGGGGGCAGGTTCTGGGCCGAATGGAGGCTGGTGTGGCCTGAAGACTGTGTCCCTGAGTCCTACAGGGTCGGGTAGTCTCCAGCCCTCAGACTCCATACCCTAGTCCTGGTGGGCGTGGTTTCTTTCCTAACCGTCGTTTTTTTCTTATCCGAGTAGCTAACTTTTCAGGGTTTCTTATATTTTCTTCATCTTTGCCTTCCCCTACAGCCGTGTAGGAACTTCTCTCTGGTTGCATTTTCCAAAAGAAAAAAAAAAAAAGCTCGTGGATATATATTCCAATTGCTCTTTTATTACTATTATTAATGTGTGTGTCACACATGCATGTACATGTGCAGGTGCACCCATGCCACAATGCACATGTAGGTCGGAGGACACCTTTCAGGACTTGATGCTCTCCATCCAACCAATTGATCGTCTCACAGTGACACTGACACTTCCGACAGCCACAGGGTCTGCTTCCTGCCCTTCAGTCTGGGCAGAAGACCTCTCTGTGACACGGCCTCTCTCTGTGGCATGGCCTCTCTCACCCGTGTGCTCTCTCTATTGCTCTTGCTCTTCATTCATCCTTGGTATCCAAGCGACATGTGGAGAGGAAGTTTTGGTCTCGTGCGGCGGCCACGTGAAGGCGGTCCAGCCAACAGCTCCAGCCCTAGTCCCCACTGGCCAGCCGACCTGAGAGCTGATGACCTTCAGATGCTCTGCAGGCAGCCTGGAGTCACCCAGTGAGGAGTGGGGCAGAAGGGAATTCCCGTCACCAGCCCTGCCCAAACTGCAAACAAAGCACCCGCATACACAGTCAGGGTCATACAGCTTGGCTTTGGCCTGGCTGGGGTCGCTTGACCACAGGCTGCCCTATTCCAACACCCTCTACAAACTGGTTGTCTTAAGCACCCAGTGGGTGCTGTAAAAATTGCTGATCAAGGAGAAAGCATTCAATGATAGCTTTACTGTCAGGTCGTTAGAAACAAAGGGGACAATGACCCCGAAGTTTTCCCATTCAAGCTGCTAAATTGACCGAGAGGATGGAAAAAATGGAAGCTAACTCCTGGAAGGCTTCCAAGAGGAGGTATCCCTTTCTAACTAAAGTGAAGGTTGTTTTCATCCTACAAATCATGAAAGAAATAAGCCACTGGTTAGGGGATGAGAGGGAAACCCCCCTGAACAGGGTTATCTGGGAACCCTCTCTGAGGAGGTGGCCTGTATGCCGAGTTAGCCAAAGAGCCTGGGAAGAGAATCTGGGGCAGACTGAAGAACAAGGGCAAAGTCCCTGGAGGAGGAGAAAGTGTGACAGATGCTGGGGAGGGGTGGTTAGTGTGGCTGGAGCCCCCTGGGAGATAACGAAGGAAAAGACAGAGTGGAAAGCAGGAAGCAGACAGACATAGGCAGGGGATTATCTCTGATGCAGAGACAAACACTGGAAACTTGCAAGCAGGAAGTCACACCGTCTAATTATGTCCGGAAGTAGATCCCTTCGCTGACAAGTACAGATGCTGGCTCTGGGAGCTAAGGGAGCTCGGATGCATCTAGAAGCCATAGAGAAAGGACCATTCTGTTTGAAAAACCAGTCACTCCTGGCTGGAAGAGAGGACTCAGAGAAGTGATGTCAACTTCTCTCCCCATCACCTGCTCTAGAGAACAAATGAGAGCACCATTTGCTTAAGCGGAAAGAACAGGCTGGGAGGTATCAAAGGGCAAGAGAGACTCAGTTCAGAGGACATGGTGGGTTTGACGCATCTGTGGAGATGTCCAAATAGAGACCCCGAAAAGCAGTGGCACAGGCATGCGAAGTCACGCCAGCAACAAGATCTGGAGTAGTCAAGAAAATATCCACCTTGAGAGTGGAAGATGTTGCTCAGTTACTGGCGTGTTCATTTAGCATGCACAGGGCTCTGGGTTCCATCTCCAGCATCACAGAAAACGAGCTGTGGTGGTCCATGCCTCTGTAGTCCCAGAACTCAGAAGGTGGAGGCAAGAGGACCAGAGTTTCAAGGTCATCAGAGGCTACATAGTGTGTCTGAGGCCATACTGGGCTACAGGGAGACCCTGTTTCAATAAAGGAAAAGATTCACTTTGAAACTGGGGAAAGTTACTCAGGGAGAGGGTCTGGGGAGTGGAAATCTTGTCCAGAACCAGAAAGTTAAGCAGTTCTGGCTAAAGAAAATAGTCAAAAGAAAGTGGTCCCTGCCAAAGCCAAGGAGTTGTGCAAGTTGAAAGGAGGCTGCTGGGGCCTCACAGTGTAAAGGTGTGGGGACAGAGCCACAGGATGTGACTGAGTGAGGAGAGGCAGAGGTAGAGTGTAGGGGAAGTGATATGCTCACGGGAGACCATGGGATCAGCAAGGAAGAGGAAGCAGAGTCAGGAGGGTAGAGGGAGCCAGCTCGGCTTCGGAAGGGCAGGGCACACCCTCCACCAGCCCTTAGGAAGGCAGAGGAAGATGGGCCAACCAGCAGAAGACATCAGCTGGGGGGCACGGTTGAGGAAGATGGAATCTGGATGCAAAAGTGACCTCAGAAACTGGAAACAGACTTCTCAGTGTGCCTGCGGGAGTGTGTCACACTGGCTCCACACCCAGCTGTGGGGGGGGGTGTCAGAGAATAGCCGGGTGGCCTGGTGAACACAAGTGTGTTCTTTTGGTTCTCTCTCTCTCTCCTTCTCTCCTTTCTCTCTTAACTTTCTCTTATGTTGCTAAAATCATACTGAATTTTAGATTCTGCTCTTATCAGAGTAGAGAAAACATTCCTTCACATTCCGAAACCCTTGGCAAGCCTGTTTTCATAACTGAAAATAATCCCCAAGAGAGGGTGCTCCACGGCCATTCACCTTTCCCTCTACTGTATACTTAAACACTTCCTGAAGGTGCTAAACACATACGATTCCAACATTTAGGAGCTGAAGGACCAAGAGTTTGAGGCAGGGGCTGGAGAGATGGCCCACACTTGTTGCTCGTGACCCAGGTTCAGTTTCCTGTACACGCTTGGTGACTCACAGCTATCTGTAACTCTAGGCCCAAGGGATACAATACCCACTTCTGACCTCCTGGGCATCAGGCACAAATATGGTGAAGGTACAGACAAGCAGGCAAACTCTCATACCTATGTAATAAAATAAATACCCATCACACACACAAAATCTCAAGGCATCACAGTGAATTCTAGGTCAGCCTTGACTACGGAGCAAAATCCTCCCTTGAAAAAGCCAAGACTGGGAACATATCATTATAGGATGCTTTCCTGGCATGCTAAGGTCCTGGGTTCAATTTTCTGCACAAGAAAGAACAAAAGTCATTCCTGGGGATGAGGGTTGTGTTCTGAAAGGGGCTGAGCAAGGTCTAGCGGAGGAGAAAGGTGAAGGGGCTGCAAGGGATCCGACGGTGGCATCTCTTAAGGGGTTGTGACCCAGCAAGGGGCAGTTCTGTTCAATGACATAACTGAATCTTCCAGACATGAGGCCAGGGCAGGTAAACCTCATTGGTCAGAGTGCTTGGTGCTTAGGTGTTAGATGTGGGAGGAAAGGGGGAACTACAAAAGGCAATGGGTGAACTCAGGAGGCAGAGGCAGGAGGATCTTTGCGAGTTCGAGGTCAGCCTGGTCTACAGAGGGAGTTCCAGGACAGCCAGGGCTACATAGCGAGATCCTGTCTCAAAAAAACAAAAATGAAAAAGAGAAAGAAGCAGAGGGAAGGGAGGAGGAAGCGCCAGGCCTGTGACCCTGCACTGTTTATAGCTCAAACACCCATTGCAACAGCCGTGTTTGAGGTGACAACAGGGCCCTTCACTTTCCTGTTTTCCCTATAATACAGGTCCCTAGGCACATCACACTTCCTGGAGGGATCGCTGCCCCAGGTCACCTGGCCTTGAGGCCCAGTCACCTGATGGCCATCAGGACAGTCTTCTAGCAGCGTGCCCACTGTGTGCCAGACACTGTGTGGGCTTCCTGTGAGACCTTGCCAAATGTCCCCAGGTCAAATGTCCCCCAGGCCAAAGAGGAAAGTCCTTATCCTTCCTGGGAAGGAATCACCTACAGTGTGGGGTGATTCGTGGGGAACCCTCAGTACAGCCCTTTCTTGTGTCAATTGCATGTCACAGATTCTAACCTCGAATGAGAGGACTGACCTCCATGGTGGGCATCAGGCAACCAGTGGTATTTAGGAACCAGTGAGAAGTAGGTTGGAGACACAAAATCTGGTATCTCCTCCCCCCCCCCCTTTCAGCTGATGGCGATAGAGCTTGGGACCCACAGGGTCAACAAGGTCTTGTTAGTGTGTTTGCGGGATTTCAGTTCCTGATGTAGGGTAATCATTGGCACCTTCTCAGTTGGAACTGGCCTGGCATGGGGCCAGGGCCTGCCGCCTCAGGGCAGGTATAAGAAGCAGGGAGAAGGGCTGGAGCCAGGGTCAGGCAGAGACACCAGCCACACAGAGAAGACAGGAGTTGGGACCAGAGTCACCGTGTCCAGACAGCGAGGTAGTCAGGTCATTCTGGGTGTGGCCTTCTCTTTGAGGAATCAGGGAGACCAGCGGAGGGTCGTCAGGAATTGTTGGGGTAAGTACCTTCAGTCACCATCTTCCCCAGCTCCCAGGTTTCCCTTCCCCCACTGCGCCTCACATTATTTGACTGAGGATCCCAAGTGGAGGCCAAGTGGCCTCGTGTCAGGGAGTGGACACTGGATCTCTCTGAGAGGCAGGTGTAATAAATACCGGCATTTATCCAGCTGCATCGAACATCAGGTGCTATGGGTTCCCACACAGCACTGAGCACAGAAGAGGGAGGATGGAGGCTCAGCATCCTGATCCTCGGGCATCAGGATGGATGCTCACGAGATAGATGCTAGTGCTTACAGATGAGGAGTGTGTGGGGAAACCTGCCCAAGGTTGCTTAACCGAATAAGGGATAAATCTCTCTCTTCCTCTCCTTCCCTCCCTCTTCCTCTCCCTTGCCTCTCATCCTCAATCTCTTCTCTCCCTCTCCCCATTTTCCCAGGTCCTTGTGCACACTAGGAGTAAGCCACCCTGGAGGGGAGGGACCTGTGTTGGGTTGAGAGTGGAGGTATGTGGGGCGGGGAGTTGTGACTCACCACTACCCCTGAGCTACAGTCTGTGTTCCTTTTCTCCCCCTCCCTTCCATTCCTTTCCCTTCCTTTATTTCCTTTTCTCCTCCCTCTCCTTCCTTCCTTCCTTCCTTCCTCCCTTCCTCCCTCCCTTTCCCTTTCTTTCTCTTTATCCTAGAAATTGGATTCAGGGCCTCATGCAGGCTAGACAGCACCTACTGCTGAGCCACACCCTTGGGAAAACCATGTCCTTCAAAGGCTGGCTCTTTTGCCCCAGCATGCCCCTTTAGGCTTTTGCTCCTTGGCTTTGAGAGGACATGAATTGCTGGCTGTCAGTGCTGAAAAGCCTTCTGAGGTTTCCAGTCCAGCGAGTTAAGTGTTATATAGCTGGGCAGTGAGGTGGCTCGGTGGGTGAACATGCTTACCATGCAGGCCTGATGACCTGAGTTCAATTCTTTAACTCACGTAAAGGTGGAAGGCAGGAGGCGACTTCTGATGGTTTCCCTCTGGCCTCCATCATGTGCCTTGGTTAGTTCAGACCCACAGACACACATTTTTTTTTTCAAGACAGGGTCTCATTGTGTAGCCCTGGCTGACCTGAAACTATATGAAGACCATGCTGGCCTTGAACTCACAGAGCTCTATCTGCCTCTGCCTCCTAAGTGCTGGCATTAAATGTGTGCACCACTACTCCTGGCTTAATAATTTTTAAATATTACATACTGGGAAATTGAGGCTTGGGGTGCAAATGATTTTATTCTCAGCCACTCATGAAATCAGGGGTCCTGGATCCCTAGTCTGGACCGTGGGTATCCTACAAAAGAATCAGTGTGTCTAGGCTAGACAGTTAGAGAAGAAATTGAAGTGACCAGAATTCACAACTGGAATTTACTATGTACGACTCCCGTGTGGTTGATGCTAACTACCCATGAGGCCTTGAATGTTGAGTGGCTCACAGACCCACCCAGTGGCCACTTGATCTGGGGCTCACAGGTGAGAGGGAGCAAAGGGCAGCTGAGTAGGCATGGAGCCAGTGGGGAGTGCCCAGGCACCTCCTCATCGCTGGCTTTGCCTTGCAGCATTTCCTCTCTCAGGGCCAAGGACCGTCCCTGTCCTGGGCTGTGACAGGAGAATGAAAAGCCGAAGATGGCGGTACACTCAGCTGGTAAGGGCTCAGCTGAGCTGAGGGTTCACTTGGGAAGGGGGTGGAATCTCCAAGCAGGGAGAGGCATGGGCTAGGGTGAAGGGTTTGTGTGTGTGTGTTTACTTCCCTCAAGTCCTTCCCAGCTGCCTGGGACTTTAAAACAGGGCTGATTTAGGACCTGGAGTAACCCTAAGGTCCTGAGACACCCCCCAAAGGGAATAGACCTTTGTTGATCCTTTGGGGAGACTATTCCACAGCGAGGCTCTCTGCCGGTCTGAACCTGAGTGGGTAAGGAGGGGGCATACTGGGTATTCCTTCCCGGATGGGTGTCGCCTTCTATGATGAACTTTATGTTACTGTGTACAGGCCTGCTCACATGTGTGAGCACACACACTCAAACACACCATGGTAAAGTCTGAAAGCTCAGTTAAGTGAATGAGAACGACTACACTAGCATCCGTGCCTACTGATACCCACGTGTGTGTATATAACCCCAGCTCACCTCAAAGCTCACTGGCAGTCAACACGCCAAGTTGCCCACACACATACCTCTATTTCAAGCAACATACAACTCCTGTGGGCGAGCACACACTCTGCGGGGAGCCAAGAGACTGCACACATCTCTTCACTGACTGAAAGTGAACCCCAGAGCTTTCCTGTACGATATAGAAGTCAGTGGTACCTCTTCAGGGTACAGGGAGAATTCAGAGAGACCCCTCACAGCAGGCTCATCACACAGGCCTGGGCACAGAGTTCCGGACCTTGGTGCCAGCGTCTGCCCTTCTTGTGATCGATTGTTTCAGCCACTACTTCACATCCAAACACACATAGCTGCAGCAGACCAGATTCCTACCTGCCCTTCTGCCCTCTTCCAGGCTTAGTTTGGAGCCTGGTGCGAGAGTAAACTGGTAACAGATGGTGGTGCCCATCTGAGTGGCACTGTGAGGACCTTTGCCCACCCCTTCCTTCCTTAGCAGCAGCCAGTGAGGAGGAAGCAGGTTGGAGGCAGTAACAGAGTCTTGCTTGTGGCGGGTGCTTCCCTGCTCTGCTAGGCTGGGCTGGCAGGGGCCGCAGGGGCCAAGGCAGCCCTGCTCTTGAGCCCAGGGTCTGGTGACAGCTGGTACCTCCGTGTCCTTCTATCTAAGCTTCTTTATATCTTTACAGCCCACCCAGGTGGAGGACACCCTGTCTGGGGAGGAGGGCGAGGAGGAGGAGGAGGAGGAGGAAGAAAAGAAAGAGGAGGAGGCAGTCCCAGCCCCGGCCCCTCAGGACCCTGTGGAGCCTCAGCTGACAGAAGCCAGCCAGGTCCTGGGCGCCTCAGAGATTAGGCAGGTTCGGGCACTTTCTATGTAGCAGGACTTCAGCCCTATCCTAGCCACACCCACGGGCGCTGGAGTCACAACTACAGTGTCCCCAGCTCCGGGTCACCTTGCTTTCTCCCTGGACTTCCTGTCCTCTCTAGTCACAACCAGTGCCACCCTTCTCACTGGGTAGAGCTGGGGAACCTAGCAGGGGTGACATGGATCCTGGGGACTAAAGCCAGAGCTGGGGTGGAGCAGACACATGATGGAGTACCAGGAGGACCAGTGACCAAGGCAAGTTCCCCGAGATCTGCCCTGGGTTGGAATCCTGGCTCTGCCATCAACTCTCCATCTCCCTGAACCTCAGTTTTCTCATCTATGAAATGGGAACAAAGGCTAGCTAATGGCTACGGGGCCTCTGGACAGAGTAAAAGGCTGAGAGGTGGGAGGAGGGAGGGAAGATGGAGGCTGTCCCTTTACTCAGCTCTAGCTCTGCCTCCAGCTCAGTCTCCACTTACCCCCAAGAGTCGCTGGCCGCCCCTGGAGTCTGGTCTTTTGCACATCAAAGGATGGCTTCAGTCTGCGGAGGCTGTACCGCCAGATGGAGGGTCACAGTGGACCAGTCCTGTTGGTGTTGAGAGACCAGGATGGGCAGGTGAGCTGGGTCAGGGCACGGGGGCTCCCATCCAGACCAGTGGGTACTGAGATGAGATGACAGATTCTATCACCTGTCAGGAACTGATGGTGGCACAGAGACCTGACCCACTTCAGGCCCTCATTTCCTCATCCGTGTATCTGAAGCCACTTCTGTGTGCCCGGTTAGGTGATGTGGAAGAGTGAGATCAAGCCAGAAATGATGCCGAATGCTTAGAGTTAATGGTCTAATTTCTTGTGTGGGGGTGGGGTGGGGAGGGTGTGAGGTGGGAGGGTAGATGAGGGGTATTGAACAACTAACCACTGAGGCCATGCAACACTGTATCCTTATGTTTGCAAGCAAAAGACCATGGATGGGCTGTTTTCATTTATTCTGTCTCACTAAAACACAAACTGGTTCAGAACCCTATGTGTAGCCTAGGCTGACCTTGAACTCCAGATCCTCCTGCCTCAGTCTCCTCAGTGCTGAGTACAGGCAGACGTCACCACCTCTGGATCTTGCAAAGGTCGAGCAGACGATCTACATCTAAATGATGGACGCATATTTTGAAAATATCCCCAGCTGATGGGGAAGAATGGATTGGAGGAAGCCAGAGGCTACATGCCAAAAGAGGAACTTGGATAGTTTCTGCCTGAAGTTCACGTGGCCACTCCAACAATAGAATTTCTGGCAGGTTCTCCATGTAGAAAGTGGGAGGGTCTGAGAGCTGGTTTCAAATGCTCCTCTACAGAAGGAACATACCAGAGCTGGAAGAGGTCTCAAGGGTCCCCACCTAGACAGGAGTCTGTCTGGGAAGACTTTGTGCTCGAGAGCCAAGAAACTTACCCTGTTCTGACAGAGCCTCTTCTGTGGTAGAGCACTATGTATTATAAGAAGTTTCTCCTAGCACTAGGCTTAAAGCCTGTACCCCACGGCCCTCATGCCACACTGTGATGGTCCATACCCCAACCCCAAGAGCCGTCCCACAGAAGGAAGATGTCAACCAGACAAATAGCAGGCAGGTGAGAAGCAAGATGCAAAACTACAGCTACAAAACGTGTGGTTTTCTCTTTAAAGTCAGATGTGAGGCATATTCTTGGGATGATCGGGGACAAATGAAGATACAATGCCACAAATTGATAATACTGGAATTATAGTCCATTCTCTTAGGTGTGATAATGGCACTGGGGTTATAGAAGAGTCAGCCCCTTTCTTGGGAGCTGATGCATTAGGAACGAAGGGTCATGGCATCACATCAAGTGGGCCTGAGAAACTAAAGCCAATATGTAAACTAGAGCAAATTCCGTTTGTTCAAAGTCAGAAGGAATCTGTACTTGTTTTGAACTTTAAAAAGTAGTTTTTTGGTGGTTCAAGGGTTTCCCCTTGTACCTTGCACAGACCAGGCAGACAGTACCAACAGAGCTACACCCAGCCCTTCACCCTTCTGCACAGTTGAGGCTGGTGCCGAAGGCGAGAGGGAACAGTTTGTGTGGGGTGTCAGTGTATAGGAAAGCCTGCGCACCAGCACTGGGCAGGTGCCAGGAGGAAGCGACAGCAGTCAGTTCGGGGAGGAAGAAGGGGATTTGACTAAGGCTTATCTCATTTTCTTTCTGCTTGTGTATGATTGCCAGCTCTTCAAGAAGCATTGCTTATATGAAATAAGTACATTTGGGACTGAGGTGGTAATGGTTCAGTCAGGAAAGTATTTGCCATGCAATCATGAAGACCTGAGTTCAATTCCCAGCAGTCATGTAAAAAGCCAGGTGTGGCAGGATATGCTTGTAACCCCAGCACTAGGAGGCAGACGTAGAGGACCCTGGCACTTGCTGGACTGCCAGTCTCAATGGTCAATTCCAGATACAGTGAAAGCCTGTTTCAAAAATTAACATGGAAGGCAACAGAGGAGGATGGTCCATATCGACCGTTGGCTTCCATATGCATGGGAACGGTCTGTGTGTGTGTACACCTATGCACACACATGAACATAGTCACATTCATACAACATGGACATTCTTTCTTAAAGGGTAAACTGGACATGGCACATGCCTGTAAAGGCTTTCATGGAGTTAAGTTCTAGGTCAGACTTGGTTACACAGCAGGACCCTGAAGAGGAAAAGATAGACAAACAGACAGACACACATGGGGGCGGGGACAAAGAGTCAGGACAACTCAGGGGAGGCCACCAGCAAGGATTCTTCCTGTGGAGTGTAGGAAAGAGGGCAGGCTGGTGGCCCTGGAGATGCCCTATCCCCAGCTTTTCACTCAGCTCCCCCTGGAGTCCTGGAGACTGGGGGTGCATTTCCAAGCCCCGTGAAGATGGCTGGTGGACACCCAGTTCCTTTCTTGCACTTTTCTCTGCTTTCCAGATGTTTGGTGCCTTCTCCTCCTCAGCTATCCGACTCAGCAAAAGCTTCTACGGTACTGGCGAGACCTTTCTCTTCTCCTTTGTCCCACAACTAAAGGTGAGGTTCCCACCTTCTGTCATGGAGGAAGGCTGACAGGTCACAGCTCTAGGGAATCCTAGTGGCTCCCAGCTTCAGTTCCCGTGCGGGGTTGCCTCCTGTCCACTCCTCCACAGGGCAATGGTGGGCATGGAAGTGCTCTCAGCTGCCCATCAAGATCTCCAGGAGTCACTAGCTGAGGGAGGGAAGCTAGAGAGGACAAGAAGGGTTTGAGTGCAGGTAGGACTTGAGGTGTGGGAGGAGGAGGATGCATCTAGTGGCTTCTTGTGAGGTCTGCACACGAAGGCTGGAGGAGCGAGGAGGAGTCCCCTAGTCCCTGTGTGTGGGAAGGGGAGCCTCAGAGAGCATGCCAGTCTGGTGGTAGTGGAAGGAAGAGGCCATCTCTGTCTGTCCTTTTCTAAGAAGGGTAAGGCTCTCCCTTGGCCAGGCTTGTACCACAGCAGCCAGTGTTCTCAGACCCAGCTCTTGGCAGGACCCATTCACAGGAAACAATGAGAAAAGGGTAGGACGGAGTAAAAATACCAAATGGACCACAGGATCTAGAGCGGGCCGGAGGCCAGCGAAGCCAGAGGGAATGAAGGGTGAGCAAAGGCAGAGCCATGGAGGAGGGGTCTCCTTGAGGTCAAACACTTGGAGCAGTGACAGCAGCTGAACAATGTGTAGGACAACAGGAAGGAGTGGGTAGAGGGAGAGGCCACTTGAAATGAACTGGAGGGGCTCCTTGCCCTCCTTGTTAGGGACAAGTGCCAGATGTGACCATGAAGACAGCAGCTGGAGACTGCAACTGAGGAGGGACAGGGTGGAGGAGACAGATGGATGGACGGACCATGATGTTCACTAGGGAACTGGGAAAGAATGAGAAGAGTGATTCAGTGCTCAGGTCCCCATATGATCAGTGACAGGCACAGGTGTCTGGAACCTCTGAGGGCACAAGCCGCTGGAGAGCTGGGGCTTTTGGAGGTGGGAGACAGAGTCCTAAGCTTCTTCCATATAAACATTTTCTGTCATTGGGTTGCTGACTGACTGAAGCTGCCGAGTGTTGCGTGACAGGCAGTGCACACAACCTTTACCATAAATAGACATCAGAGTAACTCACGGGTCTGCATTTACCACCTCACAAAATAGCACGTTCAGTCATAGAAAAAAAAATCCACAGGTGATTGGGTGGTGGTGCACACCTTTATCCCAGAACTCAGGAGATAGTTCTGATGGATCTATCCGTGATCCATCAGATGGATCTCCGTGAGTTCAAGGCCAGTGTGGTCTACAGTGTGAGTTCCAGAATAGTCAGGGTTACATGGAGAAACACTGTTGGGGGAACAAATCTCACATGGGTACATTGTTATTGTTGTCCCAACATACAGATGAGGGAGCCGAGGCACAGAGAGGTTGAGTAACCCACCTAACTCAGTCTGTGGTGAAGGGAGATGTGGACCCCAGATCCAGCGGGTGAATTCAGGCTGGGCACTCTGGAGACAGAGGATGGGGGTACACATGTAGGAACCACAGAGGTGGGCAGGGTTAGAGTGTGAGGCAGATCATGTATTTGCTTAGTGTGTCCTTGAGAACTGTTTGTTCACACTTTGTTTGATAGATGGATAACTAGCTCTGGATGTTTTGTTTGCTATTAGAGGTCTCCCCTCCAGTGCACAGACACCCACAAATGCACTCTGCCACACAGTCACCAAGATGGTCACAGGGGTGTGGATGGCCCTGCTAGTGACAAAAAGCATGTTCTCTCTTGCTCAGCCTCCATCAACTGTAGCCACCTCCCCTTCTTGGGAGAGAAGCAAAGGGGTCAGTAATGCCGGGTCACCAAGACTGCAGGCTGATCCTCACCACCTTCCTGTGGCACGTACTAGAACCCCAAATCTCCAATTATTCTTCTTGTGCCAACGGCTCCTGTTGGAGCCTCCTGCTAGTTCTGTCATCAGAGCTGGGGATTCGGGTGTCCTTGATGACTACCCTTGCTTCCTCCGTGGCTCTTCTCGGGCCATCCACGTACTGGTGGCTCTTCCCCGACATCTTTCTAATATTGGTTATTTATTTTTCCTAGCACTTTCCCCCAGCAGTGCTGGCCTAAGCTGGAAGGCAAACATACAGGCCCACCCTGTCTCGGGGCCTTTGCATGTGCTACTCTACTCAGCACAGCCTCCCACCGAATCATCAGGACCGCCCGACTGTGGTCTTCACAGGGACTGACTACTTTAAATGACCATTCCCCAAAGACTTCCTCGTCCCTCTGCACAGTGCTTCTCTCGCTAGTGTTTCTAACACACCACTTCTCTTATTTATCTGTCTCCTCCTGAAATGTCGTATGAGGTAGAAGCTTTGTTCATTATGTCCGCTGTTCTACCCAGGGCCTAACTGTGCCTGCTGTGTAAGTGCTGCAATCATTGTTTTCAAGGGATCACCGTCACCCCAGCCTGGAAGAATCCCATACATTGAAAAACTTAGTCCTTGACTGTGCCTGGCCTGGTGCCCTTCACGACTTCCCAGTGCTTGTACTGCTGTCCCAGCAACACAACCAACTTGGTCTTCGTTTCTTCTGTAGCAATGCTTATCTTGCTCTTTTGAATTAGGACGCGTCCTTGGAGAAAGCTGAGGAAGTAGCGAATGTTGGGAGCTTGTCTTTTCTGGTCACTCGTTCACTTTATCTCATTCCTTCCCAGATGGGTCCCTTATCTTTCTATTCCTGGGGGACTTTAGGGGTTGCTCCTAGCATTTGAGGCTTCTAATTACAGGAAGCAACATACTATATTTTTGGGGTCCTTTAGAAGCCTTTTTATTGCCTAATTTGGCTCTTGAATATTCACTCGTTTATTTCAGGAGTTTAGCAGGGCAACTGGGCAGTTCTCCCGGAGTTTACATTGTAGAGGGGTGGATAGGGGTGAGACTTCTACAGGAATGGAGCTGTCTCAGAGGGGGTAGATGCCAAGGAAAGTCAAACAGGGGCTCTCTGTCATGACATTCAGACTGCAGGGCACGAATTGACCCTTGAGGACAGGGTTGTGGGGAGCTGTGGCAGAGGGGTCTGAGAGTAGGAAGGCTCTAAGGCAGGAACAACTTCACACTCCGGTGAACAGAAAGGTCAGTGTGGTTCAGGTGTGATCTATAAGAGAGGAGGGTACGGAGAAACGAAAAGGGATGGGAGCAGGTGCACTCTGGCTGGAGAACCGGTTCTCTTTGCTTCACTGTGGAGAGCATCAGAAGGCTTTAGGTAGAAGACTCACAGTGTGATTTAGGTTTGGGATGGGCCATTCAGGTCACTATGGAGAAGACTGGGGGCAGTATGTAGTGGGAGACAAGACCAACAGAAAGCTTGGACAGAGAAGTCACAGGATATCACGGTGAGTCTTACCGACCTGCAGGTCATGGGGTAGGTTGGCTGGGAGGCAGTTCCACCCCAGTTCCAGGCCTGGCCTTTCTTTTCCTCTTTCCAACTTTGAAAGCAGGAAGCCTCAAAAAAAAAATTTTTTTTTTCTAGCATGAAGGGGCTGCAAGGATGTAGAGGGTTCAAGACAGAGGGCATAAGGAAACTAAACCCTTCAGGCCTGGGAGCCCAGTCCTTCCTGGTAATCACTGGGCCCAGAAGCTCCCGGTTCCTGCACAACACTGCCACCACATGGCTTGGAGTCAGATTGCAAGGACAGCACTCAAAAAATGACCAGCCTTTCTTTTCCACCCAGGTCTTTAAGTGGACAGGAAGTAACTCTTTCTTCGTGAAAGGAGACCTGGACTCACTGATGATGGGCAGTGGAAGGTGTGTGTCTCTGTCACCCTACATTTTGGGGCGCCCTGTTTTCCTCTCCTAAGGGTGCTGCGGGTGGAGCAAACAGGCTGAGTCTTTCAGGCCAACTTCAGTGCTCTATAACGTCAGGCCCTCGGTCCATCCCCAGTGGCCAACATGCAACTAACCCTCCTCAAGTGAGGAGCGTGGACCAACTGGTTAGTGCCATCTTAGCCTGAACCGACTCTGGGAATGTCCACATGGATGAAGTTACAGTCATGAGATGGGAAAGCCCCAGATTTCTGAGTCCCGTGGGACATGGCTCATTAGAAGACGTGCCTCTAGCTAAGAATACAGCCTGTATGTCTGTGGACGTGAGCGGGAGTGAGTCAGGAACAGAAACAGAGGGTAGCTTCCCCTTGCTGTGACCTTCACACTGACGCACACTAAGGTGTACCTGGATTGAAGTATTCCTCAGTTAGCACAGCTCCATGGAGAGGCTGGGGGGCACACCAGCCATTGTTGGTTCCTAATCTGCTTCCTGCCTCCAGCCTAGGTTTTCTGTCAAACTTGAGGATTAGAATGCTCCAAATTGGGGTTGAGCTGATGACTGCACTACTGTCTATAGTTATTAAAATAATGGATTGTTTAAAAAATGCTCTGGATGCAAGAGCACAACATGAGGTGACCCCACCCTGGATAAACTTGTATAGGGATGAGAACAGCTGTGATGGGGATACACTGGTAATGTGGCTAAGGCTGACGGTGGCAGTCAGTTTCATAGGCCTACCATAGGCTACACCTGCGCCCAGAGTTCCTTTTCTGGTGTGTGTGCACATGTGCGTGTGACTGAATAAGACATCAGGTGTGCTCCATGGTCTACCTCCACCATATCTTCGGAGATCTCCCAATGATTGGCTAGACTGGCTGGCCAGAACCTCTGGGGTCCATCTGTCTTTGTTCTCCCTGTACTGGGGCTGCGGGTGGAATGTGACCTGCCTAGCTTTTTACATTGGTGCTGGAGGCAGGTCTTCACACTTATATAGCAGACAATGTACCAACTGAGCCATCTCTACGGCCCATTTCCTCTTCTCTTTAGTGGCCAGTTTGGGCTGTGGCTGGATGGAGACTTGTACCGTGGGGGAAGTTACCCCTGTGCCACCTTCAACAATGAAGTGCTGGCCCGGCAGGAGCAATTTTGCATCGAGGAGCTGGAGGCCTGGGTTCTGAGCTGACACTTCCCAGGATCAGAGATGCTCAGGTCACTTTTGGATGCTGCCCAGGTCTTCCTCACACAGGACAGCCATTCTGCCTGACTCAGGATGGTGAAGAATCCTCATGTGGACTGTGGCTCTCAGCCAGCCTCCTTATGGCCTGAAAACCCAGGGCAGGAACAGAGGCAGCCACTGTTCTCCAGCAGAGCTGACTGTGAAGGTGTGAAAGACACTCTTGCTGAAGAAGTAGGACATCTTTCTTTATAGGATTTGACAATTCCTAGAGAACTCAGAAGACCAAAAAACAAACAAAAAAAACCCCATACAAAACAACAACAAAAACCTGCACTGCCACATTTCCATATCCTTCCAAACAAGTCAGGTGTGTACACACGTGCACACACACACACACACATTTCTATTTTGTATGTTTTAGAGATTACTTTTACTTGAAGAATGCTGTCAAGCCTCAGAAACCTGGGCTCAGCTACTGGAAACTAATAAAGCGTAGAAGTATCCATCATTTTACTCTTTGCCTTGCTGTCTCTTCTAGAAGCCAATGGGTGGGGTTGGATGCCACCAATGGGTCAGGCGCCCACACATCTGTTACTTGATTTCATGGGAGAGAGAGCTACAAATGAACAATATGTATATCTGAGCAAAGAAGCTAAACCTTTGCAGACCCCAGGGGCTCGAGGGAAGAGGTCATTTTCAGGCACAAGAGCCTTGTGAACTATGGTTCCACCATCCAGTCCCATGCAGGGACACCTCCTGCTGGAAGGGAGCAAACTATATCTTGCTCTTATTTTGTGAGGAAAACCAAGTACTTGGGCCCTTGTCAATACTGCTGTCTAGCAAACCCAGCACAGTGGTATGGCACCATGAAGTGTCTTCACGGGTCCTCTAGAAAACACATTCCTTTGCGCAGGACGCCAGACCAGGCACACAGTAAGTAAGGAGACGGTAGTTAAGGAGCATGCCTCTAGTTTCAAGATAGAAACACACTCACGACAGCTTCACTGCAGCGGTTTCCCTCACCCAGCTGAAGTCACCATCACTCAACCTGTGGTCCTATTTACAGCAAGCGGACAGTTCAGTAACTTAGAGGCCAAGCCGTTAAAAATCTCCATTTTTATGCAGTCTTGAAAACAGGTACTCAACAATGAAAACAGCTTCAAAGGCACAAACTATAGCTGTCTTGTGCATAAAAGGGGTGTGTTGTTTCCCTGATATCACAGTACAAAATTAGGTACAAAATGCCAGAACAAACCACAAGGATTTAAAAACAAGACTGGCAAAAATAAAACAATAGTAGCAGAAAAATATACCATTCTTAACATCGAGTTTGGGCACGTGGAGGTAGAACCTCTGGCCATCTCCCTGAATGTCAGAGAGGCATGTGGCTAGCAGGGGCGAGCTAGCACCTCCCTTGTGCGTTTACGAGCTCACAGAAGCAGACACACCAAATACTCTTTCACCTATGAGTGAACAAAATAGAACCTGGCTACCCAGAGGGGAGAGGTGGCATAGCAAGCCGTCGGTGTATTCAAGCCGCCCGCTGCCAGGGCTGCCTCCTCACTTAGCAGAGTATCATGACTAAGATGTCATCTGCAGCTCCTGCCTCGGTCCCTACTGCCCACATCTCCAGCACTTCTGGTTACTACCCCTTTCGGTTCCAACTAGACTTGGTTCTTAGTGAAGCTGTGCACAGCGCAGGTGAGGGGAGCAGCAAGGGTGACTGCGCAACCTCAATGGTTCTGCACTGCTAGGAACAGCAAGCTACATGGGGGATCCTGAGCCATCTAGACCATTAGGCTCACAAATACAGTCCGGAATATTCTGAAACCTGTAAACACAATGAAGCAGTGGCGGTGAAATTCCAAGTGAGAGCAGTCAGGACGGTGTCTGTGGCGTTCTCTGAACAGCTGAGCAGTCCAACTCAGAAGAGGTGGAAGAAAGTTTGTCCCCAGTTGGCTGTGGTGAGTTCTTTGGGGCTGGAGTGGTTTCAAGTACAAAGGAGTTGATCTTGTCTGGAACCACATCAGACTCAGGGAGCCATCTGGTGTGAGGTACCCTCCAACCCTAGCACCTCCTATAGCAGGCAGGGGGGTTAGACTTGGAGACAGGACGGAGCGGCAGATCAGTGATAGAGGACTTGCCTGGCATGCTCAGTTCCTCTCAACAAAGCTGTCCGATGCTCTCTGCGCCTAGCACTTGGCAGGGATGGAAGGGGATGGTGGTTTTCTCTCCTGGGAGGAGCAGGGTGAGGGGCACCTCTCAGGGGGTCTAAGATTTTGTTTATTTCAACTTTGAATTCCAATTTGTGCCCTTGTCTCAATTTATACGTTAAAAACAAAAGGCAATCATTTGTCCTAAGAGTTCAAAATAGATGGGAGAGTTATCCTGAGAAAATAGGTAGCTAAAGGAGAAAAGCTTCAATAATGCTGAAAACACACAAGCTAATGCTTTTCATAGTAGGTATCTTAGTCATTGTTCTATTGCTGTCAAGAGACGCCATGACCAAGGCAACTCTTATAAAAGAAAGCAGTTAATGGGGGCTGCTTACAGTTTTAGAAGCTTAGTCCACTATCATCACGGTGGGGAGCATGGCAGTAGCTGAGAGCTACATCTTGACCCACAGGCAGAGAGATTGGACCTGGCACGGGCTTTTGAAACCTCAAAGGCCACCCCCAGTGACACACCTCCTCCAACAAGGCCACCCCTCTTGATCCTTCTAATCCTTTCAAACTGTTCTACTTCCTGGTGACTAAGCACTCAATTATATGAGACTATGGAGGCCGTTCTCATTCAGACCTCCACAGTAAGCATAGCAAACTTATGCTAACATTACCACTTTTCGTTTTGAATAAAAATGACTTACCCTTCAGCATGTGCATACACTCAAAACACTAACTAAAAATCACTAGTGGACTCTGATTATATTTCCTAACTTAATTGTGGAGAGAGGAAGAGGTTTGCGTAAAGAACTGATTGCAGGCATTCACTTAAAACTGTAGTTGTGTTTTGGCTTTGGATGCTTCTTGGCGGTAACCTGGATAATCATTCTGCCATTTATGCGGAGTTATAAGTGGGGCCATGATGTCACCATCCTATTAAAGAGAGAGAGGAAATCAGGGCACAGAGAAAAGCCAGTTCCCATTACTGTATTTTGGGGTGCACCTCAGGCACACATAACCTTGCCCTGCACATAGATTGCTAGAGAAATCCAAAGTTGTATGTACTCTGTGAGAATACCACAGCCCTAAGCAAATAAAGGTCTTCACGGGAGAATGGCTGAGACGCAGCACACTGCTGCCCAGAATCGGCAGAGTTCGTACACCTACATGGGACTCTTGGAGAAACAGAAGCTACACTGGATTCTTGCTTCTCTTTTCTCCACTCTCCAATAAAACAAATGACCCAGGTCTGAAAACAGGGAAGAACAAATAGGGTAAGGGAGGGTGGGGACAAATGACAACTGGGACACTGGGACCATGACTACTTGCTGAACTTGAATCTTTCTCTTTAAATAAACCTCTCAACTCTGGCCCTGTCAACATATGCTCCAGTCAAATGCACCACCTTTCCACCAAGGGGGAGGCTGCCCCTATTTCCATCACACTTCCTTCTGCTTCCAACTCTAGCAAATATTAAAAATGCGCATTTAAAAGATTTCACTTGCTGGGAGGTGGTGACACACACCTTTAATCCCAGCACTCAGGAGGCAGGTGGATCTCTGTGAGTTCGAGGCCAGCCTGGTCTACAAGAGCTACTAGTTTCAGGACAGGCACCAAAGCTACAGAGAAACCCTGTCTTGAAAAACAAAAACAAAAAAAAGAAAAAGATTTCATTCAATGGCTCCAGGCTGCCCCTTGTACATGGGATGGCAGAAAATACCTCACGTTCAACAATGCTCCTGAAAGGCCTCGTGTTCTCTACGACCTTTCAGCTATCCCCATGTTGCTTCTGTTTCAACGCCTCCCTAACATCAGCCTCTGCTGCCAGCACTGAAAGAGCCGCTGAGTTTTCTCCTCCTTTGGGGTTGACATGCAAGCTTTGCTGAGGCAGGCTTTTCTCATCTAACCAAACACCCAATACGCTACACAACTGCTGTTTATGTATTTGTGTTTGTGGTCCACACCTAGAGACCCAGAGTACTAAGGAACTATGTCTGTCTTAGGGACTGCTTCATCCTGGTACCGAACACAGGGCCTGACAAGAAACAAACCAAGCAAACTCATCTGACAAGTTAATATACCTACGTTTAAGGTACTTAACACACATGCTGGTGTTTTTATTTCCTGTTTCCTTAAAAAAAAAAAAAGTGTGTGTGGTATGCGTATATGTGTGTGGTACATGTGTATGTGTGTTATCTGTAATATATGTGTATCGTGTATATGTATCATGTATATACATGCATGGTATGTGTATGTGTGTGTGTGTACTGTATAGGTCTGTGTATGCATGTGCGTTGTGTGTTTGCAGGTGATCTTGACTATGAGGCACATGTGGAAGCCAGAGCACTGGTGCCTTCTTCAATCACTTCTCCACCCTCTTTCCCCCCACATGTTTTATTTTATGTGTATGCACGCATATCTATGCACTACTTGCATATCTGGTACCCACGGAGACCAGAAGAGGGCATCAGATCTTCTGGAACTGGAGTTACAGCTGGTTGTCAGCCGCCGTGTGCGTGCTGGGAATTGAGCCCAGGTCTTCTGGAAGAGTAGCCAGTGATCTTAACTGCTGAGCCATCTCTCCAGCCCCATATTGCTACAATTTAAATGAGAACCTCTCCGTGATTAAAAGGGTCACTTTTGGATTTTCCTTAAAAATCAAAAACTATGCCAGGTCCCTATGCAGCTGTGTATCTGGACTTCCCAAACTTGGGAGGTGAAGAAGGAGGATCAGGAATTCGAGGTCATTCTCAGCCATATAGCAAATCTGAGGTCAACCTGAACTACATAGGACCTGTCTCACCCCAGCTCCCAGATTCCTTTCTTTTTTAATGTTCAAGGGCATGAATAGAGTCACTCACCTGCGGTTTGGTGAAGTTTCTGTCCGCACACCACTGAATGAAATGCTGTCGAGCAGCATGCAGGCTCTTTCTGTCTTTCTTCTTACAGTACACTCGAATGAGCTGCTCTGCAAATTTCTGTGGCAGAAACTGTGACACCTTTTTTACAAAAAAAAAAAAAAAAAAAAAGATCTTGTTTGAGTTCACACTTCCAAAACCAGCTGCCTCTCAGGGTCTGGGGTATTGTTAATGTTGAGTTAAAAGCATTGCATTGATTTTCTATTTTATCCCAATTATCATCCAAAGGGGAAATGATTATTTCCTGCAAAGTGCCTCAGAATTTTACGCTAATTACTAAAAGACGGACAGGACATAACTGTGCGAGCACAGACTCCCATCTAAGATGTGCAGACAGGCACAGTGAGCTTGTACCACCTCAGCCGCCTGGCCCACGAGACTTTGTAACCAGAGCTTCAAACCAAACACTGCACCGAGCTCCAGCTCTAGCTGTTTCTACTGTTTCTACCTCGCCTTCTCATTAGGTTGCATGGGCTGTCCCTGAACTCACTTCCTAGTACTGGCAGGTCTTGAACCTGTGATCCTGTAGTTTCAGGCTTTTGGGACTAAAGGCCTGTACCACTACATCCAGATATCCATGTATCTATTTATATCTATTTCCTTACTTTCTTTTTTTTGAGAAAGGATCTCACTATAGTTACCCTGGGTGGCCTGGAACTCACTATATAGACCAGGCTGCCTCAGACTCAAAGATTCACCTGATTCTGCCTCTGCCTCTGGAGTGCTGGAATTAAAGGTGTGTGCCACTGTGCCCAGCGAGATATAGATATTTTAAATTGTTGTTTTGCTTTATTTTGAGACAGTCTCATGTACCCCAGGCTGGCCTTTAACTCCTGGTCCGTCTGCATCTCCTATGCTTCCCAAATGTGGGACTACAAGTGTGCACCAACACACCTGGCATATGCTTTACTTTAAAAAACATTAGATTTATTAACTTCATTCCATATGTGTGTATGTTTTATCTGCTTGTATGCACACACACTATGTACATGCTAGGAATCACACCGGTGTCCTCTGAAAAGCTACAAGTGCTCTTAATCACTGAACCAACTCTCTAGCCCCGCCTTCTTTTTTTTTTTTAAGCTGGAAATAGATTTTTCTCTCAGACAATATATCCTGACCAGTTTCCCCTCCCTCCAGTCTTCCCAGCTCCCCCAACCTCCCCATTCTCCTGGATCTACTCCCCCTCCATCTCCCACCAGAAAAGAGCAGGCCTCAAAGAGACAACAACTAAACACGACAAAACAAAACACAATAAAAAAGGCAAAAGCCCTCACACAGAGCTGGACAAGGCCACCCAACAGGAGGAAGAGGGTCCCAAGAGCAGGAGAATCAGACACACCCCCACTCAAGCTGACAGCCATGGCTGGCATGCAGAGGACCTCCTGCACCCCCCTTCAGGCCCCGGGGCGGCTGCGTCAGTCTCTGTGAGGTCATACGCTTCCTGCTTAGTTGATGCAGTGGGCTGTGCCTTCTCTTTTCTTTAATAGCAGACACTGACTGGCAAGTAAAATATAAATTGGCCTTAATACTTGCCAAATATACACCTTAGAGTAGCATTCTCTACTTAGCCAGTTACCTGTTCTTTAGAGATCCTGACTGCTTGCCTCGTGTTATTTTTACTATAGAAGAGAACATGGTCAATTGGATTCTTGTCTTCCATCCCATAATCCACGTTGATAACCTTAATTAAAACAATAGATAAATAAGCAATCACATAACAACCACAAGAACTGAACTCAAGATTATAAGGACAACACAAGAAATCAACGGAGCCCTCCAGGTGTTCAGAAGTAGGAATAGTAGGAAGTTGTAACATCTGGAATAGAAATAACTCTAGGACATGACCACCTTTGGGTGGAGGGGAAAGTATCTATGAGTATTTAACTATAGGGTATAAAGGTAATATTTACTATGCAACAGACAGTGGTAGACAGTAATCAACTTCTGTCTATGTATGGGCATGTACAAGAGGAGGTCAGAGGTCAACGTTGGCTGTCATTCCTCAGGTGCCATGCACTTCTCTCCCCACCCCCTACCCCGAGACAGGGTCTCACAGGCTTGGAGCTCACCAAGGCACTTAGGCTGCAGGCCAATGGGCCCTAGGGATCCAGTTGTCTTTGCCTCCCTAGCTCTGGCCTGACAAGTGTATATCACCGTGTGTGTGTGTGTGTGTGTGTGTGTGTGTGTGTGTCTTAAAAAGTGAGTATGGCAGCTAAAACTCAGGTCCTCATGCCAGCATGGCTAGTGGAAGTATGTGGCACACTTCCCGGGAACAGCAACTTTCTAAGAGAATAGGAATTTATCAGGGAAGAAAGGAAGGATTCCCAGGCAATGAAAACTGCTCTGAAGCAAAGGTCTGACACTGCCTGATGCTTTAGCCACACTGAAATCCCTGACAATCTTGGTGAGAATTTTGCTTTCCAGCTGTGTGCACGTGTGCACGTGCTGGAGATTGAACTCAGGGCCTAGAGAATGATAGGCAAGTGCTCTACCACTAAGACAAATTCCCAGCTCTAAATGGTGTAACATTTTAAATTTCAGGTTTCAGATTTTGGATAAGGGAGAATTTAACTTTTAATCTATACCTGGAGAGAAACTTAAGAATTCAGAAGGTCTTTCTAGGAGTTTGCCCCTGAAGGAGAGGAAAGGGAGCAAAATGAGTATAGTGTGGTGATGTCCTTCATAGGGGAGACTATCTAACTGCTGCTAGCGGGCAAGTCTGTGGGCGGAAGGACAGATCTACAGAAGAGAGGAATATTCACAGTGGGCTCCAGAGCTGCGGTGCCAAGCGTGGTGGTCACTAGCCAAGTGGTTTATTTTTAAATTTTTATTTATTAGGAAATTACCACTGTACCATCCAGTTCAGGTGACCCTCCTGACTACCTCAGTCTCTCTCGCATGTAGTCGATACTATATTAACCATCACATCCAGCAATAACTTAAAATTTAAATTAATTAACATAGAATAAAAAAATCATTTCTTAGTCTTAGGAATCGCATTTAAAATGGCAGCACAGGGCCGGACAGGGGTGGCGCATGCCTTTAATCCCTGCACTCGGGAGGCAGAGGCAGGCAGATCTCTGTGAGTTCACAGCCAGCCTGGTCTACAAAAGCTAGTTCCAGGACAGGCTCCAAAGCTACACAGAGAAACCCTGTCTCAAAAAACCAAAAATAATAAAATAAAATAAAATGGCAGTACAGATATAGACCTTTTTGTGATTGCAGGAGGTTCCACTGGGTAGTATTGTTCTACACACAGTAGAAAGAGCACTCCTCCTGAATCTCTCTTGGTGTTCCCCCTCCCCCCAAGGTTTTCTCTGTGAAGCAGTCCTGGCTGTCCTGGACTCACTGTGTAGACCAGGCTGGCCTCAAACTCATAGAAATCCACCTGCCTCTGCCTCCCGAGACCTGAAATTAAAGGTGTGTGCCACCACCACCTAAACAAACTTCCTAAAACAAACAAACAAACAAACAAACAAACAAACAGGGTCTCACACTATATGAACAGGCTGGCCTCAAACTCACAGAGATCTGTCTGCCTCTGCCTCCCAAGTGCTGGGATTAAAGGCATGCGTCACCACACCTGGCCTAGCTAAGTCTTTAATTAGGAGAAAGATATTTCTCTAACTAAGGGAAGATGAAAACAGCTACAGAGGGGAGAAAACTGAAGTTTGAGAGAGTACCTATGCAATGGCCTGTAAGTATCTTTTATTTTTATTATCTGAACACGGGGCCATGTTGGGCTATTCACTCCGGGTGAACACCAAAGATTGGTAAGTAGGAGTGAAGGGCTGAGTGGAGTAAAGATGGTTTGTTATGGAGTCTGGGAGAATTGTACCCAACCTGCTTGAAACTACAGAGGACTCAGCTAAAATTGGTGACCAGGAATTCACAGTGCAGTGATGTCTTTAACAGGATTTGTGTAGCCAGCTATAGTTAGGGAGGAGGTTAGCATCAACACATCTAGGTTATTTGGACTCTTGCCAAACAGATGCAAAGGGTAAGGGGTTGACAGTAACTACAGAAATGGTGGAATTATTAACGATGATAACAAAATCTAAGTTTGACTAAAACAGAAACACAGGTAAGATAGACTAGAGCTATAAGAAAGTGAGGAGCCAATAGGAGATCCCGATGAGCTGAGTTAGGGTCAATGAAATGAAGAGGTGAAGAGAAAAGGGCTTTGTGGACAGAAAACAAGACACCTCTGCTATTATCACATAATCTCAATATACTGGCAGAACATCACAAGGAAAATTTGAAAAGTGGCTGAAAATGTAGATTTTCTAAGACTTTAGTTGAATCTCATCCTTCTAGCTTTCTGTGTCTCCAAGTTTGTTTTTTTGTGGTTTTTTTTGCATATATATTTTTAAAATTAAGTGCATGAATGTGTGTCTGTGTGTGCACACGTGTGTGTGCACAGGAAGGAACCGCAGGAGGACATTGGATCCTGGAGCTGGAGTTACAGGTGGTTTTGAGTCACCTGACATGGGTGCTGGCAACTGACCTTCCTGGTCCTCTGGAAGAGCAGAAAGCTCTTAAATGCTGAGCCATCTCTTCAGCCTCTTTGCTGTTCTGTTTGTTTTGAAACAGGTTCTCACTATGCAGCATTGGCCAGCCTAGAGCATATGGTATAGACCTGGCTGGTCTCAAATGTGTGTTTCTTCTGCCTCTACTTCCTGAGTGCTGAGATTTCAGAATTACATCACCTCCTCCTACCCTCCAAGTTTTTTATGATGAGGGAAGGTTTTTTTGTTTTTAATTTTGTTTTGTTTTGTTTCTTGAGACTGGGTCTCTCTACACAGTTCTGGTTTTCCTGGAACTTACTATGCAGACTAGGATGGCCTTGAACTCACAGATCTGCCTGCCTCTGCCTCCTGAGTGCTGGGACTAAAGGCTACCACCCTCAGAGGGAAGGCTTTTTGGCTTTTTTTTAAACCACAATTTTTCACTTAATCTTCTCTTGGGCTCACCAACTTACATCCACTATGAAATCTTCGGCCTTCATTTGGGCTTCCAGGTACACATCAGGTTTGGTGTTAACAATCTCTTGGGGAAGCTGTTCATACTCTTCCTAAAAGAGATGAGACTTCCCAGTTAGGACCCAGTTTGTCCTTCCGTACTTGTGCCAAGGTCATGTTTCTTCGACACCAAGAAAAACAGAGATACCCCATCAAGAAAGCTATACACATGCTAGCCTGGAAACAAACTGGGCAGTTTTCATTAAAAACAAACACAAACAACCAGCACATTTTGGAAAGAATGTGGCATCCACCCATGCAGAGCTACCTCCTGCTGCTTTTGCAGTGACTAGTGTTGCCAGAGGCCCTGTGACATTGTCTCACCTCTCACCAGTAAGCTGCATACACAAGCAAGCTCATCTTTCCCAGTCCTTCCGTATTTTTGGCCACATATAATACAAATAACACACAAAATCCATGGGGTCAATTGTTCTGATGCTGGTGAGGCTCCTGGGCAATGGCATACTATAATACTTACATTTCTAGAGAGCCAAAAGTTAAAGGTCAATTTTTCTTTTACAGTTTTTTAAATAATTTGTTAATATATTGGTTTCTACATGCTCTTACATTTATATAAAATATTTATACATATTCCTTACAATTTATACATATATTAAATGGTTGTATCATAAACACTATTCTATGGAATTTTATAAAAGAAATCAATCAAGCAGGGGAAAATTACTTATAAAACATTAACAAAAACCCGTGATATCGAGGAACAAGAAGTTCTCCTATTCATGTTCATTGGATTTTCTCAGCTACTTATTTTTGGTTTCCTTTATTGATGTTGGCCCAGATTTCACATCCTCTATAATAAGATCATCAGGTCAGAAAACGAAAGCAGTGGATCAGTCGTAAGGCAAACATAGTTTTGTATATTTTTATAGCTCTTTCAGTCCTTTGAGGTCCCTGTCTGCCTAGAGAAGTCTGCACTCTTCCACTGGCATAGCTACAATTCTAGTGCTCACAGTAGGGGGAAGGCAGAGAGGGTCCCTCAAGGTGCATGGAGGGTGGGCCAGCACAGGTCCATTTGGTAGGCAGAGCGGGTGAGCAGACCCCATCTGCCCACTGCTGCCTGCAGGGTCAGTTTTCCTGTGCTGCTCGTAAGGTCAGCACTGTCTTTGCACTCCCTCCTCCTTCAAGGTAAGGCATGTTTTAAACTCAAAGAGTAAGTCAGAAAAGTTCAAGGTCATTTTCTGACTGCACTATGTCAAGCAGCCCTAACCATCATTGTTGAAGGGTCAATATAGATAAAACGGGTTCTCAGAGCCTAAGTGAAGCTCACACAGATCTTATTTTGAGGGATTTCCCCTTACATTTATTTTCCAGTCTTGGATCTATCTCAAACTTGAGATCCTGACTGAATGTGAGAGCAGATTTTTGTTATAGTGCTGAGACCTGCCTTTGACCTTAACCTGACTGCTTTCATGAGCGATGCTTTTCCTATCACCCAGCCTCAGTTTCTTCGTCTGGTAAACAGGCCTAAGAATAGTGTGAAGATGAAATGAGAACACACAGGAAGCATGGTTACTGGGAAGAGTAACGGCTTCTTCTTGAGGACAGAGCCTGGGATAACCCTCCGTGAACAGCAGGATAGCTAATGACACAACTTACCTTCCTAATCTTGGGCTGACCGTTTGGCTGGGTCTCACCCAAATACTTGTATAGATCACGGCATTCGATGCTCCTTAAAATACTTCGTGCCTCAGACAACCGTGGATCAGCAGAGTTTAAAATCTCCAGAAAAATGTTATCTGTCAATGTGATGAAATTTCATTCACATTAAAGTGATAGTAGATTTAACCATTGTGGTCCTGAAATGGCCTTAATAAGGCAGAGTGCTGTGACTGTGTGTGTAGAAACGATGGCAGTAAGAGAGGAGAAAAGGCAAACGCAGGAGTGGAAATCCTCCCGCGTGAACCGACGGCTTGAGCTGGGGCAGGTAGTACACAGAGACTTAGTTATTACTCTTGGGCTTTTATTTTTGTAAATGAGACAAGATTTTGCTAATTAGCTCTAGACAGCGTTAAACACTTACAAACAAAATTATGTCTATGATCTACTCAAAACAGCTCAATGTTTGCCAGAAGGAGGTAGAGGGAAAGAACTGCTATGTGTTGATAACAGTTAAAGCTAAGTGACAAGTACATAGAAGTTTTCAAGCTGACTTATTCAAAGGTTTTGTTTTTGAAAGGTTTTAAAATATTTTATTCTATGGTGCTAACAGAAAGGGAAAAAAACCTTTCTTCTTTTGTCTTTTTTCAATTTTCTTTAAAAACTTTCTAATTAAAATAGCCTTCAACCAAATTCATTATTACCATCTTTCCATAAAAAAACACCTCTATTTGTATACAATTTTCTTGCTTCTATTTTTCTTTTTTGAGAGAAGGCTTCACTCTTAGGGTGGTTTGAGCTTACTATATAACTCAGGTTGTTCTCAACATTGTGGCAATCCCCAACTTCATCCTCCTGAGTGTAGCCACTGTATCTGGCTGTGTGTGTAAGGTTTTTTTGATGAAGGGAATGGGAGGAGGTGAGGAAGTAGGAACTGGGATTGGTATGTAAAATGAAAAAAGATAGTTTGTTAAGATAGTTTGTTTTCTTTTCTTAGAATTATTTACAGTTTAGAATTTGAGGTCAGCCAGCCTGGTCTGCAGTTCCAGGCTCCAAAAGCTACACAGAAAAACCGTATCTCAAAAAAAAAAAAAAAAAAAAAAAAAAAGATCTAAACTAGAATAATCCCTCCCATCTTCCAGGATGCTGGCCTTTAGAATAGATCAGGGAGCCATGGTGTATGCCCTACGGCCATGACCACTACTGTTCAATCTGATCAGATGATTAATGTAATGATCCTCAGATTTCTCTATTATAAATTTTTTGGGGTGTGGTGCTGTGGAATGGACCCGGGCCTCACCCCCACTCCTCTTCACCATCAGGCCTTAAATTAACACCTAAATTAACAGCCTACTGGGTTTGAGACTGTATGCTAACCAACAATCTTCAGTCACCGGTACTCAGTTATAGGAGGCTTAAATATAAAAAAATGCTTTGGGGGCTGGAGAAATGGCTCAGAGGTTAAGAGCACTGACTGCTCTTCCAGAGGTCCTGTGTTCAATTCCCAGCAACCACATGGTGGCTCACAACCATCTGTAATGAGATCTGGTGCCCTCTTCTGGTCTGCAGCATATATGTAGGGAATACGCTGTATACATAATGAATAAATAAATTAAAAAAACATGCTTTGGGAAAAATTATTAGGATATGTAAATACAAATTACTGAGATATATAAATATAAATCACAAAGATAAATCTAAAGATGATAAGGCAAATAATGATAAAATTTTTTTGAGATACATAAAACAATAAAACATGCTTCAGACTTCCTTCCCCTTCTATGATACTGTTATATCAAGATTCCTAAAGTTCAAAGTTTAACATTAATATTATAACTCCAATAAACTGATAAAACAATGGCTGCTTGCTGTTCAGCCACAGACTTGAGGATCTATATTCCAGGCAGTCATTTCTTAAGTATAGACTAGGAATCCTTCTGATTTTGATGGAGACAACTTTTTGACTTATATATAAATAAAAATAAATATATCGCTTTTAACCAAAATTATTTTTAAGTTTCCAAATTTCTATTATGGCTCTGAAAGTGAGTCTCCTTGCCTCTTCAACATGGATTTCAATACAGACTACAAATAATAATAATAACAATAACAAAGCTGACTGACATTTTTGTCTTTTAGAAAATGTTCTTATAATCTTCATGAGATCAGCTTGGATTCCAGGTCAACATAAATTCAGATAAGTATTACTTGTCAAAAGTTAGTTTTCCTACCTGCCTATTTAAAAAAAAAATTGGGTGGGGGGAACTTTCCCTCTCTCCTGGCCTGGAACACCCTTCTCCAATCTGCTAAAACTGTACACTTAAAAATTCCAAATATACACCTAAGAGAAAAAGTTTCCTCTTTAAAATTCCTAAACTTCATTTTCTGCCATTGATACATATTTGTTCCAGCAGAAATAAAAATCATTTAAAAGATTACAGATAACTTGGTCATCTCACTGCAGCCCTGCGTGTGCCCTGCCCGCCAGCTCACCCTGCTGACCCTCTCTCAGCGAGACTGACACAGTCGCTGGCTGCATGGACTACAAATGCAGCAGCTGCTCTGCCCAGGTTTCCACAGTGTTCCAGTCTTCAAGACCCCCAGCTTCGCCTTCAGGCCAGCAGGACGCAGCCATGAGTGATTTCTACAGTCCTGTGTCACTCAGCCCAGGGGCTGGACCACCTTTAAAAATTGATCTATTACTGCTGTATAAATTCTGTCCATGATCCTGCAATGTATGTGTTATCGGACAATCTCCTTATGTACGTCTGACAATTGTTCTGTTGGGAAAATCTTGCCATGTATACTTTGAGACAAGTTAGTACTTCCCTTTCATAGCCAAAATGGTTTGTTATGCCTTGATTACAAGTTTGACTTATTAGGTCAACTTCAGCTGCAGCCTTGGTACCACAGATGCATACTCGTACCACAGATGCATACTCTAATCTAGGTATACCTTTTATCTAACAATGCTTCATCAAAATGCAGATTAATCAGATTAATACAATTAATCAAAGGCTAATAGAGCAGACTAACTTTCTAAATTCAATCTTTTTTTGATAACTTAAAATCATAACATTTAGACATGCCTAACCACATCACATCATCACGTCATCCCATTACAGATTCCTATATTATTCCTCTTCTTTACCATAGAGCAGAGATATTCCGAAATCACATACAACTACACTTACAAGATGGTTCAACTAATTCTCAGCTTACCATCAATATATATTATTGATTGATCATTAACCATAGATAGATTATTGATTATAAATATTATTGTCGATTATAAATAGAGATTGTTAATATAAATGTTGACTAAATACTGGTATTAGTTATTGATTACTAATTTCAGTATCATTACTTATTATTCTTCCAGTTGTCTTCAGATTTTTTAATTATCCACGTTACTTGCTGCCCTAAGACTGACTTTCTTGCTTCTCTTTTTAAACAGAAAAGGCTGAGATGCCAGGAGTGTTTTTCACAAGCTGTTGTGGGTCATGACACAATTACAGTTTATAGCAATTGATAATTCAGATGTCAACCCACCTGAAGAATTATCTTCAGATGGAGGAACCCTGCCCAGCAAAGTCAGAAGGGTCACTGACTCTGAAAACTTGCTTTCATCTATAATTCACTTGTGCAGTAACAGCTATGATATTTTCCCATTACCATGCATTTTCATGTAATGTGTACATGTAATCTCATGATTACATCTCAATCTTACGGGCACACATATCTGTGGATGGTCAGAAGGATGACTACTCTCTACACTATGTTATTCACATTATGGTGAGAAACTTAGAGGCCTGTTCTCTATCATAGCCTTACTGACAGAGCAAGCTGGCCAGACATGCGTCCTTCTGGACAGAACACAGACAGAACTTCCACAGATATTACTTATGAAATTGCAGGTGTCTGGCCTTGTACAACACCTAAGCCTTCAGGGGATTTATTATGAATTAGGGTGGTATTGCAGGTGTCTCTCCTTGTTTTATCTTAGTCCTTCGAGACCAATAGCACCTAACTGACCAACCATGTTCAGATTTTATTAATCACACTTTAGAAATGCAAAATAATGCATGTACTCTTCGCCTTTTCCTTAGATTTCTCAAAGGCTTAGTTTTCTCCCTTTGTAACCTGTGGCAGCCCCTTTAAGAGTCAGCCTTGCAGCTGTGGTCAGCGACAAACTAGTTGTTAAGTTTTGCTACATATCTTCAAAGAATGCCTGTGTCCCTGAGAATTTTCCAGATGTTTTTTTTTATTACTAGCAAGTTGCTAATGAATGGATATATACACATGCTTGGGAATTGGTTATGGCAGAAGAGTAGATTAAGAATATAGAGATAGAAATCAAACTGTAGAAGAAATAGCTTGCGAAGAAATAAGATGGAGAAGAAGAAAAAAGAATGTAGATAATTAGAACAAGAATGAATTGGAACAGAGTATTGTGACAGAAAATTGAAATTAGAATTGAAACAGAGAATTAGAACAAAGAAAATATAAACAATTAGGAGGAAAAAACAAAGAGTCTATGAGTAGAAGGAACGTTGTGAGAGAAGATTCTTTTCCTACAGCCACCAGAATTTAGTTCCTATGCTTATGTGGCTGCTCTTTAGGCCCTTAAAGGTTTTCAGTACTCGGTGATGACAAGGTCTGTTTGGATTTTTTTTTTTTAGTATTAATTGAGTTGTATTAAGTAACAATGAGTACACAAGAGGTACTGTGCCTCCTTTAAGTGTAGAATGATTTTTTTTGTGATTTCACATATGTATGTACTCCTTTCTCATGTCTTCTCTATCCCCGCAAAGGCAGCTGACATCTGACAGGGACATGTGTGTCCCCGAGTTCTTACCCGTCAGCTTAGTGAAGGCTTCCATGTCATCAATGGCTGTAGAGATACGGCACTTCTTCCCACTGGTCCCTATAATCTCCACGTAGGGGTCTGCTTTGATGAAGGCCTCTTTGATCCTAAAGATCATATAACACACAAAGACATTTGAAAATTCACGTTATACCTTGCTCAAAAAGATCTTTCTAGTTTAAGAAAACGAAATCTTGAGGTATGATGTTTAAAAACAGCTGTTTATTAATATCCTTGTAATGACATAATGACCTGTGAGTTGCGTGCCTACTATGTTCCAGGCACTATGGTGGAGCTTTACAGACCTTATTTAGTTTTTCCAATAATACATATATTCAGCTCCAATTTTATAGTACCAGAAATAACATGACTTTTCTTTAAACAAGCTCAGAAGAAGTATATCAAGCTTTAAACCAAAGCCTTTCTGACTCTGAACTGGAAACAAAATTACTTTAGCTCTTTCCTTCTCTTGAGACAAGGTCTCATGTAGCTCAGGCTAGCTCCAAAGCTGCTACATACCTAAGAATGACTTTGAACTGCCTCTACCTCCCCAGTACTGGCATCACAGACATGTGTTATCATATTCAGCTTTACACCTACACAGCTCTGGCTGTCCTGGAACTCACTGTGTAGTCCAGGCTGGCCTTGAACTCACAGAGATCCACCAGCCTCTGTCTTCCTAGTGTGTGATCAAAGGGGTGTGCCACCAAGCCTGGCTACACCGAACTTCTGGTTTATGTTAAGACTCTTCTGGAACCAAATGTGGTGGTTCATGCCTGTGATCCCAGCACTTGGGAGGCGGAAGCCAGAGAATCATGAATTTGAGGACGATGTGGGCTATATAGTGAATTCCAGACCCGTCAGGGATAAAAGTATGAGATCCTGTCTTAAAAAGAAAGAAAGGAAACTCCTGATGGGGGTCTCTGAGGCATGTAGAGACTGTGCACTTTTTGGCTATAGTTCTGACTAGAACAGGGAAAAAGATAAAATTCCTACTTGCTACTCACTTTGAAAAACATTTGGTAGGATAAAGGCAGAAATTAGCATAAATATTAATTTTGTTAACTTAGAATGTCAGCTATTCATGTCTCATTATCTCTGTGACTGTATGTCACTTCCTGCACAGGGACTCTGAGCCATTCTGGCAGCATCTTCATGCCTAGCCCAGGCCTCCTCTTTTTCCACCTACCCCATCATCACATCCATTTTCCTCCTCCTACATTTACTGTATGCCAGTCTTGTTTGAAGGAAGCATTTTCAGATTTCACAGCTTGATCTGGGCATGCTAACGTGGAAAAGCATCATGTAAACTTTTATAATGCGGAAACACTGACATCCTTACATTATATCGATGAGGTTGCTGATTTTATGCTGATAAGCTCTGCGATGTAAGCTGCTGCGTGTGTAGAACATGTCATACAGATTTCCAACCTCCTGCAAGGGAACAGAATGGTAATGCAGGATCAGACTATGTTCTCTGATGGAGACAGGGTCTCACTATGTAGCCCTGGGTACCCTAGAACTCATTACGTAGATCAGGCTGGCCTTGAACTCAGACATTCACCTGCCTCTGCCTCCTGAATGCTGGGATTAAAGGGCTAGCATAATAAAGACTCTCCTATAGCATAATTCTATACTACTTTTTAAGTTGTATGAGTATCATTGTGGTGATCGCAAGAGATGACTAGGTCAGTTTGTGGGAACAGGCTGTTATAAAGTCAGTCTGGCACGGCCCCTCCTTCTTTAGCACCTCCCTTGCTTGCACCTCTGACTTTCACCATGCATGGAGCAGCGTGTCATCCATACCAGAAGTATGAACTAGATAAACTATGAACTAGATAAACCTCTTTTCTTTTCTTTTTTTAAAAATATTTATTTATTATGTATACAATATTCTGTCTGCAGGCCAGAAGAGGGCACCAGACCTCATTACAGATGGTTGTGAGCCACCATGTGGTTGCTGGGAATTGAACTCAGGACCTTTGGAAGAGCAGGCAATGCTCTTAACCGCTGAGCCATCTCTCCAGTCCTAAACCTCTTTTCTTTATAAATTACACAGGCTTGGGTATTCTGTTATAGCAACAGAACACAGACTGAAACAAATGAAATAACAATAGTACTATCTCACTTAAAGTCTATCTAGTATAAGACTCAAAAATGTGGGATTTAATTTTATTATTATTGTTATTATTTAACAATCTAATAGAGTGGAAAAATCCCTTAGAACACTTAACAAATCCCAAGCATTAGGAAGGGTTTGAAGGAGCTAGGCAGTTGTGGAGCACGCCTTTAATCCCAGTAATTGGGCAAAGGCAGGCGGATCTCTGTGAGTTCAAGGCCAGACTTGCCTATAGGGCGAGTTCCAGGACAAGCTCCAAAGCTACAGAGAAACTCTGTCTCAAAAAATCAAAAAAAGAGAATAGTTTGAAGGGCTAGAGAGATGGCTTAGCAGTTAAGAGTCTGTGCTACTCTTGCAGAGGACCTGAGTCTGGCTCCTAGCATCCATGATGGACATATCAAGTACCTGTAACTCCAGCACCAGAGGATGTGATGCCTTCTTCTGGCCTCTGGGGGAAGCTATCTTAGGTGCACGTACCCACACACAGACACATTCACATGATTAAAAATAATAATATATTGCTTTTAAAGATGAGTTTGTGGGGCTACAGAGACATCACCAGTTAAAAGAATGTTTGCTGCACAACCATGAGGACCTGGGTTTGAATCCCAGCATCTATATAATAAGATGGGTGTGGTCTCCTGTGCACCTGCAACCCCAGTGCTGGGTGAGACAGAACCAGGAGGATGACTAATAAAAAACATGAGTACAAGGTGTAGGGAACCTTGACATGAAAGGATAAGGCAGACAGTGATGGAGGGCAGCCTTTGCATGCATTCACACAGGCATGCACAGCAAGCACACACATAGCCCATATATGTACATGTACATACACAATCTAAAAAAAAAAAAATCAAAAGAGAGAGAAGGAAGGAAGGAAAGAGGGAGGAAATGAAAGAAAGGAAAGATGGCTTCTGGATCTTTTCAAATTGCTAAGTGATTATTTCCAGATTTCAGACCAGGAGCTGCATCCTTATTTTCTGAGGATGGGACTTACCTTTTCCCTAGTACAGATGTGCTTCATCTTACAGCCACCTTCATTGCCTTTCACTTCACAGACACGGGAAAACATAACATAGCGTTTGTAATCAAAATTATTTTTGATTCCAAGATGGTGACAGTCCCTAGAAAGTTCCAAAGCAGAGATACAAAACATTTCAACAGGAAAACTGCCTTACATACAAACAGTACATTGCTTTTCTTTCTTTTCAATTCTGAACCAGACTGTGGATCTATCAGCGAGCAGAAGGCTGGTCGGGGACTGGAGAATACACTGAAGGACACAGAGAGGTGCAACTGGCTAGGGGAGTCAGCGAGAGATTCCCTGAAAGAACGTGAGGGAGCTGCTATTGAATGGAAACCTGGTGAGCTAGCACCAGGTGCGGTGTGCAGACACTGGATCATGAATTGCACAAGCTAACCGTAACAAGGCAGTTAAGAAACAGCCAGGGAATTCTGAATCCTGGCCATATATTAAGTAATACCTTAGCTAGGAGTAGCGGCGCACACCTTTAATCCAAGCACTCAGGAGGCAAAGGCAGGAGGATCTCCGAGTGGTTTTAGGTATAACAGGGACACTTTATTTACAGAGCCACATAGAAACATTTCATGATGAGATCCTATGTTGCCTGAGTTTGCTTTAAAATAATGTGAGATCACTCAGGAGACAGAAGCAGGCAATCTCCATGAGCTTGATGTCAGATTGGTCTACACAGTGAGACACTGTCTCAAACTAGCATTAAAATAATTTGGAGGGTAGAATGATCAATAAGATTGGTCATGTGAGGCAGAGTGTGGTGGCGCACGCCTTTAATCCCAGGACATGGAAGGCAGAGGTAGGCGGATTAAACCTGGGCATGTTCTAATTCAGTCTGATTGGAATTATTGCCTTGGCGGAGAGGTTGGCCATTCAAGGAAAAATACTTCACACACAGCAACTTGAGGGATGAGCACCTGGAAGGTCCTTATGCTGTTCTCACTTACGACTAAAACCCTTCATTACATTTAAGAACAAAGCCTTGATTGTAAAGAAGTAAACAGAGAGAAAAAGGGATTTTTTCCCCCACTTCAAAATGAGACTGTCTTCTACCTTGACCCAGCTAAAGAGCTAACCAGAGCCCAACAGGACCCAGAAGAGTAAGCAGTGGTGATGCAAGACAAGGCAGGAAGGAACCCAGAACATTCAGAATGAGGGGAAGGCTGTTCCACTTCTGCCACAGCGGCCACAAAACTAGTGCTACAGCCATGCTAGGACTGTGGTGCCCAACTTCTGATTAGCCGGGTAGGCCCTTATGCTACACTTGTACAAAGATTTCAGCAAATATCCAGTGCATACCTGGCAAAATAATCCCATTTGTCCACATCGATGCCATTTCTTTTGTTAGCTACTATCTCATAGAGGAAGCTCTTCTCGACAGGACGTCCTTTATAGGGCCACTGGAAAACAAGAGAGTCTCATGGAGGTTTTAGGTAGACGCAGACCTATTTATAAGCAAGGCAACTCTATCGACATGCAAATTACAAACAAGACAGTGAAGTCAGAAGGCTAACCTTTCTTTCTCCTCCGCAAGTCTGCTGAAGTAGGAAGGGAAAAGAAATGCTGAGGTAAGTATATGTTATCCTATTAATACCAAGTCTTCCACCTGGGGATGTTGCTCTGTGGTACAGTGCATGCATGTGTGACCACCTTGGCTTGACTGCCGGCACCACAAAAATAAATGAATAAATAAAAGTCTATAAATAGTTGGTGGGATGGCTTAGCAAGTAAAGGCTTTTGCTGCCAACCTGAGTTCTAGCCTTAGGACCCACAAGGTGAAAAGAGAACTGACTCCCGCAGATTGTCCTGTGACTTCCACATGTACATTGTGGTCCACAGGCAGCCGTGTGTGTGTGTGTGTGTGTGTGTGTGTGTGTGTTTGCACGCACGCGTGCATGCGCTCGCACATGTGTGCATATGTATGTGCTTGTGTTTGTACATACAAAGAGAGACCAGAGGTCAATTTTGAATGTCTTCTGCCTCTCAGTGTTGAGGTTACAAGCCTGTGCCCAGCCACGCTTTTTGTTTGTTTGTTTGTTTGTTTGAAACAGGGTTTCTCTGTGTAATAGTCCTGGCTGTCCTAGAAGTTACTTTGTAGACCAGGCCGGCCTTGAACTCACTGAGATGTGCTTGCCTCTGCCTCCCAAGTGCTGGGATTAAAGGCTTGTGCCACCACTGTTAGGAGCTTTTTTTTCCAATTGCTGTTGTGTGCTATGGAACACTCTTTGTGCGCTGTAAATATGTATCACTCTCATTAGTGAATAAAGAGCTGACTGGCCAATAGCTGGGCAGGAAGAGAGGATGCTGGGAAGAAGGGCAGAGAAGCAGGAGATGAACAGACTGTGGTTAAAGAAGGTATCACCACAGGGCAGAGGGTAGATAAGCAATATGGGTTAATTTAAATTGTAGGAGCTAGTTAGTAACCATCTTAAGCTATCGACCGAGCATTTATAACAACTAATAATGTGACTTGGGAACCGGCTGGTTGGAAAGAAAAATCCACCTACAGCTGTGCTGTTTTGTTTGAAATAGAGTCCTCCTATATAGGGCTGGCTGGCTGGCCTGGAATTCTCTACGTAGACCAGGTTGCCTCTGTTCCCCCGAAGTGCTGGAATTAAAGGTGTGCACTACTCAGCTTGCCTTTTTATGTGAACTCAGGCACTCACTCTGGCATAGCGAGTACTCTTACCTGCTGCGTCATCTCTCCAGCCCAGGCGTATACTTTTACATTTTGATCCTCCTGCTTCTGCATCCCAAGTACTGACGTTGCAGACATAAACTATCATTTGGGGGAAATAATGTCTAAAAATCTCAAGATGAGGGGAAAAATACATCTTTTTGCTTTTGGTTTTTGCATTAGAAGGCAGATGTATATAACTTATATTCTGATATTTAGCAGCCCTCCAATAGCCAAAGGTGTAGCTCTGAAAGAATCAAGAACAGACTAAGTGGAAAGTGACAGTTGGCTCTGATGAACAAGAATAAACACTCACCAAAGAGTCTTTGCTTGGTGTCTTTTGATCTGGTCCCCAAATTTGTTCCTTGATAAAGAAAATATCTTCTTCAGGGACGAGACCATAGTTTCTCATGATAGGTTCGAGGTTATTAGAAGTAACCAGATGATCAAACATGTCAACTGAGCCTTCTTCATGCTGCGAAAGTGAATTCAACACAGCCTGTTATAGATTCTCTAATTAAATAGATTATTCTAAATTCTAGGTAACCTCAGATGAAGTTTCGCTGAGTGTCAATTACCGAGTTTCCAACTACTTTGTTACAGCTTTTAAATTAGTCGATTTTTGTCAATATTTATTTGTCTAGAAAACATTTTCAGTTGGTTGGTTGTTTTTTTTTGAGATGGTCTCGCTATATAGTTCTGTTGGCCAGAAACTTGCTATGTAGACCAGGTTGGCCTTGTACTCATAGAGATCCACCTGTCTCTGCTCCCTGAGTCCTTGGATTAAAGTCGTGCCCTACCATGCCTAGTCACAAAACAACTTTTATTAGCTTTTGAAATGGGCACACAAAGGGATAAGCTTCCCTGTAGCTTCTTCACATATACTTTATTTTATTGATCCTCTTCCCCAGTCTTCAAAACCTTTATAAACCATGTTTATTGTTTCATAAACAAACAAAAATATTTTATGAAATATAACCATTTATATACCCAAGAAGGATATTACCAGATGATATAAGTAGAATGAAAATCACTTTAAAATTTAGATTTTTTTTGTTCTTTTTTTTTTTCAAACACAGAAGAACATTTGAAGTTAAGAGCTGTTGATTGATATTTCCACAACATTGCCAGTAAATTAATTAAGTGTCTCCCAGCTCTGGTGTCAAGATCTGACTTAAATTCTCAAATCAGTCCCCTGGTTGCTCATGTCTCTGTTCACCCGTTCACAGTCACTATAAAGAGCAACTGACCCTGGAGATCACATGTTTTATCAAAACTGATTAAAAATGAAAATAAACCTGGAGTGATCCTATAACTATTATGAATTGAATCAAGATATATTAATTACAAACACATAAGATAATAACTTTGTTACCTTGATTATGTGTTGTCTGTTTCGAGAAAAGGTCTCATTACATCACCCACACTGACCTGAACTCACTATATAGCCTGGACTGGCCTGGAACTTACAATTGTCTCCTTGGGGCCTCAGGAATAATTATAGTAGAATGCTGGTTCACACTTCATAAATTCACATAAACATCACTGTTCTAAGTACAAAACTCTATTATACAATAATAATAATTAAATGAAACATGGGGCTAGAGAAATGGCTCAATGGTTAAGAAAACATGCTGTCCAAGAAGAGGACCTGGGTTTGGTTCTCAATACCAACACAGTGGATCACAACCATCCCTACCTGCAGTTCCAAGAGATCCAGTGCCCTCTTCTCACCTTGGGTACTAGGCTTGTATGTGATGTGTGCGTGCACGCATGCATGCACGCACACAGGCACCCGCGCGCGCATACACACACACACACACACACACACAGGCAATGAACACATGCAAAATAATAATAATTAAAAAAAAGAAAACTGTGAAATAGAATCTAGGAAGATTGATCATATATGGGAAATTTTTAAATGTCGACAACTTAGATCTGTGAAAAAAGGACTAACTATTACTCAATAAACAGCTATCCATTAGGCTGGGGCTATCACTTAGTGGTAGAGTACTTGCTTAGTATGCTTGATGACCTTAGTAAAACTCCCCAAACTGCAGAAAAGTAAAACAAGACAAGTATCTCTACAAGTAAAGGAAAGATATTATATTTGTATTATTTGTATATAAGAATTAATTCCATATGAGCTAAAGTATTAAATGAAAAAGGCAAATATATTTTTAAAGGCTTAGTGGTATAGTACTTACCTAGCATGTATAAGCATGTGTGTGAGTGCACACAAACACAGAGCACAAACACCACACACACGCAGAGTACACACATACATAGCATATACACAGAGAGACACACACAGAATACACACAAATAGCACACCCATACAACACATACATACCACAACATACAACACAGAGACTCACACACAGCACAATACATACATAGCACATGCACATAGCACACAGCACAAACGGCACACACACACAGATTCACACACAGCACACAAACACAGCACACACAAACACAGCATATACATAGCCCACACGTGTGCACACACACACAGAGTAATCGTTGAGTAGCTCCTAGATCCTATTAGATCAATCCTGCTGGAGACAAAAAAATTATACTCTGGACAACTAACTCCATGACCGTATTGGCCAATGGCCAAAAGCAAGCAGATGTTAAAAGAAAGTCAACAGTAGGATGAGAGGGCAAAGAACTAACTTCCAATTTTATGGCTTTCATCCGGGAGCAGGCCCCACAGCACGAAGACTGATGGGAAACTATGCAATTTACTGACTTATAGGAGACTAGAAAACGTCTTTCTCAAAAGGCACCATTAAAAAAATAAGTGGCAGGTGGATGTCTGTGAGTGCAAGGCCAGCCTAGTCTAAGCAAGCTCTAGGAAGGACAGCCAAAGCTGCTACACAGAGAAACCCTGTCTGGGGGTGGGGGTGGGGGGAGGTGGCAAGTCAAACACTAACAGAAAATAGTTCTAACACATATAAAACAATATACGCATACATAAATTCTTGCAAATCAATACTAAGTGGGCAAACAATAAAAACTCTTTTGCACATGTGTGCCTATGGAGACGAGATGATACCTCAGCTATCATTTCTCAGGAGTTGTTCACCTTAGTTGGCCTCGAACTCTCCAAGTAGGCCAGGCTGGCTGGACAGTAAACCCCCGGAGCCTGGCAGTGCCTCCCTACCACCAGGACTACAGACACACACACTCCACTTGTCTTTTTTTTTTTTTTTTAAACGAAGGTTCTGGGGACCAAACGCAGGTGTTTAGCACCATACACACTGAGCTATCCTCCCAGGGCCAAAATCTGCCCCACCTCACCTTACTGCAGTGTTGGGATCAAGCCTAAACTCAGCTGCTTGGCATGTGATCTCCCAGGAAGCGGCCTCCTAGCTCACTATCGAGGAAGTTTACACACACTACACACAGACACGCAGAATATAGAAAACCATGTGGTGCCAACAACAGGAAATCATACTTGCAACAGATAGAGAATACAAATGAAACTGAGATACCAAGTCTAAGAAAAGACAGACTAATCTATGTTTAAGAAGATCAGAAGTGATGGAGGACTGATTTTAATAGAACATGGAGGAAGGGCTGGGCTGTGGCAGTGGCACAAACTCAGTGTGTGCAGTGCTGTGGGTCTGAGCCTCAGCACCACAGAAAAAAGGCAAGGCACAAGGCACTCTCCAAATGATGAAAATGTTCGACAGTTTGACTGCATGGGTTCATTTGTCAGACTTCTGCCAGCCTTGTACAATTAAAGCCAGAAGCGACAGCACACGCCTTTAATCCCAGCTCTAGGGAAACAGAAGCAGGCAATCTCGGTTTCAAGACCCTGTCTCAAAACAAAAACAAAAACAGTAACAATGATGTAAAAATTAAATTAAAAAAAGGAAAGGCAGAGAAAAAATGGTTTGACATATAAGGAGCTTTCAGCTTAAGTTAATGTGTTCTTCTCTTCCAGCTTCTAGAAATACAGTGTGGTAGAAACCGAGAGGTCAACTCATTTCTCAAAAACTGATCCAAAATGCACAGCTTCATCACCTGCAAACGGGGGGTTCATTTAAAGTTAGAAATGAGGGTGTAGCATGCTCTCAGCTTTTGGGAGACTGAGGCAGGACAGCATTCAAAGTCATTCTCAACTATCTAGGAAAATTCTGTATTAAAAATACAGGTTTGTGGGCTGGAGAGGTGGCTCAGAGGTTAAGAGCACTGACTGTTCTTCCAGAGGTCCTGAGTTCAATTCCCAGCAACCACATGGTGGCTCACAGCCATCTATGATGAGATCTGGTGCCCTCTTCTGGCAAGCAAGCATACATGGAAGGAATGTTGTATACATAATAAATAAATAAAAAAAAATACAGGTTCGTTTACTAAAAATAATGATATTTAACTTCATGGCTATACCAAAATAAAAGCTGAAATTGGACTTTAAAAACAAACTGTGCAGCAATGCAACAGAATAGAAAAGAACATTGCCCTGACAGCTGAGGAAGAGGTTTTCTAGGGTGGGTTCCTCACCTGACAGCTTTCTAAAGTCAGGCACAGCACTATGCTTTGGAGGGTTTCAAGTCCCTCTCTCCGCAGACTACTGTAAGGATCAAATGAAGCAGACAAGTGTGAATGGGAGCACCCTGAACACTGCTCCAGGGAAGGATGCTAGAACCCAGAGAGGAAAAACAGGCAATGCAATTGGACAACTAGATAAATTCTATTTCTATTGACTATGGAACAGATGAATATATACCTTCCAATTTCTATCTGGGCGAGCAAGTGGCATAAATCTTCCATCAAACATATGAGAAAATGGCCCATGACCTAAAAACAAAAGCAGACTTCAAATAAGAAAAGTATTTGTAAATTGGTAAAAACTGAATTCTTAAAAAAATATTTTTAGTTTACTTCCAATACAGACACTGTTAATCTATAAATTAATAATAAGAAAAAAAGAACAAATCTGCCTTTCCAATTTTCCAAAGCAACAGAATAAGATGCAAAACCATATTGGAAAGCTAACCCTCTTTAGGTCAGTCTCCAGTTCTGTATTAGCTCCCAGGAAGGCTAGGTGCTTTTTGCAAACAAAACAAAACAGAAAAAACCCCAAAAAACAAACAAACAAACAAAAAAACAAGGTTTATTGATTTAGGGCTTGGATTGCAGCTCAGTTGGGAGAGCCAGGGCCTAGCATGCACAGCTCCCAGGTTTGCATTCAATCACAAAGCATACAAGAACTATCTTTTTTTTTAAATGTTTATTTATTTATTATGTATACATGATTCTGTCCGTGTGTGTGCCTGAAGGTCAGAAGAGGGTACCAGACCTCATTACAGATGGTTGTGAGCTACCGTGTGGTTGCTGGGAATTGAACTCAGGACCTTTAGAAGAACAGGCAATGCTCTTAACCACTGAGCCATCTCTCCAGCCCCCAAGAACTATCTTCTAAGAAGGATCTCTGAGCCTACTGAAATCCCTGGGTTGACAGAAAGGTAGGACTCTGCTCCTTCATGTCTGTCCATGGAGACACAAGTACACACTCTCTTCTGTAACTGAAGAGGTTGGACAGCCAGGCACCTTTTTATTTTTATTTTTTTAAATAAAAAGGATGATGCTCTTCTATCTGGATTTAAATGGCCTAAGACCTCCTGTGAGTAAGGGAAGAAAAAGTATTTATTTCTTAAAGCTGTTCTAGTTGTGAGAAGGGATGGACTTATAAGACTAAAGGAAAAAGCAATTTTAGTCAGTGAGAATGAGAGAAAAATCAGGTTCCCATTATCCTAAAGACAGAGCAAGAAAACTCACTGTCGGAAATCCCCTTCAGCCAGTGCAGTGGTTCATGCTTGTAGTCTCAGCACTCAGGAGGCGGAAGCAGGAGTATTGCCACGAGTTTGAGGCTAGCCCAGGCTAAATATAGTGAATTCTAGGACAGTTTGGGTTACAGAGCAAGAACCCTGTCTCATGAATACATAAATAAATTAATAATAAATAAATGAATAATACCTTTTATGTGACATAGCAAAGAGGCTTACTATGGAAAATTCACAAGGAATAACAATGCTTTGTCCTTATCAATAATATTAGGAACCACAGAGCACTGTGATTAGTGAAAAATTCAAATACTTCTATATCTCCCTTGGTTAGACGGAGTTCTGAATGTGAAGCAGAGGTGAAACAGTAGGGTCTTACACGAAGTGAAGGCTTCTGTGAGCTTACCGAGGTCGTGGCAGAGCCCAGCAATCTGAACGCAAAGTATATCTCGCTCACTGATCTGCAACTCCGGCTGTTTTTCAGCCAGTGCTCGAACGACGTAGCCTGCTAGGTACCCAACTCTGCAGAAAAAAGATCAAAAGTCACACTTTGGTTTAAAAGATGTACCTTTAGAACTTGAAACTTTGAGTTCTGAGAGTTGGCTCTCTGATGTTCCAACATAGACTGAAGATAAGTGCTTAGCAGGGCTGAGGATGTGGTCTTGTAGAACACATGACTAGCATGTAAAAGACCCTGGGTTTAATCCCCAGCAAAGCAAACAAAAATAAGATAAAGAAATGGCATAATAACAAGTATTAAATGTACTTTCAGCACTTCTCTCCAAAAGGAAGTCCTAAAAAAATATATTCCTTTCTCTGCCTTGAACTCAGCTCTAGGAAGGTAGACAACTTGCTTGTGGCTGGGAAAGTTCTAATGAGTGTTCAATAAACAGTGTTTATAATTTGAGCATAGCTACATTTTATCTTGACTACTGGACCTGGACACAGTAACGCACACCTGGAACTCTGGCACTTGGGAGGCTGAGGACTAAAAGTTTGAGGCCAGCCTAGGCTGTAAAATGAAACCCTGAAGGAAACAAAAGGAAGCAAGCGGAGCTGCAGGGGCGCAATCGGTGAGTGTGCAGTACGTCTATGACAAAAGGAAGCAAGTGAGAAAGAAAAAAGCTTACATAAATGAAAATCCACAAAGTAAATGAAAAAGCAAACACTCAATTCCCAATTGTACTCTGCCCACTTCTCCCAGCTCTACACACAGAATGGAAAAGTATAAAACACAGACAACCCTCCCAGAGCTTATAAGCATTTCTCTAACTCATATATTTCCTGACACAATTACTTTGTTTAAAAGGGTGAATCTATAAAACTAAACAGGAGCCAGGCATGGTGGAGTGTGCCCAGAATCTCCATTCTCAGGAGATGAGGTGGGAAACACTGAGTATGAGGTCAGCCTGAGCCCTCCCAGGAGCTTCCGTCCCAGAAGGAAAGAGATGAAAAGATTAACTAGGAACAGAAGGAAAACTAATCAGATTTACAGTTAGTTATTCCAGCAGCCAACCCCAGTCAGTGTAAGTATTTACAGACAAGTACTTAATCCAACTGATCTGTCAACAGACACTAGGTCTCAGGAGGATATGACGCAGTTTCAAAAACACATAAAATATGATAAGAGGACTCCAAAGTCTCAGTTTTCTCATCAATGAAATAAAGATGTTACAATGACCATTTGCAAAAGCACCGTCTAAGAGATTACTACTCCAGGAGAGAGAAGCGGTAAAAACTGCAGGGTCCCCACGCCTTTCCCTTCTTACCCCAGACTGTGTTCAAAGCGATTGTGTGAAGCTCCTGGGAAAACATAGTAGCCGCCTCCCAGCTGTTTAATGTAGCGAAGCCGCTGAAACTGAGGTGTGTCAATGATTCGGATAAGGAGAGGGTGGAACTCAATATGGCCATGAATAGGATCATTAAATACCTGGAAAATGATGTTTAAAAAGTTGTCCTTTGACCTCCATATGCCTGTACTGGCACACACATGTCCCCCATCACACATACACAAAAACAATAAATACAATTTTAAAAACTGCCTTTAACAGTTACTATCATGGGGCTGGTGAGATGGCTCAGTGGTTAAGAGCACTGACTGCTCCTCCAGAGGACCCGGGTTCAATTCCCAGCACCCACATGGCAGTTCGCATCTGTCTGTAGGTCCAGTTCAAGAGAATCTGACATCGTTATACCAATGCACATGACATAAAGTTAAATAAAGTTTAAAAAAAAAAACCAGTTACTATCATAATAGTTTCCTTGTTATAACAAAATGAACAGTGAACATTTTATATTTTTATATAATAATCATTTTAATAACTCAACTTCATTAACCAACAGCTAAAATTTTTCAAAAATTTGATATTCTATTTTTTATGAGCATTTACCTGTCTCTGTACCATGTGTATTTGGAAAATCTTAAAGTTTTCCATACTGCTCTGCAAAGTCACTTGATGATTATCATAAACTATATCAAGGTTATCACCTCTAATAATACTCAGGGAATGATATTAAAGTCCGCAGGAAGAAAAGAAACCGAGAATGTCAAAATTAAATCCTCTGGGAATCCTTATTATATAAGACCAAGTTCAGCGATCTCTAAATACCTAGTCATAAACAAGCATTCCTCCTAACACAAGGTCAACCCAACCATCACAAACAAGTGAGAAAATACATACATACATACATACATACATACATACATACATACATACATAGACAGGGTTTCCCTGTGTAGCCCTGGCTGTACTGGAACTCGCTCTGTGGACCAGGCTGTCCTCAAACTCAGAGATTCGTCTGTCTCTGCCTCCCAAGCGCTAGGACTAAAGCTGTGTGCCACCACCACCAGTGGTCATTTTTATTCTGACTATTATTACATGATATAAATGATTCCTCACAGAGTCACATGATCTGCTTATGACTTGTAGTGGTTGTATGATGTCCTGGTCTGTTACTAGTTCACAAGATAATACAATTCCATTAACTGTTCAGTTATTGTATATGCCAAGCAGAGTGGGTAAGAAATCAGTCAGGAACCATTTCTGTACTCTGGGAGAGTACAATCTGTCCAGAGGGTCAAAACAAAGAAAGAAATCCCAGCACCTGCACATACGGCAGCCCACAGCCATCTGTAACTCCAGTTCCAGGGGATTCAAGGCCCTCTTCTGACCTCCATGGGCATCATGTAAGAAAAGTGGCAAACACATATACACGCAGGCAAAACACTCATACACATAAAAATAAATTAATTAAATAAAAACTAAAACAAAAAACTTGCTGGATACGGTGATGCGTGTCTTTAATCCTAACACTTGGAGGCAGAGGCAGGTGGATCTCTGAGTTTGAGGACAGCCAGGGCTACATAGTGAGACACTCCCTCAAAAATAAATAAATAAATGAAAATAAAAACTAATAAATAAAAGTTATTCTATGGCTGAAGGCTACTAGGGCTTTTGTGCCGAATTAGATGATTGCCAAAAATATCATCACAGGGCTAGAGATAGCTCAGTGGGTAAACACATTTGAGGCCAAGCCTTGTGACCTGAGTTCTAGCCCTTGTATCCACATGGTGGAGGAAGAGTACTGACTCCCCAAAGTTATCTCTGACTACTACACTTGGACTGTGACACTTTTATGTACACCTCCACCCCCCACACACCACATCGTATAATAAGTCAAAGTCAAAAGTTATAATTCCTTATGAGGCAATACCTCTTGTATAAAAAAAGGAAATGCTGTTTATACACTCAGATCCCTTTTACCTTCATTAGCTCTATGTGAGATTGACTCAGTTTTTGGATACATGCAATCATCCTCTTCCTCTCCTCCAAGGAACTAAAATTGAAACAACATAAGTAAATATGTCAATATTTGCTCAATAATTTAATCAAAAATTCTAGGAACACGGCAAGTGAATATCTAAACAGGATTCCCCATAATATGCAGAGTCCAACACAAGAGCTTATATATAGGAAATTTATTTGGGAGTTTATATCCTGGAAACAGGAGTTGGTGGACAGGAAAGGATAAAAAAGAAATGAGAGAAAAACGTGACAATACAGCAGCAAGCTAGGCTGGCACCACGGGCTCGCTGGGTGATGTGTGGTGTTCCCTGAGGCAGCTGCCTCCCAGAACGTTCTGCAGTTACCAAAGTGTCTTATCTGCCCTGTGTTAACACACCGGCAACAGGGCACAAGCGGTTATTGATCAACTGAAATGTAGATAGTATAAGAGAAGAACTAAAAATTTTTAATTCATCTAACTGAAAAGATTTTATTTCTAATTGTGTGTCTGTGTGTGGATTTGTGCACATGAGGGCAGTCTGTGGAGATCAGAGAGCGTTAGAGCCAATGGAGCTGCTGGAGTCATTGGTGTTGCTGAGGACAGCTCGATGTGGGTCCTCTGGAAGACCAGCAAGTGCTCTTCACAGCTCCGGCCCCTGACTTAATCAAATTTTAGATAATTTAAACATACAACAGGTGGCGACATTACAGGCTAATGCAAGCCTAAGAGTCCTGCAGACTTCATCTCAGAGGCAGAAAGCAGGGTACAAGACACATAGCATACAGTACTGTTCCTTCCGGAATTTGCCTGTCTTGTTCACCCATGGGCCCCAAGTTCCCAGAGGAGTGCCTAGAACCAAATGAACCTCCCACAAATATCTGCTAAACAAGCCAACAGTGTTTGGGTCTTTGGAAAGAGATTAGAAGAAAGTCCACCACTGCGCAGGTAATAAGATGATAAATGGAAGTCTCAGACGGCCGATCAGACGGCCGAAATGGGAATGAAAGAAGCAGGGTCAACATCCCTGAAGACTGTGCTCCAAAGGGCAGCTTCTAAAGGACAGCTAACATTCTTTGCTAAGGTTCATTCACAATCTATTTTCATTCTCAAGTTCTAAGCAGGAGGCCCTGAAGTAATTCAGAATAAGTCTTTGTTTTTATTCTTTAGTTACTGTTACCACAAACATTAAACTAACTGTTGCCAATTCTGAAAGAAAGAAAACCTACATTTTAAAGCACACATAAACACTGACTATCAGCTAAGAAATTTAAAGGGGTCTCAGCTCTAACTTAGACCCCAGAACCTCCAGTCATATACAGAGATATCTACATGTGTGTATACAAAGCCATAAAGGGACAATTACGGGTTTTAACAGATTACATACACAGATACATCCCAGTCCTAGACAGCTTTAGGATGACCTACAAATAGATAGGATGGTATCTTTGACTTTCTTGTTAATTTTTTCCTGTTGGTTCTTATACATATTTCTAGTGCATACAATTAATTCAATTATACTAAATTTGAGAGTAAAAAGTTGGTCTCTATAAACTCCACGAATGCTTGTCAGCAAAGCCCTTTGAAATAGAAACCACATGTAAAACTAAACACAAGGTCTGTGCAGCAGAAACAGCAGGCAAGGGATTCTGTCCTAACACGTCACAGTACTGAACTGATGATGGGTAAGACCCGAGATCCTGAGCTTTGTCTCTGAAAGGTGAATAAAGTGTGAAATTTATTATTCTTACCTTACTCCAAGATCTTCAAGAAGAGACTCATTGAGAAAGGGCAGAAACGAACCAGTGATCTCTCTTTCTAAGGAAGAGGAAAAAGCAAACTCAGTATTTACAGCGTATGTTTTCCAGTTTCCCTTGGTTTGCATCTATCAGAACTTACTCAGCTTGCATCTACTAAGAACTCACTACAGGCAGTGAACCATATGGCCTACAGCCAGCCTTCTGTAGTCACAGATTTCTTATTGATGGTACTAATGGAAAATATTCAGAAAAAAACTCCTGCACCTGCATTGAACATGTAAAGACTTGTGTTCAATATTGTAGATAACATTTCAAAATATGGTATGACAACTGTTTATATGAGTCATTATAGTAATGTAGAGATGATTTAAAGAATACAGATGTGGGTGTACACAGGTCAGAAGCAAATGCACTATGCTATTTTATGTAATGGACTGAAGCATCATATCTTTAGATACCAGCTTGGTTTAGAACCAATGCTTCTTAGATACTAAGACACAAACTCACCATACTTTAAATATATACATATATATATATATATAATGTGCTAAATAATTTATAATATAAAAATTAAAAATATATAATATATATGCTTACTATATATTTAAATTGTATGTGTGTTATAGTGTGCACCAGTGCTGACACACGGAGAGCACTGAGTGTCTTCTTCCATCACTCTCTGTCTGTTACTCTGAGACAAGATCTCTTTCCTGACCTGGGGCTTGCATTTGGCTAGGATGGAAACCAGCTATCACCAGCTATCCTCTTCCCATCTACATCCCACCTTAGAGATGGGATTACTGACATTTACAGGAAACACTCGTCTTGTTATGGGGGACTGAGATCTGAACTCCAGTCCTCATGATTATGGGCAATCCCTCTTAACCACTGAACTATCTTTCTTGTCCTCCCTTCCTATTTTATGTATGTATTTATTTCGTTTTTTTAAAATTTTTTTATGATTTATTTATCTTTATTTTATGTGCATTGGGTTTTCAGACAGTTGTGAGCTGCCATGTGGGTGCTGGGAATTGAACCCGGGTCCTCTGGAAGAGCAGTCAGTGCTCTTAACCGCTGAGCCATTTCTCCAGCCTTTATTAATAAATACTAATAAAAAACCTTTATTTCGGTTTTTTGAGTCAAGGTCTCACTGTATAGCTCTAGCCATACAAGAACTCACTATGTAGACCAGGCTGGGCTCCTCACACTCTAGAAATCCCATTTGCTCTACCTTCCAAGTGATAGGCGTAAAGGGGTGCATCACCATGCCAGGCTTTTTTTTTTTTTTTTAATGACAGTCTTGCCACATAGCTAGCTTAGCTTTATCTCTTAGAGCCTCCAGAGTTCAAAAATTTAAAAAAAAAAAAAGTTACTAAGGATCGAATCCAGGTCTTTGTACATACTAAGCAAGCATTTTATAACTGAGCTGTACTACACTTTTGACATTCTACTTTAAAAGTCTTTCTATCCCTTCTTTTAAAAATTTTATTTGATAAAAATCTTAATTAGGTAACTAACCTAAGAACTATTTTGATGAATCACATGAACATTTGTAATTATTCATGTAAATTGTTTCTGAGAAAAGCAATGGGGAAAGTAAAGTGAAACCTAATTGCTTGTGAGGTCCTGCCAGGTCAGCAGATTCCTATTTTGTAAGTCTCAGGGAGAGAGGTGGTTTCAGAGAAGGACTTTAAATCAATTGTTCTTAGAATCATCAGATTCAAATCAGTTGGAGGAGTACCCAGTTTCATTTCTAAAGCAACCTTTGATAGCACACAATACTGTTTTGAAAGATATATATATATACATATATGTACACATTTTTATCTTTCCAAATAGTAAATTCTAGCTCTTCTTGAGCTCGGATTCTCTAGCTCTGGACAATTTCCATATAAACAAAAATCTTTCTCGATGTAACAAGAGAAAACAAGGAAGCGGTTTTCTGGAAGAAAAAGGAAATATGAAGTGAAAATAGTACTTCTGTATTTTTCTATCACAATGTAAAAAGTCCAAATAATATATAAAAATACAAAATACCAATTTACTTAAGTTCCAACTAATACCTACTGTTAGCATTTTAAGATAACAAATTTATCTATATAAAATGATGCAGTTTACATATAAAAGATTGTCATATAACCAATTTTTCCCACCCAAATCCTAAACATAGTTCTTCTCAATGATGAAAGTTTGTATCTCTCCCTCCCCATTTTTAAAAATTGTTTTAAAAAGGATTTATTTACACACACACACACACACACACACACACACACACATCACATGTGTGCCTGGTGCCAGTGAGGACAGAAGAGGGTACTGAATCCTCTAGAACTGGAGTTACAGATGGTTTTGAGCCACCATGTGGGTGCTGGGAATCAAATCAGGGTGCTTTGCAAGAGTAACAAGTGCTCTAAACTACTGAGGCATCTTTCTTAATGGATACTTTGTATCCTACAGTATATACAAATCCTAATACATTTTGCACATGTGTGCACTTGTGTGGGGGTGCATTCACACACCTGTGTATGTGCTTGTTGGAAGCTGGAGGTCAATGTCAGGCACCTTCCTTAATTACTCCTCTGCCTGGTATTTTTCGAAGATTTATTTATGTGTATGTGTGCCTGTTTGAATTTATACAAACAATTCAGATAGAGTGCTTGGCCAGAAACCCTCAGGAAGCTACTTTGTCTCTGTTTCCTCACCTCTGGGATTATAAACATGCACCTTTAAGCCCAATTTTTCATGTGGGTGCTGAAATTTAGAACTCAGATCTTCCTGTTTGCATGGTTACTAACTGAGTCATCTCCCTAGCCCCTGTTGTAAGATTTTATAAAATAAAATATGTACAGAATGGGGGGGGGGTAATGTGACTCCGTGGTAGAGTCTCACACAGCATGAACAAAGCCCTTGGTCTCAACCTCCATATTACATACATACACACAAAAATCCTACCCCTCCCCCCAAAGCTTGCAAAATGTGTATAGGGTTACTTCATACAAAGTATATACATAATAAATGTTAGCCATCATTATTTACTACAGGTCAAAAAGCATTTCCAAACTGTCCATAGCTAAGCTAATGGATAGTTCTATCAACTTTACTGGAATACATATTTCATCTACTAACAATCTTTTCTAGTTATTAAATTAAAACTCAGTATTTTAAAACTTACTATTTAGATAAAACTGCTTTACTTAAGTTTACTGGTAGGTTATTGATGGTTTCTTCTTGCTATTTTACTCATTTTCTACAAGACAGATTTTTTCCCTTGTTCTTAATTGATTTTCTAATTTTGGTTATGTTCTCCAAGGACTTATTACATAGCCCAGGATGGGTTGAAAACCTAAGACTGGAACCTGAAGTCTTAATTGTTTTGCTTCAGCCGCCCAAAGATTACAGGCATATGTTCCCCAGTAATTTTTATTGAGAACACTGCTTAAGAAATAACTAGAATGAATTCTGGAATCCAAAGACTTAACCTTTAAAAAATTCAGCTCTGCGTCTTTTGTCTAGGTGTGGCTTTGAGAGGTTACTTAACATCTTTGAGTACCAAAACATCATCTGGGGGGCTGGAGAGATGGCTCAGCCGTTAAGAGCACTGACTGTTCTTCCCGAGGACCCGGGTTCAATTCCCAGCACCCACATGGCAGTTCATAACTGTCTGAAAATCCAGTTCCAGGGGATCTGATACCTTCACACCAATGCACATAAAATAAAGTTAAATAAACCATAAAAAATTTTTAAAAAGGTACATGACATAAAAGATATAAAATAAAAAAAAAAGAAAGTAAAAAAAAAACCCATCATCTGTGGCTGGAGAGATGGCTTTAGTAGTTAAGAGCACACACGGCTTTTGTGTCCCTAGGCCACTCACAACTGCCAGCTCCAGACGGTTGGATACCCTCTTCTGGCTTCCGTGGGCACTGCACTCAGGTGCATACACTCCCCATCCCCACCCCCATAAAAACGTAATTCAAATAAAAATAAAGCCAGAAGAGCTAACTCAGAGATTAAGAGCACTCGCTGCTCTTGCAAAGGGCTCGGATTCAGTTCTCAGCACTCCTATAGCAGCTCACAGCCACCTGCAACTTCAGCTCAGGGGAGTTACACCCTCTTCAGGCGTCAAGGACGCGAGGCACACACGTGGTGCACATACACATAGGGTGGCAAAACACACATATAAAACTAAAATAAAATACTGCCAGGTGTGGTGGCACACGCCTTTCACCCTAGTACTCAAGAGGCAGAGGCAGAGGCAGGTGGATCGCTGAGTTCGAGGCCAGCCTGGGCTACATAGAGTCCCAGGGCACTCAGAGCTACATAGAGAGACACTGTCTTAGCACCCCACCCTCCAAGTTACTTTCCTGTGGAGTGGGAAGTGGGGAAGGGAAAAAGAGAAATGTTAGTTCCTACATGTAAGCTACCTTTATGCCCTGAACTTGAACTTCTTGATCCTTCAATTAGGCACACGGCTCTGCCCCACAAGTAGTCAAGTTGTCTGAATCTACAAGTCACAACCACCAAAGAGTCACGTTCCCAGCGAACACCTCAGGGGATCGTGCAAGGGGCAAAGCTTCACATCCACCACAAACAAGCTGAGCAGATTCTGAGGGTTTGACAGATGCATGAGCAAAAACCAGAAGGGTCACTTAAAATTCTCAGCCTGTACCCTCCCCTTTGTGTGGCCAAGCTGTGGAATGCTGGGGTTGCAGCGGTCAACTAAGTGAGTTGTTCTTGCTTTGGAAGAGAAGTAGCTCTCTGCAAATACAGGCAGCACACACTGAGCGCCCACGGGGACGCTATGGCAGTCGGTGAGAATGTGGAGATTAAACAACTACCCTCCCCTTTCAGGAAAACCCCAAATTCCGAGAACGTCTTAAGAGCGAAACTTAAAAGTGCCAATATCTCTCCCGGGGTCAAGTGTTTTGGGAGCTGCGGTTAGCACAGAAGGTTCTTCCCAGCCTGAAAAGACCGCAAGCCACTGCCCGAGGTCTGGGGAGGAAATCTTCTAAGAAAGGCGTGGAACTCTCCTGTCAGAAGATGTGACAAGTTCCCCAAGACACCCATCCACCAGAGTAGAATGCAAACCTCCCAGGGCCCCTCCCAGGACCGTAGCCCCCAGAGCCAGCACCCTCCTAAGGGCTGGCACTTGGCCTGCGCCCACTTTGGGTAGCCGTCCTGAAAGGCTCGCGTCGGGGCGCCTCCCGCCTCAGGTCCGAGTTCCCGCCACCAGCCGCTTCCCCCAAGGGCCTCCCGCTTCGGATGCCACTCGCGTGGGTTCTCCCCTCTCGGCCCCTTGGGCGCAATCCCTTGCCCCCCTCAGCCCAGTCCTTCAGCCCCTCAGCCCCGTTACTTTTGAAGTTGTCCAGCACTTTCTTCTCTTGGAAGCCTTCTCCCTCCAAGAAGGAGCACACGTCCTCCACATCCCAGGTCGTGAGGTCGATGTGGAGTTCGGAGCCCGGAGACGCGTTGGCCGCTGCAGGACGGGTGCTCGGCGGCGTTCTTGGGCTGCCATCGCAGCGAGGCCGCTTCGTGGGCAGCTCGGGGTCCGCTCTCCGCATGGCTACCTGAGACGCTAGGCGCAGCGAAATTAAGTACCGCGGCACCCGGCTCGCGCGCAGTCGCACTGACGCCACTGCCCGGGAGGCGAGTCCATTCAGCGGTGCCATCCGGGCCTACTGCGCAGGCGCGATGGACATCAGCCCTGAGCGCTTGGCCTCCCTGAGGCACTAGTGCCCGGCCCATCGCGCAAGCGCAATGATATGCACACTTGCCCTCAATCCCGCCCCTGTGTTTCCCGAAAGGGCGGAGTTATTAGAGAAACAAAATTTTTGATTAAGGGAGGGTGAGGGCTCTAGCAAGGACGAGGCCGGGGTAAAAGGGCACCTGGGGCTAATGAAGGTTCCACCACCTCCAGATTAAAGGACCTTCTGGTGGACTGCAGGTACCTTCCTCTAAGCAAGTACTTTTTTGCCCGGTTTCAAACGTTCCAAGCTGTGAACTTGTAAAAAGTACCTGAAGGCAACGAAGCTGCCAGCACCATCCCAGTGCAGAACATGACTGGCAAGGGAGTGGCCTAACTGGAAGATCCTGCAATGATTGCCAGTTAGTTGTCCTTTTGCATTTCACAAATTCAGTTAGTTGGCAGGGGACTGCCCTAAGGTGCCAAGTTTATTTCCAAATAGACAGGATTTTTACTGATTACTGGTTAGTGTCCAAATGACAGGCATTTTCTTTTGCTTTAATCCATTTTGGGTGAAGACCCAAACTTCCCCATAAATCCTTATTCATACAGTATTAGTACACTAATGTATTACTAATACATACTAATAATGACCGCTACTAATAAAAAAAACAACACCTCAATCTACAGCAAGGCTATTTTAATACCATGCAGTCCAAATTAGACGCTTAGTGGTGAGCTGAACAGGTGAAGCTCAGGCAGAGAATACATCCTGGAGGCCCAGTGGTCAATCCCCAACACCAAAACAGAGCAAACACGAAATATGATAAACCAAGGCATTCTTAGCAAACAATGCTGTTGTGTTCAGGGTCCTTGTTCTGAAGGCTTCACAAATACTAACACATTTAACAAATTTCAGATGGGAGGAAGTGAAGTACAAAGGTGGGGAGGAGAGGGAGGGGGAAGGGAGAGAGAGAGCTAAGAAATGATAGGCAGCATGCTTCCAAAGCTCTTAATAACTTGTTGGCCCAGAAAAACATTCTCCATCCTGTCAACAGGGCATTTGGTGAAAACATCCCAGTTATCAAGACATAAGAAACGGTAACAAGAGGGTAAAAGAGCTATATTTTACATCCACAATGGCTGATTTGAAAATTGTGCTTCTAAGATTTGTGAGAGTCTTTTCCCATAGAAGGCAGCAATAGAAAATGATACAAACAGGCTTTTAAGTTTAATCAATTAGATTTGCGTGTTCAGTGTGGTCTAGCATGATGGCTTAGTGGGTGAAGGCACTTGCCGTGCAAGTGTTGCGATCTGAGTTTGAGTCTAAGACACGAGAGAAAGGTGGAAGAAGAGGGCTGACTCTGGGAAATTGTCTGCTGATCTCTATGCGTATGCTGTGGTATGAGTGGTCACACACACACACATACACACATATTTTATATATATAGAGGGGGTTTCTCTGTAGCTTTGGAGCCTGTTCTGGAACGTATTCTGGGATTAGTCATGTGCCACCACTACCTGTCAACACGCACTATTTTTTTTAAAATATGCATTATTTCCCCACAATCCTCTCACTTCCAGAGGCTCTTAATCTTTTGAACTGTTACAGTTACTGGCTCAAGGTCACATGATGGTAACAGAGGGAGTCCGTTGACACAGGATTTCATCTATAAAACTGACCCCGGGGTGTCACTTGGTCAGCTCTAGTTCTGGTGACCTGGTCCCACGCAGTCATCCCACAACCCGAGAAGCAGTACCTATCAGACAGGAGTCCTGCCCATATCGAGAGGACGCTCTGCCCAAGCTTCCTCTTAGAAGCCAATCCTGCCATGGTTAGGAGCAGAATAGGAAAAAACTGTTTTAAGGCTCATATCGCCGGTGCCGGTCCAAGAAATTTGTCCTGGACCTCCAAGTGTCCCACAGGGAGATAGATTGTGAAATTTGGTCCTGACAGCATCAGGCTGTGGTTTCCACATCTCTGCACAGCCAACTATCACCACGCTCCACTCTGATTCACTCTTCTACTTCCTCTTCTGCCTTCGCTCTACATGCTTCCTGGAGATATTTTTTCCATCTATGCAAATTTCAAAGCCAAACCCAAAACCTCTCTCTCTCTCTCTCTCTCTCTCTCTCTCTCTCTCTCTCTCTTTCTTTTCTCAAGACAGGGTTTCTCTGTTAGTCCTGGCTGTCCTGCAACTCACTCTGTAGACTTGAACTGGCCTTGAACTCAGAGATTCGCCTGCCTCTACCTCCTGAGTGCTGGGTTAAAGGTACTGCCTGACTCCAAATTCTTTAAATTTTCTTTCATCCTAACACTTACAGAAGTAGAGGCAGGAGGATCTTGAGTTCAGGATAGCCTGGTCAACACAGTGAGTCTCTGCCTCATTGGCAGCCACATGGCTTAGTGGATAAGAATGCTTGCTGAGCAGGCAGGAGGCCCTGTGTGGGTAAGCCTTGGCACCTGTGTAACTCGAGTGTTGAGGGAAGGGCAGGGAGGTGGAGACAGAGGATCACTGGAGCTTGTTGGCTGCCAGTCTCATTCAAGTTCAGAAAGAGACCCTGTCTTCTAGGTGTAGTGGTGTACATCTTTAATTTTGCCACGGGAGGCAGAGGTAAGGGGATCTCTGTGAGCTCAAGGCCAGCTTGATATACACGGAAACTACCAGACTAGCCAGAACTACATAGTAAGACCTAGTCTCAAAAAAGGGAATAAGGCAGAGAGAACAGAACTCTACGTGTGATCCCCTGGGCATTCCATGTACACAAGGACATCCACATGAACATGTACACCTGTACACACATGTACATATATCACACACACAAATAGCATTTGGCTAGTGCTGGGAGTATATCTCAGTGGGTAGAAGAACACTTACCTTTCACTCATGATGCCCTCAGACACACACACACACTCAAGTAAGAGTTGAATCAGACATTTCAATTTTGCATAGTGTCTATTATTTTTAATCCTCATAAGAGTTTTGTTGACTGATTATTTTAGTGTTAAATTTATGTGGTTATTAACACATTTTCACCCATCAAATATGAGTGTTTACAGGGTACTTAGAATTTGCTTAGCCCTGATCTGGACAACTAAAGCACATCAACAACTGTACAGACAAAAATCCCTGTTACTGAAATTCGCATTCTAGTGGGAATGCCATCAGTGAACAATATAATGAACTATAGGAGACTTGATGTGGGATTTTCCTCTGTATGCTGTGAATACCATTGGTTAATAAAGGAACTGCTTATAGGGGAACAGAGATAGACATGGAAAACTAAACTGAATGCTGGGAGAAAGAAGGAAAAGTTAGGGAGAAGCCATGTAGCCCTGCTGGAGACAGACACCAGAACTTTAGCCAGTAAGCCACAGCCACGTGGCCATACACAGATTAATAGAAATAGGTTAAATGAATATGTAAGAGTTAGCCAATAGGGGCTGGAGAGATGGCTCAGCGGTTAAGAGCACTGACTGCTCTTCCAGAGGACCCGGGTTCAAAACCCAGCACCCACATGACAGCTCACAACTGTCTGAAAATCCGGTTCCAGGGGATCTGACACCTTCACACCAATGCACATAAAATAAAATAAAGTCAATAAAAAAAAGAGTTAGCCAATAAGAAGCTAGAGCTACTGGGCTGAGCAGTGATTTAATTAATACAAATTTTGTGTGATTATTTTGGGGCTAAGCGGCCAGGAACCAACTAGTGGCTCACTCCTTGCTACAGAGACTTGCATCATAGGAAGTCTGGTGCTGTAGAAAAATATAAATTGGAGTAAAAGACCAGGAGTGGTCACCATGTTAGGTAGGATAGTCTGGAGAGGTCTTTGGGGAAGAGGACATTTGAGCAGAGATGAAAGAGTTATCCGTGTGGTATAGAAAGGCATTCCACAAAGAGGAAGCAAGCCTCCCTAAGCAGAAGCATGCCTGGAGTTGAGAAATACCAAGGGGCAGAAGAGGAAGCAGCGAGAGATGAGGGCTTATGCAGAATGCAGGCATGAGAGTCAGGGAGAACTCTGATCTCATTTGAAGACCTTGAGAGAATGACTTCGACAAGATGGAAGACCTCCATACCTGGGCTAACCACCAGTGTGGTCATTATAAAAAGATTGACTCTGGCAGGTTACCTTTAACTCCTTTAGTCAAAAGGTAAGGTCTCATGCTAATAGGAAAAGAACTTATTCAGGACAAAGACCCCAGATGCTATCACACCCACGTAACAGAGAAGGAAATATTCAGCTAGGCGGTGGTGGTGCACGCCTTTTAATCCCAGCACTCAGGCCTTTTCTAGATTGTAATATAAATGTTATGTATAAGCATAATGTAGCCCTTGGCACTTGAGTTCTTTCAGTTAGTACATTATTTGAGATTTATCTATTGTGTATGCATCCACAACCCTATCATGTACATATATTTCAAAAACATCTAGATTCAAAAACAGGCAGTGAATTTAGATCAGCTGTTCACAGCCTCCTTTTTCTACTGTTTTTCTGCACATGACACAATTTCTTTCTTTTGGTTTAAGCACAGCTCTTACTGCAAACGAAAGAAGATTCTAGATCTAAGTATGAGTGACCACATCCTGGATGCAGATTCAGACTGCCCCAAATACTGCATGTCAACACAGTGAGAGTTTGCTGAAGTTTTTATTGTAACAAAACAAGGAAAATGATAAATAAGAAAGTTAAATGCATTGGTGGAAGCTCCAGGTAGGCAGGGTAGAGGGGAGAAACCTTTGCTGCAGCCTCGGATGCAATGGGATGACTTCTTAACTTGTGGGTTGAGAGAAGCTAGAGGGCTGATTGTACATATCCAAAAGATCTGCCTAATAGTCACAAGGATGCTAGGACAAACACAGAGGTGGGCAATAAATGATTATTTAGGGAGCTGAGAGAGCAGGAGATAATTTGGCTGTGAACTTGTATTATTTCAACTCACCACATCACTGAAGTATTTTATTTTTACCAGTCTATTAGTCATAAAGAATGTTTAACAATAAGTTCAGGTTTTTGATGGGTTTTTTTTTTGGCAGGGGTGGGTCTTAACTTTTTTATGTCTAAATAAAATACTATTGCACAAATGCCAATTTAAAAAAATCCATTCAGCTGTTGATGGGCATCTAAGGTGGTTCTATGTCTTGGCTGTTGGCCCCTTTCCTTTTTTTTTTTTTTTTTGAAGAAAGGTCTCATGTAGCCCAGGCTGGTCTCCAGTTTGAACTTGTTATAGAGATGATCTTGAATTTCCTGAACCTATGTGCTGGATGTGTCCAGTTCTATGTCAACTTGACACAGGCTGAAGCCATTTGAGAGGGGGGAACCTCAATTAAGAAAAAGCCTTATTGAGATCATGCTGTAGGCAAGCCTTGGGGCATTTATTTTTTATTAGTGATTAATGGAGAAGGCCCACTCCATGGTGGGTGGTATGGAGGCAAATTCCATAACCTATTTCTTCTATCCTTAACTCTAAAGTCAAAACCGTGTAGCTAAAGTTGCCAATTTCCACTACTTGATGGGGCTGGAACATGGCCCTCTCATTCAATTACATCTTCACTAGCTTTCTGTCCTTCACTGCCTAAGCATGGTTGTCCTGAAACTGGATCTGTATTCCAGGCTGGCCTAAAACTCAAAGATCTGTCAGCCTCTGCCTTCCACGTTCTAGGGTTAAAAGTGTCCCACCATACCAGGCTCTAAACTTTTCTCTAGTTTCTTCTCACCAGTTGGACACTTAATTGGGTGGGATATTGCCATTATTCATTTCTTAATCTGTTTATCTCCTTCAACATAGGACTTAAATCCATTCTACTTTCTGGTGCTCTTTTTCTCCTCAAAATTTACATTTTGTAATTTACCCTGGTCAGTTTGCTCCTTTTAAAAATCTTCATTAGCATTATCACTAATATCCACACAACAGTGCCTATACTAGGCTGTTTTGAGATTTCCTTTGCCAACAAAATTAATCCAAAACTCTTCACTTTAGCCTCATGCAGACTCATCAGACAAGGGCAAAAAGCAGCCACTTCTTCACCAAAATATCACAAGATCAGTCTCTAGGCCACATACTAATGAACAGCCTTCTCTGAAACCTCTTAATTCCCACAGTTCATCAAATCACACTCAGCACCACTGTCTTCCATGCTCCTACTAGTATGGCCCATTAAGCAGTGCTTAAAGCATTCCACGGCTTTTCTAAACCATATTCCAAATAAAAACATGGTCGAGCATCACAGCAATACCCCAATCCTCAGTACCAACTTCTGTCTTAGTTAGGGTTTCTATTGCTGTGAAAAGACACCATGACCACAGCAACTCATAAAAAATATATAATTGGGGTGGCTTACAGTTTCAGAGGTTCAGTACATTATTGTCATGAGAGGGAGCAAGGTGGTGTGCAGGCAGATGCGATGCTGGAGCTGAGAGTACTACATTGTGCAGGCAACAAAAAGTCAACTTAGACAGTGGGTGGTATCCTGAGCATAGAAAACTTCAATGCCCACTGCTATGGAATAATTCTTTTGTACACTTCAAGATTTGCCATGAGGATTGGTTTAATAAGAAGCTGATTGGCTGGTAGGCAGACAGGAATTATAAATGAAACAATCATTTCATTTGAGGAGAATGATGGGAAGGTCAGAGTCAGAGGAGATGCCAGCCAGCCACCAAGGAAGCAGGATATAGAGAAAATGAAGTAACAGGCCATGAGCCACATAGCAAAGCATAGTTAAGAAATATAGTTTAATTTAAATGTAAGAGTTAGTTAGTAGCCAGAGGGTGGTGAAACATGCCTTTTGTTGGGAAATATTATGTTAAGGTGTGTTACTTTTGTTTATATTGCATTTGTTTAATTCTGTAAAGCTGTGATACTTTGCCTGTCAGATCTGAATGGCCAATAGTGAGGCAGGAGAAAGGATGTGGGGGATGGCAGAGAATATAAATAGAAGGAGAAAACTGGGAGGAGAGTAATAGCCAGAGGAGGAGGAGGAGGAGGACATCAGGTGCCAGCCATCCAGCTACACAGCAATCCACGGAGTAAGAGTAAGATTTACAAAGTAAGAGAATGAGAAAAGCCCAGAGGCTAAAGGTAGATGGGATAATATAAGTCAAGAAAAGCTGGCAAAAAACAAGCGAAGTTAAAGCTAGACATTTATAACTAGGAATAAGCCTCCATGTGATTTATTTGGGAGCTGGGTGGTGGGCCTGTCCTACAGAGTCAAGAGTAAAAACTGTGGGGCCCAGGCTGCACGGCTGCCATAGCAGGCAGCACCAGGTTTCAGGAAAAGCCGTAAGCTGGCAGTGCCCAGGAACAGACCATCCAAAGGAAGTTCCTAACATTCCAACCATTGTAGATAGAATCACCTACCAGGACACACTCATCGCTTTTCACCAGGACACCCCTAGACAAATGTCAGCCAATCAGGGTCCTGAACCTTAGAAATACCTCACCCCCACCTTTACTACTATAAAACCCAACCCCAACTTGTGGAAGAATAAAGGCTCTTTGCTTTTACATACAGGACTTGATCTCCAAAATACAGAAGGCCACTGTACCCCACCTATGATCTTTCCAAGCATCCATGTAGATTGTCTATAGGCTCTCACAGATTCTGGGCCCATGTACAGGATATCCAAAACAGAAAGACATAAAATGAAACTTGCATACAAAAAAAAAAAAAAAAACCAGGGGGCTGGAGAGATGGCTCAGCGGTTAAGAGCATTGCCTGCTCTTCCAAAGGTCCTGAGTTCAATTCCCAGCAACCATATGGTGGCTCACAACCATCTGTAATGAAGCCTGGTGTCCTCTTCTGGCCTGCAGACAGAATACTGTATACATAATAAACAAATAAATATTAAAATTAAAAAAAAAACACAGAAAACTTACTGGCCAACTGAAGGGTTGAGCTTGGGGGAATCCAGAACGAGCCCCCAAATGTTATGCCCAGATCATGGAGCCCCCCACAACCAACTTGGAGACAAAGTCCTGTATGTAAAAGCAAAGAGCCTTTATTCTTCCACAAGTTTGCAAACTCGGTCTCTTTGTGTGTGCTGGCAGGTGATTCTATCTACAATGGTGGGAATGTTAGGAATTTCCTTTGAATGGTCTGTCCCACCAACTAGAGACCAACTATTGAGGCCCATGAGCCTGTGTAAGGCATCTCATTCAAAGCATCACTGTGTATATGTAAGTGTATACACACATGCACACAGGTGCCCTTGGAGGCTAGAAGACAGCATTGGGTCTTTTGGAACTGGAGTTATAGGCTGTTATAAGCCACCCAGTGTGGGTGCTGGGAACCAAGTTCTGGTATTCTACAAGAGCAGTCAGTGCTTCTGAAAGCTGAGACATCTCTCCAACTCGAAGACATGAATTTTAGATGGCTGCACAAGTATCTCTAGTAATACAATAAAAAGTACAACAGTTTAATAGTTTTTAATTCTAATTTTTATTAACTATTTTATGTACATTAATACAAAGTTCTGAAAATTGGTAAAAACATGTCTGAAGTTTTTAAACAGTCATTGAATAAATTCACATTTATATTTTATACATTAATAATGAAAGTGATACAGTAGTTATAGCTACATAGAAATATGTACAAGGATTCAAGACAGACTACTATTTGGCTTATTACAACATGTGTAGATACTACACAAAACACAAGAATACAATTTTCAGAAAAACAAAACATAACCCAAATCTCCTTTTAAAATTTAAAAAATAAAGTTTGGTTACCATTCATCATTAATTGGCAGTCAAATCTTGAATTAATTCAAATTAATTAATTTTGGAAAAGTTAAACATTATGTTGAGCTAGACTGCCAGGTTAACACTTTATATTTTAAAAAATAAGTTTGCAGCTAAAATATTTATACTGACACATCATCTAGAAATTAAGTAAGAATGGCTTATTCCCATCCTCTCAGATTCTAGAAACACACAAGAAAAGGTGAACACTAAAGACCTGATTCTTTAGAAGGCTGTACCTCCAGTGTGAAAAGATCAACAAGGGGATTCCAGGAGTTAAACATCGGTGGAAAACATGCGAGAAACCATAATTATCGGGACAAAGAGTGATGTAAGATAGGAAGAAAAAGTTGAGTTCTTGAACTGAAACACTCTGATTATAAGGCATTAAGTGATACTAATGTGAAAGCTTCAAATGTTTTCAGGAAATTAAATAAATGAGAATGAAAATTGATCTTTTTGAGTAAGGATCTTGCTATGTAGCCCAAGTTCCTTTGGAACCTGCTATATAGCCAGGCTGGTCTCATATTCCCAGCAATTCTCCTGTGCTGCTGGAATTAAAGGCATGTCCCACTGTACACAACAAGAATGAATGATTTTATCATAATGCTACTTTACTAATGAAATTTAATTTCTTATTTATCGGAATTTTATTCTACTAGATTAAGAAACAGTTTCTTATTTTAAGAACTACCGAATACAATCACATATAATACAACTTTAAGAACTGACTGAGTACAATCACATATAATAATTAAGGTAATATCACGAAAATCAAAACTATATAGTAGTTTTAAAAATGGAACAAATATCCCTTTCATTGCATTGTAACATCAGGCTAAGAGGGCTCAGGACTGGAAAGCAAGTGGGGGAGTGCAGGACTCTGGTACAAAGCTGCTTGAACTTAACAAGAAGAAGACAAAGGGACAGATAGCCTAGCATGTTGGTAGTACCTGATGTGCAGTTACTAGAGTGGGCCCAAGGCAGGCTGGTGCATCACTGAGCCCACATATTGTGGGCACTAACCTGGCCTTCGACATGAGCAGACAGTACAAGCATCTCAAAGACTCACTGACCTCATATTAAAAAGTACAGAAGACATCTGATCATTTTGAAAAGAAAACTAAAAAATAGTTTCTCCTTAATTCATCCTAAAAAGTAACCCAAGGAACAAAAATTTTAAAAAATATTAATATTTATAAAGGCACTTAAATTTTCTTTTCTAATCTAACTGAAAATACATGTCTGTCAGATACATATTGAATAAAAGTTTCTAAAAAAACACAACTTGCTTTTGGTGCAAGTTTTGGTATAACCCAGTGATAAAAGTGTGAAGGATGGAGCCCCCAAACTTTCTCCAGAACAACACCAAAGTGCTTTGGTCAGAAAAAGGAATGCCATTAGTGATTTGCTCTTTCACTGACAACATCTTGTAATCGCTTGAGTAAAACATCATCATTCTCTTGGCAGAGACGTTTGGCAGGTGATTCTGCATCTCCACTGATGGCTATTATGCGCTTCTTGGTTTTCTGATCACCTTGCCTTATCATGTTGTTGATATCTTTCAAACTCTACAAAAACAAGAGGTCATGTGTAAAAGATAGAAAAAAAAGAGAAATGATAAGTAATGAACTAAGTTAACTGCCTTTCTCCTTTCTATCTTCTACTCTAGCCCAAGCACTGATATAGAGATTATCTTTTGAACGGGTAGTTTCGTGAGTGGTTTTAAAAGATGATGTACCTTTGAACAGTAGTTCTCAACATGGAGCCTCCAGATAGAGGGAGCAGAGGCACCAAGAAGCTGATGCTAGAAATGCAAATCTACAAGCTTTACCATCCACTTTCTGAGTTAGATGTTTTGAGATAGGGCCTAGCAGTACATGTCGTATTTATTTATTTGTGTGTTGTGTGTGTATAGGGCAAATTATTGACATGACATGTACAGGGGTCAGAGAACAACTTTTGGGAGTTGGTCCTTCCCCTCCAGGGTGGGTTTCTGAGACAGAATTCAGACATCAAGATTGTGTAGCAAGGGCTGGAGAGATGGCTCAGAGGTTAAGAGCACTGCCTGCTCTTCCAAAGGTCCTGAGTTCAATTCCCAGCAACCACATGGTGGCTCACAACCATCTGTAATGGGGTCTGGTGCCCTCTTCTGGCCTGCAGACATACACATAGACAGAATATTGTATACATAATAAATAAATAAATATTTAAAAAAAAAGATTGTGTAGCAAGTAGTTTTCCTCACTACACTTTCTGACCAGCTGCAACCAACATTTTATGCTTGTTTGTTTTTAAAATCTTTTCATTTATTATTGATTTTTTTTAATGTGCATGAATGCTTTGTCAGCACATATAGCATGTGAACTCCTGGTGCACACAGAGGCCAGAATAGTGTCAGATTCCTCCAAGACTGGCATTAGAAATGGTTGTGAGCTACCATGAGGTGCTGGGAATTGAACCTAGGTCCTCTGAAAGTGTGGAGACACACACACACACGTAAAACATATATTATATATAGTACAACACATTATATAGTATATATGATAAACTATATCATATACTATATGTTATATGCTATATATTATACAGTGACCATATTCATATGTGTATATAAGATATACTATATATTTAAAAATTTTTTTGGTGTTTGTCTCTGTTAGAGGGGCAAATACATGTCAGGGCACATATGTGGACATCAAAGGACAATTTGCATGAGTCATCTCTTCTATCATATAGGTCCCAGGGATATAACTAAGGTCACCAGGCTTGGTGGGAGGGCATTAGCCTTCTGAGTCAATTTACTGTTTTGGTTTTTTTTCCTCTGACTGAGGCACTGCTAAGCCTGGATTAACACAGTAATGCTTTTAAACTTAGATGTGCTTACTGCTTGTCTGGGGATCCTGATAATGTAAAGACTGGTGTGTGGGGGTGTGTGTCTGTGAGTCATCCCAGGTGATTCTGATGTTATAGGCACACAAGAAGTGGTTCCTGAAACTGTATCCCAGTGTCTGGACCTGCCTGCTAGCTCTTGTGATTCCACACAATATTGTGTCTGTCCATGTTGTTAACAACCTTTCCAATAAACATCCTCTCCCTAACAACAGGTCCAAGAATCCCTCTTTAGTCCCACTTCTGAGACTGTTCAAGCAACTCAAGAGCTGAGTGCTGGGATTACAGGTATGGACCATTATGCCTACTTTAATAGTAGTGTTTCTGGTCATACAAAGCATGCCACAGTTAGTAGTTTATATTTTATTAGTGGTAACTTTGTAACAAAAAGATTAATGAGGGGGCTGGAGAGATGGCTCAGAGGTTAGGAACGTTGCCTGCTCTTCCAAAGGTCCTGAGTTCAATTCCCAGCAGCCACATGGTGGCTCACAACCATCTGTAATGAGGTCTGGTGCCCTCTTCTGGCCTGCAGGCATACACACAGACAGAATATTGTATACATAATAAATAAATATTTTAAAAAAAGATTAATGAATGCTGAATTGATAAACTGAAGTCAGTTTTTTTTAAAAATTTTTTATTTATTTATTTATTTATTATGTATACAATATTCTGTCTGTGTGTATGCTGACAGGCCAGAAGAGAGCGCCAGACCCCATTACAGTTGGTTGTGAGCCACCATGTGGTTGCTGGGAATTGAACTCAGGACCTTTGGAAGAGCAGGAAATGCTCTTAACCTCTGAGCCATCTCTCCAGCCCACTGAAGTCAGTTTTAAGAGGTAAAGTTACTTGAAATCCAACTTTTGCAGTTACTTGAAAATTCTAACTTGAAATCCAACACTGAACAAGTATGTACATGAACTGTTCTACAGCAAAGAGTGTATGTACTTTACCTTAGAAGGGCTGCCATTGAACTTGTACAGCAGAGCACTCCTGGGGGTGAGGCCGGATCCGTTTTTGTGTGGTGAAACATAAATGGAGTGCTGCTGGGAAATGCGACGTGGGGAGCCCGGCTGCTGCTTAATATGTGGGAAAGGAGAGAGGGGTGGAGCATCCATCTAAAATAACCCAAAAGTCATATTTTTAAGACAAAAGAATTAAAAAAATTTTGTCCTTATAACAGTAATTCTCTGTTAAAAGATAACTACATTTTAAGAACTTATTTATGACTGAAAAAGGCAAAAAAAAAAGGTTATTACTCATTGTTTCTATCAACTATTAAGAGATAAGCTAAAACTTACTTTCTTGGATCACCCGAGAAATCTTATAACTAGATTAAAGTTATAACGGATTAAAAAATCCGGGTAAGCAGGGCACACTGGCATGTCTGTAATGCCAGTACTCAGGAGCTGAGGCAGAAGTATATCAGTTCTAAGCTAGTCTGGGCTCTGCCTTTCCAAAACAAAACAAAACAAAACAAAAACAAACAACAAACAATTGGGACAAATTACTAGAAATGGTAAACCAGGAACATGTGAACTCCTGTGTTTATACTACGAAGGTAAGAACAGGACTTGAGGCTCGTTTAATTCCAAGTATCATTAAAAAAAAACAAACAAACAAAAACCAACCCTTTTACCACCACAGAAACAAAAACAAACCATAACCAAGTTTTATTGACTGATAAAGATGAACATAAAGACAAGACATTTCTAAGTAATGCCCAAGAAATCACAAAAAGGCTGAATGAAATGACAAATGCAGTCCAGGATTTGAAAACTGGGTTCAGTAAAGAGAAACACTGAAGAAAGCTCAGGCTGAATTGAAAATAGAATTGAAAAACTCAATATTCTAATTAGAAAATTCAGAGGAAAGTCTGACAAATAGAACAGATCAAGTAGATGCTAGACTATCAGGCCTCAAAGACAAAATAGAGGAATTAGATTATGTAAACAAAGAATATTAAAATGTTTTTAAAAATACATAAAGGTGTTAACAGAGTCCCAGATGTTTGTTAGGCCCCAGACCTTAGCACCACTGACTCCATGATGGAAACACCATTCAGGCTGTAAAACTCAGTACACAGACAACACCACCTGTCAAAACTAAAACCAAGACCTAATCCACCAAAGCCCATAGTTCTGGAAAAGTCTCTAAAAGCACTAACCTTGCTTTTAGGTTTCTGTGGTTCCTCTTTTGGCTAACTGTTCCTATTAACTGACATATGTCAACCCAGGATATGGTTTTTGTGGTTAAAAGCTCACCCTGAGAAAGGTTTGGGATCCCAAACACCCACTATAGTAGCCAGCTGGCTAATAAAGCTTTTTTATTGGCTTAAACCCATGTCTAAGCAGTTTTCTCTGATGTATACCCCACAACAAAAGGATTATACAGGAACTATGGTAAACCATGAAAAAACCAAATCTTTGACTAGAGACACAGATGAAGGAAGAGAATGTAGGTCAATGGCACAGACTACATCTTCAACAAGATGAGAGAAAACTTCCCCAAACTAAGAAAAGACACACCCATACAGATACAAGAAGCACACAGAACCTCAACCAGACAAGACCAGAAAAGAAATTCCCCAAGGCATATCATAATCAACACACTAAATACACAGGGAAAAAAGGAATGAAAGCTGCTGTGTTATATTACACAGGGCCCAAAAGAAACCTTTGCTGACTTGTTACAGAGAGAGACTTCAGCTGTAAATAGAATGTTATCAAATTCAGAAGCTAGACAAATAGTAATTGAGCCTTTGGCTTTTGAAAATGCTAATTCACAATGCAAAAGGGTAATTAGGCCTTTGAAGGCAAGATCATCATCCACAGAGGAATGAATCCAAGATGCAGTTAATATTGAATCTCATAACCAAAATAGGATAGGAAGGAGGTGATTTACAGAGGCTTAAAGAAAAATCAAATGTCAAGTGTTTTAATTGTGGCACACCTAAAAAGGGATTGTAGACAGGGCATTCCCAGAAACAATGCTTCTTCTAATTCAAACAGAAGGCCCTTGACTTCTGGAATATGTAGAAGGTGAAGCAAAGTCTGACATTGGACAAATGAATATAGATTAAAAAGGGACAGACAAGGCAACCCTTTGCCATTGGCAACACCTTGAGGGGCCTCTCACAGGCCCGCATGTCAAATTTGGTCCAATCATTCCCTGTCACTGTGGACGAAACTCCTTCCCAGAGAAATTAAAGGACCTCATGCCTGGAAAACCATACTGCTCTGGATGATAGAACAGTTTAAGAAGATAAAACAAAAATTTCAAGAGAAACCATAAAGCAAATATCATAAAGATTAGATGTGAACAAGAGAGACCTCTTGATTAGAAGAGGTGATAGTTCATCAACTAACTTATAAGACTAACAAATGCTTTTCATTTGATAAGATAAAACTTGCCAAAAGGGAAACTCCCCAAAGTTAGGGTTGGGGCAGGGTTTTGTTTTTGTCTTTCCAAGAGAATGAAGGCATCCAGCCAAGGAATCTGAAGATCACTGGACAAACGAGACATGTGAATAAAATTACGAATCATCCAGAGAAAATGTCCCAAGAAAAAGAGTAAATTAGCCTATTGGCATATCACATTTCTAACAGCCGGGTGGTGGTGGCGCACACCTTTAATCCCAGCACTTGGGAGGCAGAGGCAGGTGGATCTCTGTGAATTCAAGGCCAGCATGGTCTACAAGAGCTAGTTCCAGGACTGGCTCCAAAGCTACAGAGAAACCCTGTCTTGAAAAAAACAGAAACAAAACAAAACAAAAACACAGAAAACATTTCTAACAGGATAAAATTTTATAAATCATCCCAAATGTTTCTGCTGTTCTCTATAAGCATAAAATACAAATGGTCTTTTTGTAGTCTTAGTTCAATTAAAAATAAAGCAGCTTTAGAGTTGGAGCGTGGCTCTCTCCTTCTCTAAACCCAAGCACGCTTGTAAAATGGAAAATCCAGAATCTCTGTCTCATGTCAGAAGAGCCACTTGATGGGAAAGAAGGAAAACCAAAATTAAGGAACTATTCTACTACCACTAATTGCATAATTCTTTAGTTTTATTTTGACTCTTTAAAACTTATTAAGGCATAAATATTATCTCAAAATTTATAAAATTTGCTAAGTGGTGGTGGTGCATGCCAATTCCAGCACTTGGGAGGAAGAACAGGCGGATCTCAGTGAGGTCAAGGCCAGTCTAGTCTACAAAGTGAGTTCCAGGACAGCCAGGACTTTTACACAGAGAAACTCTGTCTTGAAAACAAACAACCAATCAAAAAACCAAAAAACAAAACAACCCAACACACACACACACTTTAACTTTTTGTCATGGTATTAATAGTTATGTAGAGTACTAATTCTAGAAAAAAGCTTCATCTAGTTTCCTGTACATCATTTTGAGTTTGAACATCAGGTAACTAGGAATTAAGTTTCAGCACTCTGGATATACATAACAAATTGTGGTCCTTTAACCTTTTTGAGATCTACTATTAGAACATTTCAAATGTTTTAAGCTTTCTAAGTGAACCATGACCATACCTTACAGTGACTTCTGAAGTCTCCAAAATGAGGACAGGGCCCCACAATGATGATTCCACTAGAACTTTGGTAATGCCACTAAACTGACAAATCACTCAAAGATCGGCTTTAGACTATAAACTGCTCAGGACAATTTCCAGCCTCATAGACTACTCTAGCCAGAACTTGAGATAAGCCCTGAATTTTCCCATTATAGAGACTGGACAACAATGATACAGTTAGCTCTCCCAGGACTTGCCAATTATCCCAATTTTTGTGGCAGGGTCCACTAAAGATGCCATTTCCCCCAAACAGCAGGAAGCAATTTAAAGGATATGAGGCCCACATTCCCAAAAGGTAGGGTGGGCGGGTTTTGGTTATTCAGTGGGTTATGGACATTTGTCATTATTTAGAGGGTTTGATTATAAGCTGTTATTGGTCATGGTGAGGAAAAAAGCTGAACAAAGGAGATTAGATTAAGGGATTTTGTTCTAAAAAGAAAAATGGGAAGAGGGAGATGGTGCAAGCCTTTAATCCCAGCACTTAGGAAGTAAAGGCAGGGGGAATCTCTTTGAGCTTGAGGCCCACCTGGTCTACAGAGCGAGTTCCAGGATAGGTTCCAAAGTTGCACAGAGAAACCCTGTCTCAAAAATAAAAAAAAAAAAAAAAAGGGAAAAGAAAAAAGGGGAGATAAGAGAAATAGGATAAAAGGGTAGATTGTTGAATCAACTTTTAAATCAAAAAGGAAACTACTAGTCTTAAATATTTCACATTGACATGAATTTTTGTATTTTGATACAAATTTGAGGTTATTTTTCTTATACTCTATATATAATGTTTCTACTCTGCTTTAAGATAATTTTGCATATTGATATAAATTTAAGATTATTTTTGTTAGAATATACTGTACACGTTTCTACTCTTGTTCAATGTACCTATACAGCTCATTTATCAGTGTAATGCAAATTTCTAGTCCTTGAAAGTTATTGTTACAAATTATTTAGGATAATAAAGAAATGCAGGTTAGTAGCTAGTCACCAAACATATAGTCAAGTTAGATATGTTTTCTAGCTTAAACAGAGATATATTTTAGATAGACAGGTAGTCTTCAAACACTTCAGAGGTCTACAGAATATGGCATTAAAAATGTTTTAATAACATAGGTTCTTTTCCTTTTTTAATGAGAATGAGACATGTCTGCTCCTAGCAGTACTAATCTACTTCAGAGAAGATGATGGGCATCAAAGAGACTCTATATGGAGTTGACTTTCTTTGTAGCAAAAGTTAACCACTGGGCAAGATACTGCCCTTGCCTTGATTGACGACAGTAAACTGTCCAAACTGAACAAGCAGGACACAAAAGAAAATGATTGCTGAACTTTGCCAAGACAAGGTAAGAAAGTCCTTCAAAAATCCTGCTTCACAGAAAAATCTGTCGGATATTCTAGGTCTGTAAACTGAAGATGGATGCCCCAATGCTACAGAGGAACTCTGGATGACAGTCCAGGCAGTCAGCTGTTTCTGTCATTACTCACACTTTTTGGAAGTCACTGCCTGCACATTCTGCTTACTCAGTTAATATTATTTCCTTTTTGGATCTCTGAGGGAGCTGAAGACTAGATAATTATAGTTCTCCTTATTTACCTGATACAGAAAGCAAGTTATGATAGAAAGTAAATTAGGTACAAGATTTAGGACTCACCTAAGATAGAATAGCTATGGAATATTATCTCTGAATTTGTCAAACGCAAATGGACTGGGCATTGTTGATGTATTTATTGCCTATATTTAGTTACTGTACTTACTGTATATAGTTTTTCTCATATTAGTTATAGCCTTCTTTTTTATTTTAGATAAAAAGGAAAAGTGTAATGGCATTTCATTTTTTTTTTTTTTTTAAAGCTTGCCTTAGGATCAGAAAAGTAAAACAGCCACACTTGCCAACCTTACAGACCAGGCAGCAATGACACACATCTTTAATCCCAGAAACCATGCAGTAGTGGTGTATGCCCATAATCCCAATATTAGAGAAGATTTTAAGATGGGAAGAGACAGTTCTCAATCTGTCTCATTCTGAGATTTCCCGGAGGCAGGATAACCATTTTCAGGTTGAGTTAAGAGCCAGTGGTTGACTGCTTTGCTTTTCTGGTCTTCAAGTTGAACCCTAATATCTGTCTCTGAGTTTTTATTAATCACTATGTACTTCACTACATAGTTATAATTTTCCTTGTTACTAGACTCAGAAAAGAAACTCACAAAAGAGGTATAAAATATATAAGGTTGAGAGACATAAAAGGATAGTTTGGGGTTGGTAAAGCAAGTTAGGATAAAAAGTATATTAGGTACAACACTTTGGACTCACCAAGATAGGATAGATAATGGAGTATTTTCTCTGAATTTGTCAAATGCTATGGACTAGACATTATTAATGTAATTATTCCATGTATATAATTGTATATAGTTATTGTATATAGTTTTTCAGTGTTAGTTAAAACCTTCGCTTTTTATTTAGACAAAAATGGGAAAATGTTGTGATATTTTGTTTGTGTTCTGACAAATAAAGCTTGCTTTGAGTCAGAGGGCGGAGCTAGTCACTATTTAACCACAGAGGTCTAGAGGACTATACAGAGAGGAGACAGGAGGTGATAAGGTGGGGTATAGAGGGAATCAAGGTCTTTTTGGACAGAGGAACAGTAAGGGTAGGAAGCAACTGGCTGCTGCTCCCCTGCTTCTCTGATCTTTCAGATTTTTACTCTGATATTTGACTCCTGGTTTTTATTGATAAGACTAATTAGATATACACACCAGAAAGCTGAAAGAGAGAAAAAAATACAAGTTATATATAAAAGAAAAACATCAGAATAATAGCTAACTTCCCAACAGAAACTTTGAAAGCCAGATGAGCCTGGAGAAATGCACTCAAAAGTTCTAAAAAGTCCATGACATAAATTACTGTACCCGGCAAAACAATCTGCCATGGCTGAAGAAGAGACCAAAAATATTTATGTTCAAAGGTTGGAGAGATTGCTCGGTGGTTAAGAACACTGACTGCTCTTCCTAAGGACCTGGGTTCAAGTCCCAACAGTCACATGGCAACTCACTACTGTCTGTAATTCCAAGGTCTGACAACCTTATAAACATACATGCAGCCAAAATGCCAATACAAATAAAATAAATAAATTATTTTTTAAAACTTACTATATGGTCTTGATTGGACAAGTCATACTTCAATGCAAATGACTTCACTCTTCCTACATATATTGTATTGTAAAATTTGATAAGATCACCTCTTTCCTCTTTCACTGGTTCACTGAAACAGTTGGGTGTCTTTGTGGCATCTTCTATGTCTGTTAAGAAGAATTTATTATTGTGATAGGTATGCCATAATATTATATTAGCGACTTGGATTACATTCCTTCTAACAAAATTAAAAAAAAAATACAAATCCTTGTAAAAAGCAATTAATAGTTTTAGAAAAATCTATCTGCACACTTTACAAATGAAACAGGGAGTGTAGTGGCACATGCCTGTAATCCCAGCAACTGGAATGCTGAAGTCGGAGAATCAAGAGTCCAAGGTAGCCTGGGATATATTCTGAGACATTGTTAATAAAAAAATCTAATTAGAATGTAGAAAATGCAATTGTGTGGTCTGAATGTGCACTCTTTTCTCTAGTAGAAGTTCAGAAAACACATTTCATAAGAGCAGCTTTTGAGCTCAGTGTCCCTGCTGGCCTTTATTAAAGGGGAACCAGATCTGATTAGGTCTTAAACTACTCTTCAAATGTGTGGCAGTAAAAAAAAAAAAAAAAAAAAATCCTGAACCTTGGAGTACAAGAAGGCCTGTAGATGCTTATACTGGTTGTCTGAAGAAGGTAGAATGACTCTAAAAAGGCAAGGCATAAATTCATAGGTTAAGAAAGAAGCAAAATGAGCCAGATATGGTAGCACACACCTTTCATGGCAGCACATAAGAGTTTCAGGCCAGTTAGGGTTACATAGTGAGACCCTGGCTCAAAAAATGAAAGAAAATCAAGATGAATTGTTTGAGTTTATCTTTTTTTGCAAATGCAAAGCAAGTAAGTAGTAGTGTTTGTTTGTTTTTGAGACAGTCTTATTCCTTAGTAGAAGATAACCTCAAACTTGCAGCTATCTTCCTGCCTCAGCTTCCACAGTGTTGAATTTAGGCATGAGCTACCACAACTGGCCACATATTATAGGGCTTTTGTTTTTTCTTGCATAATAGGAACTCTTAAGTTTGCCCAAGGTGACTTCCTGATTGTTTCCTGTTTGCTGGTGTCACTCTGGAATAGATTCTTATCTCAGGCAGAGCTTTAGTTTACTCATTGTAAACTACTTGTATAGGAATCACCCCTCCCTCTCACCCCCTCTCTCTTTCTTTCTCTTTGTCTCCCCACTCCACTACCCACAAACAGGGTTTTTCTGTGTAACAGCCCTGGCTGCTCTAGAACCAGCTCTGCAGACCAGACTGGCCTCAAGCTCATAGAGATTCACTGGCCTCTGCCTCCCAAGTGTTGGGAGTAAGGTGTGCATCACCATGCCTGGCCTTTTTCTTTACAGTAGTGAAGAATCCAATGCCAATTAAAAGAAATTCAGCATATCAAAATGAGCTATTTTCAGCAAGGCTGAAACATGCCTTCATCTTAGGAAACCAGAAAACTGAAACAGTTCAGGGCTATGCAACCCCTGGGAACCTCCAAAGGGGTCTCAGACCCAATTTGGATGTCATCTCCCATAGCAAAGTGCTAAGGGTTAAAGCCAGGGCCTGCTCATTCTGGTAAAGTGCTCTTCTGACCTCCATGGGCACCTGTACACATATATAAAAGTTCTTTAAAAAAAAAAAACAACTTTAAAACCAAATAGACAGAGGCTAGAGAGATAGCTCAATGGTTAAAAGCACTTCTTGCTCTTGCAGAGGACCTGGGTTTAGTTTCCAGCACCCACATGGTGGCTCACAGTCCACCCAGTTCCAGGGGATCTGATACCCTTTTCTGACCTCCAAGGGCACTACATGTAAGTGGTACATAGATGTGCAGCATCTATACATATTTAAAAAGTTAAAAACAAGACAAAACAAAAACCCCAAGGTTACACTCATTAAAATAGAACAAAATAAACAAATTGCCTACTGGCTCTGCCGTTGGAGATGCTCCTTTTGCCACACAGTACCCTGCACAACTTCAGACTCTTGCAGAATCTTCCCCATCAACAAAAGGCCTTTACCAGAAATGATCCCTCAACCTTGAGCTTTTCAACTTTTAGAAGTTATGATATAAATTTCTGTTTTTTTCTTAACTATACAGTCTCAGGTGTCTTGTTATAGTAACAGAAAATAAATGCAGAAACTTGGTAATATCTGTTATAGGTCAATCTTATCACATGAATCAACTGCACTTATTTAATGATTTCATTAAATTATAAATTTCAGTGTTATAGGAAAACATATGAATATTTTAGCTTGGATCTTTGGTTTGAATTTTTTCCAAGGATTTAAAGTGCAAGTGGAAAAGAAGAAGAAAAACCGTCCCACGGTTATGAGAAGACACACAGTTCTACATTCCAGGATGATATAGCAACATTTGAGGAAAGAACATAAGGGGAGCAGTACTGTGTCTCATGGGGACTGTTTGGGGAACGTTAGGGAAATCTACGTCCAGCTTAAGGGACTGTTCAATGAATGCAGCTGGTGCATCTGTACAGACTGCCATTAGTCTTTAGATTGAGAAGACAGGCTGTAATTCCTGCTGTTTAAAGACGTAGAAGGCAGGGCCAGTGAGGTGGCTGCTGGACAGCTGTGTGGGTCTGCAAGAACAGTCTGCACTACTCTTTTTTACTTTTTTTTTTTTTTTTTTGGCTTTCTGAGACAAGGTTTCTCTGTGTAGCTTTGGAGCCTGTCCTCAACTAGCTCTTGTAGACCAGGCTGGCCTTGAATTCACAGAGATCCATCTACCTCTGCCTCCCGAGTGCTGGGAATGAAGGCGTGCACCACCACCGCCTGCTCAGTTTGCACTCTTGACCACTAAGTCATCTCTCCAGTCCCTGGATATGCTTTTTCAAAGGTAATTTCTGGGGTACAGCTGTAACTCAGTTAGTGGAGTGTTTGTCTAGCATATGCCAAGTCCTGGATTCAATTCTCAGCACCCCATAAACTGCATGGTGCCACAAACATTTAAACCCAGTGCTCAGGAGATGGAAGAATCAGAATTGCAAGGTCATCCTCTGATCCACAAGAAGTGTGAGATCAACCTGGGCTAGCACTCTTGTCTCAAAAAACAAAAGCAAACAAAGTCCACAAAATAGGTAAGGAATCCAGGGTCTTTTGCTGTTCCTCCTGGTTTATACTTTTATGTATTTCGCACTACCTCAGGAATAATATGCTTAAGTAAAAAGAAGTAAATGTGGCCTATAAATCTTGAATAGTCAAATTCTGAAAGATTATTAAATGGTTTACACCTGAAATGTCTCCCATAGGCTCACAGTTAAAACCTTGACTCCCAGCAGGTGGCATTATTTTGGGAGGCAGTAACAATTTTAGGAGACCTAGTTAAAGGAGAAAAGTCCTGGGGGGGGGTGGGCCTTTAGTTATAGTCAGTCCCAAGGCCCTCCCATTTCCTTTCTGCTGTTACCCACTGTGATGTTTGTCTCCTGACAACCCAGAAATAATGAAGTCAGTTGACCATGGAACAATAACTCTGAACCCATCTTGTCTTTCTTTCCTTCTTTTAAATGGTTTCTCTCAGGTATGTTGCTGCCACAAAAAGTTAGCACAATGGGACTGTTGACTGAGACTGTCAAAGTTTAAATCCTGGTACACCGTCTTTGTTAACCCTTCCTGCTGCTGTGAGACAATATTCTGAAAGCACTTAAGGAGAATGGCTTTGTTTTTCTACATGGTCAAGGGTATAGTCCATCACAACAGGAAGTTCAGGCAGCAGGTCACGCTGCACCCACAATCAGATACAGAGAATGATGGGTGTACACACTCAGCTTCCTCATGCAGTTTAGGACCCCACCTCAGGAAACTGTGCTGCTGCTTTTCTTTGCCCACTTCAATGAATCTCCTTATGACAATCCCTCATAATCATGTCTGGCGGCTTACTAGGTGATTCCAGATCTTGTCGAGTTGACAATCAACACTAACCAACCCAACACTATAGTGATACAGTGTTGTGCAATTTAAAAATTGTCTTTAGGTCTGAGAGTGCAGTGCAATGGTAGAGTGCTTGCCTAACATGCTTAAGACTTTGGTTTAATCTCCAGAAATGTGAGAAAATAAACGGGATGTGGGGGTTGGAGAGATAGACCAGTTAAAGGCATGTACTTTCACTGCTTGCAGAAGACAGTTTGGTTCCCAGCATCCACATTAGACAGATTATAAATGCCTGTAACACCATTTTAGGGAATCCCAACACCTTCTTCTGGCCTCCACAGGTACCTACAATCAGTCAGTCAGTCTCTCTCTCTCTTTCTCTGACACACATGCAAATAAACAAATCTTTAAAAACAGTGAGAGAGCATTGCTCATTTCTCCTACATTATGAGTCCACGTCTGACACGTACTATACTGCAGTCAAAGATTTATTAGGTATAGCATATTAAGTTGGATAGCTTACCACCATCTGTCATTTCACAATCACCACTGTATGTCACAACTTCTCTTGGAATACTTTTCAAGAGAACACTCCTATACACCTACAAGCCAGAGGGGGAAGGATCATTCAGTCACAAAGAGATACAATTTAAAATCCAAACAATAGTAAAATAAAGTCAGCTAAATAATTCTCAGATGGGTTGTTACTATCAGGAGTTAAAATTGGCCGGGCAGTGGTGGTGCATGCCTTTAATCTCAGCACTTGGGAGGCAGAGGTAGGCTGATCTCTATGAGTTCAAGGGCAGCCTGGTCTACAGAGCAAGTTTCAGGACAGCCAAGGCTACACAGAGAAACCCTGTCTTGAAATAACAAAACAAAACAAATAAACAAGGAAGGAAGGAAGGAAGACAGATTATTACTAGTCAAGTGTGGTGGTGCACACTTTTAATCCCAGCACTCAGGAGGCAAAGACAGGAGGATCTTGGTGAATGTGAGTCCAACCTGGTCCATATAGTTAGTTCCTGGCCAGCTAGAGCTACATGAGACTGTCTCAAAAAACCAAAACAAAATAAAACCCAACAAAAAAATAATGAATTATTATTATTATTATATAATATATATATATATATATATATATATATATATATATATATATATATCTTTTGCTAGGTTTTCTAGTGAAAAATGTCTCCTCCTAAAATGAACAGCAGTTACCCCAGGATTTGTGAGAATATATGCATGATATGGATGAATAAGAAAGAGTCAGATTTCCTGGCTTCGATTTACACGATCCTTTAACAAAAGTATTTCTTGCAATTACTGGCATCCACTAACCAGAATATCCAAACTATAGTAAAACTATCACACAACTACTTCTTATGACTGGTCAGCAAGGAAATGGCACAAAAATCTATTTTTGGACAGTAGGAAAAATAATGTAACTCACATGACTATTAGCTTGGGGCTGATTCCTATAACTTTTCATTATTTCTTGAAAAGTTCTTTCTTCTTTTGTTACCTAGGGAAAATAAAAATTACAAATATCAATTGCTATTGAAAGAAAAATGGCTCTGAACAAAAACTTCAATTATAGCTTGTTGTTGAGAGCAGTCTTGCAGAAAGCCATTAACCCCAGGCCAATCCATGACTAAAAACCACATACATTTATGATTTTTGCTACCTTTAAAGTTCAGGCTTTGTGGCCTGTGGGGACACAGTTACCAGTTTCATTAATCAAAAAGCACTAGAACTAGTATGATAGAACTATATTGAAAATGAATTTTTACAAAAAACAGCAGAAGAAAACACAGACCTGCTAACCCCCTTGCAGTCTCTGGCTTTATTACTTTTAAGTACTTTTTAAAAAGGAAATTAACTGCCTACTATTGGACAGAAATGAAAGAACTGTGTAGCTTTTGTGGAATTAGATTTGAAGGTTTTAAGACAGTTTGCAAGGGGTTCTAATACTTAGAAGTCACAGAAGGTCTAAGGAAAGGAAACAGATCAGTGACCCAAAGAGGAATCCATTCAGTTATCTGCTATCACAACATCGGCTTCAATTAATCCTTCCCTAATCCATTCACTGTCCATTAGCACTGAACCCATTTTCTATAATGATGACTTAGAAGTGGAAAAGCCTCAATTCTGACAGATTTCTGGAAAAACACAAATGATTTTAGTTAAAGGCATTTATCAACACTTTGTACAGAGATTTTTTTAAAATTTTATATGTATGTGTGTTTTGCCTGTGTGAATGTCTATGTTCCAAATGCATGTCTGGGGACCAAGGAAGCCAGAAGAAGATATGAGATCCCCTAGAACTAGAGTTACAGGAGGTTGTAAACAGCCATGTGGGTGCTGAAAATTGAATCCAGGTTATTCTGAAGAGCAAGCAGTACTCAGATCCACTGAGCCATTTTTCTAGCTCCTATATATCAATTTTAAAGAGGTACTAGACAGGAAGGTCACAAGAGTTTGAAAACATACCCTTTGCCTCAAACGCTTAAAAATCCAGTCTTAAAATTATATACATTGGATAAAATTGCTAGTTTGGCCAATATATTGTCAAAATAGAAGTTATAAATAAATATTTCTCATATATGTCCAACTTTTAAGAAATAAGCAAGATAGGTTATTTTGTGACCTAAAACATGGTGTAGCAACTAAAAGCAAAAACTATTTGCAAAGCTGCATGATGTAAATCAAAGAAAGGCAATATAGAACAGAGGCATCCTACACCAGATCATGAATGAAGAGGACCTGTGTTGTCACTTACTGGGTAATTTTAGCCAAATGACTTTCAGTTCTGGGCTTTACTCATCTAAATGTAATGCTCACTTTCCTTTTAAGTTTTATATCAGAGATGTCACAGGCAGAGGGGGAAATGTGCTAGTCACAGTTCCCAATTTCTTTAAACCAGTGTATTCTTTTTTAAAGACTTAGAATTTCATTTGTGATAATGATGGTGTGTATGCGAACTCAGGAGCACATCTGACACATGTGTAAAGATCAGAGAGCAATGTTCAGAAGTCAGTTTTCCCTTTCTCCCCTTCCATTGTGGGTACCAGAAATCAAATTCAGGCTATCAGGCTTATGTGGCAAGCACCTTTATCCACTGTGTTATCTCACTGGTCCAAAGCAAACTATAGTCTTATTAAGTGGAAAAACTGATTATTATGAAACTTATAAGACAGTCCAGACAATGTAGTAGCTTGATATTATTTAATTATGGTAAGCAATATTGTTTGTAGCAAAAAAGGAAAAACTAAGGATCAAATTCAACAACTTTTTATAGATGCTTCAAGTTAAGGCAACTAGGGCAAAGACCTTCTCCCATCCTATACATACTTTCGCCATGATGTAAAAGGCACACAGAAGGAGCTGATCCAAATGCCGATCTTTCATTAAATCAGGGCAGTGAACTAAAGTGAATTCAAAACATGTCCAAATCTTCCTTCGTAACTCATTAGAAACATCAAGTTTTAAACATAAATCACGTAAGCGCACACTTGCCAAATGATAGACCTAAGATAGAAGAAAACACATTATTATAAAACAAATCATTTCTCAAGTTTTTATGTCTTACCATGAATATGGGCTTATAGGCCAAGGTTAAAAAAACAGGCAGGCTGTTAATTACCAAATCATCTAAATTTCCTGTTTTATAGCATTAGTTCGCTGCTGAATAGAGTATAGACGAAAGCAAAATTCTCAAAAAAGATCATGCCTATTACTCTAAATGCCACCATGTAAAGTAACAAAAAGTAAAGATATGGTTTACCTGCATCATAATTATTATGACTTCCAACTTTTTCAAGTGTTCAGAGCCCCTGTGTGTTCTCTTTGGGTTGAAGTAAAATTGCTGGAAGGTTTAATATGCCAGGTAGTAAAGATCTGAACTTTCCTGAGCCTGAAAATAACTCAGGAAGCAAAACTACTAAAAACAAAACAAAACAAAAACAAGTCTCCTGGGGTTAGAGAGATGGCTCCATGGTTTAGTGTGCCTGGTGCCTGAGGCGGCCACAAAAGAGTGCCAGAGTCCCTGGAATTGTAGTTAGCCTGTTGTGAGCCAGTACCTGGGTGGTGGGAATTGAACCTGGGTCTTCTGGTAGAGCAGCCAGTTCTCTTAACTACTGAGCCATTTCGCCATCCCCTAAGTAAACATATTTTTAAAATAAGGTAGGGAGTGATTGAGGAAGACATCCAACATTAATCTCTGGCTTCCATGCATATGCATATATACATATTGAAAAGAAAAAAAACTGGTCAAAATTAGGAATTTTTATGCATCAAAGAATATAATCAAAGAAAAAAACAACTCCTGTGGAAGAAAAAATATCTGAAAAATCACGAATCTGATAAAAAAATATCCAGAAAGGACTCCTGTAATAATCATAAAAATCCAATGAAAGGTAGAACAGACATTATGTAAAGATATACAGAATGACAATAAATTACTTAATATTAGTAAGCACAGAGATTCCAAAATCCAAGTCAGAGATAGCTCAGTGGTTAAGATCACTGACTATTCTTCCAAAGGACTGGAGTTCAAATCCCAACAGCCACATGGCAGTCAATAACAACCAGGGTTATAACTCCATTAACAAAGGATCTGATCCCTTTTCTGGCCTCTGGGGGCACTGCACAAGTATGGTACACAGATATACATGCAGGCAAAAGACCTACATACATAAAAACAATTTAAATGTAAAATAAAAATGAATATACAATGCCCTGGTTCAATACTCAGTACCCCAGTCCACAAAAAAGGAAATAAACATCCAAACTATGATGAATTATTACTCAACAGTCATGTCTCTTATTTATAAAAAGAAAACGGTGAGTTCCACTGCTTCTCTTCTGTGAGGACTGATGCTTCTATTACTGACCATGCAGATCTTCATGAAAACTGGAGGTTAAGTCCAGTGACACCACTGAGAAAGTAAAACAGCAAGATGAACCAAGTTTTTCACTACAATATCTAAAAAGAGACCTTTTTTTGTTCCTGTTCCTGGGTTTAAGGGGCGGTGTCTTAGTTTCCCCTTTCTTTTAAGCTTTTAACATGTTTCATTGCACTTTCAATAAAGTTCATGTATTTCTCACTACTAAAAAAAAAACCAAAAACCAAAAACCAAAAAAAACCCCCGTGTTTATAAAGAGACCACGTACATTGGTACTAAGACTGTAAAGTGGTGTAGTCATTGCAGAAAACAGAATGGCAGTTGTCTAAACAAATATTGAGGGCTGGAGACATACAATAGCTCAAGTCACTAAAGTGCTTGCAGTACTAGCATGAGAATTTGGGTTCAGTGCACAGATTAACTTTTTTTTTTAAAACAAACAAACAAGGGCTGGAGAGATGGCTCAGTGGTTAAGAGCATTGCCTGCTCTTCCAAAGGTCCTGAGTTCAATTCCTGGCAACCACATGGTGGCTCACAACCATCTGTAATGAGGTCTGGTGCCGTCTTCTGGCTTGCAGACATACACACAGACAGAATATTGTATACATAATAAATAAATAAATATTTAAAACAAACAAACAAACAAACAAAGTATGGTGGTAAGTATTTGTAATTCCAGTGTTAGGGAGGTAGAGTCAATGGGAATCCCTGAGACTTGCTTACCAGCCAGCCTAGCTTTCCTGGGAATTCCAGATCAGTGAGAGGCTCTCAAAAAAAAAGTGAATGGCACATAGGCTAAGGTTGTCCTCTGGCCCATGGCTCCTGACACATTAAATACTGAATTACTATCCCACTTCTAGACTCGAACTGAAAGCAGAGACTCAATGCCAATGTTTATAGAAGCACTACTGATACTAGCAAAAAGCAGTAATGACCCAAACATCCACCAACAGATGAGTAGATAAACAAACTGTGGCATATATACACAGAACTGTTGTTATTCATTCCGTTTAAAAACAGAAATTCCCGGGCTGGAGAGATGGCTCAGAGGTTAAGAGCATTGCCTGCTCTTCCAAAGGTCCTGAGTTCAATTCCCAGCAACCACATGGTGGCTCACAACCATCTGTAATGGGGTCTGGTGCCCTCTTCTGGTCTGCAGGCATACACACAGACAGAATATTGTATACATAATAAATAAATAAATAAATAAATAAGTATTTAAAAAAAAACAAACAGAAATTCCCACATATGCTGTCACACAGATGAATGCTGGAGGTGCGCTCAGTGAAATAAGCCAATCAACAAAGACAAACCATTGTGTGACTTCACTAAATAGGACACCTTTCAAATAGGTAGTCAGATTCAGAGACAAAAAAACAGAACGGTGAGTGCCCAAGAGCAGGAAGAAACAGTGGTTTCCTCTTTGATGAGTAAAGAGTTTCAGACAGGGAAGATGAAAAGTTCTAGAGATGGACAGTGGCAAAGGCTGTATAATGTGAGTGTATCTAACACCAAACTGTATACCTAAAAATTAAAGCAACAAATTCTAGGTTATGCGTGTGTGTGTGTGTGTGTGTGTGTGTGTGTATTTTAAAGGAGTTAAGAGGCCAACACTGCTCTGTATTCAATTTTTCTTGAGGCTATACGAACACATACCTTTCTATAAAATAGTGCTAAGGATCCAGTTCTCTTTGGTTTGCTTATTCCAGTCAGATGAGCGTCTTGGACTTTAGTCAGATGGGTCTGTTTTGGAGAAGCACCAATTAATGACTGGGCAGTTAGTGATACAGGGCTCTCAGCTTTGGACTCCTGAGTTGTATTCATGGAAATAGGAACCAGTGTGATCTCTCCAGCATCATTGGCAACACCTGAATGCACAAGCAAGAGTTCTCAGTTTGAGATATAAGCTGAATGTTCCCAGTAGTAAAGCTGTCACTTTATATATACATATGTATGTCTGTGTATAAAAAGGCACAGGGATATGTTAGAAAAGAAGGCAGCATATGCTACAGTTATATGCTGTAACATAGTAACTACATGCTGGAAATGAAGTTTTGTTTTTCTCTTTCTGAAACAAGATCATGTTTCATTTTGCTATTTTTATACTTAATTTTATTTAAAGAAACAAATTTGAGTAGGAGGGTTGATGTCTTATGCCTATAATCTCTATACTTGCAAGTCTAAGGCAGGAGGATTGCTGAGAACTTGAGGCTAGCCCATGCTACACGATGAGTACAGAGGCCCTGTCTCAAAAAAGATAGACAACCAAAAACCCCTTTGCCCTTTAGTTTATATGTACCTATGATGTTTTTATATAACAATTAAAACTTTTAAAAACATCAATTATTTATTTTGTTTATGGAGAGGAGTGTGAATATATGCCATGATGTGTGTGGAATTAGAGGACAATCTGTAGCAGTCACTCTCTCCTTCTGCCATGTGGGTTCTGGGGGCTGAACTTGGGTTGTCAGGCTTGTAGGAAAGATCCTTCAGTTGATGAGCCATCTTACTGGTCCTACTTTAATATTTTAAAAAGTAAATTTTACTCTTTTGTGCACTTAAGGTGCCTTTAATTAAAAATAAAAATCTCCCCATGTACATTAATTTATAAAGCTCAGATAATAAAGTAAATTCTAACAAAAAGGGTTATAAATTTATAAAATGTGAAAATTTGAAAAATAGTATATAGATTCAAAACAAAAGAAGAAGTGGAGGACTGAATACTTTTAGGCAGTAAGACTATTGTGTATGCTACTATGAAGGCAGACACATGTCATTATATATTATCAAAATGCGGTGAATCTTTTTTATTTATTTATTTATTTATTTATTTATTTATTTATTTTATTATGTATACAATATTCTGCCTGTGTGTATGCCTGCAGGTCAGAAGAGGGCACCAGACCCCATTACAGATGGTTGTGAGCCACCATGTGGTTGCTGGGAATTGAACTCAGGACCTTGGGAAGAGCAGGCAATGCTCTTAACCACTGAGCCATCTCTCCAGCCCCCAAGGGTGAATCTTAATGTAAGCTCTGGGCTTTGGGTGGTGATGCACCAATGTAGGCTCACTGATTCTGAGAACCATGCAGGCCTGATGTAATTTTGGTGCTTTCAGAGGCTGTGGGAGAGAGCAGGGATGATGACAGGAAATGCATGAGAAATCTCTCTTCTTCTTCTTCTCAATTCTGCAGTGAATTTTTAACTGCCCTAAAATATAGGGTCAGTTAAAGGAAAACAAAAGAATTTTGGCTTAAGAATAAAATACTGGGGCTGAAGAGATGGCTCAATAAGAGCATTTGCTGCCCCCACAGAGGAGCCAACGTACAGTTCCCAGCATTCACATGGTGGCTCACAACCACCTGTACTCTAGTTCCAGGAGCATCTGATATCCTCTTCTGGCCTCTGTGGGCATCAGGCATGCACATGGAGCATAGACAAGCATGTAGGCAAAACTCTTATGCACATAAAATAAAAATAAATCTATAAAAAAGTGTTAGATCATGTGATCCAATTTAATACATTTCTTTCCTTTTTTTCTTTTTCTTTTTTTTTTTTTGGTTTTTTGAGACAGGATTTCTCTGTAGCTTTGGAACCTGTCCTGGAACTAGCTCTTGTAGACCAGGCTGACCTCGAACTCACAGAGATCCGCCTGCCTCTGCCTCCTGAGGGCAGGGATTAAAGTGGGGCATGTGCCACCACCACCCGGCCCTAATACATTTCTTAAATTTTTACCTAACTCAAAAGTATAAAGTAGAGATGAAGATGTTACCGTGCAAAGGAACTGTAACCTTCTGTCCTACTGTCCCTGTTACTGTGGTTGTGGCCATTGTCAGCAGAGCTTGACCAGGGGAAATTGATAAGCTTTCAGCAGTCATACTTGAAGGAGCAATTTTCAGTTTTGTTCCTTCTGCCACAATCTTATCCACAAACATCTCCTTTGGTGGGTCATCTCCAAAAAGTCTCCTCTTAGCACTTCCTGCAGCAGGAGAGCTGTAGCGTTCATGGACAGAAATCGGAGAGAGCGGTTGCATATCTAACAAAGAGGAAAAGAAAAGAGTTTAAAATCAGGTTTACTTATTCCTATGCTAAACATTTGAGATCCAGAAGTAAATAACATGGTTTCCATGTTCATTTCCATTTCCATATCAAGTCCAGAGGAAGAGAGAGACATAAGTCATTAGAGTAGAGCGTGAGGGTTACGGCAGCTCATCTTTCTGGATTCTTGAAGCTCTGTGCATACCAATAGAGCAACAAATTAAGAATAAAGGAGAAGCAGAGAGGTAGAATAATATGACCACTAATTTAAGAATTAGCTTCTATCTCCCAACATTGCCTACTAAATAGCACCAAAGAAAAAGATAGGCACAAGCAAAGCTCAGTTTGAGGTCATAGTTTTGTCATTCCCCACACTCCTAGCAGTTTAAGGCAGTGCTATGGTTTCTGAGGAAATACAGAGCATCTTTCGTAGGCCCATCAGAAAACATGAGCAAAAGTGATTCATGCAACTGCTAACTTTGCCTTAATTTGAGGGTCTTCTCTGGTCAAAACCAAAGTGAGGATTATGGACTGGTGCAATGGATTAATCAATAAAGTGCCCATAATGCAACCATAAGAACCTGGGGATCTGGAGCCCCAACACCCACATAAAAAAGCCAGGAGTGGTCACACAGGTTTGTAACCCTAACAAAGGGTGAAGGGGGAACAGGAATGGTCAAAGACAGGCAGATCCTGGGGCTTAATGGCCAGCCTGCCTCAACAGAAAAGGCGAAGACATGTGATGCTAGCCTCTGTCTCACACACAGTTAGGAACTAGGCCTCTCCCAGTGCTATTCGTCTGCAGAGCCGCTTTCATCTTCCCCTTAGTGGGGATTAAGGTTCTTCAGACTGTTTCAATACTGCATGTACTTTTTTAAGGGAGAAGAAATATCTTATTCTAGAACAAAATGTGAGAGACCATGGTCTAGGAACACAGATTTAATTTATCCCAAATTCCATATTTCAGTATAGTAGCAGTTTTATAGCTTCATATTAACATAACAAAGACAGTCATGAGACAAAAGTTTTTTCAGATACATCAGTAGAAACAGATTGGTTACAGCAACATGTGGCAATCTCCACTGTAGATCTCTTGTGTTTTCTGATGACATATTCTCTCTCTGGTTTCTTGAGACAGAGTTTCTCTGTGTAGGCCTGCTGTCCTGGAATTCTCTCTGTAGACCAGGCCAGCCTTGAACTCAGAGATCTGTCTGCTTCTTCCTCCTGAGTGCTGGAAGTGGATTAAAAGTGCATACCACTGTGCCTTGCTCTCTGACACATTCTTAACTTTCCAGTTAGTGAAATCTAGCAGTTAAAACATTTAAAAACTTTCCCAGGATAGTCACATGGATGTTGGGTAATATGCAGAGGTGGGCAAAAAAATGGTAATTAAGTGGTTTTGGCAACTATGCACAAAAGTTTCTGTCAGTTGATACAAGCTAGAGTCATTTGGGAAGACAGACCCTCAACTGAGAAAATGCTCCCACCAGACTGGCCCATGGGTAAGCCTGCAGTACATTTTCTTGTGTGAGGGCCTACTTCACTGTGGCCATGGGGCCTGGAGGTCCTGGGTACTAAAACAAAATAGAGTGAGCTAGCCAGCACTCCTCCATTGCCTCTAAATTAGCTCCTGCTTCTAGGGTTCTACCCTATTTGAATTCCTGCTCCGAGTTTTCGCAGTGATGGACAGTAATATGGAACTATAAGTTGGAAAAACCTTTTCTTCCCCAGGTTGCTTTTGGTGATGGTGGCTTATCACAGCAATAGAAACATAACTAATAGAGTCACTAATAACTATTCCTGTCCAATACTAAAAAATGAATTTTGTTTTCCAAGAGTCAGCATACTCTCAATAGTTCCAGTATTGTTTAAAAGTTAAAGTCCAAAGTCTCCTTTGACTCAAGGAAAACTATTAGTTGTGAGCCTCTAAAAAAAAATAAAAAACTATAACACAACTTACATATGTTTGGGTTTTGCTTTGCTTTTAGTGTTTGAGACAGGGTTTCACTATGTAGTCATGGCTGGCCTGGAACTCACTAGCAGACCAAACCAGACTGACCTTGAACTCACAGGGATCCACCTTCCTCTGCCTCCTCAGTATCAGAATAAAGTACCACCACATCCAGCTCAAGCCCACATTTCTAAGATATATTCAATCCTATATCGCTGTCCACAATTTTTTTTTATCAATTTCCTGAGTCGATTCACAAGGATAAGATGTGCTCTTTTTTTTGGCTTTAACATAAAGCAAGCATTCTACCACTGAACTATATACAGTACCTACTATATATAATGTTGAGGGCATCTCAGTTATCTATTTTATATTCAGTAGATAATTAGTCAATCTACTTTTAAAACATAGATAATAAAAATTACTCTCTGGCAATGATGTGGAGGCTCTGTGTATTAGTGAGATGGTTGGGGAAGCAGGAGTGGCTAAATGAAAATCTTTCAGTGATACTGGACGTTATAAAAGCAACTCTGCCTTCTTTTGTCCTCAGTAAAGAAGTAGATTCTTATAGCTCTCGTGACTCACAAGAGTCTGCAAAGCCCTGACATATCTTACCAAAGCGCTTGCTTAGCATGGCTTGAAGCTCAGAGTTTGATCACCAGCACCCCAAAATAAAATAAAAACTTACAAAAAGAAACTTAGATGATGCTTGCTGCCTTCCTGTGTCATTTATAACACAACATCTTTATTTTTGCCCTGGCAAACTGTCATGTTTTTTAAAGTGTGGATGGGTCAGCTAATTATTTGTGTAATAATTAAACTGAGAGTCTACCATAGTTTTTAAGTATTTGCAAAGTAGCAGTAGAACAGCAAAGGTTTTCTCAACTAATTTAAGAATTCAAGAATTTAAAGTACACAATTGTAATTCTAGCACTCAGAAGGCTAAGGAAAGAGGAATATAAGTCTGAAGTCAGCCTGGGATATACAGAGAAGCTCTCTCAAAAACAAAACAAAACAAAAAAAATCAAGAGTTACATAATTCAAAAATCTGAATATGTCATAAGAAAAACAAGGCTGCACTACAATCTTCCCACAAAAGGCATAATTTCAAAGGTGTAGATAAGTCTTTTAGGGGATGTAGTACAGAAGTAGAGAATAGTTTTTTAAATTTTATTTTAATTTATTTAGTTAGGAGAATGGCAGGCCATGGTATATAAGTAGAGGTTAGAGAACCACCTGAGAAAGTTGGTTCTCTCCCTCCAGCAAGAGTCCTTGTGGTGATATTTTGTTTATGATCTAACAAATAAAGCTCGCCTGAGTGTAGAGCTAGCTACATTAGTTAGCCATAAAAGCCAAGCAATGGTGGCACACACGTTTAATCCCAACACTTGGGAGACAAGAGGCAGACAGATCTCTGTTAGTTCAAGGTCACTCTGGGCTACACAAAATTGATCCAGTCTAAAAGAGAAACAGAGTTCACACAAAGGTGATCCCAGCAATTGGGATCACATGCCTTCAATCCCAGCACTAGGGAGGTGGAGACAGGAGTGATATGCCCGGGCAGAGAGGAATATAAGGCAGGGGAAGACAGGAGCTCAGTGCAGTCAGTCTGAAGCAGTCAGTCTGAGAATGCAGTCTGAGGACAGGATCGCCCATTTGGTCTGAGGATGGTAGAAGTAAGAACTCTAGTAGCTGGCCGCTCTGCTTCTCTGATCCTTCAGCTTTCATCCCCTAATATCTGTCTCCGAGTTTTTATTTATTAAGACCAATTAGAATTCATGCTACAGGTCCTGGGGAATTACACGTGTTCAGGACTGTGGCTAGTTTCAATACCCATTGAACAATCTTGCCAGTCCAGAAAACCTTTTTCCTTCTTCTCTCCTTTCTTCCCATCTCCTTTCCTCCCTCTTCCCCTATAAGACAGGGTCTTTTGCTATATCCCTGGCTATCCTGGAACTCACTATGTAGTCCAAGTTGTCCTTAATACACAGACATCTGTCTGTCTCTGCCTCCATATGCTGGGATCAGGGGCCCAGCCCAGAAATACTTTTAACATGAAGACAGTATGTAACAGGCCACAGAGAGGTACGGGTGAAAGCATTGAGTTTCTTGTCAAATCTTAATGAAGAAATCAGATGTTTTACTATATTACAGAGTTTGAAAATGTTTTTCTTAAAAAATAAAGTCTTTGTCCTTCTCCCCCAGTATTTCATCAGCGTTACACCTACCCCTTCGATGGCTCCCACTATCAGTCCGAACTTCCTTCACTCTTGGGTGTATTATTGGAGACATTGGCATCATGGGGAGATGGCCCTGTACATTTCCTCCATTTCCTATTTCAAAGTTATTTGGGAATATAACCTACAGAAAACAAAAACACTTCATCTTACAAAGATGAACCCAGTAACAGAAACCTATGAGAAAAAGAACCCTTATCTTATTTCACTCCCCTTTTACTTCTTGACAAAAATCTAATATTTGTCAAAAGCTCTAGCAGTTTCAGTGTGATCCAGTAATTCCAAGCATAGATAAAATACCACTCATAGATACCCAAAGGAAATAAAAATATGCCCATAAGACCTCATGTATGAATGTTCATAGCAGCATCTTTTTCCCCCCCAGCCCTGAGACAGGGTTTCTGTGTGTGTAGCCCTAGCTGTCCTGGAACTCACTCTGTAGACCAGGCCTTTAACTCACTGAGATCTGCCTGCCTCTGCCTCTCGAGTGCTGGGATTAAAGGTGTGCCCTACCACTACCTAACCATTTTTTTATTTTTTGAAAAAAAATTTCATACAATAAATTTTGATCGGGCTGCAGAGATAGTTCAGCAGTTGAGATCACTGACTGCTTTTCTAGAGGACCAGGGTTCAATTCCCAGCACCTGGATGGCTGCTCACAACTATATGTAACTCCAGTTCCAGGGGACCCAACACCCATGGTAAAACCACCAATGCACATAAAATAAAAATAAATAAAAAAAGATACAATATATTTTGATCAAGTTTCCCCTCCCAATTCCTCTAAGGTCCCCCCACCTTCCTATCTATTCAACTTTAAGTTCTTTCTCTCTTTAAAAACAAACAAAACAAGATATACACACACATAAAAACCCACATAATTAAAAATAAAAATAAGTGAAAGACCAATAAGACAAAAATTACCAATACAAAGCAAAATGAAACAAAAGTCCATGAAAAATACCACTTTGTTTTATGTTAACCAACTACTCCTGAGCAAAGGGTCTGCCCTAAAATGTAGCTGATATACCCAGTGAGACTTGATTGGGGAAAACTGTTTTTCTTTTTGCTAGCAAGTATCAACCTCAGATAGTTTTTAGGTTAGGGGTTGGACTCCCTGTTCATTTCCCCTCTCAGTGCTAGTACATATCTGGCTTGAACCTGGGTAGAACATCACTCTAACAGCTAAGAGAAGCAAACTTTAATGTCTGTCAAATGAAAGATGAATGATTAAAATGTGGCATATATATTCAGTGGAATATTTGACAGCAAAAGGAAATGAAAAGTTGATTATGTACTGCAATATATCTGAAAGTGAAAAGAAACAAGACATTACGGACTTAGGTATAGCCATTTAAATGACTATGTAAATCTATAGAGACAGCAAGTGGATTAGTGGTTGCTTAGGGGCTGAAAGGGAGATGAGAAAAAAGGGATAGCCAAGTAGTGAGATTCTAACAGATTTGATGCCTATATTCTAAAACTGTTATCATACACGTACATATCAACACACTAAATCCACTCAACTGTACATTTTAAATGGATGAATCATATGGTACATGAATTTTATCTTCAAAGGGCTCATTTAAAAAATTGATGGGGCAATGGTGGTGCACGCCATTAATCCCAGCACTCAGGAGGTAGAGTGCAGGTAGATCTCTGTCTGTGTTGAGGCCAGCCTGGTCTACAGAGTGAGTTTTAAGACAGCGAAGGCTACACAGAGAAATATCATCTTGAAAAACCAAACCAAACCAAACCAAACAAACAAAAAATGCTATTAACTTAGTCCTGACTTACTTCTTCACATGTAGGAACTTTGTTTGCAGAAGCATGGAGAGCTTCCCACAGTGCAGAATTATTACTCCAAGCCAAACTCTCCAAAATCTGTTCTTCAATATTGTTTAGGTGTTTTACCATATCTCTGGAAAGCCCCTCCTCTGAGCGGATCACCACCTCAATAACCTGGAAAGGAGAAAGTTGAAACAGTAATGAGGTTAGATTAACAAACAATCACTGATCTAAGCATACAAACAGGAATGACTCTAACTTTACTGCCACATAGAACCACATAATTCTGTGAATTGCTAGTATCTGCATATATTATAAACTAAAACACAAGATGCTTTTAAGCCTTTTTTTCCCCTTTCTCTTTATTGTTCTCATACAATACATCCTGACTGTAGTTTCCCCCCCACAACCTTCCCTCTCCCTCCAGATCCACTGACCCTCCATCTCCCTCCAGAAAGAACAGATCTTCCAGGATAACAACTGAACACCTTTAAAATATTAACACATATGGGTGATGTGGGACTCCCCTCTGTATGCTATGAATATGTTTTATTACCATTGGTTATTAAAGAAGCTGTTTAAGCCAATGACTTAGTAGAGTCAAGCCAGGTGGGAAATTCAAACAACGATATAGAGAGAAAGTAGGCAGAGTCAGGGAGATGCCATGTAGCTGCAGAAGGAGAAAGAAGGCAGCCGCCAACCAGAACCTTACTGGTAGGCCACAACTTTGTGGTGATTCACAGACTGATAAAAATGAGTTAATTTAAGATGTAAGAGTTAGCTAGAAATATGCATAAGCTATTGGCCAAACAATGTTTTAATTAATACAGTTTCTGTGTGATTATTTCGGGTCTGGGCAGCTGGGAATGAACAAGCAGCCTCTGCCTATATGTAGGGCTGGCACAACAGTTAAAATGTTTTCTACACAAGCAAGGAGACAGGAGTTCAGAACCCCAGAACTCAAATAAGTGTTGGTGGATGTGGTAGCTTGCCTGTAACTCCACCTTGGAAGGCAGAGATGGGGGATCCCTAGAGCAGGCTGGCTAGCAAGACTAGCTATATTGGCAGATCTGGGTTTCATTAAGAGACCCTACCTCAAAAGAATATAGTAAGAGGACAGTTAAGGAAGATTCCCAACATCAACTTTGGGTTTCCACAAGCACATGCTTATAGGTTAATGCCTGCTCACACACATGAGCATGCTTACACGCACTCATACATACCACACACACAAACACATGAAAAAGGAAATAAAATAGAAAACAATACTACTACATGGTTGAGATAAATGTCAGTGGAAGAGCACTTGTCTACTATGTACAAGGTCTTGTGTTCTAACCCCAGAATTATTGACTAATCAATTAGTCAAAGAACAGAGTAAAATAAAATTACACACATTTCTTTCATGTCTTTTGGTTTTGTTTTTTGAGACAGGATATCAGGTAGTTCAGGCTGGCTGTAAACCTTATATGTAGCCAAAAATGAAGGTCTGATCCTCCTGCCTCCATTTCCTCAGTGCTGGATTACAGGCATGCTCATAATCCTCATATCTTTCTTTTTAACAGATAAAAACAGATCCAATGGGCATAAACTGGTGAGTAATATAAAAGCAGTATAAAAGGAATACAGTCCTAGCTGCCAGTCCAGTTTCTTTTTAATCAATTTCCCTTTTCCAATATCGCCAAAGAACAGAATAAACTATTTGAAAATAACTATATGCTTCTTCTCTAAGAAAATACTGACTGGCTAATGACTCTAGCACAGGGAGAGGGCCTAGAGGCTCTGGAATGACGGACTTTCAAACCCACAGCAGTATCTGGATACATGCTAAAGGAGACAAGGCCTAGGACAAGGAGAAAATCTGGACTTAAGAACTGAGTACCAGATCACATTTGCAAGTCAGTGATTTGAAAAAGAACTCAAACTATGAAATTTAGCTCAATATATCCCTCCTCTCCTTTTATTTTTGATTACACCTCAAAAGGAATAATTATTATCAGAACACCTCCAAAAATATTTTATAAACATTGCAACTGTGTTTCTTCAACATTAAGATAAATGTGTTTATGTGAGATATACATACCATAACAGAACTTTACAATCATCTTACCTTATAAAAATAAAATGGTTGCAAATCAAGAACTTCAATAATCCAAGGGAAAGTACGAGGTGAACTATAGGCAAAGAGCACAATTTCCAAACAACAAGCCATCAAGGATCTATGAAATATATCTTGCTCTAAAAGAACCTTGGGGAAGAAAGAGATTAAAGTTTAGTATTTCTCAGTAATTTCAGCCTTGGTCTTTCTAGAGAAAACTATAACCTAGTAGTTGGGAGATTTGTATTCAAGACTAGCTTGAGTTGAAGAGCAATATAAAAACTAATCTAGGAAGGTGGGGAGGGAGAACGGACTATAAAAAAACAGAAAAAATAATCTGTAAAAATGTTAAATTACCAGAGATAAGAGGATAATGAGGATATCTAAATAGGATATATGTTATATACATATGGTATGTATCACATATATAGTACATACACATATATTTCACTCTCAAGCTGGTAAAGTTTTCTAATTATACTTAATCTTGCTTACTGTAGATTTTGAATTTAAATGAGGCGCACATGAAAGTCTTCTTTGAAATGTTAACAAATAAAATAGGTAATATTTCCATTGAGAGAAAAACTTAGGATTGGCTTTTTCTTTAATTATTAAAAATACCAAAATTTAATTATTTTGACAGCACAAATGTCAATATTAAAATATAAGATACTAATATTAAAATAAAATAATGCAACTGCTAAAAGTTCAGAGAAAAATATTTCACTGGGAAGTCAAAAACCGTTCTTACCACTGAATATAAGATGATCTAATACTGAGTATAAGATCTAACATGTTTTCAGGGTTTTTGTGTTCTTTTTTTGGTTTTTTGAGACAAGGTTTCTCTGTGTACTCCTGGCTATCATAGAACTTGCTCTGTAGACCAGGCTGGCTTTAAACTCAGAGATTCACCTGCGTCTGGCTCCTGAGTGCTGGGACTAAAGGTGTGTGCCACCACAGTCTGGCAATGTTTTCAATTCTTAAAAATAGTTATTTGGGGGCCAGGGGAGAGATGGCTCAGTGGGTAAAGTTGCCTGACAACCAAGCTTGACAACCTGAGTTTGAACCCTGGGCCCCATACAGTAAGAGTGAAACTGACACCTCAACTCCAGATTTACACCATGTCATGTGTGTGCGCAAACACACGCGCGCACAAACGCGCACACACACACACACCATATTTTTTTAAAAAATGGCTATTTGAGCCAGCACAACGGTTCAGTGGGTGCAGGTACCTGCTATGCAAGTCTGACAATCTGAGTTTGATCTCTGAAATCCACACAAAGTTAGAAGGACAGAATTGAGTCCATAAAGTTGTCCTCTGACCTCCAAACCTGCACCATGAAATGCACATGTCTGTACATATATTATATATACAATATTTTTAAAATTTACATTTATCTATTTTACTTGAGCATGTGTTTGTGTGTATGCACACAACTGTACCCATTTGGAAGTATTTTATGTGTGCTCTGGGGATCAAACTAAGGTTGTCAGCTTTCACAGTAAGTGCTTTTCATCCACTGAATCATCTTGCTGGACTCCAAAATTACTTTCTTAAAATCTGTCTATTGTCCTTCTTTTATCAAAAATCACCACAGATCAACAAGAGAATAAAAGAACGGGAACCCCATCTAGGATAAGTCATCTGTAACTACAAACCACAAGTCACAATAGACAAATCAAATGGAGAAAAGATGATAAATGACTCAGAAGACAGAAAGATATTCAAATATACCTGAGGGTCTGTAGACAGACACTTAAAAGGACTTGATATATGAAACCTGAAGGAACCAGCATCTGAAGGCATAGGCACAATGCAAAGTAGGAATAAGACAAGGACTGACACAGAGTGGCAATTGAAAGTCTGCAGAAGTTAGAGTGTGGGAAGCTATACACAATCAGTATTTGAAGGGTTAAACGATAGAAAACCGTTCTCTAGAGAAACTGAACAAGACTCACAGGTACTTAAGAAGAGGTGAAAGTCTGTAAACTGGACTATCAGACAGTTTCCCTTCCTTGTCTTGCTCTATAACATCAACAACCAGGTAAGAGATTAGAACAGAAAACCACTGAACTTTACCCTCATAATTTATTACCTTTTAAATGCCTTATTCATTTGGATAATCCATGTAAGTGGATAATCCAGAATAACCCAGCATTTGCAGAAAACCTCCCCTTGAACTACAGAACAAAACACATAGAAACATTTGGGAGACATGTTGAGCAATAGAAGAAAACATCAAAGAAATATAGTTAACCACAGAGAATAAAAAATTTGCAAAAATTTAGGGGTATATGCTCAGTGGTAGAACACTTTCCTCATATGTACAGGGCTCTGAGTTCATGAGACAGAGCACTGTAAAATTATCAAGCAAAACAAACACAATGAACCATAAGACATAAGTTTAGATGAAAAGGGTAGCTCTGTAGGAATGCCCAATGAATGAATGTAAAACTCACAAAAAGGCACATTAGGGGTGTAGTGCTGTAGCCCAAATTGACAGAAGCAAGCAGAAAATCAGGAAGGAAAGAGACTCAGTAATGTCATAAACAATAACAGAAATAACAGAGCTCGCAATGTCATAAAATACAACTGGACATTTAAAGAGCATTCCACACAATAGCAGAATACACATTTTCTACAGAACATTTACCAAGATAAACTCTGTTTGAGGCTACAAACATAGTATCAATAATTAAAAGAGGTAGGTTCATATGATGTGCTATAAAACTGTAAGAAGGCTAAACAGTGGTTGAGTGTAGTGTGCTACAGAGGACTAGCATGAAGGCCTTTCTAACAGAGAGTTCTATGTGATAAATACCATTTGTCTGTGGTTTTGCTTTCTGAGGTTTCTTTCATTTGCCCAAGGTCAGTCTTGATTCAAAAATCTTAAATGGAAAATCACAGACAATAATTCTTCAGTTTTAAATTGTATGCTATCCTGAGCAGTATAATAAAACACCAAACTGCCTCACTTTATCTTGCCGTGGATGTGAATCATCACTTTGTCGAATATATGCACACTGTATAAACTACCTGTTCATCAGTCATTTAGTTGTAGTGATCATGATGTGTATCTCGGTGTTTATCTTTACATAACCCTCATTTAACTCAATAATGACCTTAAAGTGCAAGAGTAGAGACAGCAGCAATTTGGATATGACAAAGAATAACCAGAAAGTGCTTTGTCTAGGTGAAAGAATAAAAGTAACATAAGGTACTTAAGAGAGAGAAACAGATAATAGTCACATAACTTTCATTATAACATCTTGTTTTACCTATTATTAGTAGCAATTATTAGGTTACTCTCTCACTGTGTCTATATAAATTAAACTTTATCATCCAGGCATGCAGACACACATATCATCCCAACACATGGGAAGCAGAGCAGAAAGATTGTGGCCAACTTTGGCTACACAGTGAGACCCTGTCTCACAAAACAAAACAAAACAAAACAAAACAAAACAAAACTAGGCTGGTGAGATGGTTTGGCATTCAGGGTTCTTTTCATGAAACTTGAAGACATGAGTTCAATCTCTGGGATATACCAAGACGGAAGAAGAGAACCTAAAACTGTCTTATGACCTCCATATATATGCTACAACATGTATGCATATGTGAACAAATATATGCTTAATAAGTAATAATTACTTCAAAACCCAAAAAGCAAGCAAAAAATTTTTATCACCATATATATATATAATATCCAATATTACATACACACACTATATATGTGTATGCATGTGTGTGTGCGCGCGTGTGTATATACATATATCTAATAGATATATCAGATATATCTATTCTGAGATATATAAATATAGGATTAGGAGCTCTCTGAAAACTAACTCCTTCCTCCCAAAAGGAAGACTACTGTTTCTTATTTTTTGTGGTTATATAACCCACACATGATACACCTGTAGAAGGGTAGGCACAATATTTTACTATCAGTTTCTTGGTTTTGATACTATGCTACTTAAACTGTAATCCTTGTATGAAAATTATTTATTACTTTTGCAACTTTCTAAGAATCTATAACTACTTCAAAATAAAAGTAAAAATTTTACTTCTTTCTCAGGAGTTCCATTAAGATGTTAGTCTAATGCATAAGAGGCAAATGTATGAAATTCTAGAAAAAGAACCAATACTAAAGAATAAGATAAAAAATTTCAGGATGAAAACAGAGGAATTCTTTTGTGATAGCTACACAGCATCCTTACATATCTACCTGTTTCTACTGGGACAAGAAACTCTCAAGAGTGGCAGCTGTAGAGGGAACAGAGGAAAAGAGGAGAAAACTGAACCATTTTATGATAGGTTTAACTTTGTAGAAATTTTCTTTTAGGGGCTAGAGAGATGGATCGGATAAGAGCACTTGATGCCAAGCCTGACAACCCAAGTTTGATCCACAGGACCTAGGACCTATACAGCAGAGAGAGAGAGAGAGAGAGAGAGAGATGACTCATGTAAGTTATAGTAAGAGACATGACACCACCCTCCCCCACTGAAACTAAACACAAACCTAAGTACAAAATAAATGTACAGAACAAAATAGAAAGAAAACACTCTTAAAAGGCCTTGAAGTGATCAGATCTAGGCAAATGTTCAAAGAAAACTTTTTTTTTAAAAAAAGATAAACAAATACTATTTTACAATTTAAGAATCTTTGAAATATGAACAAATAAATAATTGTTAACTCAATAGTTTGAGGTCAGAGTGCTTATCAACAGTAACTCAGAATGGAGGACATAGAAAGATCACTTATAGGAAAAGAACACTAATGGTATACCAAAGATGATGTTTTCATATTTCACCTTTGTACCTCAAGATGTATTCTGGGTGTGTCAAAATCAACAGCAGAAATTAAAAATAAAACCATCTTGTCCAAGTCTATCATAAACTGCTGATTCCCCATAATGGCCTACAAAGCTTGGAGAAACACTACTTCCAACAACAAACCGTCTCCCATGGTTAGCATGCAGGTTGCAATGTTGTGTGCAGGCACCATGTTAACATTGAGGGAATCACTGAGCTAGCAAGCAATGGCACTGCTCCAGTCTCTAGGGAGTGCTGAGGGCACCTGGGCACTTGGGAGCAGAGATGTTTGAGGGCATGGCTCCACATAAGCTTGCTGCTCAACTTTGTCAGTATTCCTAAAGATTTTTCATTCAACTTGGGTAATTAACTAAAAAACTTGAGTTCATATTCTCAATTTTCTATAGAACTTAAGCCAGACTTAAGGGCTAAACACCCAGATGTGAAACTTTCAGAACTGGTTAGACAAACTGTGGCCCTGTGGAGGGAACTACTGTATTAAGAAGAAAAGAAAAAAACAAGGCAGAATGGAAAGCATGCAAAGAAACTGTGAGAAGTTTAAATAACAGCTAACTCCAAGTCAGTCGATGTCTTCTTAGAAAGAAATCAGGCAAAAACATTTTTAAAAAAGAAAGCATTATTAAAAAGGAGAGAATTATTTTTGCTTGGAAAACCAAAAAGACCTCAATCAGCACATTTACTATCTGAAAACTTCCAAGAGGCTAAAGATGAATCTGCTCAGGGAAAACTGAGGACTATACACAGGCTTAGGAAAGCCTGCCTAGTGCACATAAGCAGGCACAGATTCAGCTTGCTGAAGATGACAGAATTCATTATGATAATGAAATGACGTCTTGGGAAGAGCAAATGGCTAGAGTTGGACAAAGAGATCTCATCAGTCATAGTGTGAAGTTATCAAGTGATATCACCGAGAATTAAGAATGAAGACAGGGTTGTCTTTGTGATTAGGCACAGGAAACCAATACGTCTCAACGCCTCAAGCTGTTGTCAAATCAGAAAGCATAAAGTTGGTTAATATTTAATATTAAATTCCTTTTTCTGTAGCTCATGAACTTCTGCTATTGAATACATTTCTATGGTATTCTCAAGGCGTGACAGACAGTGGGAATTTCCATCTTTTGCTTACAGACTGGAGAGGAGACTGTCCATGCAGATGTGATGGTGATCATTCTGCCTGTGATGGAGGCAGACAGGGTGAGAGGCTTTTATGCTGACGACAGTTACTGTGGGTGTGTGAAGCTTTTATACCCATGACAGTTATGTGTGAGTGTGTACCCTTGTGTTCTGGGGCCAGAGCTGTTTTCACAGCTAGTGCAGAGCTGTGACATAACTGATTTTTCAAAGCAGCTTCCACACTCTTTAGGTAAAGTCTAGTTCCTTGGCATAAGTCAAGTGTAGAGTTGATGGTTGTACATACAAGTGACTGTTGGTATCATGACAGCTTTTCCTAGTAGGAACAAAGAGATTCACACACCTTTCTCATTATCTTTTTCCTAAAGCAAAAACTAAGAATTATGTATCAAATCTGTGCATATTGTCTATATTGCATAGAATAAAAATTCTAATTTGTTTCAAAAGAAAAACAAACAAACAAACAAACTACTATTTCCCTGGTAGGGCTCTGAGGCCTTGCTGTTGACTAGAGGGTAGATTTACTTACTGACATGTCCATTCCATGAAGTCTTCGTGTTTCCTGGACCATTATAGTCTCTAATATTTTATAATACAAAATTTCTGCCAGTTTTAGTCTGTTTACAGCAAAGTCTATGGAAATAAAGGAAAGCACATGCTATTGAAACTGTGTGACAACTAAAGAGAACTTAAATTGCTACTTTAACTGTGAAGGAAAGAGTTCTACTATGGGGGACATTCTCCATACTTAATACTGTGCACTTTTAAATATCTCTTCTTACCTATGTGAGATCCTGGCTGTTTATCTGTGGACTGAGTATAGTGTTGGCAGAAAGTCTCTCCTATTCCTTTCACTATTCTCGTAACATTTTCCATAGGATTCCGCATACAAGATCTATAAAATACAAGGAGTTCACTTACCAGAAAAAAGCACAGATTACCAACATTTCTCAAAACTGGGATGTAGCTCAGTGCTAAGACTGTTTGCCTAGTACACCCAAGACCACTGTGAACACACATGCAGGCGCACACACATGCAGAGTCTGGTGAGCTTAGCACTGGGATACAAAATCATGAAGATCATGAGTTCAAGATCAGCCTGAGCTACCCAGCTAAAGAACAAACAAAACTAAAAACCTAAAAACTAATAGTTTTTAGTGGGTACTAGTATCAGTTGGAAGCCTATAAATTTAAACAAAGCTTTACATACATAAAGCAAGTAACACACAAAGATATGTCGTCCTAATAAATTTCTATAAAATTAATGAAAGTAGTAAAATTTCATATATAAAAAATTACATACAAATTTTTAAAGTTTGATTCCCTTATATATGTTATATAAATGCAAGTATGAGATATGTCTTTGTGGCTGGCTTATTTTATTTAGTATATTCAAGGCCAAGACACTGTGGTATATGACTGACTTTCCTTCCTTTTAGAGGCTAAATAATACTTTATTTTATGTCTACAAATACTGGTTTCTTTGATTTGTTCACCTATAGGCATTTTGCTTTCACATATTGATGATTTTGAATAATGTTGCAGAGAATACAATATATAAACATCCCTTATATCCCTCTAAACCCTATTTTCAGCACATGAGAAGCAGAGGCAGGCAGATCTGTGCAAGTTTCAGGCCAATCAGGGCTGTATAGTGATACCTGTCTCAGTAACAATAGCAAGAACCATGTAACAACAAAAGATCCTGTTTTTAATGCTTTGAATACATTTTCCAGAAGTGGTATTAACCAAGTCATATGATAATCAACTTTTATTGTTTTTTGAGGGGGTTGATTTTTTGAGACAGGGTTTCTCTATATAACAGTTCTGGCTGTCCTGGAACTTCCTTTATAGACCAGGCTGGCCTTGAACTCACAGAGATCTGCCTGTCTCTGCCTCACAAGTGCTGGGATTAGGGGCGTGCACCATAACCACTGTCTGGCCAACTTTTATTCCTTATAAATATTACTGTGACAACTTGGAGACTTGGCTCTCTTTCCACCGTGGGTGCTAGGCATCAAATTCAGGCTGTTAGGACTATACAACAAGCACTTTTACCCACCTCACCAGTCTAATTTTTACTATTCTGAGGAAACACTGTATCAGTTTCCACTATGATTGATCCTTTTTTCAATCCTCAAAAATAATGCCTAAGGGGGCTGGAGAGATGACTCAGTGGTTAAGAGCACTGCCTGCTCTTCCCAAGGTCCTGAGTTCAATTCCCAGCAACCACATGGTGGCTCACAACCATCTGTAATGAGGCCTGGCGCCCTCTCCTGGCCTGCAGACATACGCATAGACAGAATATTGTACACATAATAAATAAATATTTTAAAAAAAATTATGCCTAAGGATCCTAATTTCTTCCTGTTCTTACTAACACTAATGATTCTTATAGCACGAATAATAAAAACCCCGAGACAGATATTGGAGTTCAAGCTGAAAATGAGAAAAGCAAAGCAGCCAGTCACTGGCTCTTACCTCTACCTCAGACTGAAATGGGTGATCCTGCCTCCATGAATCCTCAGGTTGAGACTGAGCATGGGATCTGTCTCTTCCCATTTTATATTCCTCTCTAGTGCTGGTATTAAAGGAGTCACCACCACTACCCAGTCTCTATGGCTAACTAGAGTGGCTGCTGGGATTAAAGATGTATGCCAGCACTGCCTGGACTATATGGCTGACCAGTGTGGCTGCTTTGAATTCTGGTATTTATCAAAACAAATACTACACCACTACAGATTCTATCTTTTGATTTGGGGGTGTAGAGTGAAAGATTTGGCAATCTTGATGACAGGAAGTGACTGCTCACTGTGAGCTTGATTTGACTTCTCTAGTTATTAATGCTCAGTATTCTCTCATATTTGTTATTTGTCTCTCTGGAAAAATAATGTAGTGCTTTACACATTTAAAAGATTTATAAATTTATTAATTTTGTATGGATGAAGGGGGATATAGGTCATGGCACATGTGTGTAGGTCAGAAGGAACCTTGAGGGAGTTGGTTCTATACACTATGTAAGTCTTGAGGACTGAACTTACCAGGTACTTGCTGAGCTGCTTTACTACCCAGCTTTAAGCATTTTTAATTATGTTATTTTGCTGGGTATGGTAGTGCACATTTGGTGTCTGCTTGTGCACCAAATGCATGCAGTGCCCACAGAGGCCAAAGAGGGTCTCAGTCTGATGAGGGTGCTGGGAATCAAACCCAGGATTTCTGCAAAAGCAACAAGTGCTATTAACTGCTGACCCATCTCTTTGCCCCAGGAGTATTCATTATTCTGCATTATATATTTGTTTGTTTTGTGTAAATATAGGAGGGGGCACTTGTGTATCACAGGACACATGTGGAGGGCAGAAGACATTCAGGAGTCAGCTCTCTCCTCCCACCATGTGGGTTCTGGACATCAAACTCAGGTCATCAGGTTTAGCAGTAAAAAAATAAAAGATATGAATTAGTCCTTCTGATCCCTGAATTCATTTTTAATATTGTGTAATGTCTTCATTCTTCTACATAGGAATATTTTGTTTTACCAACATTTCTTTCTATTTGTAATCTATTGCATGGTCTTAGCACCACTATTAAAGACCAATTGACCACATATACATGTGTGTGTGCGCGTGTGTATGAGAGTTTATTTCTCTCCATTTTGTTCTCCGGTTTAAACATGTCTGACTGAATATCATACTATTTTGATTATTAAAACTTTATACTATTTTTATAAAGTGTGAGGCCTCCATCTTTGTTCTTTTTTTTTTCCCCAAGTTTCTTTTGGTTATCTGGGGTCCTCTGAGGTTAGACATAAATTTTAACTTTTTTTTCTATTCTGGGTCTTCTTCCTCCTTTTTTAAAGTTGGTCTTAATTTCAGTATGTAGCCAAAGAGGATGACACTGAACCCCTACCTTCCTGCCTCCACCTCCCAAGTGCTGGGGTTACAGCACCACTCCCAGCTCCTCCCTCCCTTTTCCAATGAAATATTTTATTTATGTGTATATTTCACATTCCTAAAGAGTTAATCCCAGGATTTTCATTTCTGTGTCTTTATATCCTGCATTTTCAAGGTTGCCCATGCTAGGCACCATCATGCCTGCTGATCTTGTCAGTACAGTGAAGTCAAACTGATGAGAAGGAGCAGATCATCCACTATTGCTCTAGGTCTCTGAGCTACATAGCACATCTCACATCACACCTCAGGCAGTCACTCTATACTTACTCTTTCTGTGAGGTTTAGTACAATTTTGCCATTTCTGTGATCATCAATGATTACAAAATATACCCATGCTTCAGCATCAGTAAAAACTGACAACTTTGGAGCATTATTTTCTCCCCTTTTCTAGTGTCTATGTACATCTATGCACCTGTGTGAGGGCGTCAGAGGTCAATCTTAGACAGCAATCCTCAGGAGCTAACCACTTATTTTGTTTCAGATAGGTTCTCTCACTAGCCTGGGTTCTCAGATATGGCTAGGATGGCTAGCCAGAGAGTCTCAAGGGTCCTCTGCTTCTGCCTCCTTGGTGCTCTGATTTACAAAGGCAAGTCACCACTTTCAACTTCTTTACATGGGTTCTGGGGATCAAACTTTGGGCCACGGCACTTTACCAACTGAGTTACCTCCCCAGCCCCTGAAAGTTATCTTTTAAAACTGTTCAGGGCTCACATAACGAGCAAGAGATCTCCTTACTCATCAATCATCAAAGAAAAGAGAAGCTCAGAAGCACTGAGCTGCAGGGTCAGGTGCAGTCTAAGTTATTTGAGAGGACTAATTCTCAGAAGACATCAACAGTAGCCTGGGACTAGAGATGCTGTCAACTCTATCCTTACTCCTGCTTGCTTATTTTTGAGATAAGGTCTCAGGTAACCTAGCCTGGCCTTGAACTCATAATCACTATGCCTCAATAGAATGACAGAGGAAAGAGCCGAGTGTAGAATACCAATTCGTACAATTACAACTTTATTAAATATACCCCTTTCCCAGTACCACTTCTTGGGGATGGCCATATGAGAATCGTCTACTTCTTTTCCTGCCCACTGATTGAGAAGTCTATAACATGAAGTCACCTCTCTGTTCAAAAAGGCAGCTGCTGATCATTACTTTTCTGATTCTCATTACTCTCCCATTTCATTAGGAATCAGGAAAGAATGGTCTTTGATTTGGCTTCATCTTTATGAAGAAACACATCTCTTAAAAAACAATTCCATAAAATTATATATTCTCCCCAGTGGGAAAGCAGTCTCACCTTAAATAGCCACTCAAGTTGAACTCATTTAAAGTGAACTTAGGGACCAATGAGATGGCTGGGTGGGTAAGGGCACTTGCCGCTAAGCCTAACAACCTGAATTCAATATCCATAATCCGAATGGTGGAAAGAGAGAACTGACTCCCACAAGTTGTTCTCTGGTTTCTACAACCATGCCATGGTATTCTTAACCCTCCACCCATGAATATATAAACGAATGCAAAAACATTAAAAAATAAAAAAAGTCAACTAAAAAGAAAAAACACAAATAACAAGTACTTACAGGAGTGGAAGGTCAACACTCAATAAACTTCAAATACACTTGAAAGCCTATTATTTTGTGAAATGTCAAAATTTTCAGTAGGTGTTTCTATCTAGACACGAATGTATTTTATGATAGAATTGAAGTAGTAAAATTCGCCACATGTACTCCCAGTCTCAATAAAAACATAATTGCACGAAGACTCTAATTTTAATAAAAACAACATTATACTTACTCAAAAATATTCAGAAGTTGCTCACTTGGTGCATTTTTTAGTCCAGCCACAATACTCTGTAAGCGGCTTACACTTTGAGTAGCTGAAGCAACAGGAGTGGTGACCGCCTCTTTTTCTTGTAAATACCGCCGTCCGGTAAGCGGGGTAGAAGGTGCAAATGACTGTTTCTGTCAGAAAAGGGAAATGTGTGAAATTAACAAGAGACTCCCTCTGACCTTATGTCCAATGCAGTGTGTTCCATCTTCTACCCACATTCACAGGTGCATTGCTTAACACTTTTCTCCCTTTTGGGATCAGCCATCGGATGCCCAGCAATATTATGCTAATGACATTGTACAATAGAATCACACTTTCTATTTGTAGTCTCATGTCTGAAGTATTACGCATATCTATTTTAATTTTATACATGAGGAAATAGGCAGAGATAGTAAATCTTGTCTGTGCTAATGAAGTTAATAAAAGAGTTGGGAAGCAGCTTCCCACTCTCTGCAGGAGTGAATTTTCCATTAGCCTTTGTCCTCTAATAAATCTCACACATAAACATGGAATTAAGCCTTGGCCCTCAACATCCCACTACAGTTACACAGCAGAAGTAGGAGAAAAGCAGTTTGTGTCAAGTGCAAGGAAGTAAACTACAATTCTGAAGCAACATAAACAGGCTAAGCTGAAACAAAGAGACTGGTAATTAAGTGTAAATTTTACATTAAAAACCATATAAAGACAAACCCAGGTGTGCTTGGAAAATGTATATAAATCATGACTAATAGGAAGAGTAAGTGCTATAGTTTAAAAATTACCTTTCAGAGTTTTCATGAGAAATATGAATTAGTAGCAGAAACTCAATGTTTAACTTGAAAGATGCCTCTGCTGTTAGTAGAATCACACAAAGAAAAGACAAGTATCATTCAGAACTGAGGCCTCACTAGGTTATATTACTTTTTCAAAATGTTGAAGGTTGTATTCCACATTGGCCTCTGATGTCAGTTTCCCAAATGGGGTGTCAGCAGTGAACTTTCGAGGTGTGCCAATTTCCTCCTCAGCATCTGCTCCCAAAAAGATCCTCTCATCAAAGTCACCCACAGTTAGGACATACTCCTCATACTCCTTGTTCACTGCTTTGCTGCAAAGAGAATTGCTTTGAGCTGCCAGAATAAAACTGAGCCGTATGACAGACACATCTCAGATGAAGACAGATCCAGCCTACAGCTCAAGAAAGTGATGACTGCATTTTTATTGCCCTTGCTTATCTAATATCTGAGGTCCCTACCTGATTATGAATATCCATTTCAGTCACAGCATCTATGTCGGTCACTAACTTATCTTGAAGTGCGAGTAAAGGAGATCATATACTTAATCTAAAACAGTGAAGCTAATTCAAGAAAAGAAAGGTACTTCTGATCCCTGAGGAAATCAAATGGCTTTGAAATAAGAGCATTCTCAGTTGCTAATGTGGATTATTTGGAAAAATATAAAATCAAACACAGATGTCATTGAGTGTATTTCTGAATTCTCAGGGGAGTGCAGTTGTTTCAAATGTCAATATTTCTTTAAATATATTCAGCCAACAGGGCTTAGTGACAATTCCATTCAATGCCATTAAAGCGAGACTTTTGAATTTGAAGAAGTTACCTTGATATTTAATATTTCACTTAACAAATTTCAACACTTCATTATTGCCAGTCTGTGTCACGACAGGCACTATTTGTATTAGATATTTACCTACTGTTTGTAAGATCTCATGTAGCCTAGGCTGGCCTCAAACTCACTACATAGCTAAGGCTTGAATTTCTAATTCTCCTACCACCAAGTCCCGGGTACTGAGATTACATACAAGTGTGTGCCAGCACGATCATCTTTAAATAGTTACCTATTATCAGTGAAACTGGAAAGGTCCAAGAGACATTCACCTTTTAAAATCTGGCAAAAAAAAAAAAATTAGGGAATATCAACAAACACAAAAGTAACATTTCAGTAACATTTCACAGATGTATAATACACATAAAAAGAATTATTAAAGGTTTCAGAGCAGGGGCTCGAGACATGTCTCAGCAGTTAGCAGCACTGGCTATTGTTGCACAGATTCTGGATTCAGCCCCTCGCACCCACATGGTGGTTCACAATCATCTATAATTCCAGTTCTAGGGGATCCTACACAAATGTGATGAACAGACACACTCAGCCATACACACACACAAAAAAAATCAAGTATTTTTAAAAGGACATTTAGACTAGTAAAAACAATCATAGAACATTAAAACAGGTTTAAAGTCAGTTTTGTTTTTTGGATTTTTGTTTTTTGTTTGTTTTTGTATTTTGTCCTCTAGCACCATCCTCCCAAATAAGAAAAATCAAAGGTTTTTGTTTTAATTGGTGCTGGATATTGAACTCACAACCTCACTCATGCAAAGTGAGCACTACGCCAGTGATCACAACCCTAAGAACAAATTTTCAAAACACTGCAAGGTTAGCCCACGACAGTTCTTTCCAAAATTTAAAAATATTTTCATTAATTTTTAAAGAATTGCATACAATAAAGTTTGATCATACTTACTCACTACTAATTCCTCCCAAATCTACCCCTACCTCCCTCGACTTTTTCAAATAACATATTGATTTCAACTTATACTGCCCATAAAACTGGGAGAAGAGTCATCCACTGGATAGTGTGGCTAACCTATCATGTGCCAGAACATTAAAGAGCACAGACTCTCCCTGCCCTAAAGCTATCAACCAACCACAGTTCCTGCCCTCCCACTCCATACAGGAATGCTGACTGAACTGATGCTATGTAGGCAACCACAGCTGCTGTGAACTCTTAGAGTGAACTCTGTCCACTTCCAAATGATCCCTGAGACTTGGGAGGGGATGTGACACAGATGTTCCTTTTGTAGCTAAGCATTCCACTGACATTTACTCTCTACACTGAGAAAGCACTTTTTTTTTAAAGATTTTATTATTATGCATATAGTGTTCTGCCTGCAGACCAGAGGGGGGCACCAGATCTATTTTAAATTGTTGTGAGCCACCATGTGGTTGCTGGGAATCGAACTCAGGACCTCTAGAAAAGCAGCCAGCGCTCTTAACTTCTGAGCCATCTCTTCAGCCCAAGAAAGTATTTTTAACAAGCGATTTCACCAGTAATTCTAGTGAAAGAGACCCATTATTAAATATTAGTCTATGAGAAGAAAAATTAAAATTACTACTATATGCTTTAGTAAGCAAAAAGTTTAAAAGGAGAGGCATGTTTGTAATCCCAGAACGTGAGATGTAGAGGGAAAAATATCAGCAGTTTAAGGTTACCCTTGGTTTGAGTTTGAGGCTAGCTTAAATTATATGAGACTTTGTCTCAAAACAAACAAACGATAAAGATTAAAAGAAAATTAAAGGGGTTGCAGCTAGGTAGTTAGCGCATTGGCTAGCATTTATAAGCCCTTAGATTTGATCGTCAGTACCACAAATTGAAAGAGAGGAAGGCCTAGATTCCTATTACTGGTGAGAAAGGAAAACCATAGTTGCCAGTAATTCCATCTGCCTTACTAGACTTAGGTTGTCATTTTTAGGTAACAAAGGGAAATGCCATCAAGAGAAAAGGTCTATCATATATGAACAGAGAGAGCTGAAGGTACATCTGCCATCCTAAAAGTGACAGTCATCATTTAGCTGGGTAACAATCTACCGTGTAGAAATTCCAACCCTTAGCCGGCATGGTAGTGAATGTCTTTAATCCCAGCATTTGGGAGGCAGAGGCAGGCAGAACTCTGTGAGTTCAAGATCAGTTTGGTCTACAGAGAGAGTTCCAGGACAGTCAGGCCAGTTACACAGAGAAACCCTTTCTCCAAAAACAAAACAAAAAAAATTCCAACCCTGAATTGTAATGGCTTCTTGCTTTTAAAAGCTTTTTATATAAAAGGTCATGTTACTTAAATAATAAATAGAATAAGATAAAAGTAAGTATCATCCTACAAGTCAAACAAAACATCTCTGGCCTTAGAGCTGAACTTATTATCCTGTCCAATCATGCAATCCAGAATCTGACTAGCCTCCAAGTAGTTTCAAAATCATAATGGTTTGGATGATGGGTTTGTTTCTGGAATGGAATAAATTGTTACAATAATTATGCCAAGACAATAGTGGCTATACAGACAAAATGGGATTTGGGCCACTGTACTAAGGTATACTGTGTCTGCACAATATATTCTTTAAAAGTTTACTTTTCTGGAAATGTTTAACATACCTGTAGTGATATTTTGTTTGTGTTTTAAGAAATAAAGCTTGCCTGAAGATCAGAGTGCAGAACTAAGCCACTAGAAGCCAGGCAGTGGTGGTACACACCCTTAATCCCAGTATTAGCATCACACGCCCTTAATCTAAGCACTAGGGAGGTGGAGACAGGAGTGATATGGCTAGGAGACAGAAGCTCAAGGCAGTCTGAGGTTTGATGGAGACAGATGCAGTCTGGAGATGCAGTCTAAGGACAGGATCGCCCCTTTGGTTTGAGCATTGATAGAGGTAAAAGGTCTCTCTAATGGCTAGCTACTTTGTCTCTCTGGATCTTCAGTATTAATCCCTATATCTGACTCTGGTTTTTTTTTTATTATTAAGACCAATTAAAATTATTAAGACACATACCTATAAGAAATCATGATGTATACATATTCCAGGACATGTAAGATTAAATACAAAGTATAGAAGGGAGAAGAAACCAGTTAGGAAAGGCTTTAAGCTTAAAGAAAATATTATGGGCCTGTGAGGTAGCTCAGCAGATACAGGCACCTGCCCCACAAGTCTGGTAACCTGAATTTGATGCCTGGAACCCACTTAAGTGTGAAAGCAAAGAATCAACTCATGAAGTTGTCCTCTAACTTCCACACATGTTGTGGCATGTGTACTCACATATATACAACAGGCATCCATGCACACAAACAATAATAATAATACTTAAAAAAAATTTAAGCCAGGCCATGGAGGCACACACCTTTAATACCCGCACTTGGGAGGCAGAACCAGGATCTCTGCAACTTCAAGGCTAGCCTAATCAACAAAGCTAGTTTCAGGACAAGCCAGCACTACACAGAGAAACCTTGTCTTGAAAAACAAGCAAGCAAACAAATAATAATAATAATAATAAAAATAAAAAGCTCTTAATACTAAATGGGGAATCAGAGTGATGATTTAAATGAAATCCTTTACCAAAGTGAAAAGACAAGGCCTAATTGAATTACATGATTCATGGTTGAAGAAGTGAGAAGTTAATAGCTCCTCCATGGTAAACCAACTCAGAAACATAAAAATAGACAATTACAGAAAAATAAAAGTCAGAGTGAATGTAAATAGCCTGAAAGCAGTTTTCTGCTTTATTTATTTGGAATTAAAGTCATAGTTGTAGCTGGGAGTAATGGCACACACTTTAATACTTGGGACAGAGGCCCGAAGAGCTCTGTGACTTCAAGGTCAACCTGGTCTACACAGTGATTTCCAGGATAGCCAGAGCTAAATAGTGAGACCTAGTCTCAAAAAAATCAAAAAAGAAAAAACAAAACAATAGTTGTTATACTATTACAGTGCTTTTAGTAAACAGCATTTAACAGAATGACTGTGGCAGAAAATCAGTCAGTTCACTCTGATCTCATGCTTCTCATAATTCTTTCTCAGGAGAATGCAGGTTCTTCCAGAACCCCCGAAAATTGCTGGCAGAGGATTTCCCAGACACGACATACAACTGAGCACTTTCTTCAACCACTCTGTCTCCTGTGACTAGAGGGCAAGGCTGTAACACAGCAGACAATGAAACTTGGGACTTGAAGGCACTGGATGCCCTGGAACTGGAGTTACAGGAAGTTATGAGCTGGGTTTGGTGGGTGCTAGGAACTGAACCTGGGTCTTCTGGAAGAATAGTTAATGCTCTTAACCTCAGAGCTATCTCTCTAGCCCCAGACCTGGGACATCTGACCAGGACTATTGTGTGATATTTTGTTTGTGTTCTGACAAATAAAGCTTGCCTGGAGATCAGAGCATGGGACTAGTCACTAGTTAACCATAGAGCTGGGAGGCAGGGGTGCACGCTTTTAATTCCAGGTGGTGACAGGAATATACTATACTATACTATACTATACTATACTACACTATACTATACTATACTATACTATAATAGCTATTCCTTTGCTTCTCTGATCTTTCAGGCTATTACCCCAATATTTGACTCCTGGCTTTTATTGATAGGACTGATTAGTATCATGTTACATGGGTCCTACAATGTTCAGAAGATTCTTTCCTTTCAGGGTGCTGCTGGCCCCTAAGCATCTTATTTGTTAGTACCTTCTTATCAAAGAGTTTTGAAATATATGGCTTGAAGTAATGTTCCTTTATTCCTTTTGCTTCTACTAGAAGTCCATCATGTAGATCACAAAGTACGGCAATGATACAGGGAGGTTCTTCTGCAGCTTTGAAGTCAGGAGCATGGAAATCAGACGGTAAACCTAGTTTGACAGGGAACAGGAAGGACAAAAAGAACTGTCAGTTTTTTAGTTTTTTCTAAAATTTAATAATTACTTTTTAAAAGTAAATATTTTACCTTTAAATGATGGATTTAGCAAGTCCCGTCGATTTGGGCACATAATAGCATTGGCAAAAATCAGGTCCAAGCAGCACAGAAGTAAATGATATGAGTTTACTAAATCATCACCAATCATACGAAAATTACCTTTATAAGGAAAAAAAAGTTAAAATCCAGGAACCTCTCATGTCAAACATCACCAAATCCCAGAGTAGAAATGTAAGCTCTGAGAACGTCAACTTACCCTTAGTGTAAACAAAGAGTGTCCAGCAGAAATTAAAGAGATCCTTTACACTGCAAGGAATTCTCCTAAAATGAAAATATGTATTTTTTTTTGGTCTGACTAACCTGCTAAGCATTGAAAGAGCAAATATAAATAAAAGGGTTAAATCCATGTAAAACTCCACTTAAGTGGACAGATGGCTCAGAAACAGACTTCTTAAAGCTTTTTAGTCTACACTAAACATCAGAATAAATAAAATAATAATAAAAGTATTACCCATTTTCAAATATAAGCAACTGTCCATAAATTTCAAAAGAAATTTAAGTCTTTGCAGAAAGGTAATAAGCAGACTTTTAAAATTAAACTCTCCTAATAATCTTGTATCACAAATATATGAGATTAAATGTCTCACCTCTGCTTCCTGCTTCGTGGCAACTTTGGTAGTTCTTCATATGGATTTTGAAATATATCTAAAAAAATGGGCTCAAATTTTTTAAAAATTACAGTTGATACTTCAAAATTTCTCTCTAGCCTTTCTATACGTTCACGAAATTCTTGTGGTAGGTTTGACATGTCCATCCACTTCTTCATTTTACTAAAAAACTGTATTAAGCTTCAAAGAAAAGGAAGAAAAGACAACTTTAAAATGAGCTCATATAATGGACTGAAAATGACACATTCTCTTCATGACTAAAGGTCTTTAAAAACCTAAATTTATGAAAAAGCAACAACATAAGCCCTCACTTAACTGTTATGAATTGCACTGGTTCCCAGACCATCACGGAGACTGATGATACAGAGATGACAGTAACCTTCTAGGATGCAAGTCCCCCAAATGAAAGTTGTTCACAAAGCAGCAGACTATTATAGGTTGGGAGTAAAATTCAAGTATCTGAGTTCTTTTGCTTGTTTTTGGAGAAAGGGTTTCTCCCTGTAGGTCTGGCTGTCCTGGAACATGCCCGATAGATCAGGTTGGCCTTGAACTAACAGAGATCTGCCTGTCTTTGCCTCCCAAGTACTGGGATTAAAGCTGTGTGCCACCAGGACCAGTTAAATATTTGAGTTTTAACAGGTTTTTTGTTTTTGTTTAATTTATTTTGTTAAATTTTTAAAATTTATTTATTATGTACTTGGAGTTCTACCTGCATGTATCCCTGCCAGAAGAGGGAACCAGATTTCATTGTGGATGATTGTGAGCCACCATGTGGGTTCTGGGAATTGAACTCAGGACCTCAGGAAGAGCAGCCAGTGTTCTTAACTGCTGAGTGTTTAAGTTTTAACACTCCAGCTCAGTGTTTAAGTTTTAGTGTGTGACATCACCACCAAAAATAAAATAAATACATAGATATTTAGAAAATCATAATAGATTGTTACTCCACTTTCTCAGTTTATCCAATAATGGTATATGATCTGTTAGCATGATCTTAGAATAAAAACTCATAATGTCAAAAGCTCACTTTATTAATTATCTGGCACTATATAGAGGGATACTAGGTAATGTTTTTAAAGTTATCAGTTAATTGTTCACAGGTAAATTTGAAACATTAATTAAAATTTGAAATTCTAGGAAGTCCTTAACAACAGCAGCAACAACACAAAAACAACAACAACAAAAAAAGTCCCACTATTTTTCTTTTCTCCTCCTTATTAGTTACTATGAAGTTTTCCCTTTTTTGGCAGGGACAAATTGGGGGTAGGAAGATACTCAGTGTGGGATGTTCTCTCCTTGGAGGAATTCCTCACTTTTGAGAATTACTTCTTTTGGACCAGCTTCACTGGATATTTGGGGTGCAAAGTTTCCTGGTATGTGTGTATCCTAGTTTGGCCTTGAATCATTGACCACGTGATGATAATGATGCAGCCTCCTGAGTGCTAGGATAACCAACATGTCTCATCACACCCAGTGTATTACTTGCAGGCACTGTACCATGGAGGGACACACCCAACCTTTAAAAACCATCTTCATGTCTCTGATAAACTACACACGGATTACATTTGCCATTTTAATGTCTAGTCCAGTTGTATCTGGTTACTCATGTTGTAAAGCCACCATCACCATCCACCTCTAGAACTCATTTGAAATTTTTATTATGAGTATGTACTGATCTAATTTTTCAAGCTATAATTCTGTTGTTTAGAGACAGGTCTTTTGTAGCCCAGGCTGACTCTGAATTTGTTATAAAGCCAAGGATAATCACGAATCCCTAAACTTCCTGTCTCCATCACTCCAGTGCTAAAAAAATAGGCTTATGCCAGCTTTTATATGGTTGGTGCCTGGAAAAGAACCTAGGGCCTCAGGCACACTAACTAGGCAAGTGTATTACCAACTGAGCTATATTTCCCAGCCCCATGATAACATTTTTTTTAGTAAGTCTACAATTACCCCAGTCCTCTTTTAAAATAGATTGCTCCTCATTTGAAATATGTCTGATGTTTCCTTAAGGCTAAATATACACAAGTTGTAAATTTTGAAACTGCATAGAGTGATTTTAAGTCTTTAGGACAACTACATACAGTGGCATATTATATCCATCTTCATCTTATTAATGTTATTGACTTTGGTCATCTTGTCAATGTGTTGCCCTGCTTTCTACATAGTTGATTTTCATTGTTCAACTTGTCACTATTAGGCACTCTGTAGGCCTAAGTTCTACCTTTCACTTGCTCCTTTGTCAACCACAGAAGACTATTCAGCTAGAGTTGTTACACAGAAAAACCCTATCCTGAAAAAAACAAAATAAAATAAAAATAAAAATAAAAAAGAGACAACGGCTGCAGAAATATTCCTTTTTGAAGGGGAACAAATAGGAATAAGTGAATGTAGTACTGATCCAAAACTGAAAATGGTACTCAAAGAAAAACAATGCTACCAAGAATATTAGATCAACTAACAAAACTAGACTATTGATGACAGACTTTAAAAAAAAAGTTAAGTTCCCTGAAGACTGCATCATAGTTAATTAAAAAATACCACTGAAACTGGGCATGGTGACACACATCTATAATTTATAATTGTAGCACTTGGAGGGCTGAAGCAAGAGCTACAGTTTGAGACTAGCCTGGACCTGGTCTATATTGTGAGATCCACTCTCAAAAATAAGTAAATAACTAACTAATTAAAATATCATTGAAACCAACTTCAGGATAAAAAGTTATAAAGAGTACAACTCATTTTAAAATGAGTAAGGAAGGGGCTGGAGAGTTGGCTCAGTGGTTAAGAGCACTAACTGCTCTTCCAGAAGTCCTGAGTTCAATTCCCAGCAACCACATACATGGTGGCTCACAGCCATCTATAATGAGATCTGGTGCCCTCTTCTGGTCAGCAAGGAGACAGACAGAACACTGTATACATAATAAATAAACCTTTAAAAATAAAATAAAATGAGTAAGGAAGAAGCACTGAGAGAGAAAGAGCATAATACTTAATACAGGAAGATAAACTGACAAAGGAAATGAGGTAAAATGGCAGTAACCAGTGAAACTGGATCACAGGTAGATGGGTATTTTTTCCATTTCTCTCATTTTTCTAATTCTCCTGTAAGCTTTAAACTATTTTCAAATTTTAAAAAATTAGTGAGCAAAAGTATAGCTAAAATCAATTTAACAGAAGTCTTTGGTTGAAGTTAGAATCTGAAGAGGCAACGTAGAGAAGCAAGGTCAAACTGGGAAAGGACAAGCAGTAACAGAACAAAGTCAAATGTTTTAAAATGACAGAAACTGAATCCTAAAATGACATTTAGGACTCTGTGTGCATGTGATGTATGTTTATGTGTGTGCATGTGTGTATACTTGTTCATGTAGCTACACGTGGAGGCCAGCAAATGACACTGAAGTATCTTCCTCAAAAGCTTTTTCACTTAAATTTTTTATTTTTAAATTTATCTTTGCTCTTTGTGTGTGTGTGTGTGTGTGTGTGTGTGTGTGTGTGTGCGCGCGCGCGCGCGCGCACACGCACCCACGCACCATGTCTAAGCAGAGTTTCTCCCTGCAGGGAAACACAAGAAGCAAGAAGGTGTCAAAGGTAACTATATCTTTGAAGTATAGTTACAGGGAGTTATGAGCCCCGATATGGATGATGGATGTTGGGGACCAAATTCAGGTTCTCTAGGAAAACAGGAAGTTCTCTTATTAAACACTGGGCCATCTCTCCAGAACCTCCACTTCAATTTTTGAGGTAGAGCTGTCATTCTGACTGGACTGTTCCCTTCCAAGCCCTAGGATTGGCCTGTCTCAGTCTCTCAGCACTAAAGCCCCAGAGCACAAGAACCCAGGTACTCATGCTTGTATAACAGATACTCTACCCATTGAGCAACCTCTCCAGCCCAAATTTAGTACTTCTAAAACATTTGGGAAAGCAAAATGCTTTACCTTAACTTAGCTGAGCGAAGTATTCTGGTCAGTGAAACACAGTTTCCTTCCATGACGCCCTTTCCCACTGTAGGAATGATGCTCTTGCGGCAAGCAACATATAAAGAACATGCCAGCCAGTGTACGACTTCTCCCTGCAGGGAAACACAAAATACAGCGACACCTTAAAATGCTTACCTGGGAAAGGCTTTACAATTTCATCTCTGTAAACCCTGAAGAAATAAGGCGAATATAGTCCCAAACATCAATACAGACCTCCACATTCACCTCCCTGTTCTTAGAACTAGAACTTGAAAAATCAGAAATTTTCCTGAATTTCTAATTCTAAAAATAGATCTCTTACTTAATTCCAAATTTAGCCTTACTGAAAGAATTCTACTGAAATCTCTTTGTATTCTCTCTTCTCTCTCTCTCTCTCTCTCTCTCTCTCTCTCTCTCTCTCTCTGAGACAGAATTTTGTGTAGCCTTAGCTATCTTGGAACTAGCTCTGTAGACCAGGCTGGCCTTGAACTCACAGAGGTCAACCTTCCTCTACTTCCTGAGTGCTGGGATTAAAGGCATATGCCAACTCCACCTGGCAGTGACATTCTTGATTGTATTTATTCTTTTCTATTATTGAAATTTTATGTTTCTCACTTGGGAGGCAGAGGCAGGCAGATCTCTGTGAGTTTGAGGCCAGCCTGGTCTACAAGAGCTAGTTCCAGGACAGGCTCCAAAAGCTGCAGAGAAACCCTGTATTGAAACCCCCCCCAAAAAAAGTATGTTTCTTCTTAATCAATTCTGCAGAGAAAAGAAAAAATAGAGTACAAAGTTGTCAGGGGAGTCACATGTCAAAATATTAATATTTATATTAATATGCTGATATATAATAAGACAGTAATTATTAATACCCACAATATGAAGGACAATGTCATTTCTGTGAGAGCAAGATTTGGGGCATTATTTATCCCATAGTAAGTTATCTTTAAAATATTAAGCATAGTTCTCCACCACCACAGATATCTCAGTTTACAAGCTATAAAAAAGTAATGATTGGTAATTCAACACTTAATTTTCTGCTCTTGACTTCAAATGTTTTCAAGCTGGAAACACCTCATGACTGGATGAAATACAGTTGAAGTCAGAGGATTAAGCATTACAGATACAGGCCTAGCAGTGGTGGCACAAACTTTAATCCCACTACTTAGGAGGCAGAGTCATTTGGATCTCTGAGGTCGAGGCCAGTCTGGTCTACAGAGCAAGTTCCAGGACAGTCAGGTTACCCAGAGGGGAAAAAAAAAAAGAATTACAGATACAGACACTAGCATGGCTGCATAAACAAGACCTGAGCAAGGATGACACCAATAGACCAATAGTGCTAATGTGGAAGGAGGAACCTAGGCAAAGAACCAGGGAACTGAGGAGTGCTGAGAGAAACAGCACACCAACTGGCTCTCCAACATCAAATGATCAGCCTAAAAACATATACATGTAGACAGAGCAAACTGCACTTATATATCTAGAAATATACACACACAGACATATACACACATATGGAACAACGATTAAAGAAAGAGACCATGATTTTGAGAGACAACATAAAGGGGAGGTACATAAAAGAGGGAGGAGTCAGAGGGAGGAAAGGAAAGGGCAGAATGATATAATTATAAGCTAAAAAAAAATGGCAATAAGTCTAAAAGGAATTAAGACACAGGGCTGGAGAGATGGCACTTGCTATGTAGGTCTGGAGATCTCAGTTTGATGCCTGTAACCCATGTCAATGTGGAAGGAGAGAACTGACCCAACAGAAGTTGTCCTCCAACCTCCACATGGCACATGCCACCTTCTGATTATAAATTAAAATTTTATTTTAAAATGTTTTATGGAGAAGATCAGAGATATACCTCAGTATCAAAAATGGCTCTTAATCTTCAAGTCTAAAGTTAAGAATAGTAACAGAAACTGTTCTCCATAATTGGTAAAGTGTATATATATGTATATATGTGTGTGTGTGTGTGTGTGTGTGTGTGTGTGTGTGTTGTAAGAGTTGTAAGAGTTGAAGAGAAAGTGTGGGAAAATACAGTGTAGTTAACAGACTTTGACTGGATGTCAACAGAAACTTCACAAAGGAAGATTTAAAACTGCTCAGTAGCAAATTACCAAAACATGTAAGTTAGGTGAGAAAAGGCAAAATGCCAGCAGGGTCTTGTGTGGTGGATTAGGCAGGGGTAGAGACTGGATTCTTAGTCTTAGGGGTAGACAGGATTCTTAGGGGCAGTAGAGACTGGGAGATGCCTTTTCTCTGAGCGTCTTTCACTAACGACTAAAAGAAGAAAAACAAGAAAAAACAAAACACAGGGCAGACTACTTCCACACTCAATTTTTAAAGAATTATTTATTTAGTATGCCTACAGTATTCTGCCTGCATGTATGCTTTCACACCAGAAAAGGGCACCAGATCTCATTATGGATAGTTGTGAGCCACCATATAGTTGTTGGGAATTGAACTCAGGACCTCTGCAATAGCAGCCAGTGCTCTAAACTGCTGAACCATGCTTTCTACAGTAAACATTTAAGGTGTCAACCAACTCTACCTAACTATGGATTTAGTATTTAGATTATCAACCTTCTCTGGAGTTACAGGTGAAGGGAAATAGTTCAGGCAGAGTGAGTTGCAGAAAACTAACAACTTGGGCTAAGTTTAACATACCTAGAATCTGAAACAAGCGACTAAGTTGAGTGACTTGGCCACAGATTGTACTTAATAATAAATGAAGGCCTGGGAGGTTAGAACTGCTTTCTCAGGACATTAAAAAACATTTCCAACTGAGATGCCATTAAAATTTCCCTCACTTTTTTATATAATGTACGTGTGTACACATGCATGTGCATATGTGCAAATGTGTTCCCCCATTCATGTATTCATGAGTGAAGGTCAGAGATAACTGTTGGGTGTCTTCTGAGGCAGTCTCTCACTGAACCTGGAGCTCTGTGTTGCAGTTAGACTGGCAGGCCAGGGCTGGGCACTTGGGATCTGCCTGTCTCAACCACTCCATCCTCATTTCCAGCTCCATGCCTTTGAGTGCAGCTATTGTCGAGGAGCAATCTGTATGTGAATCCAGCTCATGTGGATAATGAAAGCTTCTGTACATCCCAGGGATATGCTAAAATATCCCCTGGGTCATGGTTCCCGTAGACCAGAAGATACCAAAATCCAAGGATGTTCAAGCCCCTGATTTAAAATGGCAATGCATTTGTACATAACCTATGATCTCTAATTACTTGATGTAAATAATGATATTATATTGTCTGTGGAATGACAAGTCTGTTCATGTTCAAGAAAATGCAGTTTTCACCCAAATACTTTTGACCTGTTGAACCCACGGGCATGAGTTCCACTTGTACATGTCATTACAATTCTTCTACACCGAGCTTATATACCTCTTTAAGTTTCGATATTTGAGTGATTCTAGGCAAAACAATCCTGGGCCGTGATAACACTGCCCTGCTGTGAAGACAGATATAAAAGTTACTGGGAAAATCTAACAGTGACAACCACAGCTTATTTTATTCAGGGCCAGAACACGGTAACGACCTGGCAGAGAGGAACATGGGACTGCGAAGAGCTTTGTGTGTGCTGACTTTGATCAGACTGCCCTGGTATAAACGAACCCACCGCTGCACTCTATGAGGCAGAAGGGTGGAGAGGTTAAAAGGCTCATACAGTTGAGCCAGACTCCATTACAAACCGTGTCACCTGGGGCGCCAAATTAACCGCTTTCTCTTCCGCGGAGAGGGGATCCAAACGTGTTTGAAGAGTGGGGAAAGACATAAGCAAAGGACTGAGCAGCGATTAGCGACTCATTTTATCACAGGATCGGGTCTGATCGATTTAACGGCAGCACCGCGCCCTTTGGGGCGCTGGGCGACGCGCAGAAATCAAGTTCGAAAGCCTGACGTCTAGGGAACCCCGGGGCAGAGCGAGACTTGGGAGCAGTTCCTTTTCTCAGCTTCGGTTTCCCGCCTCAAAACAAATGGGTGGGCTGACCGAGCTACACCCACCCTTCCCTCCCCGCACTCCTCGGAGACCCTCGGAAGTGGGGGAACTCCCACCGCCCGAGAGGCCGGGGCGGGGGCGGGCCGGGGGTGGGGCCTGGCGAGGGTCGGGGCCGCCGCCCACCTGCCGCCGCTCACCTCTAGGCTGTAGTTGCCGCGGATGGCGGTGAAATCGTCCAGGGCTTCGGCCGCGCTGCCCTCGTCCAGGTTCAGCTCCTGGCACAGGGCCTGCAGCGCCTCCCTGGCCGCGGCGACCACCGCCGCCCCCTCGGCTTGGGGCTCGTCCTCAAACATCCCCTCCGGCCCGACGGGCGGCGCGACCCGGCTTCGGGGTTGTCTTTTCCCTCCCGGCGAGCTACCCACAACCCCCCGCGACAAAGCGCGCGAAAATCGCCTGCTTGAGCTCGCCTTCCCTTCATCGTCTGCCTCCGCTTTTCTCCTCAAAAAGTCCCTTTTCTCCTCTGGAGCCCGCAGTAGCACCGCTCCGGGAATGGGATAAGAAGATGGACCTCAGACTCTAAAGAAGTCCTAGCTCGGGCCCTTGCGGGGCTGCCCCGGGGCACCGGCCCGCGGGGACGAACGCGAGGGAGCGGGCGGAAGGATCCGAGCCGGTGCTGAGGTCGCCGGGACTGTAGCTTACGACCCGCGCTCTCCACAGCCAGTCCCGTGGTGAGGGTAACTTAGGGCTACCTGTGGCGACTTCGTTCACTCCTGTGAGAAACGTTCTCTATGACACTAGTTTGTCAGCTCCCCGGCGCGCATTAAACCCGCTCTCACTAAGTTTTGACCCTTGATGAAGATGGGAGAGGAGCAGCCGAAAATGGCTCATTGATGTAGGAGCGCCACGTCGGAGGCTTCTGGCTCGCCAGAAAGGGATGGAGAGGCAAGGGAAAGTTTAGGTGACGCCTCTCAGCCTCGCCCTTTCTTAAGTCCCTGGATTCTGAAACTGTCCCAGTAAGTAGCCATTTCAAGAGTAGAGAGATGGTCTTTGCGCTAACCTGAAACGTGTTTTTAAAACGTAATCTAGGACCGGACAGTTTCACCTAGAATCCCTCAGGAAATGCCTTTTGTCTTTAAAAAGCAGAAAAATAAAACATTCAGATGCATCAGGTAATTCTTAACCTTGGAAATATCAAGCTAGTTCTTAGTCGGAGGAGGCTTTTCTCAGTATTCATCAAACTACATTTCTGAGAGATACACCTAAAAGTAGGTGACGCCTCCCACCCCCCACCCCACGACATCCACTTCATTGTCTCGATGGTACCTTCTCTGAAACTGTCGTGCTAATCGACCAGCTCTGCCTACTAAAATAATTAAATAGTGAGATAAACTTTTTGCCTTCACTGTATTCCCTAGTTTGGATTAGTTCTTGGCACTCAGAACTTAGTGTGGTGTATTTGAAACATTACAAAGTACCCTTGTCTAGATGAAGGAGTCATTAAAGAAAATGGAGATACCGAGGCAAGTTATGAAGGAATTCATATGCCCCACCAAAGCCTGGATGTTCTCCAAGCAGAGATTTGAATGTGTTAGTGATGATCAGTCGGTTTTGCACAAACTCTTCTAGCTGCAGCTATGGCTTCATGGATGGGATAAGATAAAGACTACCAAGTTTGGAGATAGTGGGGTGCTGTCTCACATGCTGGAAGGTGCCAGACTGGAAGGAATCTTTGGACTAAAATACAAGGGTACACTGCTGACAGGAGCCCTGTGCTCCCAATGTAACTTTTCCTGGGGAGAGGCAAACTTCTCCACATCCCAGAGAGACACATGGTAAGATCTAGGAAACAGTCCAACCTCGTCCAGCTTTAGTGAAACAGTGAGTCAGTTTACAGGGGTTACTTAGAGGAGGGAGCATGAGTGCAAAGACAGCTGTTCATCAAAAAGCCCATTCTGTCATGGATGACACCCTACAAAAGCCACATTCTTGGAACTCCCTGCACAACTAGTTGGCATCACCGCCAGCCTGAGTTTCCCTAGCAATTATTTAATGCATATATATAATAAATGTAGTATATTCCTGAGGAATGAATCTCGTGAGTCCTGTAAGTTTCTGAGCCTTTTAAGTCTTGTTTTCTCTCAGAGTCTTATGAGCCTCCTTCCAGGAGACAATGCTTCAATTCAGAAGAAATAGCTGCACATCACCCATTAACATAGGTTTTCATCTAGGCCAAGGTGTTAAAAGATTTTTGACTAGGATGGACCTTCAAGCAAAAGGACAAGCAAGGCTGGCTATAGTGTAGTTTCATAGTGGGTTCTTGTAGGAAGTGAATGAAATTACCTGGCGCGAGTGAGAAGGAAACACAGAACACGCAACAAACCAGTTTAGTTTACTAGAGGGGGCTTGTATAGGCCCAGGAAAGTCAGTGTGCAGAGAGAAAGATGGCACATCCAGCTTTTAAAAGCTGCCTAGCGCATGCACACAGTGGGTTGACGTGGCTATGTCATACGCAGATGGGGGGTCACGCATGCATGCAAGGGCTTAGCTGAGTCAAACGTGGATGATGTAATCCACCCCGCATGTGGGTCAAGTGCGGACCTTTAACATTCCCCCAAGCCATTAGGTACTTCTGCCTGAGGGCTTGTCTGCACATGCATGGCCCCTAAAACCCGGAAGTATCAGCCTTATGTGGCTGAAATCATTACAGTGGAGGCTCACTCTAAAGCAGGTTATCATAATGGAAGTTGTAGACTGTGACTATTTAAACTATTTGGAAAACAAAACAAAAATCTTTTTTCATTTAATACTTCAATAAAATACAATGGATTGGTTGACCAGACCTTATAACTCTATGAAGTCTATTGCTGAAATGACAAATCTGGGCAGTAATATAATCCAAAAACTCTTAGAAGTCACCAGGTAATTGGAAGAGAAAGACCTGAGGACTTGCTTGTATATTTTTCTAGTTTTCAGGTGATGGTATTTGAAACTGCCTACAGATTCCTCTCCCTTTTAGTGTTCTGCCCTAGACACGTCAAGTTTTGTCCTAGAAATACCCACTACACCACTGGTGCTGAAATTGAAAAATATTTTTTTTGTATGTTGGTTGGTGAAATAAAAAATGGCCTGTTAGTTGTTCTAGCAGCAGATGCGTGTATAATCTTTTTGAAGCCTGGGTGGTTTCATCTTGTTTAGAAGTAGAGAACAGAGTTGGCTGCACTTGTGTGGGCATCTGAAGTGGGGTGGGGTGGCAAGACTACTGACAATTCGGGTCCTAGCCCCCATAGATATACATTAACCTGGGCCTATTTTATGTATGTTCTTATTGTTTATCACCTTTTTACTGTTGGTTCACAAAGGGACATCTATGGTGATTGGAATAAGAATCATAGATTTGAATGCACGATTTGAAAGGATTAAAAGGATTAGGAGGTGTGGCCTTGTAGTAGGCATGGCCTTGTTGAAGGAAGTGTCACTTGGGAGCAGGTTTGAGATTTCAAAAGCCCATGAGAGGCCTAGGCATTCTCTCTCTCTCTCTCTCTCTCTCTCTCTCTCTTTCTCTCTCTAGCTACAGCTCAGGATGTAGCTCTCAGCTTCTAGTCCAGCACCTGCCTATATGATACCATGATGATAACAAACTAACCTCTGAAACTGTAAGCAAGCTCTTAAGTGCTTTCTTTCATAAGAGCTGCCTTGGTCATGTTTTCTCTTCAGAGCAAGAAAACAATGACTAAAACAACATTTTTTTCTGGATTTTTTTTTTTGTCTTGTTTTTTGAGACAGGATTTCTCTGTGAAACTGACTTGGCTGTCCTGGAACTCACTCTGTAGACCAGGCTAGCCTCAAATTCACAGAGATCCGTCTGCCTCTATTTCCCGAGTGCTGGGATTAAAGGCGTGCGACACCACTGCCCGGCTTTTCCTAAATTCTTAACTGTCCCTCTAATTTCTTTGTAGATCACTATCACTGAGATTTTTTTTTCCTTTTCTATACTTGTATTATTTCTGTTAAAACAAAAAGAGGGGGCAGTACTTCCCTCATAAACAATTATAGAATACATTATATATTATACATGTTTATATGTATTTTTATGCTGCTGATGACTAAACCCAGGGCCTTATACATGTTCTCTGTTACTAAGTTACATCACAGCCCTAATGGGAATGATCTTAAATCAGTACTTCCTTGGACAGATGAGCATAGAAACCATGGCCTGTTCAGGACTGCTTTGAGTTAGGGAAATCATCCCATGTTCTGGTGTTCACTATTCTTTAGAAATCGTAGAGTCTGCCCCTTTCCTTTCGATTTTGCAAATCTGAAGACTTGTTTTGTTTTCTTTTGGTTTGGTTTTTGGTTTTTCTTAGTCAGGGTTTCTCTGGAAGACCTGGTTCCTCCTAGAACTATCTCTGTAGCCCATGCAGGCCTCAAACTCAGAGATATGCCTGCTTCTGCCTCCTGAGTGATGGAATTAAAGGTGTGCGCCAAGACATTTTTGACCATCCCTCTCTTCTGTTTTGTCACTTTCCTCTGCTCTTAAGGAATATATATATATATTTTGTGGGGTTGAGCAGGACAGAAACTTTCATCTATAGATTTGGGAAACAAACAAAAAAGAAAAGAAAGAACAAAAGAAAGAAAGGAAGAAAGACAAAGCATGAGAGATATGGACTCAGGTATAAAAGGAAAGTCTTCATTCCCTGCCCTTACTCTAACTGACTTCCTTCTCTGTTCTGTTCAGTAATACTTAAAACTCTGTAAAGTTTCACAATTTGGGCTTCAGAGTCATATTCTGGAACTGTAACTTCATTAAGCCTTGCATTTTTGATCATTTACACATAGTAGTAAGTGCCTCAGATCCATCCCTATGAAAGAGATGGAGAAGCACAGAGAAAAGTTGGGGTGGGGTGGGGTAGGAAGGAAAATAAACCTAGCTATTATAATTTTACCTAGTATATGTTCTCTTTCTGGGCTGTTACCTGAGAGCTCCTCCCTATCCCCAGCCCTGTTTTTTATTTGTATAATAGTCTTTTAATGAGAGAAAAAAATTGTTTTGTAAAAGACTTAGTTTTAAGTGTGTGTGTGTTGGGGGGGGTTGCTCATGTGTGCATGCAGAAACACACACACACACTCACAGAAGCCATAAAAGGGCATTGGGTCCCCAGGAGCTGGAGTTACAGATGGTTGTAAGCTGACCAACAGGGGTGCCGAAAGCCAAGCTAACTGTGGAGCCCAATCTCCAGCCTCTATTTGTTTTTGAAGCAGGGTCTAACACAGCCCAGGCTGATCCTGAGTGGAGTAAGCCATAATGCCCCACAAGAAGCTCTTATGAAATAGGTGTCCCAGTGAAGGGCAGGAAAGCAAAGCAGTTACTAAAAATGTGAGAATCAAAAATAGTAAAGACATGAGTGTATCAGTAATATAAAATGAACAATATATTTTAATATGTGGTATTAAAATGACATTGTACTGTTTTCAGTTTTTTTCAACATATGACAAAATTAAAGCCTAGACCCTTTGTTTCATACATTTTTTTAGAAAAATCAATAAAAACTACTAACCTGTTTCTAAGGATAGCTTTATATAAAAATAATAAAGCTATCTGGATTTAATAGACTTATTAGTATTATCACTATTAGGCACTTATAAAAGTTCCCAGGTTCCGAGATAGTTCAGTAAAAAGCAGTTCCATGTCTCTTAGAATGTACTTCAATGAATTTTAACTAACAAATATAAATAAAATAAGCATTTTTATGCTTGAGACCATCTGTTGGTGGCATTAGTCAAAAAATAAAATCTACCTGGAGGGAAAGGAACTACAGTACAAAATATGAGAAAGACAGGGGTCATTCAGTCTTGTTCTGGCACTAGAGATCTAAACTATATCCTCAGCTTAGCCTCTGTAGTCACAGTCCCCTTGCTTTTTTGAATTTGAAAAAGGAATTCATTTACTCCTTCTGTAACAGAGTCTTGCTCTGCCTGGCCTGGAATTAGTTATATAGATCAGGATAACCTTGAACTTGTGACAGTTCTCTCTCCTTTGCCTCACAAGTGCTGGGATACAGGCCTAAGATGCGAAGCCTGGCTTGTTCTCTCACTTTTTCAAATATGAAAATTTAGAAATGAGTATCTTTCCATCCCTACAGGTCTCTTTCTGCCCTGAGAATGGAAGAGTGCATGAAAAAAAGTTTCAAGAAAACCACCAGTTTTTATATAACTCCATTATCTTTACAGTACAGGATGGATGGATGTTCTCTGTGATCAAAATGTACAGCATGCTATCTTTAGGAAATAAGAGGTCAGCCCTGGAATTTGATTAAACACGGGAGGCTTAGTATCACTAAAAACATACTTGGTTGCATGAGGTTTTTTGGGAGCACAAATTCAGCAACTGAGATGGACTGTAGAGCAGATCTGTGTTTATTCCCATTTGCAAGAATGAGCAGATTGTAGATGAATACAGCAGACTAACCAAGGATGTAGGTGTAGGAGTCAGAATACTTGGATTATCCTCGCTTTGCCCTTTGCTAGTTGTGTGACCCAGAGCAACTTAATTTCATGTTTGTTTCCTCAGTTTCTCCATCTGCAAAACAAAGATAATAATGAAGCGAATAAAGAATTGAAAGGTAGCTGGGCAGTGGTGGCACACGTCTTTAATCCCAGCACTAGGGAAGCAGAGGCAGGCAGATCTCAGTGAGTTCAAGGCCAGCCTGGTCTACAGGGCTAGTTCTAGGACAGCCAAGGCTACACAGAGAAACCCGTCTCAAAAAAACAAAAACAAATAAAGAAACAAAGAACAATTAGAATTCATACTACAGGAGTCGAGGAGAATATGAGGGGTAAATGTAATTTAAATGTATGCTTAGTTAGCATTCCTTGCAGTTTTATATGTAGTGATTTAGCGAGTCTTGACTCTGACTCAGAGTGAATGTTCAATGTGACACTGTGATGTAGGATACCTGTGGCCCGCAGGCTATATATATGTTGGACATACCTGAATCCATCAGGCAACTAAGGTCTTCATTTTGAGCCTTCTGGAGCTACACCTAGTAGATTGCCTCATCCCACTCACTATGAACCATAGAGAAATTTGTTCCTAAAGACATCTCAGCAGAGAGATAGCAATGAAAATTGGAAAAGAAGGTGAATACAGATTCAGACGCTCACTCGACAACTCAAACAGTGCCGTTCACTGCTGGCTCTTCACCTGTCTTGTTGCATTTCTTTTCTCTCCATATCACCCAAGGGAATTCAGCTCTGGCTTTCTACTTAGGTTTTTTCACTAAGCACAAGACTAAATTGGACTTAGTGCCTCATTTCTAGTATGCCCCTCGGGGATGTCCCACCCTTCCAGGTGCAGTTATTAAAGTATTTATTCAACATAAACTAATCTCTCTCTTTTGTAACGTGCATTGGTGTTTTGCCTTTATGTACTGTATATCTGTTTGAGGGTATCAGAGCTTGGAGTTACATACAGTTGTGAGCGGCCATGTTGGTGATGGGAATTGAACCCCCGTCCTTTGGATGAATAGTCAGTGCTCTTAACTCCTGAGTCATTTCTCCAGTCTAACTAATATGTTTCTTAGAAAAAATTCATTTTCTGAGAACATTTTCTTCATTTAAATTTAAAGTGGGCAGTGGGTACTAAACAGATTCCACCTTAGAGCTACCAAGGGCCTGGCAGCAGTAGTTGGAGAAATTAGGAACATGGGGGGAAAGGAGTGGGGACTTTGTATATACTGGGATAGATTCAGCATTATAACCCTGTCAGAATTTTGTTATTGTTCACAGGCATCAAAAGGAATTGGAAGAAGAAAAGCCTTATGAGATTTTATAAAATATTAAGTATGAAAATGTAAAAATAGACTGGTATTTCTTGTCCTTAATCAATTAGCCTTGACAACAAAGCTAACAATACTAACACCACAACACTGACATTTATTTGGAATTTTTATTTTGTCGTTTCTGTTGTTACTTAAGGATTATTTTGTTTTCATACAAAGTTTTACTATGTAGCCTTGACTGGCCAGGGAATTTGCTATATAGACCAGGCTGGCCTGGAACGCTCAGTGATATGCCTGTCTCTGCCTCCTGAGTGCTGGGATTAAAGGTGGCTGCATAAGTCTTGTTTTTTTGGGGGGGGTGGTTTAAGATTGATTTATTTATTTATACAGTATCCTGCCTGTAGGCCAGAAGAGAGCACCAGATCTCATTATAGGTGGTTGCTGGGAATTGAATTTAGGACCTCTGGAAGAGCAGTCAGTGCTCTTAACCACTGAGTCATCTCTCCAGCTCCCAAGTCTTGTTTTTTGATAGAATATAACAGACTTGCATGAAGTAGAGACTGGTCTCAAACTCAAGAATGATCTTAAATACCTGATTCTCCTGCCTTAGGCTCCCAAGTGTTGGGGTTACACGCATGACTTGTTTGTTTTTGTGCACTGAACCCAGGACCTCTCTCTTGCTGTGCATGCACACTCCTACTCTTCCATTGATTTATGTCCCTGGCCCTGGAATATCCCCCCCAAAACCCCACCCCACCCTCTGTCTCTCTAAAGCAGTGAGCAGCACTTAAACTTTGTGAATGTCTGCATGACTCAAACTCACAACAGTTTTTACTGTATCTTCAAATTTAAACCAAGAACGTAACATATTTTAACTACTAGGATGTTTTTTAAGCGGGGATAATGTTGGAGGTAACTAAGTGCATAGTAGCTTCATGCTAGGGTTGCCTAAGTCTGAAAGAAAAACAGAATACAGGCTGGCAAGATCAACTTAATGGGTAAACATATTTTCTACAAAAGCCTAACAGCCTATGTTTGATCCTTGGGATGCTCCTTGCAGAAAGAGAGAACCAACTCCCACAAGTTGTCCTCTGACCTCCACACTACACACATTCATAGATACATCTGAAATATGGTAACATTTGAAAAAAGAAAGAAAATGGAGTATGTTTGTCACTTCTGTGGTTTCTGGAAGGATTCGTTCTTACCTGCGGTCATGTGTTTTACATTCTAACTATGAAGACAGCTGAAGAGCTTCCTCAACCTGCAGACTGCTTTCTGGGATTCTGGCTGACTCCCTACCCTCTGGATTCGGAACAGCGCCTGGGAGGCGATGATGCGCAAAGATGGTTCAGGGTCTTGTAACAGTTCTCTCAGGTCTACATGGAAGAAAACAAGACTGGAGGGTTCTAGAAACGAATACGGTCTAGATATCAGGTAGCCAACAAACCACAGTAGCTGAGATAAAAAGGCAACTTTTCCTGAAGCTGTCTGAAAGTCTGTCCATTGGTGAATTGATTCAATTTTGACCTGTAAAATCCACTGTTTTCTGAATTGCTAAGTATTTCATTCTTTTCGCAATAGCCATATTTTAAGTAGTCTGCCTAAAATAAAATTATCTGGGCCTGCCAAGTTCTGTCTAATGTTAACTCTTAACTTCCTGCTTTACTCTTAAAAGTTAACTCTTAAATCATTATTCCCTTGTAGTATTTTTCTTCTTTCTTTTCTTTCTTTATTTTTTGAGACAGTTTCTCGGTAGCTTTGGAGCCTGTCCTAGAACTTGCTCTGTAGACCAGGTTGGCCTTGAACTCAGAGAGGTCCGCCTGATTTGCCTCCTGATTAAAGGCTTGCACCACCATTGCCCAGCCTTTTTTTTTTTTTTCCTTAGAGACAAGGTCTTACTATGTACCTCTGGCTGTCCTAGAACCTCCTATTAAGAATAGTCTGGCCTCAAACTCATAAAGATCTACCTACCTCTGCCTCTCAAGTGCCAGGATTAAAGGCGTATGCCACTGTGCCTAGCTAGTATTTTGCAATTTCTTTGTCTTGGTGTTTGTTGTTGTTCGTTTGTTTGCTTTGTTTTTGAGGCAGGGTTTCTCGGTGTACCCTTGGCTGTACTGGACGTAGCTCTGTAGACCAGGCTGGCCTCACACTCTGTGGCTTTGGAGCCTGTCCTGGAACTAGCTCTTGTAGACCAGACTGGTCTCGAACTCACAGAGATCTGCCTGCCTCTGCCTCCCGAGTGCTGGGATTAAAGGTGTTTGCCACCACCGCTCAAGTGGGTATGATTCTACAACCTACGGATAATTGCTTTTTTTTAGAAAGTATGTCTTTTAATCCCAGCACTCGGGAGACAGCTCTGAGTTCGAGGTATGGTCTATTGATCAAGTTCCAGGACAGCCAGAACTACACAGAGAAACCATGTCTAGAAACAAACAAACAAAAAGTGTGTCTTCATGGTCTTTTTTTCTATACACTGTTTTGCTTTAATATTGTTGTTCAAATGGAACATTGTGATCCAAAAACTTTTTTCTTTTAAGACAGGGTCTTGGTATGACCTTGAACTCATTATCCTCCTGCCTCTACCTCCTGAGTTTAGGGGTATTGCTTGTCTTATGAAATAATATCTCATTATCTGAGTTACTCTTTGTGGAAATATAACTTTTGTTCCACAAGTGTTTTAGGTAAGAAATAAGTCAGTCATATAGTATCCTACTCCATAGTATAATTTACATGGCTTTCTTTTCTTCTTTTTTTTCATTATGTAGCCCAGTCTGGCCTCAAACTCACACTCTTTCTCCCCAGTCTCCCAAGTACTGGGTGTACATCACCAAGGCTGGCGGATTTTTGTTGCTGCTGTTGTTGTTTTAGAATGTCTTAATATCTATAAGAAATGGTAGAAGTTAGTGAGAAGCAGGTGATGAAACAGGGGATACAGAGATGGCTCTGTGTTTAAGAGTATTTGCTGCTCTTTCAAAGGACTTGGATTCAGTTCCCAGCACCCACATGGTTTATAACCTTGTACAACTCCAATTCCAGGGCATTCTGACAGCGGCAGGCACCAGGTATGCACGTGATACAAACACTTATATTCAGGCAAAACACTCCTACACATAAAACAAATATTAGGAAAATCAGCATTGTCTTCCTTATTTAAGTTTTATTCCCTACCTGTTTCAATAATTACTGTGTTTTTAAAAGTAGCAAATTGGGTCCTGCAGGATGATAGTGGAAGGATGATAGTGTAATTAAAAGTGGCATACACTTTTAATTACATCAATCAGGCAGTGGTAAGCAGATCTCTGTGAGTTTGAGGCTAGCCTGGTCTACAGAGTAAGTTCCAGGACAGCTAGGGCTGGACATAGAAACTCTATCTCAGAAAAAAGAAGAAGAAGAAGAAGAAGAAGAAGAAGAAGAAGAAGAAGAAGAAGAAGAAGAAGAAGAAGAAGAAGAAGAGGAGGAGGAGGGGGAAGAGGAGGAGGAGGAGGAGGGGGAGGGAAGGAAGGAGGGAGGGAGGGAGAGAGGGAGGGAGGGAGAGAGAGGGAGGGAGGGAGGGAGGGAGAAGGAAAGAAAATGTAGTGAGTGAGTAAAGGCACTTGCCACCAAGCCTGACAAGCTGAGGTCTATCCCCACGACCTCATGGCTGAGGAAAAGAGTCACTCTTGAAGTTTGTCCTCTTACCGCCATACACGTACTAAGCAAACAAAAATATTTTAATTAAAAAAGCAAATTGTTTAGATTTTTAAATTGGTTATAAAAGTAGTGATTTTGGATTGAGGATGTGCATTTGCATTTCTTTATCTTTCCTAACTACCTTCCCCCCCAGCGCTAGGGATTGAACCCTAATGCTAAGCTACATCTGTACATATTAAACAAACATCTTACCATTAAACTATGTCTCCAGATTTACACAACTATTCTTAAATGGGCATGAGAGCTCTTTGAGCTCAATCTGCAGAGCTGTACAGTTACAGAAAATTTCACCCACTGACAGTTCTAAAAACAGTTCTGATGGTTGCCTTAGATGGCTATGAACGCATCCCTGTGCTAAATCCTACTCTATAGCACAGCTGCTCAGACAGTGGGGCAGTCTCTGAGGTTCACGTGAGACATCACCATAATTTGTTAAGACAGATTTCTAGAAAGATGAGGTTTTACTTTCTGACATAATTTAGGATTTCCCCTTAGATAGTCAGTAAAGCTGTTTCCAGACAGATAGGATCATATCCTTCCTAAGGGGTCTTAGATTTAGATGAGACCAAAATTTAATTGAATTATAGTCACTTGTGCTTTTATTGTTGCATAAGCCAAGAGTTTTAGATGCCAGACTCAGCTGTGCTACAGAGTCTGCCCGTAATCACAGAATCAGATACCTTCCAAAACAGTGAACTCAACATCCAAGCAATGTCATTACTTACCATTCTCTATCCAGTCAGTACCCTTCATCTTGAGCTCACTGGGATCCATATACTTTGATAAGAGCCCTAAACACAAGATGGTAAATCTTATTTTTATTATTTAATAATCTAAGCAGATAGCAGAATTAGTTTTTTTGTTAATAAGCCATATTCAAAACAAAGAAATTCCAGCCAGGCATTCTGACTCAACACTTGGGAAGCTCAGGCATGAGAACTGCCATGAGTTCCAAGGGAGCCTTGAGTACACAATGGAACTATCTCAAAGGCTAAGCCGAGCTGGGCGGTAGTGGTGCACACCTTTAATCCCAGCACTCTGGAGGCAGAGGCAGATGGATCTCTGAGTTCAATGTTAGCCTGGTCTACATATCAGTTTCAGACCAGCCAGAGCTACACAGTGAAAACCTGTTTCAAAAAATAAATAAATAATAAGGAACAAGAGCCAGCAAGATGGCTTAAAGGGCTAATATGCTTGCTCATGAACCTGAAAATCTGAGTTCAATTCCCAGACCCACGCAGTGGATGGAGAGCTGACTCCCACAAGCTCTTTGACCTCCACATATCCACCACATCACCTGCATGCACACATACACACACCCACAGAATAAATAAATAGTTTTAAATATTAAAATAAATTCTAGAGTGCCTTATAGTTATTTGTCAATAACATAGATCCTTCTTCTATGAAAGTAATTTCAAGGTCATCTACACATAGATCATGCCTGATACTATAAGTCTGGTTTGAAGTTTGTGGCTGGGGAGGTCAGGCCCTAGCAGAGAAGATAACAGTTTTGCTTTGCTAGATGGATTATTGTGGCCATCAAATTGTCTGATAAATACTTAGGTATACTTATACTCATAGATTAGTGGTGCTGTCAGCTTTGATCAGGGGTTTTTTAGTAGGTATCAGTTATTGAAGCAACTCAGGGTCAGAGTGCAGAGAATAAGAGACTATTTGGGTGTCGCCCTGAGGCATCTGTCTCCCAGCCCTGGGCTCAGGTAACACTGTAGAAGAGGGTGCTGAAGGAACGCATGAGTGGAAGGAACAGGTATGTTGTAGAATATCTTCTAGACATTACACTCACAAGCTCATAGCAGCTGTGATGGCCTGCATGAGGCCTGCACAAGACTGGGTCCAGTGACATTCTGTCACCAAGGACTTAGGAGTCCACACATACCCTTGAGGATTTCTAGGCAGTTAGAAAGGGGTTTGTATACCTCCATGAGGACCTACGGGCAGGTAATGGTTGCTGGGAGGGGCAACGTGAAGGAAGAAACATGTTCCTCAGTGGTAGTCACTTGTAAGTTACCCAGGCTCCTGTAAATAGCCCTTTCCCATGCTCCTATGGTAATCCTAAGTAAATTCATTGAGTCATGAAAATACAAGACATGAAAGTAGGAGAGAGACTATTTGGGAAGAAGGGGATCAATGGGAATGGGTGAGGGATAAGAGGGTTATGGAGTGAATATGATTGCAATACATTCTATTTAAAGAAAAGAGGACACTTGACACAACATGGGAGGGTATAAGGTAGCTATACAAATGAAAGGGTTTTCTTTTACCTATAAACAAGACAGCTGTTCTTCTGATGGGAAGTTTTGGATCCCTGGAATACATTAGGGTTTGGTCTAGGATGTTTATTTTCCCCTTGCTTTTTTCTCCCTAAGTTGATGGGAAGAGTATATAACAAAGTAGCAAGTGAGTATGGCAGTTCCTGAATTGCTACAGTGACCATCACAGTGACTGCTTTGCCATGATAGAAGCCCCAGTAGTTAACTCCTCAGAATACCCACTGCACACACCTGTCCACGACACCTTTAAAGTCACTCTGGCTTCTCTGCACCTCTGTCTTCTCGCCTCTAAATGCCACCTGGAGCTTTAATTTCCCTACCAGCTCTTCCTGCCTAATCAACCCAGCTCTAAGTACTTGCAGGAGTCTTTTCTTGGCACATATTAGTTTCCACTTGGAGTTTCTATTTTAGTTTCTTAGAAGTTCAATATTGGATCCAGGTGGTTCTACTACAATCAGTTTCTAGAAAACTATGCATGGTCCTTCTAAAGCTACCCTGGATCATACAGGTTCTGCTGGGTTTGTAAAAAGAAGATGGCATCTGGGTCTCAGGGCTAGTGACATGCTGCCCTCTTCTTATTTTATGGTTTTTAAAAAAGAAAACAAACTATTTTTTTTTCATTTTACATACCAATCCCAGTTCCCACTCCCTCCCCTCCTCGCATTCCCTCTAGCTTTCCCCTCCCACCCACTCCCCCATCCTCAGAGAGGGTAAGGTGCATTGCTTTGGGAAAGGTCCAAGGCCCTCCCTACTATATCTAGGCTGAGCAAGGTGCTGCCTCTTCTTATAAGGCCACATACTATGGCAGTCCTTACTTAGGGACTAATGCTCTAATGGAAAATAAGACAATCTACTATATCAAGCAAAAGGCTAGAGTCGTGAAGACAATGCATAATTATTTCAATTTATCTCACATGGAAATTTGTTGTTACTTGGACAAAGTCTCATTATATAGCTCTGGCTACCCTGGAACGCTTGACTTGAATTTACAGAAATCCATCTACCTCCACATTCTGAGTACTGGGATTAAGATATGCACCACCAAGCCTAGCCCAAGTAAAAATTGTTGACTATATACTATCAGTCTGACCTTACAGCTTCTAATGCAATTAGTGGGGCTCTCTAGTTTAGCAATCACTTTGTTATTACTATTATGAAACAAGGTCTTACTCTATAGCTCAGCTTGCCCTCAAACTCACACAGACTCAGCCTCCTGAGTGACGTTATTACAGCTATGTGTCACCACACCTTGTACCACCAGTTTTTTGCATATGTGAAGAAATGTGTTAGTAGTGAATTTGTTAGCTGGTGAAATGGCCCAGTGGGTAAAGTGCTTGCTGTGCACTCAAATTTGATCCTTGGATCAAATTTGATCCCTGGATCCCAAATAACAAAAGCCAGGTGTGTAATTCCAGCACTCCTCAGTGAGATGGGAGATGGAGAAGGAGAAGCAGAAATGAAAGACCCTTCCTTTCAAGGCAAGGACTGACTCCTGAAAGTTGTCCACTGACCTCCACTTGCACACTGTGGCACACTCAATGTGTGTGCACATACACATAAAAATGTGTATTTGTGACTAATCAGAACTATAGAAAAGAGATCTACCTCTTGAACATGGAACATTAACTACTGCTGTGAAGGAGTGGGGTGGGAAATGTTTCCTGCATGTCATGTGTCTCCACTAAAAGCTATCAGAGGAAACAGAGCTACTACTTTGATGCGGGAGAATTGTCTGTATTCTGTCAATCATATCTTAATAAAACGCTGATTGGTCAGGCAGGCAGTATAGGTGGGAAAACCAGACAGGAAGTAGAGGTGATGCAATAAGAACAGGAGAATTCTGGGAAGCAGGGAGATTCCTCAGCGACTCCTGCACAGACCACCGAGAGGAAACATGTAAGCTGCCCAGCTAAAAAAGGTACTGAGCCATTATGGCTAACATAGATAATGATAAGGGATTAATATAAGTTACAAGGACCAATAATAAGCCTGACCTATTGGGCCAATCAGTTTATAATCTTATGGAGTCTTGTGTGTGATTTTCTTTGGGGTTTGCCGGCTGTGGAGTACCGGGCGGGACAGATACCCCAACAAGCGACTCATGTTACACTACTTCTCACATACAAAGAATTTGCAGAGCCTTCTAACTTCATTCGGTTTGATGTATAAGGGATCTTTGCAGTACACTTCCCGGGGCAGCTTCCATTTCAGGAACTGGGCACACAAAGTCAGGACTCGTCTACTCTCCTGTGGGGGGAAGAGTATAACAGGTCAGCATTTTCAGACCTTTTTTAACTGAGGGAAACTTTCTTTAGGAAAACTGACACCAAAGTCTAATGTGAAAGGTCAGTAATTTCAGAATTACTCTGAGTGAGGTGAGGAAAGGAATTAACTGGCTTTTTGTCTTCCTCCTGAAGACCCTAAAGGACTCATAAGCTTGCAAGGCGCCAACAAGGATGTAGAAACCACTTGTCTCTGTAGAGTGAGAATGAGCAGATATGGTACGCAGGTAAGATACACATTACATAGCCCAGGTTCTAGACAGGATTCCATTGTGCAAGTGGGACGCTTCTCTAGCTGTAGCGCTCAGAATGCCACTAAAGCACCTTTCAACACTGTTTATCTCAGGTCCACTAGATATCCGGGCCATAAATATCATTTTAAGATGGTGTGTGTCTTTAATCACAACACTTAGGAGATAAGGCAAGTGGGCAGATCTCTGAGTTAAAGGCCAGCCTGGTCTACATAGTCAGTTCCAGGCCATCTAGGGTTACACATGACACTTTGTCTCCAAACAAAAGCAACAACAAAAACCAAACACTTTGGGGATTGATAAGAATTAGTTCAGCTTCTTGGGGCTGGAGAGATGGCTCAGTGGTTAAGAGCATTGCCTGTTCTTCCAAAGGTCCTGAGTTCAATTCCCGGCAACCACATGGTGGCTCACAACCATCTGTAATGATGCCTGGTGCCCTCTTCTGGCCTGCAGACATACAGACAGAATATTGTATACATAATAAATAAATAAATATTTAAAAAAAGAATTAGTTCAGCTTCTTTGTGTAGCAATTTGTAGATATGTAGTATCTAATACAAATACCCACACTAGGGTTTTATGCCCTTTGGAAGTTCTCACATGCATACACTAAAGTGCTTGTTACAGCATTATTACCATGAAAACCAAACACTATCTAGTGTCTGGAATAGAAGAATGGGGTAAATTTTAGATTAAATGATGTAATTCCACAAAACACTGAAAAGAAATGATCTACACACTTACAATAAAATATCATAAATACAATGCTAAGCAAATATGCTGAGAGGTTTATGGAAATACACAACATAAAGTTTAAAACACGAAAAATAATCTCGGTGTGGTGGTGCACAACTATCATCCCAGCATTTGGAAGGCAAAGGCCAAGAGGACAGCAAATTCAAGGCCAGGTTGTCCTACATGATGAGACTGTCTTAAACACACACACACACACACACACACACACACACTCACATTCACGCAGACAAGCCAGGCATTGATGGCACACACCTATAGTCCCAGCACTTAGGAAACAGGCAGGACAATCAGATCCATCCAGGATCAAGCCTTAGCTACAAAGTGAGTTTAGGATCAGCTTGACCTACTATAGACCCTATCCCAAACAAAAAACACAAAAGAGAGGTGAGGGAAAGGAAGGGAAGGAATTCCTTCCTTCAGGAATGACTAAAGTATGGATGACAGGTCTTGGGTGCTTCAGCTGGGAACAGGTGCATGACTTACTTGTTTCATTTCTTTGGTTCTGTCCTAACCCAGTCTAACACTCACCTCTTTGCTCAGACTCCTCTCTGAAGAACTTGACTTAGCTAGAAGTTATTCAAGTTTGCAGGAAAGTAAACGCAGAGCCTTGGTAGCTCTAAGCCTTTTCTGATTGCTAAAGGATGGCAGATTGGGGGGAAGTATCAATGTACCACCTACATGTGAGTCCCAAAGATATGCTTCCCATCAGCTGGTTGACAACGTCTGAGCTACACATACAGATGTCTGAAGTGCCCTTCAGCTAATCATCAGGCTAGGACAGAGGGAGCATAGGAACAAACAGGATGCTTTAGCTGGCTAACCAAAAACTGTCCACAAGATGCACCCCAAGGAGCAAGGATAGACATGGCCCTACAAAAGCCTCCTGCCTCATCAGCCTCCCAAGTAGCTGAGATTACAAATATATACCATTATGCCCAGTCTGAACAGACACAGTTAATACTAGGTGGCTTAAATGAAAAACCACAATTCTTACAGCAAAACCCTTGAAAGGCTTAGGAGAAATAAAGTCTTCAGTTGGTCCAGAGAGGTTACTCTCTAACTTAACTCCAACACATTCCATGTCTCCAGGCCATGGGGTAGCCATTGAAAGAAAAGAACATGTTTGTCATTAACACAGAGTTTGTTGAGTTGAGCATGATATTTCTTGCTCTGTGCTTGGCTACAAGGTGACAATACACAGTTTCTTCCCCACAAATAGTTTATTTTGCTACATAGAAATTAAGAGTTTGAGTTCCCGTAATTTACTCAGGGAAATGACTGAAATGTAGTTTTGTGCCAGAGGATGTAAGGAATAAGAATGTGACTGCAGTCTGTGTCCTCGAGGAGATAAACACTACTTGCAGAGTTAGATCTGAATTCAGTTATTCACGGCTGAAAAGAGACTGGTATTACCTGAGCTATTTCATCATTGTCATCCTGAGAAAACAGCAGCAATGGGACCAAGCTTTCCAGGACGTGGTTCTCCACACACTTCTTATCTGTGTGTTTCACAGCCTTTACGGCGGCTCCAAAGAGAGTCATGGACAAACGATGGATGCCGTGTCTCACCTTAGAATGGAGGATTCACAAGGAAACAGCTCAGCGAACATGCTCAGACTAGCTTATGAGAACTCTGGGGAGTCTGGCACATCAGTCTCAACATGGAGCTATCTAGCTGCATGGAGGAATCAACTATATAGGGAGATAGCAAGACTTGTGTTTGATACTCTTGTTTCTGAACTGTACAAGCAACAAATAGGTAGTTCCATTTGTTGCTGAAAATGCTTGCATTCAATCCTGGTATTAATCACTCACACGCTTTTTTGCTAAAATTCAAAACCCTAACTAGCATATACTAAGGATGCAGGTCAATGTACTTTATGTGTTTCTTTTAGAAAAATCTTTGTGATTTGGGACAAGGATATAAGTATAGTCCATCATTTTGACCCATTTCTTTCTCTTTTTTTCTTATGACCCATTTCTTACTGTTCCTTGTCCTACACAAACTCTTCCCCCACCCACAGAGCAAGGTAATGGCTTGGTAAATCTGTATGTCTCAAATTTTAGGGTGTTTTGTTTTATTTTGAGACAGGGTTTCTCTGTGTAGTCCTGGTCATCCTGGACCAGGCTGGCCTTGAACTCTGAGATTTGCCTGCTTCTGCCTCCCGAGTATGGGTATTAAAGGCATGTGCCAACACCACCCTGCTGTATCTCAAAATTTTTTAAGTTTGAAAAACTAATAACATCAGTCCAAAAAGAGGGACATCACAGATTATCTGGAAGGGTCTTGAAGAAGATCTAAAGGGCCTCTATAAATGAGAAAAAATCCATTATGAGGGTAAAATAAAATGGCCTTATTATAGTCTCGAAATCTACCAGCTGGTAGGTGCCCACCCACTAGGGAAGAATCTTTTCTCTCATTGTCTTACATCACCAAATAAGGAGAACAGGATCTTCATCATGGAAGCCAAGGTGGTAGAGTCTAGTGTCTTGACAAGCTGCATGAGTATCTGGATGGCCAACAAAACGATCCTCTCATCGGACTCATGTAAGCTATCTAAGATGCACGGTACCACACTTTTGATGTCTTCTCTCTGTGTGTCCAAAAGCAGCCATGACCTCTTCTCCCATAGCACATTCTCTTATTCTAAATGGAAGGATCCCACACTGACTTAAGTAACCCGCTGCTTGTGGTTTTCTGGTAACTCTGATGGTAGAGAGAGCATAAGAACTCTCTCTTTACTATTGGCATGCCTGGTATATAGAGGGGAAGGAGCTTCCGTGAATTGCTTCATAAACAGAGGGTTCCAGGTGGGGAAGGGACAGGGGTTATACCCTCAGCTTTACTTTAAGGAAAAGCTTTTCCAACACAGAAAAAAAGTGGAATGGCCAGCTCAGGCCACAGTGAGCTTTCCAGAATGGAAGTTATTCAGACATAGGCTTGAAAAACTACTTGGTAGGATCAGCAGGGTTGGACTGAGGATTCTTAAAAGCCCTCCCCATTCTAAACTCCTACAAGGAAGCAATCTCAGGATTTTAAAACATGTGTTTTAAAAAATATATATTCTTCCCAAGGGGCATCAACAAAGTCTAGCACATTGCTTTGAGGCAGGACCAGTGGATGGGAGGTAGGATGGGGGTGGGATGGGGGTGGGATGGGGGTGGGATGGGGGTAAGGTGGAGGAAGCAGAAGGAAAACGGAGTAGGAACAGGGATTGGTATGTAAAATGAGAAAAGATAATTTTTTAAAATAAATTATACACACACACACACACACACAATACAATACAATAAACAAATGTTCATGCATCCAATTAGCCAGAGTTAGCATATACTAGTATTTGTCATTTTTGTTCCTTATATGTATGTATTTTTATATAAAATAAATAATCTCAGGTGGCAAAATTAAAGCCTCAGGGTTACTTCTGACTGAGGCATAGTTCTATTTCTTTCTTTTTTTGTTTTTGTTTGTTTCTTTGTTTGTTTGTTGTTTTTGTTTTATTTGAGACAGAGTTTCTTTGTGTAGACTTGGCTGTCCTGGAACTAGCTCTCTAGACCAGGCCTAGCCTCCAACTCACAGAGATCCTCCTGCTTCTACTTTCTGAGTGCTTTGATTAAAGTCATATGCCACCACAGCCCAGCTGAAGCATAGTTTTCTAATGAGACATGCAGAATACTTTCATTATGAATGCCAGTGATCTTTGTCTTGATGATAAAATCCTGGAGTATCCAAGTACTCCACAAGACAGCATGGTGTAAGGCATCAAGCAGGCAGCTGAATATTTTCTACTGTGTTGTAACAATAAGTGCACCTCTCCCACAAAATGCAAGTTTCGAAGTATTATATTTGTGACTCGGAATTTAAATGTTATTTAACTTTAATAGTTTCCACATAACTTCTAGGTATAAAATCAGAACGCTATAGATGGATGTACAGTGAGAAAGGTCTTCCCCCATTCATCCTGCCCCAGCACTTCCAGTTCCTCCTTCCTGAGTTTCTTGGGTATCTTTGGGGTTGTTCTATTTCTGTTTCCATTTATTATTATGTATCTATTATCTATTTATTGTATCTATTACAAGTACATCAATGATCAAAGGCCCTTTTACCATCTCTCGGTGTCTGACAAGGTTGCGTAGTCCCCTCAGTGCAAGAATCTTGAAGAGCTTATTCTCATCATACAGCCAGTCCTTCAGGCGGACAGTGGAGTATAACCTGGGCAATCTCTTAGCCACTGGACTCCTTAGGAGCTGAAAGAAATGACCTTGGAGCTCTTTTTCCTTGACGGGAGCTACCTTCCCACCAACTTCAATGTATACATTTTCTTTTGAAATCCCCAGCTGCTGCAGAGTGATGCTGGGGCAGGAGCACAAGGGCTGCTGACAAATGGTGAGAGAAAGGCTTTCCCAAGGCTTGGATCTAAAGAAAGCATCTGTTTCAGACACAGAATGGACCCCAGACTGTCCCTGAGTTGAATACAGGTTAGGAAAGAGGTTCTACTGCTTTCTGGGCTTCCTGAATCTAGTACCTACAGAACTCTTACCTCCACAAAAAAGCCTGCAGATGTGAGCTTGTGTTTATCATTCCCTCGGTTAATCAAAGGGACTAACAAGTACATGGTCTTACATGCAAAGACGTGGCTTCTTTCCAGCAAGGCACTGTAAAAGAGACCAACAGAAAACTCTCAGACATATGCCCACCCAGATGGCATTTCCCAGGGTCAGCCCTCCAAAGTTTTAACCTTGCTTTAGGTATTCAGGAAGTATGCCAGGGCCAAAACTTTTAAAATTTTGTCCTGGTTAATTTATAGATACTATAGCTAGGCATGATGGTGCACACCTTTAATCTCAACACTTGGGAGGCAGAGGAAGAAGAACTGCTGTGACTTTGAGGCCAGTCTGGTCTAGAGAGAGAAAGAGTTCCAGGCCAGGGACACAGTGAGACCCTGCTTCAAAAAAATTTACAGCTATTGTATATTCTGTTTCAGTTTTAGTCACTGTGATTTTTTAAAAGGAAAAAAATATAACAATTCTGCTTTCTGGAGAGAATGAATACATTAGAATAAGGAAGTCTTACTTGGCAAGCAGGAATACTCCCTGAAGATGGCATTCTCCCCTCAGAAGGGTCCATCCATCATTCTTTTCCATGATGCTGAATTCCTGCCAGCACAATGTTCTGAGGAGGAGAGTCTTTGTAGCTTGTATGGCGAAGCTAAGTTGAGCAAAAACAAGCATGGGTGGAAAGAATAGGCCTGCTAGTCACTGGGATGGGCCAGTGGCTGTACTGTAATCCATCCCTTTCTAGAGTTCTTAAAGATGCTTCATATTCTAATATCCAGAAAGGCCTTCCATATACATTCTCAGCATAAAGAAATTTAACTTGATTTTGTTTCTCAAGGAGTTTGGCAGGAGATCTATGATTCAGAACTGATTTGGGATGCTAAATGGATATCCATCGCATTAAAAAAAACATTAATTTTCTGAGTCTGAGTTAGCCTGCATTTCTGTGCACCACATGCAGTGCCCATGGAGGTCAGAAGAGAAGGTGTTGATCCTCTAGAACTGGAGTTACAGACGGTTATGAGCTGTCATGTAGAAATGAACCTGGATCCTCTACAAGACCAGCAGCAAGTGCCCTTAACCTCTAAACGATCTCTCCAGCCTAATCTATTGATTTAAAAAAAAAAAACTGAGGTAAAATTTAAGGCTAGGTATTTGGCTCAGTTGGTAGAACGTCTGCCTAGCATGCTCTAAGCTCTGGTTTGATCACCATCACTTCAGAAACCAGACATGGTGGGACATGCCTGGACCTCCAGCATTTAGGAGCTAGGAATCAGTAGTTCAAGGTCATCCTAAACTACAAAGTGAGTTTGAGGCTGACTTGCAGGACATGAATCCGAGATTCAAAAAGAAAAAGGAAAAAGATGCAATTTATACTTCCCCATAAAATTTACCAGCGCAACTTACAAAGTACTTCTTGAGTAGCCATTCCAGACACAGCTTCAAGCATGGTAGAGCTGGAAAGGTTCCCGGAGATAACCCGCTCCAGTCTCCTCAGTTACAGAAGAGGAAACTAAGGCACAGAACCGTGCATTGGTCCAGGGTGGCAGCTCATTAAACAGATGCATGAGAACTACACCTGGGACAAACTGACACTTAGCCTGGCCCTAAACTCCCATGGTATGGCATTTCCTCCCTAGAGATCTGTGTGTCAACGGCGCTAGAAATGTCTACAAAGACCTTATTGAGGAACTGAAAAACCTCTCCAAGCAATATCCCAGAAATAAGGAATTATTTCACTGGATCAATCCAGTTTGGGAGGCTGGTTTACTGGTTTTGTCTCTACTTGCTCTGTCAAGGAAGGGGCAGCACAATATCACATGTTATCTGCCAGGCACCTAGATAGTTAAACACTGATACCAAGAAAACCAAAGGCAGCAAATAAAAGCCAGAGGGATCCTCAGCATTTTACTGTAAGGATTGGGGACCAGTGTTCACGCACGGTCAGGACCACATCTATCCTTGTATCTACTCCAGTGCCCAGGACTCTGTAAGTGTTCAGATCAATGAAATCACAATGAGCAATACCACAAAGGTGTGACCTCCGTTGGTATTTCCTGTCCTGCGTACAGGCCACTTGGGATGCTGACATCAGACATGGTGAGGCCAACGCTGTGGTGAATCTGGATGAGCAGTGCCATCAAAAGCTGAGGAAAGAGTCGAAATGCAGCTTCTCGCAGTCTGTTTCCCATAAGCACCTCATAAAGGGCATCTGTTGCCTGTGGTAGAAAAGGCACAGGGAGGAACTGAGAGCCTATTGGTTCTACCACTGTGTCATGACTAGTCCACAGACAGAACAGCAATGGTAATTGTATGAAAGGGAGGATAAGAGTAAAGGGATTGTTGGAAGTGAGCTGGGGCATGCTCACAGTGGAGTACATGCTTAGCAAGGTGTAGATCCTCGCTTCAATCTTTAGCACCACATACATATTATATGTATGTGTAGATATACATATTATATGTATGTGTATATATTATATGTGTATATCATGCATACACATACATACACAGAGAGGGGGGAGTATGTGTGTGTGTCCAATGAGCAGACCTGACATCCAAAAATCATAACTGGAAGGTATTAGTACACTTTATTAGATACAACTAAAAACAATGAAATGAAACCACATTACAATCTATCATATTAGATGACAAATAACAATTCAGAAAAGTGTCTATTTTGTATTAATGTGTTAATAAAATGCTCTCATCCTTCAGTAAGACAAATGTAAAGGCCTGCTGCTCAAGGTGCACCCATTGCAACACTGCATCATCGGGGAGCGGTTGAAAATGAGAACGTGAATTCCCTCCCACACCTCCTATATCACAGTCTGCTTTGTGTGACTGAAATATACATGTATTTGCCTTAACTTCTAAAACTGCACTAACGTAACATTTTAGATTTTTTTTGAGACTGGGTTCTCTGTATAACAGTCCTGGCTGTCCTGGAACTCACTCTGTACAACAGGCTGGCCTCGAATTTACAGAGATCCTCATGCCTCAGCCTCCTGAGTGCTGGGATTAAAGGTGTGCACCACCACAACCCTCTTACATTTTTGAATTTTTAAAAAGCACACATTCATAAGAAAAGAGAATAAAAGACAATAGCAAATTAGAAATACTGAAAGAAGTTTGGAAGTTTAAAATACTATGACAGTAGCTTGGACTAGACAAAGAGGAACCTAAACAGAGGAGGGGTGGGGATGAGGAGAGAAGCAAAGCCTTCCAGAAGGCCAGGTGGGAAAGGAATTCCAGCACTCTGGGGAGCCAAAGTAGGTTCAAAGTCATCCTTCATTATATCGCTAGTTTAAGGTCAGCCTGGACCTACCTGAGATGCTGTCTCAGAAACGAAAAGCATATGTACCGATAGGAAGCAGTCTCTGCACGGCCAAGGCCAGAGGTCTGCAGCAGCCCTCTGTACTGTCTGGACAGTCTGGCTGTGAGCATAAGACTGCTTTAAAAGTGCTGTTTTCAAAGGAAAACTTGGTGGGAAAACATCAAATACACATGCACAGGTATTTCTAGAAATTTCATTAGGGAGATGAAACAAATTATGAGCTAAGAATGGTTTTCCTTATTTCTTCCTTCCTTCCTTTCTTTTTTGTCTGTATAAGTGTTAGGTTTTGTTGTTTTTTCCTTTTAAAAAAATTGTTGCCCAGACTCTTGGGCTCAAATGATGTTCCTACCTCAGCCTTCTGAGTAGCTGGGATGACAGGCACACAACATTGTCTTGGGTTTAGATTTATTTTTTTAAATCCAAAGATTGTGTGGCAGACTATGTATGACCTGTAGTCCTAAAATATATATTCCTTACAAGACCCAAAACATTCTTTAGATAGAAAGCTTCCTAAACCTTAATTAAAAGGGCCATTGTTTTCTACCTTATATATTATTATATTTTTAAACTTTTTTTCACAAGTTTGGGTTACTTTAGGTAGTTTTTAAGGCTAGAAGTAGGAATGGTCACACTGTATTACACTGTCACACGCTCCAGCTCTCTCCAGGTCAGAGTCAATGAAAGATTTCATGGATTTACAGATGAATGCTAGAAACAAACTTCAAAAGAGAAGAAGATCGCCCTCTGGATGAGGGCGTCCTCCTCGGGGAGCATCCTGAGCCGCACAAGGAGCAGAGCAATGGCTTACAGCAACAGCCACATAGGCCATCTTCTCCTGGGTGGTCACATCATGGCATTTCTGCAGCTTTCTCAGGAGCCTCCATAGGACCCAGGTCGTTTTAGACAGTTCTACATTCAGGGTTCTCCACAATTCAGCCAGGTGCCTAGAAATCCCAGAATAGAAAGCATCAAGAGAAGGACTTATCCCAGGCTTCCCAG